>NW_026644588.1:4734392-5446588 GCF_030020395.1 Manis pentadactyla | reverse complement strand
TATTTCTGATTCTGTTTATGTGTGTAGACTCCCCTTTTTTCTCTGATGTGCTTTTAATGTACAAGTGTGTGTGTTTCTTCAGATAGACTTTTTTCCAAATGTGCCTGCTTGTTTCTTTATAGATCCTAGTTTTTTAGACATTTTAAAATACTTTATTCCTTAAAATATTTCAAATACACTATTAAATGTGCTATCCCTTGTAATTCTAGCATCTGTTGTGTCTGCATGGTTGATTCTGATTCACCAAGTCTGGGAAGGCCCTTGATGAATAATGTTTTATTAATCCTGACGTTACCCCACCTGTGAATAGTGTTTGGCAAACAAATGTTGGTGTATGTATGATTTTTGATTAGCAAGAGGATTTAATGGCTACTTATTACAGAGACTTCTGCTTTGTGGGATAAATGGCATACTGAATGTAAAATTGCAGACTATTCCAATAGTATTTTCCTTCTATAGCATGTTGTTTTTGAAAACTGCCTGTGTTGACGCAGCCTATGTGGTGAAAATAAGCAAACTGCCCTCCTTTATGTCCCTTCTGGAGCAACGAGTGGACAAACACCTATAGTGGACAGCAGCAGGATATCACAGGAAACCCTGTTAATCAACGATGTGGCCGTGGACTTCCCCTGGGGGGGAGGGCAGCTCCTGGCCCCCACTCAGAAGGGTGTGATGTTATACCGGGACGTGATGTTGGAGAACTACAGCGACCTGGTGTCAGTGGGTGAGGACAGCTCCCCTGTGTCACCAGGGGGCCCCCTTCGGTGGCCTTTTCTCCCAGCTGCTGAAATCTCTGGCATGTCCACAGTGCTCTCAGCAGTGGCTCCTCAGATCCTCTGGCGTCAGACAAGCATACATAATGTTCCCCCTCTTGACAGAAGTCTCTGCTTTGCTGATGTGAACACTGTCTAGTCCCTAAATGTAGTATTCTCCCATCTTGACATCCCAGCCCAATCCCGCAGGTCTAAGTCTCTCGTTATTTCCCACCAACAGGGTATGAAGCCAGCAAGCCAAACACACTCTTCAAGTTGGAACGAGGGAAGAGCCGTGGATGGTAGAAGATGAAGCCCACAGTCGGATCTGTGTGGGTGAGCGGGGCAGAACCAGCCAGCTGGGCAGCTGAGAAAGGCATAGTCGGGTCGGTCAGAGAAGCCTCCCCAACTATGCGTGTCTGAGGATGTGTAGACGGCTGCTCCTTGAATGCTTCCCATGAGAGAGCCTTCTCTTGGGAGGAGTCTAGGGGGGAATACACCCCTTGGTATTCTGAGAGCTGATCCCACCAGATCCCTGTTTATTTTAGGTACATCTTGATTTTGTTGTTGTTTTTCACCCAGTTCTCTTCATCCTACATTTCTCAAATCTCCTTTTTGTCCATTGTCACAGTGTCTCTGCCTATTTTTTTCACCTCCCTTGCTGTGAAATTCCATCTCCACTCCTCACTCCAAGCAGGTCTTAGAATTCAGAACAGTCTTCTAACTGGTCATATTCCTGCTCCCTGAGGAAAGAGTGACTTCCCTTCCTAACTCTCAACCCGCCATTGGATGTTGTGCCCACACCATTAGCTTATCTCTGTGTTTATATGGTTTCATAGCTTCTTGCTATGAATGTCTTGTGTTCCACTGAAAATTTGTATGTTGAAATCGTAAACTCCAAGGTATTCGTATTAGGAGGCAGAGCCTTTGAGAAGTAATTAGGCCATCAGGGCCCAGAGAGCTGCCTACTGACGATACCGGAGTGCTGATTGGCCTTTTTCCAGCTCAGGAGGTGGCTATGAGTTATTCTTTTTTTTAAAGCCTTTTAATTTTTTTTTTTAAAGCTTCATTAAAAAAAAAACTCTTGACACCAACTAATTTTCTTATTGTAGTAAAACACACAGCGCGAGACCTACACAACAATGTTCAAGTGTACCATATTACCTGTAAGCACAACATTGTACGCCAATTGTCTAGAGCTGCCCTGTGTGTGACAATACGCTTTTTCTTGCTGATAATTTTCAAAATTATCGTTGTGACCTCTCTGAAAGGCGATTTGGAGTAAATTCATGTATTTAACGAAAATACAGCCTAGCCTGAAAAATTTTAAACATTAAAGTAAAACACAATCCACTGATGGAAGAAAATTATGCAAATCATGTATCTCATAAGGGACTTGAATAGAAAGTATCAAAAGACCTCTTAAAACTTAATTATAAAAAGTCAAATAACTCAATTTAAAAACAGCAAAGGTTCTGATTCACATTTTTTTTGAGGAAGACATGCAAGCGGCTCAAGAAAAGACCCCATTAGTCAACGAGGAACCGCAAACCAAAACCCCAGTGAGATACTACTTCATAACCACCGGGATGGCGAGAATCAAAAGGTGAGATAATAAGTGCAGAAATATATGGAGAAATATGAAATCTTTATATTCACACTGATGTGAATATAAAATGGTGTAGCCATTTTGGAAAACAGTCTGGCAGTTCCTCAAAAAGTAAACCTAGAAATACCATATGACCCATTACTTCCTCTCGTAGGTATATGCCCAAGAAAAATGAAAGCATATCTTTGGACAAAAAACTTGTACATGAATTTTATAGCAACATTATTTATCATAGTCAAAAGCTGGAAACAACCGAAATGTCCGTTAAGGCATGAATAGGTCAAGAAAGTGTGATATATCCGTACAGAGGAATATTATTGGGTCACAAAAATTGTTACATACCAAAATTCAGCTGAGTGAATTTGACGATTAATTGGTTTTATTCAGCCATTCAGTAAAAACAGGCGTTATATCCCATGTTCTGAAGGGCTGTAGGGAAGGAAAGGCTTTTTAGGAAAGAAAAGATACTTTTAGGCTTAAGACACCTTTCTGTGGGAGTCTACGGGGCAAATTACCTCACTAGTGATGACTAGCAATTCCAAATTGACTGATCAAGATCATAGTCTTGAGATAGGCCAAAACTACAATAGGTTAGGTATTAAGTCTTTCTTTATTATTAAATATCGGCTTATTATTAAGCCCAGATATGGGGCTTAGCCTGAGTTACCCCATCTTGGGCCTGCTCCTTTTTTTCAAAGAATGAAGAATTGATATTAGTCACAACATGGTTGTACCTTGACAAAGTCATGCTGAGTGCATAGGCTGTTGGGGAAGAAAAGGTCAAGGTTCTTCTCACTGGTGCAATAATTAAACTGACATTAGACGGATAAGCAGAATATCAAATTTAATTTTGTATGCATGGGAACCCTTCATACATGAGAGGTTCAAGGATAAATAACATGAGGTATTATTATACTGTGTAATATATACTATTGAATACATATATTAAAACAGATACAATGAGGTGTGTATGTCATCGAGCTAAGGAGTGGGGCAGTAGGTCTGGACATAAAGGCCTCCGTGGGTCCCCTCTTCTCATTTCCCCAACTTGTCCATGTGCTACAAGTGGGGGAGGGGCTCTTGAGAAAATTCTGCCTGCGAGTATTAAATGCAAGGCTGCCGGCTCCAGGCAGTTGCAAGGAGACACTCCCTTGCTGATTCTAACAGCAACATTTGCACAATTTGAACACATGGGCCACGTCCACTGGAAATCTGAACCGCAGATGGCAGTTCCTGTCTTGTCAGCCAGCACTGATATTCCAATAAACGCTTAGAGCTGTGTTTTTCAACTTGTGGCTATCTTCGGGGGAATAAAGTCAGAAACTCTCCCTCAAGGCATTTCATGATCTGTTTTGGGGCTGCTCTTAAGGGAATGTAACAGTAAGAGATAAATTTGTAATAGAACAAAAGGGGAATCAAATCTTTGTTCAAAACTGAACACTAACATTTACTGGAAAGTGAACTCAAACAGCCCCAGAAACTTTGTCCACTAATGGGCGGGGGTGGGGCGGGGCGGCAGTTTCTTCTTCTTCTCTAGATTTTCTGCGTCTGAGGGTCAGAGTTAAAGCGGAAAGCTGATTTTGTTCAACCGCAAGCATCCAGTGCCCGGGGACTGAGGAGGAGCAGAAAAGAAAAACAGAAAGCTAGTGAATCAGTGCAGGAATGTCTGCTTGGGCCCTTGCAAGCTGCCTACTTCATGTGTCTGCACCCTAGCCCCTCTCCCACGGTTTCCCCTCGAAAAGCCCTGACCGCTTGTGTGTCGGGAGGACGGTGCTTCTCTAAGGCAGGAGCCTGCCACTCCCTCGTTTGCTAGCAAGTCAATAAACTATTCTTTCCTTTCCTCAAAACCTGGTCGTTGTGTTTTGTGATTTGATCTCAGGGACGAGGACCGGGTCTTGGTATCAGGAGCAGCACCCCCCACCCCGACCAAGTGCCCGCAGTGCCGCTCCTTCAGTGTCAGAGGCCACAGGGTCGAGCTGTTCAGGGACGCAGAGCTCCCGGCTTCCTCCTTGCTAGCCACGGGGGACTGTGCCGGCCAGGAGTTCGTGCTGTGTGGCAGGGCAAGTACAAGCCTCTAGAACTCCCTCCGAAGTATATATTGAAAGCAGTAATGCCTTCCAGGAGAGGATACAGACTGGAGTTACCACCACGGACTTGAAAGATGTCGGGGTGGTGATTTCCACATACCCTTATTGAAGTCACTCACGGGGCCTACTCAGAAAACGGATGGATGGATCTTGGAGATGACTGTGCATGATTATCACCGTGATCGGAGTGTCTCAAATTGCAGCTACTGCTGCACGTGGGGCTTCATCACTTGATCCCCAAGCACCCAGTGTGTAAGTATTGGTCAGGAAAATGCTCTCTGTTCTCCTCCTATGAGTAAAGACCAGCAGGGCAGTTAGCTTTCAGCCGGCAAGGAGAGAAAACTATCTCAGAGGCATATCAGACCTCCAGACTTAGGCTGTCATTTAGTCAGAAGGAACCTTCATCTCCTTTTCCTTCCAGAAGATGTCACACTGGCCCATCCCAGTGATGGTACTAGGCTGACTGGACCCAGTGATCAGGAAGTACAGCTCATCTAGGCATGTTGATAGCACAGTCACGTGTCAGAAGGTGGGAAATAAATCCAACAAAAATTCAGGGACCTTTCATCTTAGAGAAGTTTCTAGAAGTCTATCGTGTGGACATGCCAAGCTCTCCTAAGGTGATGAATAAGGTGCTGTACCTGGACCCCTCCTCCACCCCCCACACACAAAGGGCACAGCAGCCGGGTGGACCACCTCGGATTTCAGAGGCAGCATAGACCTCATTTCCAGTGTGCTACTCTGACCCATTTACTGTTTGGTCTGAAAAGCACATAGTTTGAGAGCAACCCGGACCTTTGGAAGGTGGATGCCAGTAGATGGCAACACCTGTATCTCCTCTCATTGCTGCCCCTTCAAGGTGCACACCTGAAAACAGCCTAGCGTGAGACCGACTTGCCCAAGATCACAAGGCACAGACCCCGGCCTGACTTGCGTGGTGTTCCACGCTCCATGCCAAGCCTGGTTGGCATTCTTCCATCTCTGAGTCTGTGCGTCGCACACACGTGACACCAGCCCCCAGGAGCTGGAGGGGTCATCCATGTATCCCTGGGGGTGTCCCTAGGGAGGAATGTCTGGCATGACCCTCCCTGTGCAGGTTGGGACATTGGGCAGCTGCTGTGGCTTCAGCGTGACAGGGAACTGGTGACAAAAAGCGGCCTGAGCTCAGCTCTTGTCTCCTCAGAGCTGGGACCCTGGTGTCATTGCCAAAGAGCGAGGGGAGGGCTCTGGTGGAGATCTGTGTACTCATGCACGGCAAGGGCCAGGAGGGTGGGCAGTCAGCAGCCCAGAGGGGCATGGGGGCGAGTCTGAATTCAGGGAGGGGCCCAGGAAATGGACCCTTGAAGAAGTGATGTCACTGAAGATACGCCCAGTAGAACCTGAACTGTGACCCGGACGGAACCCAGCTCCTGGTCGCAGACCCCAGTCCTGCTCACTTGACCGGAGGCGCTCGACAGAGCAACATGCGGTCTTGTTGTGCGGAGCCTTCTGAAGGCGTGGGAGTCAGGGAAGCCGAGAGGAAGAGTCTTCCTGCTCGCTGTGGGCGTTGGCTGAGAGACCACCTTCGCCTCTGTCTGTGTGTCCCGAGGAGCCCCGAGGTAACACAGGGCAGCCCAGAGCGGGCCACTCCAGGGCCAGGCCACGAGTGTGAGCCGTCCCGGGCTGACCTTTCCCCCGGCTCCTTGTGTGTGTGCGGAGGGCGTGGGGCATGGGGGGGACTGAAGGCTGGGCAGGAGGGGGCGGTGAGTGTCGGGACCAGGAGCTTCCACCCACATGTTAGTCCTGAGCCTGGGGGGTGTCCTCTCCTTCCCCCAGGGACTGGAGGTCTAGGCAGATGGCCCTGTGTGCCTGATCTCGGGGGCAGGGTTTGGGTTCCACATTGCCCCCTGTGGGGAGGTCCACGCAGCCCCGGTTGCCTCCTAGCCCGCTACCAGGCTACGGCTGTGAAGAGCTCCACACTGGGGAGTGAGGAGGAGCTCATGGATGGATTTACCTACTCCATCTCCCTGGACCCGGGGCAGGCTGCCTACACCCCAGGACTGCCCCACGAGACTGGTCAACAGACCCACTCCAGAGGGCCTGGAACCTCGCTCCCGGGGGCAGTCCGTGCCTCTCCTTGCTTGCATCCCAGGGCGCTGGGGGCTCTCGGGTGAGCTGCAAACCTCCCTCCTGGTGGTTCCTGGGTTTCCCACCGACTATCTCCCTGCTGCCCCCCTCAGCGTGAACCTGAGCCATCTGTCCATGGGACTGAGGTCCCCAAGCGCAGGGCTCCCCGGACAGGCGTGAGGAGGAAGGGGAGAAAGCACACGGGACGAGTGGAACCAGCTCCAAACACCAGCCGGAGCGCTCCCGAGGCCACCCTCCCTCCCGAGGACGCTGACCAGCCCACCACGGGCCAGCGGCTCCCCCGGTGAGCACCCACCCCCTCCTCGGCACAGTCGGGCCTCTGCCCACAGCCCACGGTGTGTCTTGAGTGTCCCCACATGTGTCTGAGCCTCAGCGTGCTCCTCTGACGGGCAGGGTGGCTGGCGATCAGCCTGCTAGGGTGCCCATGGGGAACATGGGAGGAGCTTAGAGGGGCTCCCCTGGCGCCCGGCAGTGCAGAAAGGACGGCCGGCCAAGCTGGGCCACTTCGGGGCTTACTTCTCTTTACCCGATGAAAAGCCTTTGGCCTCACCCATCAGTGGCCTGAAGCCTGGCTCACTTGGAAAAGCACATGGGAAGCAGCCTTTTGGAATGGAGGCTCACGATTCCCTGGGGCTGTGCCCGGTCCTTGTCCTCATCATGGCCACAACGAGGCACCTCTGGGGACAGCAGAGGGGTACCTGGGAAGGTTCGGGTAGGACTTCCTTCAGCCACAATAGGTATGCAGCACCCACTTTGTGCAGACCCGTTGGGGTCACTTAGCATAACTGAGTGAAGGAAGCAGACACAGTACTGGGACCCCATCCCGTGTGGAGTCGGGCAGTCACTTCAGGCGTCATCCGCAGGTCACAGCCGGGAAGCATCACGGGTGATACCCTCACGGCCTCCTCATGTAATGGGGGGCATGACAAGGGGCCAGAGGAGGATCTGAGAAAGTGAGCGTTCACTGGGCCAGGAGGGGGCACTGCCTATGTGCACAAAATGGGTGGAGGAGGCGTTTAGGCCTTGGGGCAGGGAGAGCCCAGCAGGTCACTCATCTTTGGATTCCCATGGGCGGGCTGGCGACTGGGGACTTCCTAGTCGGGAGCATGGGAGAGGATGGGGTCCCAGGACAGACACGCAGGGTCAGGAGGGGGGAGGGGCAGGGGCCTGGACAGGCAGGGGAGTGCACAGCGGCCAGGCCCACACAAGGGTGGACCCGGAGGGCAGTGTGGCTGGAAAGACCAGGCTTCTCACTCGGCCACCCCCAGGCCTTACCCCAGCTGCAGGATGGGACAGGCTAGGCGCCCTGCCTGGGAGCCCGAGCATGTGCCCTGCGCCATCGATGCCAGCCAGCTTTCATCCACCCTGGTGGGCCAAGTCCTCCACCACTTGGTCCAGGAGGAGCACCTGGGGCCCACGGTGGCAGAGCTGGAAGGTGAGGGGCTGCGGCCAGAGGACCATGTAGGGTGGGCTTCCCGGACTGGGGTTCCCTTCAAGGCAGTGAGGGCTCTCCTGTGATCCTAAGGCGCGGGGAATCAGGCCCGCGGTGACCCTTTCTCTGTGTCCTGCTCCAGAACCACGGCAGACGCAGCTGGCTCCAGAGACATGGGGAGGGCCGGCTTCGTCGCCTGAGCCCGTCCAGGAGCTCCCTGAGACCCCTGTGCTGGAGCGACGGCCGGTGTCACCTGCTTCCGCCCCTGCAGAGCCGGAGGATGTCCCAGCAGTGGCCTCAGCCCAGGGGCCAGGCCCTGAGCTGGAGCCCCATGAGCCCTCGGGCCTGGGGCCCAGGGCACTTGCTGGAATGGCACCAGGTGTGGCAGAGCCAGGTCCAGGTCCAGAGCCCACCGGCCCCTGTGCTGCGAGCCCCTGGGACATCCCAGGACTGGTCTCAGGCCCCGAGCTGGAGCCCCGTGAGTCCTCGGGTGCGGGGCCCGTGTCACCTGCAGGAATGGCACAGGGCCTGGCAGAGCCAGAGGTGGTCCTGGAGCCCACCAGCCCCTGTGCCGTGAGCACCCGGGATTTGCCGAGGGAGAGGGTGCGGACCATCCTGGCGTTTGCCCCACGCCTGGTGGCCGAGCAGCTGACCCTGATGTGTGCGGTGAGCGGAGCGGGCTCTCGGGGTCGGGGGTGGGCCTTCCCTGTGTCACGGGCTGCCCCAGACCTGCCCGCCCCTGACGTGGACTCCTGTGATGTGGGCCCACGTCCCAGCTTCCCCACGGACTCACCATGTGCCCTGAGAGACTCTCCTCACCCCCAAGCCCTCACTGACCACACGGGGACAGTAGGGCTGGCCCTTAGGGATCCTTGCAGACCAAGGAGGAGGAGCGGAGGGAAGGTGGGCAGGGCCTGGCCGGGCAGGGAGGGGCAGGGCAGGGGAGGGGTGCTCAGGGAGGTGCTGCCAGGGCCTTAGGTACTCGGGCCATTGGCCTGGCAGGCTCCTATGGCCTCCGCACTTCAGAGGCCCCTGCCATGGACCTGACTGCGTGGGAGACACAGACACCAACAAAGGCCCTGGGTGGAGTTGTTTCAGGGGAGACTGCACCTGAGTGGGGAGCGGGATCCACGGGGTGGCAGCATGGGAGGCAGATGCCCCAGGCTGGGCAGGCGTGAGCTGCCTTGTGCCTCAGGGAGGACGTGAGTGAGGGTCCCTGTGAGCAAAGCCCCTCTGTGCCCCATCACTGTGGGGCCCTGTGCATCCGGTCCTGGGCGCCTCAGTGGACGGGGTCTGGAGTCCGGACGGCCACAAGGCTCACAGCACGTCCCCAGCTGCCTGGGCCCCAGCTCTGACCAGTGACCCTGCCTGGGAACAGGGGCACCAGGGGCACAGCTGGATGACACCTCTTATCATCCCCAGGAGCTGTACAGTAGGGTTGAATGTGGTGAATGCAAGGTCTACGTAGAGAGACAACCACTGAGGGAAGCCATTGTGCTCCTGGCCCCCAACATCCTTAACGTCATCAGGCAGTTTGGTACCACGTTTCATTGGGTCATCTCCTCCTGCCTGAGGGCCCCGAGCAGGATGGCCCAGGACAGGGCCCGAGTGGTGGAATTCTGGATCCAGGTGGCCAAGGTCTGTCATGGGACGGCCCCCGGGGTCCCCTCCTTGGCCAGCTCTCAGGATGGGTGCCTGCGGTCTACCCTGCACGGTCCCTGGGGCCTCCTGCCAGGGGCGTGCGGACCTGGACTCGCAGGCCCCGGGGGAGGGACAGCCATCCCCGGCCCCTTCCTTGGGTTGAGCCACAGTCCTCCACCCAGGAGGGCTGCTCACCAGGTACCAGGTGTGCTGGGCTCCCTGGGTGTCTGTCTCCTTAAGGACAGGAGTTCATGGGGGGACAGAAGCAGAGAAGCAGGCCACGCTCTCAGCTCTGTCTTCCCTCCCAGGAGTGTCTGGCTCTCAGAAATTTCGAGTCCTTCCGTGCCATCATCTTCGCCCTGCAGCGCCCTCCTGTACGTCGCCTGGAGAGCACCTGGGCACATGTTTCCTGGTGGGTAGCCCTGTCCCTGGGACCAGGGCACCTGAGTGGACAGGGACACCCCTACACCTTGCAGTGTCCCTCAGTGGGCTGGGACTTCCTGGGAGGCGGCAGAGCCTAGGGGCGGGGATGGCGGGCTCTTGGGGGCCCCTGTGGGTTAGGCCACGGGTACCCCTGCAGGAATCAGTTTCCTGCAATGTTAGGTGTGGGTTGAAGCCCATTGGAGATCTTGAGCTTGTGCTCTGCAGCAGGAGGTCTCTGCCCCAAGGACAGCGACCTTGCCCAAAGCAGATTCGCCCCTGGGAGAACTGGGAATGGAGGCCCCGGGGGGAAACATGAAGGCCCCTCCACAGGCCACGGATTCCCCGGAGCTCAGGGCCATGGTGGAAAGCCTCCTGCGGGCTAGTGGGCCTTCTAGGATCTCCAGGAAAAGGGGTCGGCCCCGGGACTCTCCGCCTGCTGGCCACATGCGTCCCTCCTCCTCTCCCCTCCCCATAGGAAGAGCTCCTGGATCTACAAAAAACTTAAAAAGAGGAACAAGGGGCTTAAAGGGAAGCAGCTCCTCAAGGTAAATGGGGGCTGGAGGTCTGGAAGGGAGGGGTCCTTGGGGCAAGTCCTCTGCCGCGCTGTGGCAAAGCTTTGGGGAAGACTCGAGGAGTGCGGGGTGAGACGGGGAAGCTGATGGGGAAAGTAGGGTCCCCCAGGCCTATGAGGGCCTCGTCTGTCTCCCTCCCTGGCTCCACTTGACTGTGGGCCTGGCATCCAGTGAGGACCCAGGGGACAGACCCCCGGTCAGGGCTGGGGATGGCGTGGCGTCGGCAGCAGGGTTGGGGCCCGTGGCTGAGCAACGTCGGCTTGTCCCCTGGGTCCTCTGAGCCTGTCACGGACCCTCTGTGGCCTCGGGCTCCTCATGTGCACATGGAGGGTTGCCGTCACCCTGGGGTGTGGGCCTCCCTGGTGAGCAGGGTCCAGGGAGCCCAAGACGCGCTTCAGCTTTGTGCACCCCCCCTGGTCATGGGAGGGGAGCCGTGCTGATAGCCGGGTGACAGTGAGGGCTCAGGGCACCCTGGGAGGCAGAGGGACCTCCCCTGACCCTCTCAGGGCGGCGGCCGTGGCCCAAGGACCCCCATGAGTTTGTGTGTGTTGGAGCTGGGGTCGCTCTAGGCTGAGAGCCTGCTGGAGGTGGGGACAGCGTAGGTGCCAGGGGGCTCGGGCGAGCCATCCATCCACCACGGTCTGGCTGTGGGAGGCCACGTGGGAGGGGAGCATGAGCACCTGAGCGTCGTGCACCTTGCAGGAGGCGAGGGCCATGTTGAGGCGATGGCCGCCGTCCCCCAGGGCATCCCAGGATATGAAGACGCAGGTGAGCGTGGCGTGGCCAGGGTCGGGGCGGTGGGGTGACCCTGCACCTGCTCCTGGTCCCACAAGCTCTGAACTGCCAGCTCTGGGGTGACCAGGAGGAGGGCGAGAGCAGCTGGGTACAGGGGGAAGTTGGAGGACAGGAGCAGGGACCACAGGACCTGGGACTGGCCAAAAGCCAACCCTGGGAGGGACCAGGAGGGGAGAGCAGGTGGAAGGGAAGGAGGGAGGCCGCACAGGGTGGGTGGTCCAAGGGAGCTGGGGGCTGCGGGTGTGGGGTTCAGGGGAGGCTCTGTGGGCACCCCTGCGGCAGGTGGGGACTCATCACCTCCCCACCCCGGTGGCACAGGGCATGATCCCGCCGCTCGGACTGATCCTGTACGAAGCCTTAGAGAAACAACAGGAACATCATGTGGACGTGAGTGATCCATCAGGGCTCAGGGGGGCAGGATGGTGAGCTTTAGGGAGGAGAGAGCCCCCAGTGAGCCCGGACCTCTCAGCACCAGCCACCCCCCTCCTGAGTCCCCCCTCCACCCCAGGACCTGGGCTTCTTGGAGAGGACTGCCAGAAGGACCCACCTAAGCCCGGTCCTGGCCCCAGGGCAGGTGGGGCTGAGGGCTCCAGGGGGCAGCATGTGGGCAGGACTGGTCTCCCCGTCAGGCCCTGCCCTGGGGGAGGGATGCTGCTCCTTCAGGGCAGGAAGCACATCGGGGGGCTGGCAGTGCCTTCCCGCCTGAGGCCTCAGCTCCCCAGTGCAGTCCCCGCTTCTCGGTAGCCCCGAGCCCGGGCCAGGCCCGGGTGCTGTTTCTGGGCAGGCCTGCCCCTTGGAGGGCCCTGGCGGTCCTCCACCTTGAGAAAGGGTGGGGACGTTCCGGCCTCCTTCTGGGCTCAGAGGGCTGTTTCCGATGTACTTTGGCCGCCTTGCTGCCTTCCAGGGTGATGGTATAAAATAGAGAGAGTTGAGTGCCCAGCCATGAAAGGTGAGGGATGTAGTCAAGACCCCCCGGGCAGGACCTTGTCCGGGCCATCCCCTGGGTGTAACGCGTGTTGAGAGAGTTAAGACATGCAGGGCTCAGGACACTAAAGGCTTTGTTAGGTGGGGGATGGGGTGGCATCAAGGCCGCCTTCCTGGAGGAGGAGCTGGAGACCCAACAGTGGGAACAGGCAGGGCTGGATGGCATTGGAAGCAAGGCGGGTTTCCGTGAGCAAAGATCCAGGACCATCGCAGTGCCCCACTCCTCAACCCCCTCCTTGTCTGCATCCTGTCCTTCCTCTGCCCCAGGTCACTGACTTCCTAGAGGAGATCGTCATATACAGGTTCCTGGCCAGGCAGTATGACCTGGAGCCCAAGGAGCACTTCCTGTCCTTTTTCCAGAGACTGAAGCTCCTGCGTGAGGAGCAGAGGTGAGGCTGCCAGGAGTGGGGTGTGGGCTGTAGCTGCCGGCAGGCTCTGGGGGAAGGGCCCCCTGCCATGTGGCTCCAGGGGCTCACAGGTGTCCCTCTGTCCTGCAGCTACGGCCTGTCCTACCACCTGGAGCCCCCAGGTCAGAGGGCAGGCAGAAAAGGACTGTTAAAGTTCTTCAGGTCCCTCAAGATTTAAACTTACGGGCCAGGGCCAGGTGAGTTTCTGGGCTGGGGCGATCGGCAGGGGGCGGGCTGTTCCCCAGCCTCAGGGAAGCTTCGGGCCATGCTGGGCGTGGGGGCGTCCTAAAGACCGGGGCGGCTGGGGTCCCAGCTCCACTGCCGACCAGGCCTGTCAGGCTGAAGGGTGGTTCCCTTCCCCTCTGGGACCCAGCCTCCTCCTCTGTGAGTAGGTGACGCTCAGGAGCCTTCCCGTGACAGGGACCCCCCGGGTGCTGGTGATTGACAGGACCCTCCGTGCAGGGCCCGGGGCCCAGAGGGCAGTGGGGACGGGGTGGAAGCAGGATAATGGGGGGAACCTGGGATGACCGGTCTCTTCTGATCACCCGCGTGGCCCTGTAGCTGCTGTCATCGGGCCCGCGGCCCTGCTGGTGTCCTGGCTGCATGTGGAGGAGAGCTGCTTCCCCTCCGGGCAGGCGGCCCCTGGCGCCCCAGGACCCCCGTCTGCTTGCTGCTCCTCTTCCTCCCGCTGCTCATCCGGAGCCTCTGCTGGGGCGGCTGCTCTGGCACCTCCTCCGTCGGCAGACTCGGGCAGCTCCCCCGGCTGCCGCTGTATCCTCAAGGACCCGTATGTAGCTGCGGCGCACCTGGCCACCTTCGTGCGGTGTCGTCCCCTCTGCTCGTGGCCCGTTGGACAGAGGCGAGCCGCCCCACCGTGTGGAGGATGTTCCCCTTCGTGCAGGTGGCCTCCCGCCGTGACACCAACTCCTGCCTGGGCGCCGTCAGCCACCGAGTCGTAGCCACAGGGTTCCAGGAATAGGTGGGGGCTGTCCTCACCAGGCCCGGCCTTTCCCGGGACGGACATAGACACGGCGCAGTGCCGCGTGGGACCACGGCCTCCTGGTGCCCAGCGGAGGCATCCGAGGATGCAGGGGTGGCCGACTGTCGCAGGGTCCCGGGGCTTGCTTACAGGGGAGCCCCCGGTGCAACTTCCTCCCGTCATCCCTGAGAAATAGCCTCCCCAGGCACAGTGTGGTCTGGGTGTTGTCTCTGAGGTTTATGGTTCCTGGGGGTTGGGGTCATCTCTGTGCAGAATGTAATAAATGCTGAACGGATTGCCACCACACTGCTCTTTCTTCTCAAAGCTCTGCCCCTCCTGCGGACTTCGTGTGCCCCAGCCCACCCCACCCCAGCCCTCAAACTCTCTGATGCAGGGTGGCCCTGACCTCCGCCAGGTTGTCCTCCATCCTCTGTCCTCCCCCCATAAGGTGCTCAGGAAGAGCAGGGTGCTCCAAGCCCCAGGGGGGCACACCTCGGCAACACTGTGGAGGCCTGTTCAAACAGAAACTGAACCTTCTTTCCTGTCACCTATAGATTATGATCAGACACCGAAACTTGTTGATTAGAAGCCCCAGGGTGTCTCTTCACGTCTTGAACACCACTGCAGATGTACCCAACTAGATCCCAGGGCTGCAGGGCGCCAGTCTAGCACCGTCCCATTTAATGAGACACAGCTGCTCCACACATTCCAGAAAATTCCTTTGCGAAAAACTTTGAACTTGGTCTCTCAAAGCACCTCCAAGAGGTGCACGCCTTCCACTGGGGGGGCTTTGTCTGAGCCCACTTTCGCCACGCTTCACACCTCAGAGCACCCCCCAAAGCTCCCGGGTTCCCAGTCTTCCCCCATGGTGCCCCTCAGCCGCCCATCCCCAGGCCAGGCTGGTGTGAGGCCCCTGGTGTCCCGCTCCTGGGTCCTGGCTGAGCGGCCTGATGTCTGCGACAAAAGACTGGGGAGGCTGAGCGGAGGCACTTGGCTCTGATTCTCCCCATACGCTCCCCCAGGACTCTCAGGATGTGCTCACCCTCCCAGGAGGGGAGGCCTGGCCTGGAGGGGAGCTCCAGGATCAGCACAAACACCCCCTTGGGGAGCTCCAGGATGGAGAGAGGCTCCAGGATGGAGAGGGTCTCCAGGCCTTATGCTGCAGGGGGAGCCCCAGACTGGGACTGGGGAAGCGGACGTGGGCCCTCCTCACAGCCTCAGGTGACCAGGTGACAGGAGGTAAAATGGGGACACCCACGCCACACCTCCCTCCTTCCCCTGGACCTTCCCACAGCACCCTCAGAGCCATCTGCCTACACGGTGGTCCCAAGGGATGACCTCAGGCTCCCCGGCCACAAAGGGAGTTAGGTTTGGGCAGGAGGAGGGCAGGCGGGCCCCTGGCAGGGCTGTGGCACAAGTCAGACCTGTCATCCTGCACGGCCCACCCGCCTCAACCTCACACAGAAGAGCTTCTGGGCCCAGAAACAAAGCAGCAGCCCTGGGCCTGGTGGGTGGTCACTGGGTTAGCGGTCCGTCCTCCCCCAGTGTGTGCAGGGGCCCCAAGTACAACACGGCCTGGGCTGCTGGTGCTGGGCCACCAGGCTCACATGGCTGTGGGCTGCAGCCCACCTTCCCCACCCGGCGTGTGCTCGGGAGGTGGCAGGGCCCTCTGGCCCCTGGTGCGCTACTCTGCACCCAGGCACGGGCTCTGGGGGCTCCCCGTCTTCGGGCTCTTCAGAGAAGCTGATGATGGAGTTCATGTTCACAGGCTCAGAGAATGAACTTTGCAAACACTCAAGGTAGGAGAGCATGTGCGAGGCTTTTATTTAGAGATAAAGCAGAGGACAGAGCTCCTGGCTTGCCCCTGCCCGGAGGGGATAAGATAGCTCCGGGGTGATGCACAGTCTAGGGGATTTATAGGCAGGTGAGAGACAAAGGGCCAGGGATGCAGACCTGCAAAAGGGTCCCCTAATGCTTATCTTTGAAGAGACACTAAGTTTCTTATCAGTCTTCCAGATTATTTTGCTTACTTGCCATTATTACTCGCCTACATTGCATATCATTTGATTAGGGCTAGAGGAAGAAAAGCAGCATCTGGGTGAAGTTAAAGAAAATAAGCCGGGCCTTTTATCAGGCTACGGTACATTTTACAATAACCTCATTTAATTAACACAATGAAGACATGGGCTATGCTGCGGTCTTTTCTTATGTGGCGGATATTCAAACATTTCAGGCCAAGTTACTCCTGGATTTTTAGTTTTGATTAAGCTCACACAAGAATGTTTATATTACTTTACAGAATTAATGTGACTGACTTTGCTTAATTGTTTAATATGGAGTTTCAGTAGGGGTTTTATTCCGGAGGCCCTCACCCTGCTCTGTTCTGCACCCACGGTCCCTGCCTCACCAGCACTCCTGGAGGAGGGAGGCTCCGTGGCTTCCCTCCCCAGCTGCCATTCCCTCCTAGTTCCTCCTCCAGGCTTCCCTTCTGCACTCCCCAAGCTCTCTGATCCCATGCTCGCACCCCTCTCCCCCTGCCCTCCCAGCCTTCTCCTTCCCCCATCCCTCCCCTGGGCTGGGACTCCTGTTAGGAGGGCATTATGTATTCTCCTGGGTTCTTGTCCCCGCCGCAGCAAAGAACTGAGGGGCAGAGACACAGCAGTGAAGTACAGTAAAAGTTTTATTTAGAGAGAGAAAGTGCACACTCAGAGAGAGGGGAGTGTGGGCTACCTCAGAGAGGGAGGCGCACCGAAAGGGTGGGGGCTCCCCCTTGGAAGGATTTTTCAGGAATGTGACAAAGGGCTAGGGGTGTGGACCTGTGAAGTGGTCTCAAGATGAGACACGAAGTTTCTTATCAGCCCTCCAGGTCATTATGCAAAATTAGCTTAACACAAGAAATGCCCTGCTCTGATGGATTCCCACCAGGAGAGCAGCTTCCTGGTTGGGGAGCATATCAGTTAAGACTGCCCTCCCTGCCTCCAAGGTGGGCTGAGTTACTGTATGTTCGCTAAAGACTGTGTTAAGTGTGGATAAAATGAAAGTTCCTGTGGCCAGGATTCTCACCTGGGCCTAGTCGGCTGGCTCACCACTCATGTGGGCAATATGTTGCTATTGACTCTATAGAAAGAGCTCCACCCAGTGCTCTGGGTGACACGGTGACACGGCGGCGACGGCGAGGCTGCAGGAGAGCAGAGCAGAGGCTGGAGTGGTGGCAGCGCTGAGGTCAGAGCCCCAGAGGATGGCTGTGTGGGATGGCTGTGTAGGCATGGAGGCCCAGAGGCAGAGACCCACTTGCTGCATGCAGACTCGCTCTGACTGGCTGGGGTGGTAGTGATTGACCTGCCACTGTGGAAATAAAGTTGGGTATAACCCTTTCACCCCCAGAACGTTTTACTGTCATTTCTTTGGTCACATTGAATCCATAGTGAACTTGCCCAGGGTTGAAACCCATCGGCAGTGCATTGAAAATCTTACCTCTTCACTTCCTGGGTTTGGAAATGCAATCTTAGCTTTAAGATAGAATCTTTCCTGTCTTTACTGTGCTGTTTATGGCTGGGCTAGCTTGCTAAGTGAACTGTCCAGTCCGCAAATTACTTGATACGGGGATGGCGGAGGAAAAACCGCATATAGGTAAAGTTGGAAAAATATGCTGTGCCTTTTAGCATGCTAAAGTAAATCTTACACATGATTACAAACAATTAGCACAATAAAAACACAGACTACTTTCCTTCACTCAGGGAATATTAACTGATCTCACTGTGCATAATGCTTAACACAGAGTTCTGATAGGGGCTTTCCTCGCATGTAGTCACACTGCTCTGACTGTAATTACCCTGCCTTGCTTTTTCCAGAGGCCCTCACCCTATTGTGTCTAAGCCCAGGGTCCCTGTCTCAAGCTGAGCCTGGGCAGCGACACAGATATGGGAGGAGGAGACTTTGCTCAGAGATGGTGAAGATTCAGGCCTCTGCAGAGTCGAGGGGGGGTGAGGATCTGCGCCTCACCTTTGTTGGCCCCCAAGTTCTCTCCTGATGGCCCCTCTGCGACACCAAATATGTTGAAGATTGAGTTTGTTCTCCTCAGTTCTACTCCCCGCTGAATCAAAGAATTGAAAGGCATGCCTGAGACACAGTAGTAGCAAAGCAGAGCAAAAGTTTCATTTGAATATATTCCAAGGAAGGAGAGGGCCAGATTCAAGGTAGAAGAAGGTCCCAGACTTTTAAGGGAGGGTCTGTTTATCAGGTCCTGGCTGGGAGGTGCTTCTTTGACATGATGAGGTCATTTGATTGACAGTTCTAGTTATACACCCATTCCTCTTGGTGTGCATGTCTTTTCCCATGCAGGGGCAGGGAGCAAATTTGCAATTTTATTTTAATGAAATGATGATAAGGTGTGGTTTGGGCAGTTCTTAGTTTTGTTCGATTGTACCTGTGTTCAGACCTGGTTGGGACCAGTTGGGTTTGGTCCTGATAGTCACAGATGTTATCTCCCTGCAAAGCCTTTGTTGTCTTCAAGTGGGACCCCCTAACTGGGCAGTTTTTCCTTGAACCTTATCTTCCCATTCCCTGGCTGCTTATGTCTGTCTTTCTACCAAACAGCCGCCTTACCCATTCATTCCGTGATAAAAAGCTAGTCTAACAGGTGGTGAGGAAGTGGTGGCTTTAGTAGAGCAGCTGCCCTTGAATGCCATCCACTGTTCTGTAAATAACCACTTAATAAAACTCATTTGTTTGCCAAGCTGGACTCATCTGAGTCATTTCTTTGGTCTGTCACATCCCTCACAACTCAGAAGATGTTTCCTTCATGCCCCTTCAGGAACTATACATAAAACATGCCTTCTGTCTCATGTCTGAGCTCCAAGTTCCAATACATTTTCTAGCCCTATCAAATGACATAGAGAAAGGAAAGACTGAGTCTGTGATAAATATTATTCAAATATAAAGGAATTCCCCATGAGAGTATTTTCATCCCTCCAGCTGCCGCTGACTACGTATAAAGATCTGGAACACGTTAGGGACAACATGGCTGGCTGGACCCTATTAAAGCTGGACTCCTTGCAGGTCTCCTGGACTCTGGTGTTTGGTGTTAGGGATAGAAGAGAAACAAGTCCAGTTTTTCACTACGTTTTTACTCATTAAAACCTTATGTAGCTTTGACCCTCTGCCTCATGGAATGCAGTTAATAGTGTACAATAAGGAAGATGAAAGAGTTTTTCTTACAAGATAATGGTGGTCCTGAAATTATAGTGCTTGTTTCATTTGTATTGGATTTCTATCATTTTCCAGTTGGCCCTGGGCACTGCCATTAAAGAGAAATAAGAGGCAACATGATTACATTAAAATTATGTCAGTGATTTCCATGCGTTCATATGCCAAGTGTCTTCCTGAGTTCTGTGAGCTGTTCTAGCAAATTAACTGAACTTAAGGGTAAAGTCATTGGAACTAATCTGTAGCCAGAAGCTACAGGCTGGTTAGAAGGTCAGGTAATAGCCTGGGACTCGTGACTGGATTTTGGAATGTTGGGGGGAGGTGGATGGAATGGAGGGCAATCATGCAGGACTGATCCCTTAACCTGGGGAATTTGATGCTGTCTCCAGGAAAGATAATGTTGGGATTGAGTTGAATTCTTGGACACCCTTCTGGCTTGGGAGAACTGCTGCAGGTTGTGTTTGGAAAAACTCCCTCCCCCCACACAAACATTCTAATTGGGTCCAGGAAACTGAACAGACCTGTGGTGCACATATTTTGGTTATGTTAGGACTCAGTGGCCATTGAGGATGTGGCTGTGAACTTCACCCAAGAGGAGTGCGCTTTACTGCATCCTTCACAGAAGAAACTCTACAGGGATGTGATGCAGGAAACCTTAAGGAACCTGGCCTCCGTAGGTATGGGTGATGAGTTTTCTTCACTTCATCAATTATCGGACAAGTGTTTCTTTTTCTCATCAGTATTGTTCCTAGATGTAGAATTGTGGAAGGGAAAGATGTTGGCAAATAAACAAGGCTGGTCACGGCTCATCATGAACCTAGAATTAATAATTTTTCTAAGATCTCTAATATTTTCATTTTTCCTCTGCCTTTTAGGGAAAACATGGGCACTTCCCAAAATTGAAGATCAACGCAACAAGCAGGGAGAAAACTATCGTAAGTCACATTCATACTACACAATAGTGTATCATGTGAGAATCCTGGTGTTATGAAATTTCAAAACAAGGAAACAGTTCAAATAACCCTTGCTTCAAATTTAGTTATTTTTTGAAAATGTTAAATACTTTAAATGTGACATAGATGTTTAGTGTTTGCAAAACAGGATACTTGGGAGACTGTATTAATAAGCACTGTATATGAATATTATTAGGGTGAAGTCATCTTGAGAGCATGCCTTACGTTCAATTTGAAACAATTCAGGAAAGGCAGATAACCTACATATCTGCTACAAATCATAAAAATATAATTCAGATATTTCACTGATAATTAAGAATTCATTAATAAACATTATTAATGTGCTTCTCATTTTGTACAGAAATCGTAAGGTAGAGAGACTGTGCAGAAGTAAAAAGAGCAGTCAATATGGAGAAATCTTTAACCTTATTTCAAATCTCAATCTGAACAGCAAAACTGCTAAACCCAAACCATGTGAATGCAGCATATGTGGAAAAGTCTTCAAGTGTCACTCGTCCCTTAATAGACACATGAAATGTCACACTGGACACAAACCATGTAAGTATCAGAAATATGGAGAGAAGCCATATAAATGTAAGGAATGTGGTAAAGCCTTCAGTTACTTCAAATTTTTTGAAAACCGTAAGAGCACTCACAACGGAGAGAAAAAGTACAAGTGAAGGAATGTGGAAGAGCTTGCCATTCTCACACATCCTTTCATACACATGAAAGGATTCACACTGGAGAAAAGCCCCACGAA
Source organism: Manis pentadactyla (assembly GCF_030020395.1). NCBI lineage: Eukaryota > Metazoa > Chordata > Mammalia > Pholidota > Manidae > Manis > Manis pentadactyla. Next base: position 5,425,862 of record NW_026644588.1, on the reverse strand, counting down.
TGTCAGGAATGAGACAAAGCCTTCATGTGGCCCACGACCTTTCGAAGACAGATGATAACACACACGGGAGATGTTCCGTACAGGGGTAAGGAATGTGGGAAGGGCTTTAGTTGTTCTGCTTCATTGCAAACACATGAAACAGCTCACACTGGAGAGAAACCCTATCAGTGTAAACAGCGTGGAAAACTCTTTCGATATCCTCAAACCTTACAAACACATGAAAGGACTCACACGGGAGAGAAACCATATGAATGTAAGCTGTGTACCAAAGCTTTCATTTGTGTCAGTTCTCTTAGAAAACATCAAAGAACTCGTACAGGGGAAAAACCTTATCAGTGTGAGGAATGTGGGAAAGCGTTTAGTGTTCTCTCAAGCCTTCGAGTCCACGGGATCAGTCACACTGGACATGGACCTTATAAATGTAAGCAGTGTGAGGAAGCATTCACTTCTCCCAGTGCATTTCGAGTACATGGAAGGAGTCACAGTGGAGAAAATCCCTATGAATGTGAACTATGTGGAAAAGCCTACAAATATTACCATTCCCTACAAACACATGAAAGAAGTCATACTGGAGAGAAACCATATGAATGCAAGGAATGTGGGAAAGCTTTTAGATATTCCCAATCTGTTCGATACCAGGAGATGACTCACACTGGAGAGAAACCCTATGAATGTAAACAATGTAGAAAAGCCTTCAGGTATTATCAAAGTTGGCAAGCCCCATGTAAGGACTCAATGTAAGCAAGGTGAAAAAGCCTACAGATGTCACAGTTCCTTAGAAATGCATGAAAGAACTCATACTGGAGGGAAACCCCATGAGTGTGTTGGAATGTGGAAAAGTCTTCAGATGTTACCAGAGTTTTCTAACACATGAAAGAAATCCCACTGGAGAGAAATTCTATTAATATAAAAGTTGTAGTAAAATATCCAAATGTTCCAGTTATCTTCAAAAACACGAAAGCATTCACACAGGAGAGAAATCCTATGAATGTGAACATTGTGGTAAAGCCTTCATTGCTCACGCAACCATGCGAAGACACGTGAGAGTGCACACACAAGAAATATCATTTAAATGTGAAGACTGGGAAAGTCTACTATCATCCCAGTTCCTTCTGAAGGCTTGAAAGGACTCATTGTGTAAAATTTCTTGAATATGAAGTGTAGGAAAGACTTCAGTTGGCCCACATCCTTGAATGTGAAAACTCACACCAAAAAGAAATGTAAATGTATGTAGCATGAGAAACCACGTAAATATTCCAGGAAACTATCAACTTGAAAAGGTTTTATTAAAGTTTTAAATATATTATGTTTATTAAGCCTCGGTATACCAGTGGAATGCAGAATGTAAATTATTTTCCGAAGTGGACATCCTGCGAGTCATCTTTAAACAATAGTACATAATAATAATTAGTAATTATTCACTAAAGGAGTTAATATTTTGTTTCCACTTTGAAGCCTGTTGGGTCTGTAAGAGAAGTATTTCTATTATGCAATTAGGTTTAATTTTTTTAAAATAATGTTTCATTTGTTCTGTGTTGAGGGGCCACTGAAAGATGATAGTGTGGTATTTGTTGGGATTTTCCAATGACCTTCATGACAATTTCTGGATATTTCTGGTCCATTATACATTCTATCTTTATTACTGATAAAGTTCCTTTTTGGGAGGATGATGGGTAAGAGTCCTTTTCTGCTTTCCATGCTAATGAACAGTTGGAATAAATTTTTATGTACTATAGTTTATGATAATAGTTCAATATGAATTACTATTTTCATATTTGGGTCCTTCTTTCTGACTAGTATTTGGTATTTGGTATTTGGTAAATAGACTTGACTTGAGAGCCTTGTGACATGACAAAGTAGGAGATATCTTCTCTGTGGGTAATGTGAGGATCTAGATTTGCCAGAAGACATCCCCTTTACGGTTCTGTGTTAGAGTTCATCAATAGCCTCACTTGCATGAGATTTTGAAGGTTAAAGTGAAGAAAGCATTAGTCAGATACTGGCTCCACCATACAGGGAGAGAGAAGAAATATAGAAGCTTTAAGAAGACCACCTTGCAGCCTCTTCTCCAGGTTCTTTGCCCTTGCCTAACCACCAACTGTTCGATACCTATTTTCTTAGAGGTGTAGGTTACTAATGATAACGAGATCCACATCGAAGATCCAGGAGAATTTGTAATTTTCTGTAAGGCCTCCTGTGTTCACTAGGAATCAAAGTGAGACTTTTGTGTTTAGGAGTGTTCTCTGATTCCCCTTTTCTCTAGATTTTATCTGTATACGGTCTGATTTGTATAGGAAACACTTTATGTTGTTAATAGTGCTAGTGAATATGTTTTTGTGATTCACCATGACAACTACAATGATGCAGTCAAAAGGTACAACATGAGTTTGTTTCTTTACTACATTGTACACAGAACCAGTGGCTCTGACTCACTCCTTCCATGTGAGGGTAAACACCGTCTAACTCTCACGAAGACTGTTTCCTCTTGCAGCTGAATGTAATCCCTCAATATATTTTTAATTATGTTTGATTGTATGCGATTAAAAATACATTCCTTGTATAGCATAAGGAATATAGTCAAAATATTGTAACAACTTGGTATGGTCATAGCTGGTACCTAGAATTATCATGTATATAAATGTTGAATCACTGTGTTGTACACCTGAAACTAATGTAATACTGTGTGTCAACTACCCTTCAATAAAAAAATAATTATCCAGAAAAAAAAAGATACATTCCTTTTTTGTGAAAGGAGCACTTCTGTAGTTGTTTCCTAGAAGTATTTTATTAACTGTTGTCGAAGCCATCAAATGTCAACAAATACTGTGTTTTTCTTTATCTGAAAGGATATATTAAAATATCCCATTGTAACTATGGATTTTCAGATCGGTTTTGCAGTTTTCTCTGTTTAATTATTATATGCCATGAGTCAATATTATCATGTGCATACAATTCAGTATTTTTCCTTCAAACTTTATTTCTTATTTTATAGTTACAGTTTTGTCATGAAACTAATTTCTCATTTATTCTTTATAGCAAAAATGGAAATCACGTTTTCTTTCAGGGCCCTTCTGTTAGTTACTCCCAGGATCACACCTGTAGTGGAAGAGAGGGGTGTAATGAATTCCGGTAAAAATGACCATAAACCATAAAGGAGTGTGATATAACAGTTATCCAAAGGATAACTGACAGCTTTGGGGAAAACGAGGAACAGAGGCATGATTCCCACGAACCCTTTGAATACTTTCTCTTTCTCATGCTTTCCTTCAGTTCTGAGCTCGTCTTTGTGTTGAGGGCACAGTCTAATTGGCTTGTAAGTCCAGTCCACAAATTCATTTTTTTTTTTTTGCAGTCCTCAGTTCCAATCCATTTGTTGGGGTCTGCTGGTTCAGTCCTTTCCTAAGTCCCCAGTTCCAAACTGGGAATTAGTGGTGGTGCACACTGGGCCTTCTCTTGGCCATTTTGCGGTAATACCTTTTTGGTTACTACTGGTATGTTGAGGTGCACATGAGGTAAAAGCTATTATTGGTAGTGGGCTTCTTGGAATCTGAAAGCCACAAAAATTGGTGGGCACGGGTCGAGCATTTAAAAGCCGTTAGGGTGCTCACCACCTGACTCCAAGACTCCTATGTTAGGATAGGTTGGTCAAGGAAGAGGTTAGATTGACGTTGAGTCACCCACCAACCTCAGGAAAATTTCCATGCAACAAGGTACACTGTAAAACACCACACAATCTCCCACCCAGCGGCACATCCCTCTGAGGTGTTAGTTTGGCTCTGAAAGACCCAAATGCTTAGCTAAAAGAAAAAAAAAGGAACCCTTAAATTCCAAAGAGTCGAGCATACCGCCTCCTGCACACCTTATTTCATATCTAAGAGCTATGGTTCCAGAGTAATGGTAAAATCTTATTAAAAATCAGCCTACACTTACAATGGCCATAATGGGGAACATTCAATTAGACAAAATCAATTCCTTTTGGAAGTGCTGAAACTGAAAGTAAAGTTTCGAAAGTAAAATGCACAGAATGGGATACTTATCTTAATTGGTATGTAGAAGCTTCCCAAAGGCTTTAAGATTCCAAAACAGCTTTGTTAATAAAGTTTCATTGTAAAAGGCCGATAAAAAATTAAAGACATGATAGATATGTAAAATAATACCTAAGCCACTCCCATTATACCCTCCTGAGAGTCCAAACATTTAAATCATTGGCTGAGAAAAATCAACGTCTCTTTTGTAATCAGCTGGGATATTGAACCAGAGATTATCTTTAAAGACCTTGTACAGATTCTTCAACATCAACTTAAATACAAAATCTACCCTTGATGGGGGTCCCTCATATGAGTTCCTCTCAGAGTTGATTAAACTTTGAGAGGTATTCTGATAGACTGATATATTCCTTTAAACAGTCAAGGGGAAACTAAAATTAATGAAAAACCTTGCCAAATTCTGTTAGACATCAAAGCCTGAAGAAAAAGATACTGGAAAAATAGGCAGGGGGTGGCTAACGATGAGAATCCTTACCAGTCAGCCGTCCTGAATCTCTAGTGCCTGGCAGACGTAAGAAAATAAAATATCCTTTGCACCCTCTTTAAATACACTTATGTCCGAGGTGGTTATTAAGTACTGCCAGGAATATATATTGTTTGTCTCTTTTGATAACTAAGAAGGTATTTTAAAGGATTTTTTTTAAGTAGCTAACCTAGTTGTAGTTACAGCTTCTCCAGGGAGTGTCATCATAACCAGTCAGTCAGTCTGGAATTTCCTCATCAGTACAGGCCAAGTAAGCCATCTGCTTAGACCCCTACAGACCCCCAAGGAGGGTGACCTCGCCTGAATCCACTCTTGGCTAATAACATCTTTGTCCAACAGCCTGCCTTTAAAACCCTCTTCTTTTTCACACTTCTTCACTGTGCCTATCTGTTTACTAAATGGGATACTGCTCAGTTCACGAATCACTGAAAAAATCCAGTAAGACCTTTAAAATGTACGCAGTTGAATTTTGTTTTTTAACAAGGCAAATGGTGAATGATGAACTTTTGTTCATTCAAGAAAATCTGTGAAGATTTGTAAGGAACAGGAGAGTGTGTGGTATTTGTATCAACAGTATTCTCTCCATAGCTCCTTCCAGCTAACCCTGGTGAAGACCCCACTGCAGACTACTTACTGCAGCCTAGACCATGTGCCAGCCTGTCACCTCAGCTCCCGCTCAGGGCTGACCCCCTGGGAGGAACGGGATTTCAGCATCTGAAGCCCGGGCCCCAGCTACCTGTGGCTGAGGACTGAGTGCTGGCTGAGAGTGCTCGAGGAGTTGTGGCACCGTTCTTTCAGTGCCCATAATACATGGAACTGAGGCGATCCATTTGCAGCTGCCTACTGACGATACCGGAGTGCTGACTGGCCTTATTCCAGCTCAGGAGGTGGCTATGAGTTATTCTTTTTTTTAAAGCCTTTTGATTTTTTTTTTAATTTGAAAGCTTCATTAAAAAAAAACTCTTGACACCAATTAATTTTGTTATTGTAGTAAAACACACAGCGCGAGACCTACACAACAATGTTCAAGTGTACCATATTACCTGTAAGCACAACATTGTACACCAATTGTCTAGAGCTGCCCTGTGTGTGACAATACGCTTTTTCTTGCTGATAATTTTCAAAATTATCGTTGTGACCTCTGTGAAAGGCGATTAGGAGTAAATTCATGTATTTAATGAAAATACAGCCTAGCCTGAAAAATTTTAAACATTAAAGTAAAACACAATCCACTGATGGAAGAAAATTATGCAAATCATGTATCTCATAAGGGACTTGAATAGAAAGTATCAAAAGACCTCTTAAAACTTAATTATAAAAAGTCAAATAACTCAATTTAAAAACAGCAAAGGTTCTGATTCACATTTTTTTTTGAGGAAGACATGCAAGCGGCTCAAGAAAAGACCCCATTAGTCAACGAGGAACCGCAAACCAAAACCCCAGTGAGATACTACTTCATAACCACCGGGATGGCGAGAATCAAAAGGTGAGATAATAAGTGCAGAAATATATGGAGAAATATGAAATCTTTATATTCACACTGATGTGAATATAAAATGGTGTAGCCATTTTGGAAAACAGTCTGGCAGTTCCTCAAAAAGTAAACCTAGAAATACCATATGACCCATTACTTCCTCTCGTAGGTATATGCCCAAGAAAAATGAAAGCATATCTTTGGACAAAAAACTTGTACATGAATTTTATAGCAACATTATTTATCATAGTCAAAAGCTGGAAACAACCGAAATGTCTGTTAAGGCATGAATAGGTCAAGAAAGTGTGATATATCCGTACAGAGGAATATTATTGGGTCATAAAAATTGTTACATACCAAAATTCAGCTGAGTGAATTTGACGATTAATTGGTTTTATTCAGCCATTCACTAAAAACAGGCGTTATCCCATGTTCTGAAGGGCTGTAGGGAAGGAAAGGCTTTTTAGGAAAGAAAAGATACTTTTAGGCTTAAGACACCTTTCTGTGGGAGTCTACGGGGCAAATTATCTCACTAGTGATGACTAGCAATTCCAAATTGACTGATCAAGATCATAGTCTTGAGATAGGCCAAAACTACAATAGGTTAGGTATTAAGTCTTTCTTTATTATTAAATATCGGCTTATTATTAAGCCCAGATATGGGGCTTAGCCTGAGTTACCCCATCTTGGGCCTGCTCCTTTTTTTCAAAGAATGAAGAATTGATATTAGTCACAACATGGTTGTACCTTGACAAAGTCATGCTGAGTGCATAGGCTGTTGGGGAAGAAAAGGTCAAGGTTCTTCTCACTGGTGCAATAATTAAACTGACATTAGACAGATAAGCAGAATATCAAATTTAATTTTGTATGCATGGGAACCCTTCATACATGAGAGGTTCAAGGATAAATAACATGAGGTATTATTATACTGTGTAATATATACTATTGAATACATATATTAAAACAGATACAATGAGGTGTGTATGTCATCGAGCTAAGGAGTGGGGCAGTAGGTCTGGACATAAAGGCCTCTGTGGGTCCCCTCTTCTCATTTCCCCAACTTGTCCATGTGCTACAAGTGGGGGAGGGGCTCTTGAGAAAATTCTGCATGCGAGTATTAAATGCAAGGCTGCCGGCTCCAGGCAGTTGCAAGGAGACACTCCCTTGCTGATTCTAACAGCAACATTTGCAGAATTTGAACACATGGGCCACGTCCACTGGAAATCTGAACCGCAGATGGCAGTTCCTGTCTTGTCAGCCAGCACTGATATTCCAATAAACGCTTAGAGCTGTGTTTTTCAACTTGTGGCTATCTTCGGGGGAATAAAGTCAGAAACTCTCCCTCAAGGCATTTCATGATCTGTTTTGGGGCTGCTCTTAAGGGAATGTAACAGTAAGAGATAAATTTGTAATAGAACAAAAGGGGAATCAAATCTTTGCTCAAAACTGAACACTAACATTTACTGGAAAGTGAACTCAAACAGCCCCAGAAACTTTGTCCACTAATGGGCGGGGGTGGGGCGGGGCGGCAGTTTCTTCTTCTTCTCTAGATTTTCTGCGTCTGAGGGTCAGAGTTAAAGCGGAAAGCTGATTTTGTTCAACCCCAAGCATCCAGTGCCCGGGGACTGAGGAGGAGCAGAAAAGAAAAACAGAAAGCTAGTGAATCAGTGCAGGAATGTCTGCTTGGGCCCTTGCAAGCTGCCTACTTCATGTGTCTGCACCCCAGCCCCTCTCCCACGGTTTCCCCTCGAAAAGCCCTGACCGCTTGTGTGTCGGGAGGACGGTGCTTCTCTAAGGCAGGAGCCTGCCACTCCCTCGTTTGCTAGCAAGTCAATAAACTATTCTTTCCTTTCCTCAAAACCTGGTCGTTGTGTTTTGTGATTTGACCTCAGGGACGAGGACCGGGTCTTGGTATCAGGAGCAGCACCCCCCACCCCGACCAAGTGCCCGCAGTGCCGCTCCTTCAGTGTCAGAGGCCACAGGGTCGAGCTGTTCAGGGACGCAGAGCTCCCGGCTTCCTCCTTGCTAGCCACGGGGGACTGTGCCGGCCAGGAGTTCGTGCTGTGTGGCAGGGCAAGTACAAGCCTCTAGAACTCCCTCCGAAGTATATATTGAAAGCAGTAATGCCTTCCAGGAGAGGATACAGACTGGAGTTACCACCACGGACTTGAAAGATGTCGGGGTGGTGATTTCCACATACCCTTATTGAAGTCACTCACGGGGCCTACTCAGAAAACGGATGGATGGATCTTGGAGATGACTGTGCATGATTATCACCGTGATCGGAGTGTCTCAAATTGCAGCTACTGCTGCACGTGGGGCTTCATCACTTGATCCCCAAGCACCCAGTGTGTAAGTATTGGTCAGGAAAATGCTCTCTGTTCTCCTCCTATGAGTAAAGACCAGCAGGGCAGTTAGCTTTCAGCCGGCAAGGAGAGAAAACTATCTCAGAGGCATATCAGACCTCCAGACTTAGGCTGTCATTTAGTCAGAAGGAACCTTCATCTCCTTTTCCTTCCAGAAGATGTCACACTGGCCCATCCCAGTGATGGTACTAGGCTGACTGGACCCAGTGATCAGGAAGTACAGCTCATCTAGGCATGTTGATAGCACAGTCACGTGTCAGAAGGTGGGAAATAAATCCAACAAAAATTCAGGGACCTTTCATCTTAGAGAAGTTTCTAGAAGTCTATCGTGTGGACATGCCAAGCTCTCCTAAGGTGATGAATAAGGTGCTGTACCTGGACCCCTCCTCCACCCCCCACACACAAAGGGCACAGCAGCCCGGTGGACCACCTCGGATTTCAGAGGCAGCATAGACCTCATTTCCAGTGTGCTACTCTGACCCATTTACTGTTTGGTCTGAAAAGCACATAGTTTGAGAGCAACCCGGACCTTTGCAAGGTGGATGCCAGTAGATGGCAACACCTGTATCTCCTCTCATTGCTGCCCCTTCAAGGTGCACACCTGAAAACAGCCTAGCGTGAGACCGACTTGCCCAAGATCACAAGGCACAGACCCCGGCCTGACTTGTGTGGTGTTCCACACTCCATGCCAAGCCTGGTTGGCATTCTTCCATCTCTGAGTCTGTGCGTCGCACACACGTGACACCAGCCCCCAGGAGCTGGAGGGGTCATCCATGTATCCCTGGGGATGTCCCTAGGGAGGAATGTCTGGCATGACCCTCCCTGTGCAGGTTGGGACATTGGGCAGCTGCTGTGGCTTCAGCGTGACAGGGAACTGGTGACAAAAAGCGGCCTGAGCTCAGCTCTTGTCTCCTCAGAGCTGGGACCCTGGTGTCATTGCCAAAGAGCGAGGGGAGGGCTCTGGTGGAGATCTGTGTACTCATGCACGGCAAGGGCCAGGAGGGTGGGCAGTCAGCAGCCCAGAGGGGCATGTGGGCGAGTCTGAATTCAGGGAGGGGCCCAGGAAATGGACCCTTGAAGAAGTGATGTCACTGAAGATACGCCCAGTAGAACCTGAACTGTGACCCGGACGGAACCCAGCTCCTGGTCGCAGACCCCAGTCCTGCTCACTTGACCGGAGGCGCTCGACAGAGCAACATGCGGTCTTGTTGTGCGGAGCCTTCTGAAGGCGTGGGAGTCAGGGAAGCCGAGAGGAAGAGTCTTCCTGCTCGCTGTGGGCGTTGGCTGAGAGACCACCTTCGCCTCTGTCTGTGTGTCCCGAGGAGCCCCGAGGTAACACAGGGCAGCCCAGAGCGGGCCACTCCAGGGCCAGGCCACGAGTGTGAGCCGTCCCGGGCTGACCTTTCCCCCGGCTCCTTGTGTGTGTGCGGAGGGCGTGGGGCATGGGGGGGACTGAAGGCTGGGCAGGAGGGGGCGGTGAGTGTCGGGACCAGGAGCTTCCACCCACATGTTAGTCCTGAGCCCGGGGGGTGTCCTCTCCTTCCCCCAGGGACTGGAGGTCTAGGCAGATGGCCCTGTGTGCCTGATCTCGGGGGCAGGGTTTGGGTTCCACATTGCCCCCTGTGGGGAGGTCCACGCAGCCCCGGTTGCCTCCTAGCCCGCTACCAGGCTACGGCTGTGAAGAGCTCCACACTGGGGAGTGAGGAGGAGCTGATGGATGGATTTACCTACTCCATCTCCCTGGGCCCGGGGCAGGCTGCCTACACCCCAGGACTGCCCCACGAGACTGGTCAACAGACCCACTCCAGAGGGCCTGGAACCTCGCTCCCGGGGGCAGTCCGTGCCTCTCCTTGCTTGCATCCCAGGGGGCTGGGGGCTCTCGGGTGAGCTGCAAACCTCCCTCCTGGTGGTTCCTGGGTTTCCCACCGACTATCTCCCTGCTGCCCCCCTCAGCGTGAACCTGAGCCATCTGTCCATGGGACTGAGGTCCCCAAGCGCAGGGCTCCCCGGACAGGCGTGAGGAGGAAGGGGAGAAAGCACACGGGACGAGTGGAACCAGCTCCAAACACCAGCCGGAGCGCTCCCGAGGCCACCCTCCCTCCCGAGGACGCTGACCAGCCCACCACGGGCCAGCGGCTCCCCCGGTGAGCACCCACCCCCTCCTCGGCACAGTCGGGCCTCTGCCCACAGCCCACGGTGTGTCTTGAGTGTCCCCACATGTGTCTGAGCCTCAGCGTGCTCCTCTGACGGGCAGGGTGGCTGGCGATCAGCCTGCTAGGGTGCCCATGGGGAACATGGGAGGAGCTTAGAGGGGCTCCCCTGGCGCCCGGCAGTGCAGAAAGGACGGCCGGCCAAGCTGGGCCACTTCGGGGCTTACTTCTCTTTACCCGATGAAAAGCCTTTGGCCTCACCCGTCAGTGGCCTGAAGCCTGGCTCACTTGGAAAAGCACATGGGAAGCAGCCTTTTGGAATGGAGGCTCACGATTCCCTGGGGCTGTGCCCGGTCCTTGTCCTCATCATGGCCACAACGAGGGACCTCTGGGGACAGCAGAGGGGTACCTGGGAAGGTTCGGGTAGGACTTCCTTCAGCCACAATAGGTATGCAGCACCCACTTTGTGCAGACCCGTTGGGGTCACTTAGCATAACTGAGTGAAGGAAGCAGACACAGTACTGGGACCCCATCCCGTGTGGAGTCGGGCAGTCACTTCAGGCGTCATCCGCAGGTCACAGCCGGGAAACATCACGGGTGATACCCTCACGCCTTCCTCATGTAATGGGGGGCATGACAAGGGGCCAGAGGAGGATCTGAGAAAGTGAGCGTTCACTGGGCCAGGAGGGGGCACTGCCTATGTGCACAAAATGGGTGGAGGAGGCGTTTAGGCCTTGGGGCAGGGAGAGCCCAGCAGGTCACTCATCTTTGGATTCCCATGGGCGGGCTGGTGACTGGGGACTTCCTAGTCGGGAGCATGGGAGAGGATGGGGTCCCAGGACAGACACGCAGGGTCAGGAAGGGGGAGGGGCAGGGGCCTGGACAGGCAGGGGAGTGCACAGCGGCCAGGCCCACACAAGGGTGGACCCGGAGGGCAGTGTGGCTGGAAAGACCAGGCTTCTCACTCGGCCACCCCCAGGCCTTACCCCAGCTGCAGGATGGGACAGGCTAGGCGCCCTGCCTGGGAGCCCGAGCATGTGCCCTGCGCCATCGATGCCAGCCAGCTTTCATCCACCCTGGTGGGCCAAGTCCTCCACCACTTGGTCCAGGAGGAGCACCTGGGGCCCACGGTGGCAGAGCTGGAAGGTGAGGGGCTGCGGCCAGAGGACCATGTAGGGTGGGCTTCCCGGACTGGGGTTCCCTTCAAGGCAGTGAGGGCTCTCCTGTGATCCTAAGGCGCGGGGAATCAGGCCCGCGGTGACCCTTTCTCTGTGTCCTGCTCCAGAACCACGGCAGACGCAGCTGGCTCCAGAGACACGGGGAGGGCCGGCTTCTTCGCCTGAGCCGGTCCAGGAGCTCCCTGAGACCCCTGTGCTGGAGCGACGGCCGGTGTCACCTGCTTCCGCCCCTGCAGAGCCGGAGGATGTCCCAGCAGTGGCCTCAGCCCAGGGGCCAGGCCCTGAGCTGGAGCCCCATGAGCCCTCGGGCCTGGGGCCCAGGGCACTTGCTGGAATGGCACCAGGTGTGGCAGAGCCAGGTCCAGGTCCAGAGCCCACCGGCCCCTGTGCTGCGAGCCCCTGGGACATCCCAGGACTGGTCTCAGGCCCCGAGCTGGAGCCCCGTGAGTCCTCGGGTGCGGGGCCCGTGTCACCTGCAGGAATGGCACAGGGCCTGGCAGAGCCAGAGGTGGTCCTGGAGCCCACCAGCCCCTGTGCCGTGAGCACCCGGGATTTGCCGAGGGAGAGGGTGCGGACCATCCTGGCGTTTGCCCCACGCCTGGTGGCCGAGCAGCTGACCCTGATGTGTGCGGTGAGCGGAGCGGGCTCTCGGGGTCGGGGGTGGGCCTTCCCTGTGTCACGGGCTGCCCCAGACCTGCCCGCCCCTGACGTGGACTCCTGTGATGTGGGCCCACGTCCCAGCTTCCCCACGGACTCACCATGTGCCCTGAGAGACTCTCCTCACCCCCAAGCCCTCACTGACCACACGGGGACAGTAGGGCTGGCCCTTAGGGATCCTTGCAGACCAAGGAGGAAGAGCGGAGGGAAGGTGGGCAGGGCCTGGCCGGGCAGGGAGGGGCAGGGCAGGGGAGGGGTGCTCAGGGAGGTGCTGCCAGGGCCTTAGGTACTCGGGCCATTGGCCTGGCAGGCTCCTATGGCCTCCGCACTTCAGAGGCCCCTGCCATGGACCTGACTGCGTGGGAGACACAGACACCAACAAAGGCCCTGGGTGGAGTTGTTTCAGGGGAGACTGCACCTGAGTGGGGAGCGGGATCCACGGGGTGGCAGCATGGGAGGCAGATGCCCCAGGCTGGGCAGGCGTGAGCTGCCTTGTGCCTCAGGGAGGACGTGAGTGAGGGTCCCTGTGAGCAAAGCCCCTCTGTGCCCCATCACTGTGGGGCCCTGTGCATCCGGTCCTGGGCGCCTCAGTGGACGGGGTCTGGAGTCCGGACGGCCACAAGGCTCACAGCACGTCCCCAGCTGCCTGGGCCCCAGCTCTGACCAGTGACCCTGCCTGGGAACAGGGGCACCAGGGGCACAGCTGGATGACACCTCTTATCATCCCCAGGAGCTGTACAGTAGGGTTGAATGTGGTGAATGCAAGGTCTACGTAGAGAGACAACCACTGAGGGAAGCCATTGTGCTCCTGGCCCCCAACATCCTTAACGTCATCAGGCAGTTTGGTACCACGTTTCATTGGGTCATCTCCTCCTGCCTGAGGGCCCCAAGCAGGATGGCCCAGGACAGGGCCCGAGTGGTGGAATTCTGGATCCAGGTGGCCAAGGTCTGTCATGGGACGGCCCCCGGGGTCCCCTCCTTGGCCAGCTCTCAGGATGGGTGCCTGCGGTCTACCCTGCACGGTCCCTGGGGCCTCCTGCCAGGGGCGTGCGGACCTGGACTCGCAGGCCCCGGGGGTGGGACAGCCATCCCCGGCCCCTTCCTTGGGTTGAGCCACAGTCCTCCACCCAGGAGGGCTGCTCACCAGGTACCAGGTGTGCTGGGCTCCCTGGGTGTCTGTCTCCTTAAGGACAGGAGTTCATGGGGGGACAGAAGCAGAGAAGCAGGCCACGCTCTCAGCTCTGTCTTCCCTCCCAGGAGTGTCTGGCTCTCAGAAATTTCGAGTCCTTCCGTGCCATCATCTTCGCCCTGCAGCGCCCTCCTGTACGTCGCCTGGAGAGCACCTGGGCACATGTTTCCTGGTGGGTAGCCCTGTCCCTGGGACCAGGGCACCTGAGTGGACAGGGACACCCCTACACCTTGCAGTGTCCCTCAGTGGGCTGGGACTTCCTGGGAGGCGGCAGAGCCTAGGGGCGGGGATGGCGGGCTCTTGGGGGCCCCTGTGGGTTAGGCCACGGGTACCCCTGCAGGAATCAGTTTCCTGCAATGTTAGGTGTGGGTTGAAGCCCATTGGAGATCTTGAGCTTGTGCTCTGCAGCAGGAGGTCTCTGCCCCAAGGACAGCGACCTTGCCCAAAGCAGATTCGCCCCTGGGAGAACTGGGAATGGAGGCCCCGGGGGGAAACATGAAGGCCCCTCCACAGGCCACGGATTCCCCGGAGCTCAGGGCCATGGTGGAAAGCCTCCTGCGGGCTAGTGGGCCTTCTAGGATCTCCAGGAAAAGGGGTCGGCCCCGGGACTCTCCGCCTGCTGGCCACATGCGTCCCTCCTCCTCTCCCCTCCCCATAGGAAGAGCTCCTGGATCTACAAAAAACTTAAAAAGAGGAACAAGGGGCTTAAAGGGAAGCAGCTCCTCAAGGTAAATGGGGGCTGGAGGTCTGGAAGGGAGGGGTCCTTGGGGCAAGTCCTCTGCCGCGCTGTGGCAATGCTTTGGGGAAGACTCGAGGAGTGCGGGGTGAGACGGGGAAGCTGATGGGGAAAGTAGGGTCCCCCAGGCCTATGAGGGCCTCGTCTGTCTCCCTCCCTGGCTCCACTTGACTGTGGGCCTGGCATCCAGTGAGGACCCAGGGGACAGACCCCCGGTCAGGGCTGGGGATGGCGTGGCGTCGGCAGCAGGGTTGGGGCCCGTGGCTGAGCAACGTCGGCTTGTCCCCTGGGTCCTCTGAGCCTGTCACGGACCCTCTGTGGCCTCGGGCTCCTCATGTGCACATGGAGGGTTGCCGTCACCCTGGGGTGTGGGCCTCCCTGGTGAGCAGGGTCCAGGGAGCCCAAGACGCGCTTCAGCTTTGTGCACCCCCCCTGGTCATGGGAGGGGAGCCGTGCTGATAGCCGGGTGACAGTGAGGGCTCAGGGCACCCTGGGAGGCAGAGGGACCTCCCCTGACCCTCTCAGGGCGGCGGCCGTGGCCCAAGGACCCCCATGAGTTTGTGTGTGTTGGAGCTGGGGTCGCTCTAGGCTGAGAGCCTGCTGGAGGTGGGGACAGCGTAGGTGCCAGGGGGCTCGGGCGAGCCATCCATCCACCACGGTCTGGCTGTGGGAGGCCACGTGGGAGGGGAGCATGAGCACCTGAGCTCGTGCACCTTGCAGGAGGTGAGGGCCATGTTGAGGCGATGGCCGCCATCCCCCAGGGCATCCCAGGATATGAAGACGCAGGTGAGCGTGGCGTGGCCAGGGTCGGGGCGGTGGGGTGACCCTGCACCTGCTCCTGGTCCCACAAGCTCTGAACTGCCAGCTCTGGGGTGACCAGGAGGAGGGCGAGAGCAGCTGGGTACAGGGGGAAGTTGGAGGACAGGAGCAGGGACCACAGGACCTGGGACTGGCCAAAAGCCAACCCTGGGAGGGACCAGGAGGGGAGAGCAGGTGGAAGGGAAGGAGGGAGGCCGCACAGGGTGGGTGGTCCAAGGGAGCTGGGGGCTGCGGGTGTGGGGTTCAGGGGAGGCTCTGTGGGCACCCCTGCGGCAGGTGGGGACTCATCACCTCCCCACCCCGGTGGCACAGGGCATGATCCCGCCGCTCGGACTGATCCTGTACGAAGCCTTAGAGAAACAACAGGAACATCATGTGGACGTGAGTGATCCATCAGGGCTCAGGGGGGCAGGATGGTGAGCTTTAGGGAGGAGAGAGCCCCCAGTGAGCCCGGACCTCTCAGCACCAGCCACCCCCCTCCTGAGTCCCCCCTCCACCCCAGGACCTGGGCTTCTTGGAGAGGACTGCCAGAAGGACCCACCTAAGCCCGGTCCTGGCCCCAGGGCAGGTGGGGCTGAGGGCTCCAGGGGGCAGCATGTGGGCAGGACTGGTCTCCCCGTCAGGCCCTGCCCTGGGGGAGGGATGCTGCTCCTTCAGGGCAGGAAGCACATCGGGGGGCTGGCAGTGCCTTCCCGCCTGAGGCCTCAGCTCCCCAGTGCAGTCCCCGCTTCTCGGTAGCCCCGAGCCCGGGCCAGGCCCGGGTGCTGTTTCTGGGCAGGCCTGCCCCTTGGAGGGCCCTGGCGGTCCTCCACCTTGAGAAAGGGTGGGGACGTTCCGGCCTCCTTCTGGGCTCAGAGGGCTGTTTCCGATGTACTTTGGCCGCCTTGCTGCCTTCCAGGGTGATGGTATAAAATAGAGAGAGTTGAGTGCCCAGCCATGAAAGGTGAGGGATGTAGTCAAGACCCCCCGGGCAGGACCTTGTCCGGGCCATCCCCTGGGTGTAACGCGTGTTGAGAGAGTTAAGACATGCAGGGCTCAGGACACTAAAGGCTTTGTTAGGTGGGGGATGGGGTGGCATCAAGGCCGCCTTCCTGGAGGAGGAGCTGGAGACCCAACAGTGGGAACAGGCAGGGCTGGATGGCATTGGAAGCAAGGCGGGTTTCCGTGAGCAAAGATCCAGGACCATCCCAGTGCCCCACTCCTCAACCCCCTCCTTGTCTGCATCCTGTCCTTCCTCTGCCCCAGGTCACTGACTTCCTAGAGGAGATCGTCATATACAGGTTCCTGGCCAGGCAGTATGACCTGGAGCCCAAGGAGCACTTCCTGTCCTTTTTCCAGAGACTGAAGCTCCTGCGTGAGGAGCAGAGGTGAGGCTGCCAGGAGTGGGGTGTGGGCTGTAGCTGCCGGCAGGCTCTGGGGGAAGGGCCCCCTGCCATGTGGCTCCAGGGGCTCACAGGTGTCCCTCTGTCCTGCAGCTACGGCCTGTCCTACCACCTGGAGCCCCCAGGTCAGAGGGCAGGCAGAAAAGGACTGTTAAAGTTCTTCAGGTCCCTCAAGATTTAAACTTACGGGCCAGGGCCAGGTGAGTTTCTGGGCTGGGGCGATCGGCAGGGGGCGGGCTGTTCCCCAGCCTCAGGGAAGCTTCGGGCCATGCTGGGCGTGGGGGCGTCCTAAAGACCGGGGCGGCTGGGGTCCCAGCTCCACTGCCGACCAGGCCTGTCAGGCTGAAGGGTGGTTCCCTTCCCCTCTGGGACCCAGCCTCCTCCTCTGTGAGTAGGTGACGCTCAGGAGCCTTCCCGTGACAGGGACCCCCCGGGTGCTGGTGATTGACAGGACCCTCCGTGCAGGGCCCGGGGCCCAGAGGGCAGTGGGGACGGGGTGGAAGCAGGATAATGGGGGGAACCTGGGATGACCGGTCTCTTCTGATCACCCGCGTGGCCCTGTAGCTGCTGTCATCGGGCCCGCGGCCCTGCTGGTGTCCTGGCTGCATGTGGAGGAGAGCTGCTTCCCCTCCGGGCAGGCGGCCCCTGGCGCCCCAGGACCCCAGTCTGCTTGCTGCTCCTCTTCCTCCCGCTGCTCATCCGGAGCCTCTGCTGGGGCGGCTGCTCTGGCACCTCCTCCGTCGGCAGACTCGGGCAGCTCCCCCGGCTGCCGCTGTATCCTCAAGGACCCGTATGTAGCTGCGGCGCACCTGGCCACCTTCGTGCGGTGTCGTCCCCTCTGCTCGTGGCCCGTTGGACAGAGGCGAGCCGCCCCACCGTGTGGAGGATGTTCCCCTTCGTGCAGGTGGCCTCCCGCCGTGACACCAACTCCTGCCTGGGCGCCGTCAGCCACCGAGTCGTAGCCACAGGGTTCCAGGAATAGGTGGGGGCTGTCCTCACCAGGCCCGGCCTTTCCCGGGACGGACATAGACACGGCGCAGTGCCGCGTGGGACCACGGCCTCCTGGTGCCCAGCGGAGGCATCCGAGGATGCAGGGGTGGCCGACTGTCGCAGGGTCCCGGGGCTTGCTTACAGGGGAGCCCCCGGTGCAACTTCCTCCCGTCATCCCTGAGAAATAGCCTCCCCAGGCACAGTGTGGTCTGGGTGTTGTCTCTGAGGTTTATGGTTCCTGGGGGTTGGGGTCATCTCTGTGCAGAATGTAATAAATGCTGAGCGGATTGCCACCACACTGCTCTTTCTTCTCAAAGCTCTGCCCCTCCTGCGGACTTCGTGTGCCCCAGCCCACCCCACCCCAGCCCTCAAACTCTCTGATGCAGGGTGGCCCTGACCTCCGCCAGGTTGTCCTCCATCCTCTGTCCTCCCCCCATAAGGTGCTCAGGAAGAGCAGGGTGCTCCAAGCCCCAGGGGGGCACACCTCGGCAACACTGTGGAGGCCTGTTCAAACAGAAACTGAACCTTCTTTCCTGTCACCTATAGATTATGATCAGACACCGAAACTTGTTGATTAGAAGCCCCAGGGTGTCTCTTCACGTCTTGAACACCACTGCAGATGTACCCAAGTAGATCCCAGGGCTGCAGGGCGCCAGTCTAGCACCGTCCCATTTAATGAGACACAGCTGCTCCACACATTCCAGAAAATTCCTTTGCGAAAAACTTTGAACTTGGTCTCTCAAAGCACCTCCAAGAGGTGCACGCCTTCCACTGGGGGGGCTTTGTCTGAGCCCACTTTCTCCACGCTTCACACCTCAGAGCACCCCCCAAAGCTCCCGGGTTCCCAGTCTTCCCCCATGGTGCCCCTCAGCCGCCCATCCCCAGGCCAGGCTGGTGTGAGGCCCCTGGTGTCCCGCTCCTGGGTCCTGGCTGAGCGGCCTGATGTCTGCGACAAAAGACTGGGGAGGCTGAGCGGAGGCACTTGGCTCTGATTCTCCCCATACGCTCCCCCAGGACTCTCAGGATGTGCTCACCCTCCCAGGAGGGGAGGCCTGGCCTGGAGGGGAGCTCCAGGATCAGCACAAACACCCCCTTGGGGAGCTCCAGGATGGAGAGAGGCTCCAGGATGGAGAGGGTCTCCAGGCCTTATGCTGCAGGGGGAGCCCCAGACTGGGACTGGGGAAGCGGACGTGGGCCCTCCTCACAGCCTCAGGTGACCAGGTGACAGGAGGTAAAATCGGGACACCCACGCCACCCCGCCCTCCTTCCCCTGGACCTTCCCACAGCACCCTCAGAGCCATCTGCCTACACGGTGGTCCCAAGGGATGACCTCAGGCTCCCCGGCCACAAAGGGAGTTAGGTTTGGGCAGAAGGAGGGAGGCGGGCCCCTGGCAGGGCTGTGGCACAAGTCAGACCTGTCATCCTGCACGGCCCACCCGCCTCAACCTCACACAGAAGAGCTTCTGGGCCCAGAAACAAAGCAGCAGCCCTGGGCCTGGTGGGTAGTCACTGGGTCAGCGGTCTGTCCTCCCGCAGTGTGTGCAGGGGCCCCAAGTACAACACGGCCTGGGCTCCTGGCGCTGGGCCACCAGGCTCACATGGCTGTGGGCTGCAGCGCACCTTCCCCACCCGGCGTGTGCTGGGGAGGTGGCAGGGCCCTCTGGCCCCTGGTGTGCTCCTCTGCACCCAGGCACGGGCTCTGGGGGGGCTCCCCGTCTTCGGGCTCTTCAGAGAAGCTGATGATGGAGTTCTTGTTCACAGGCTCAGAGAATGAACTTTGCAAACACTCAAGGTAGGAGAGCATGTGCGAGGCTTTTATTTAGAGATAAAGCAGAGGACAGAGCTCCTGGCTTGCCCCTGCCCGGAGGGGATAAGATAGCCCCGGGGTGATGCACAGTCTAGGGGATTTATAGGCAGGTGAGAGACAAAGGGCCAGGGATGCAGACCTGCAAAAGGGTCCCCTAATGCTTATCTTTGAAGAGACACTAAGTTTCTTATCAGTCTTCCAGATTATTTTGCTTACTTGCCATTATTACTCGCCTACATTGCATATCATTTGATTAGGGCTAGAGGAAGAAAAGCAGCATCTGGGTGAAGTTAAAGAAAATAAGCCAGGCCTTTTATCAGGCTACGGTACATTTTACAATAACCTCATTAAATTGACACAATGAAGACATGGGCTATGCTGCGGTCTTTTCTTATGTGGCGGATATTCAAACATTTCAGGCCAAGTTACTCCTGGATTTTTAGTTTTGATTAAGCTCACACAAGAATGCTTATATTACTTTACAGAATTAATGTGACTGACTTTGCTTAATTGTTTAATATGGAGTTTCAGTAGGGGTTTTATTCCGGAGGCCCTCACCCTGCTCTGTTCTGCACCCACGGTCCCTGCCTCACCAGCACTCCTGGAGGAGGGAGGCTCCGTGGCTTCCCTCCCCAGCTGCCATTCCCTCCTAGTTCCTCCTCCAGGCTTCCCTTCTGCACTGCCCAAGCTCTCTGATCCCATGCTCGCACCCCTCTCCCCCTGCCCTCCCAGCCTTCTCCTTCCCCCATCCCTCCCCTGGGCTGGGACTCCTGTTAGGAGGGCGTTATGTATTCTCCTGGGTTCTTGTCCCCGCCGCAGCAAAGAACTGAGGGGCAGAGACGCAGCAGTGAAGAACATGTAAAAGTTTTATTTACAGAGAGAAAGTGCACACTCAGAGAGAGGGGAGTGTGGGCTACCTCAGAGAGGGAGGCGCACCGAAAGGGTGGGGGCTCCCCCTTGGAAGGAATTTTCAGGAATGTGACAAAGGGCTAGGGGTGTGGACCTGTGAAGTGGTCTCAAGATGAGACACGAAGTTTCTTATCAGCCCTCCAGGTCATTATGCAAAATTAGCTTAACACAAGAAACGCCCTGCTCTGATGGATTCCCACCAGGAGAGCAGCTTCCTGGTTGGGGAGCATATCAGTTAAGACTGCCCTCCCTGCCTCCAAGGTGGGCTGAGTTATTGTATGTTCGCTAAAGACTGTGTTAAGTGTGGATAAAATGAAAGTTCCTGTGGCCAGGATTCTCACCTGGGCCTAGTCGGCTAGCTCACCACTCATGTGGGCAATATGTTGCTATTGACTCTATAGAAAGAGCTCCACCCAGTGCTCTGGGTGACACGGTGACACGGCGGCGACGGCGAGGCTGCAGGAGAGCAGAGCAGAGGCTGGAGTGGTGGCAGCGCTGAGGTCAGAGCCCCAGAGGATGGCTGTGTGGGATGGCTGTGTAGGCATGGAGGCCCAGAGGCAGAGACCCACTTGCTGCATGCAGACTCGCTCTGACTGGCTGGGGTGGTAGTGATTGACCTGCCACTGTGGAAATAAAGTTGGGTATAACCCTTTCACCCCCAGAACGTTTTACTGTCATTTCTTTGGTCACATTGAATCCATAGTGAACTTGCCCAGGGTTGAAACCCATCGGCAGTGCATTGAAAATCTTACCTCTTCACTTCCTGGGTTTGGAAATGCAATCTTAGCTTTAAGATAGAATCTTTCCTGTCTTTACTGTGCTGTTTATGGCTGGGCTAGCTTGCTAAGTGAACTGTCCAGTCCGCAAATTACTTGATACGGGGATGGCGGAGGAAAAACCGCATATAGGTATAGTTGGACAAATAAGCTGGGCCTTTTAGCAGGCTAAGTGAGTCTTACCTTAGTCAATGACATGATTTACAAAACACAATAAAGACAAGGGTATGCTGAGAGACTTTCCTTTATCTGGGGGAATACTCAAGCATTCCAGGCCTGTTACTCCTGGCTTCTGGAACTTAAACTGATCTCATGAAAAGATGCTCCACATCACTAATCATCAGAGAAATGCATATTAAAACCACAATGAGATATCACCTCACACCAGTAAGGATGACCACCATCCAAAAGACAAACAACAAATGTTGGCGAGGCTGTGGAGAAAGGGGAACCGTCTTACACTGCTGCTGGGAATGTAAATTAGTTCAACCACTGTGGAAAGCAGTATGGAGGTTCCTCAAAACTCTCAAAATAGAAATACCATTGACCCAGGAATTCCACTCCGAGGAATTTACCCTAAGAATGCAGCAGCCCGGTTTGAAAAAGACATATGCACCCCTGTTTATCACAGCACTATTTACAATAGCCAAGAAATGGAAGCCACCTGAGTGTCCCTCAGTAGATGAATGGCTAAAGAAGATGTGGTACATATACACAATGTAATATTAGTCAGCCAGAAGAAGAAAAATCCTACCATCTGCAACAACATAGATGGAGCTAGAGGGTATTATTATGCTCAGTGAAATAAGCCAGGCAGAGAAAGACAAGTATCAAATGATTTCACTCATCTGTGGAGTGTAACAACAAAGAAAATAAACCCGAAGGAACAAAACAGCAGCAGACTCACAGAACCAAAGAATGGACTAACAGTTACCAAAGGGAAAGGGACTGGGGAGGATGGGTGGGAAGGGAGGGATAAGGGCGAGGAAAAAGAAAGGGGGCATCACGAATAGCATGTATAGTGGGGGGGGGCGGAGCACGGGGAGGGCTGTGCAACACAGAGAAGACAAGTAGTGATTTTACAGCATCTTACTAAGCTGATGGGACAGTGACTGTGAAGGGGTATGTGGGGGGGACTTGGTGAAGGGCGGAGCCTAGTAAGCATAATGTTCTTCAGGTAATTGTAGATTAATGATACCAAAATAAAATTTTAAAAAAAAAGCACCTACTATGCAGCAGGACCCATCTAGGTAGCAGTTTTCTCTGCACAGACGAATGCATCCAAGATGAAGGGAACCTGTGGAATGACCGATGTGGTCACAGGTCAAACCATTTCTCCAAATCAACTTTACCAATAAAAAGCTGATTTAAAAAAAAAATTACTCATTTAAGGATTTCCAGGGGGATGATACATCCCTGTTCTTTACTTTTGCAGAAGTGGTTATCTAGTTTATCTTTGGGATAAGAATCACAACAATTCCTGTGCATCTTAAGGCTGGGTTGACATGTCATCGTAAGCATTCTGAATGACAGGTGCCAATGTATGTGTGGAGGTATTGTGTATGTTAAGGAAATAGACTGTTGAGTGGAGGCTTTTAAGTATTTGAACAACATTATCACACCCACACTTAAGCCCTCAAGCTCCAATTTCAGAGCTAGCTGGGACCATTCGATGGTTCATAGGTATGATACCTGTAGTATACTGTACTAAGGCACAGAATCACATGACTACAGCATGGTGTCAGGGTAGTATAGTATAGTATCGGGGATGACCCATGCTGGAATTCATATGAGTGATAAATAAAGTTTTATCTGCAAAGCCACCAGATTTTCCGTTACCACTGCATAAACCCTCAACAGCCCTATGAGTTTGTATTATTTATTGCCTTATTTACAGATAAAGAAACTCAAGCACAGGCAGTTTAGGTAACACATCCACGTTCACCCAGCTGGACAGTAGGGGAGCTGGGATTCAAGCTCAGGTTGACTGAGTCCATGCTTAACATCACTGAGCTTCCAGCTGGCAAATGACTCCTAAAGATTACAAAAGAAGTTTTTAAAATCAAGGCAAGGAGACATAGCATGGTGGTGAGAATTCTCCTGCATCCAGCTGGCCACAGTTAGCCTTGGGCTGGTCACTCTGAGGTCACAGGTGAAACAAGGTCAGAGGTGTGACTAGAAGCCCTTATCCTGGTGTTGAGCAGGTGAGTGAGATGGGGAGGGGATGTTTTATTCAGTTTTGCAAACCGGCACAATTAAGCCAGAAAAGATGGAATCTTCTGTTTTGCCCTTCTCTTTTATCTGTATCCCTGCTCCTCCTAGATCCAGTAAAGCTGGCCTGAAGTCCCAAGAAATAGACTTGAAGTTTGTGGATAAAATGAGGGTTCCTGTGGCCAGGATTCTCACCTGGCCCTGGCTGCCTGGCTCACTGCACACCTGTGGGCAATACACTGCTGTTGACTCTGCATAAAGAGCTCCGCCCAGTGCTCTGGGTGACATGGTGGCAGGGCTGCAAGGCTGCAGGAGAGCAGAGCAGAGGCTGGAGTGGTGGCAGCGCCAAGGACAGAGGCCCAGACGACGGCTGTGCGGGACAGCTGCGCGGACAGACGGGCCAGAAATAAAGTTGGGTTTCAGCCCCGGGCAAGTTCGCTATGGATTCAATGTGACCAAAGAAATTGCCAGCAAAATGTTCTTGGGGTGAAAGGGTTATGCCCAACTTTATTTCCAGGTGGCAGGTCAGTCACTAGAATCCCGTTCACTCAGAGCGAGCCTGCCTCTGGGCCCCTCTGTCCTCACAGCCGTCCTCTGGGCCTCTGTCCTCTGCTCTGCTCTCCTGCGGCCTTGCAGCCCTGCCACTCTGTCGCTATGTCTTTGTTTTTTTTTCTTTTCCGTGTGGATGTCCCGTTGTCCTAGTACCATTTGCTTGAGACTCTCCTTTCTCCATGAATGGCCTTTCCATACCTCTGGGCTGTCTGTTCTGTTCCACGGGTTTGTTTCCTCTTCGGCCAGCGCCACTCTATGGTAACAGTAGCTTTAATAGTAACATTTGAGGTCAGGTAGTTATCAGTCCTCTGGATTTGCTTTTTGCCTTCAAATTGTGTTGACTATTCCGGGCCTTTTGCCTTTCCTTCTTACTGTTTGTCTCTTCTTATTTGTGTATGTAAAATGTGATACCATTATAATACTTTTTTTCTTTCCTGACTTTATTTTTAGGAAGATTTCGATGTGGATCATTTGGTATCTGGCGGCAGGAAGCACGTCCAGCTGGAGGAACTGAGAGACGACCTGGAACTCGACGATGAGCTTCTTAAGACCGCCATGGTCGGACTCATCAACAAGGACTATGCAGATTTTGTTAACCTTTCAACAAACTTGGTAAACCTTTAATCCACAGTTCCTACCTGTCAGTATATTTACACACACACACTTCTTTCTTGCTCATTTGTTCTTAAAAGTGCTGAGTGTTTTTTAGAAAACTTTCAGTTGATTTTTCCCCCCAAAGAACTTGAAAAGATTACTAATCTCAACAAGAAAAGAACTAATCTTTTTGATAAACATCTTTTGTCTTTAGTTTTTTTACTCATTTAATATGGTTCTTGCTTGAATTTTATTAATAGTGAAAAGTGAAGTACAGTGATATGAGTGTGTGTTTGTGTTAGTTGCTAACTGATTACTATGAAATCTCACTGGTCAGGCAAATTTGCAAGAAAAATAATCAGGTTTTCCAAAGGCAATATTTAATTAACTTTGAGGTCTATTTGCTAGTCAGAGCTAGGTTGAGGGAACATTGTCCAGTATTGATCTTTAGGAGACCTGGTTTTATAAAAACATAAGAATGGTTTGTAATAAACTTGTCAGTTGTTTGTGAAAATCATTTAGAAATGCTTGAGTTTTAATACTCACAAAAAGTCTTCTTGTTCGTATTTTATTTTGTTTTTAAATCTATTTGTCAATTGGGAATTTCAAGAGGCATGACAGTTAATGAGCCATATTTGCTTTCAGGAAATATACCACTAAGATAAATGTTCCAGTAGGATTAGGAACCCAGAACATTTCATTTCTGTTCTATTAATCTGAAATTTTTCTCAAGGTTTACAATAATGTTGAGAGATACAGCCCATCAGACTTTCACATCAACTGGTAGAGTATCCTAAATTGTGGGCAGATAGCTGTTTCTCACCCATTAAAATTCTTCAATTTCATGTAAAAATTCATCCAAAGACAAATTGCACATGAGGAAGCTTTCATGCCCTTATTTTTATAGTCTAGTGAATATTAACAATGTTTCCATATTCTATGAGTAATATCTGTGGCAAAATAACATTTCTGCTATTTAGCTCATTAGCAGGATGTGGCTGCACAGAGAAGAACCTAAGTCTAGTACACCTTGGTCATTAAGCAGATCCTGCACTTACCCCTTGCTGTGATGTGCTTGTGGCAACATGATTTTGCCTTTAGGTCGGCATGGACAAAGCCCTCAACCAGCTCCCTGCGCCTCTGGGACAGTTACGAGAAGAGGTTCTGGTAAGTCATCAGATAATATTAAACAGTCTGTGGTAAAGCATGGCGTGCCCGGTTGTCTTCTCCAGGAAGAATTCCTTTTTTAATCTGCTAGGTAGGTTTGTTGTTTTGTAATGGTCCCTGATTGTAGTATTCACCTTCAAAGAAGTTGTCAACTTCCTACAGTCAGACACAAAACAAAACTAAAAAGTTCTCTGGTTTGTTTGTTACAACTTAGAAAACATATTTGATTTGATTTGAAAATGACAGATTCTGCCAGTAGATGGCTTAAAATGTTAGGGGAAGACAAGGGCATTTCCAAATTCAGCTTGTTTCAGCCGCCTCACTCATATGTAAATGGTCTCCAACTTATGAATGGCTTGTATCTTAAAAATTTGTAATTTTACAAGTATTTTCCCAAATAATGTTTTAGATGTGGTTAGATTCCTAGGCCAGTTCACAAAAGCCGTTTAACATCTCATGTATCCAAGGGATAATAAAATGTGATGCCTAATAAATGCTACATTTTAATGCTCCTCTGGGAATATGTGCTGCGGGACCCCCACCTCTAAGCCCCTGGGAAGCGGGAGTCCTCCTGGAAGAACAGTAGGGGGGAGTCTGGGTATCAATTCCAAAGAAAATCACGTTGCCCTGTCCTCCCCCGGTGTCCTGTCTGGCTCAGGCCTTGGACACCCCGTCTCGAGTAGTTGTGATGCCCTGCCATAAACGTGGTGCACTGTACCCCATTTCCCATGTGTATCCCCACTAGACCACAGCAGCCTGAGTGGCCTCTCACACGCAGCCCCTAAGACAGTGCCTGGCACCTTGTAAGTAAAGACACAATGCATGGATAAAGCTGGGAAAAAAAACAAAAACGCAGAATAATAGATGTCAATTCTGAGAAATCCAGAAGAGGGGTATGCAGAAAAGATGTCATAAAAGAAGGAAGTTTTGAGCTGTGCCTTGAACTGGCACATATTTGTGAGTGTTTACGTCTTGTCTGAATGTCACAAAAGCCCGTTCATGTGCTTTTCCTTGGAATGGAAGAGAAGTGGTTTGTGGCCCGCTGCTGGACCCCACAGCTGGACCCCAACAGCAGCCCGCGGGTGGCGCTCCGGCCGTCGTTCTGGCGGGCCACCCCCTCCCTTCCAGCCTGTGGCTGTGGTGTTCCCTGAGCCTCACCTTCCTTTACCGTCCGCCCTTCTCCCCAGACTTCCTCCCTGCGGGCAGATGTGCTCTGCTGACGTCTCCTCTGAACCTCCTGGGCTGCCACTTGCACGCAGGATCTGGTCCTGCCTCGCCGCCTGCCAGCATCATATCCCCGTCCCTTTTCCACAGCCACCTTTATAGCCACTTTTCTCCTAATCAGCTACAGACCTGCCCTCGCCTTTTGATCTCAACTCATGAAGCTGCTCTGTGAGGTTCTAAGACCCCTGGAGGATAAGACTGTTTCTGCCTTGTTCCTCCTTGCGTCCTTACTGGCTTCCACAATAGCTGACAGTATTTCATCATGTTTGTTGAATGAGTTAGTTCACCTTTCTGTGGAATGGTGGTGATTTGTCTGGTTTATCCTAGTCGGTGCCATTACCTTTGTTTTGGCCCTGATTCCCAGTCACCTCATACTTGACGAGATTCATTAGCTTCTGGACATGTTTCTCCACCTATGACCACTCCCACATTCCAGCCATCCTGTTCCTCGTTTCTTGATTCCTACTATTCCCAAACATTTCATGATATATCAGTGCTTCAGCACTCCCTAGTTCTCCAAATACAGAGTCCAGCGTAAAGGCCTTATCTGAGTGGAGTCCTCCTAAATTAGCCCATCCCTCTTAAATTCTGCTTCTCTGCAAGGGGAGCCGGCAGTGCACCCAGGTGTGTGCCTCCCTGTCCCTGCGTCTGGCACGCGCGGTCGTCTCCTCCTGCGTTTGCCCTCTGATAACCCCCTGCCCACCGCTGCCAGCATACACACGTCTTCAGAGTCAGACTCCAGCCCTAACTCTTCTCCAGACTCTCCTGTACTTTGACTCAGATTATCCTTTCTCTGCCCAGACCACCTATGACATTCATTGTGTATGTATGCTTTTTCTACTGGCCACCAATTCTGTGTGACCTCAGCTCTCTGTGTGTCATCTTACCCCCAAATTATGAGTATCCTCGATGGCAGTTGTGGCCAGTATTGTGTATTTTTGTCACTATCTGCATAATTTTCCCTATAGATGTTAAGTTCTATGGAATTGAGTTACATGTATAAATTTCATAATGTTACAAATCAGTTTCTGCAGTACATTTTCTTTGTTTTTTTTAGAGTCTTAGGTCATCTGTCAGAGAAGGAATCTGTGCAGTAGATGAACGAATGTCTAAACAAGCGGACATTAGGGACAAAAAGGTCCGCACCAGTGTCGCATGGACTCCCTGGAGCACCTGGGAGCCGGGGCCCAGGGTCTCGCCGGCTCCTCCAGGGCCTTCGCGAAGAGGGAGTGGGTGCCTCTGGGCTTGAGGCATCGGTAGGCACACCTACCCATCCAGAGAGCAGGTTTACATTCAGGTTGAGAGACAGGCAACTAGCTGGGTCCCAAACACAGAAACGGCCTCAGCTGATATTTACAAGTTCTGCAAGTTCCCCTCTGCCGCCTCCCCTCCCCGCTTCAGAGCTGGCCGCGCACAGGGAGGTCCACCGAGGCCGTCAGGTGAGGCAGCGCTCGCGCTCAGGTGCCTGGGCTTCTCCTACATTCAAACCGGTGTGGCGGGCTCAGACCTGACACTGAACCCTCACTGATGGGACAAACCGGTCATTCAGCAAGCGAGGCATCCAAGTCGGAAAGTGACGTCCTCTGATACGAAACTGCGCTGTCTGAATGTGCCCATCTGGATGCAGCCCTACACTTAAGGGTATGGAAGAATTAAGTGAAAAGGCTTCCTGTCAGGTCAAAAAAGCACGGTAAGCTCCACATCTGGCCATCACTTTCTCAAGACTCTGCCAAAGTAAGAGCCTCTAGCTGCACCACATGCAAAGCATTTCCTCTGACCTGGCCTCCGAGCCACCTAACTGCCTGGGGTATTGGATGTTCACTGTATAGGCCATTCCCAAATACTTATTTAGTTATTTTCCTTTCAAGCTTTAAGGACATACAATAGCGACAAGCCTAGGAATTATGTAATTCAGTTATGATTTCTCTCTCCAAACTGGGTCTGAAACTCAAACACATTCCTTTTCAGACACAGGTCAGGGGAGCCCTTTTCACCTTTAATCCCACACCTCCACTCTGTGTGCAGGGATTTCCCTGCCAGCAAGATGCCGCTGCCCTCAAGCCACCTGCCCCGCAGGCCTCTGGGGCTCGGTACTGGTGGAGGAAGAGCACGACACTGCTAGACATAAAGAGGAAAACTGACTGGGGGTGATGTGGGGCGAGGAGAGCAGGGGGAGTTGGACCAGACGGCAGAGCTAAGCGCCTCCCGGCCTCAGATAACCACTGGGGAGATGCCAAGCCGCAGAAAAGATCTTTATCTTCCCACATAATCCAAACTGGTTCTCCTCTTCCTTCTTTCTGCATTAGGCTCTGTCTTGGCTCAAGTCCAAATAAGACTCAAGAGAGCTAACAGTGCTCTTTGAGGCTTTTTTACTGTAGTTCCAAAATGCAGCTACTGAGGCCACCTCCCCTCCTGATGTCGGGATTCATTCAGCTGCTTTCAAATGTGTGGTGATTCAGCAAACCTGTGCAGGCAGCTCTGGACTGGCTGTAGGACTGCAGCTGGGAACAGAAAAACGTCTTTCCTCAGCTCTGACGCTTATGGAATACCGCGTGTAACAGAGGCGGGGATTCACAAAACCAAGTCCCATTTTCCAGATGTGTAAGGAATGGCAATTGAGAAAGACCTGTTATCCAAGAAATGTGTTTATTTGAACCAAAGAAACCAAACGGAAAGATGCCACCCCTCCCTCCCACCTTCTTTCTCTTAACAGCTTTGCTCGAATCAGATGACCTGGAGCACGTCCAGAGCTGTTAAGGTCACAGGGTTTAGCGTTAGGATCAGTTCTGTAACTTAAGCCACACAAAGAACACGACACGGTGATTATGACAAATACCATCTGGAGGAAAATTAATCCAGGCAGAACAAGAGGAAGTCTCAAATACCCACGAGGAGCAAGTTGCATGCAAGGGAAATCAGCCGTGCACAGAGGTCGGGGCCAAGCCGCACACAACACGGGGGCAGCCTCAGGGTTTCCACGCAGGAGGCTGGCGGGCTGTGCAAGAGGAGGAGGAACAGGACTTGTGCAGCTAACAGCACATCCAGGTCACAGGGGCCGCGGTGTAGACCAATGAGCCGCAGCACGTCAGAGGCAGCCTTCTTCCCGAGAAGACAGACACACGTCCACGGTCCCTAAGAATTATACGCATGCGGGTCAGGGTCAGTAGGGACAGGATACCTTGGGAGCAAAGGCCTGTCCTCCCACAGATCTACGAACTGACTCCTGCCTCTCCTCCCTGCCCTCTCCCTTCAAAACCAGAACCAAGATGAGACACCCGGCGAAGGAAGATGTTTCTCCCTCTCTCCACTCGGCGGAAGGAATTCCGACCAAAGATGAGCTGCGATTTTGAACTTCACTCTATCTACGAACAGGAATAATGGGAAAAAAATTAGACCGGCCAACTCCACACTGTTTCCTGGCTGCTTCTCGTTAGTTACCCTGACATCACCAGCAACCACACAACGGTGATATCCTGGGTGCTCAGAAATCTATTTTGTCCCCATGGAAGGTAGTAACTTACCCATTTCCCCCCACCTCCCAGCAGGGTGTCTTTTAAGTAAAATTTTATAGCTATAAACATACTAGTCAAACAGCTTTTTACATTTCTTTGACACTTGTTATTTCTGAAAGGACTAAGTGTGAATACATCAATGACTGTGGCACACACTCCAAGGGAAGGACTGATGACGTGATTATCACCTCCTGAACCATCACCACAGTCGAGATGAGGAATGACCGTCACCCACAGTGTCCTCATGCCCCTTTGCAATTCCTCCTTCCCGGCCATCAGCCAACACATCCCCATGCCCAGGCAACGCCCGGTCTCCTTTAGATCCCTATAGAGGAGTTTGTATTTTCTACAGTTTTCTATGCCCTCGTTTTCATCGGGCTCCTTTGACTCAGCATCATCATTTTGAGATGGATGCCTGCTGTTGCATGGATGAAAAAGTCATACCTTTTCATTGCTAAAGACTATTCCCCTGGGGTACTAGACCATGGTTGGTTTATCCATTCCCCTGTGGATGGACTACAAATAAAGCTATTATGCATTTGTGTATAAGTTTTTGCATAAACATCTGTTTTTATTCCTCTTGTATAAGCTCCTCAGATGGAAACCGCTGTGTAGGTGTACATAAGTTTTAAACATGTAGCAAAGCTATTTTTTACCAGCTCCTTAAGAATACTCCAGTTGCTCCACATCTTTCTCAACAGGTTTACATTCAGGTTTGTAATTTTAGCCATTCTCATGTCCAGAATCTCATTATGTTTTCCACCTACATTTGTCTTTCACTTCCATTTCCCACATGACTCACGTTGCTCAGAAAAAGAAGTCTACTGTGACCTGCCCAGACCACACCTGATCACAGGAAACGCCAGAACACCAACAGGGATGGCTGTGGGATGGATGGAGGCCTCTGTCTACCACGACTCTGGCCTGCTCCTCCCCTGGAGTGTATTCAAATAAAACACTTGATGCTGGGCTTCTTGTTTGCAGAGTCGAAGAATGAACTTAGCAAACACCGAAGGTAGGGGAGCCATGAAGAGGCTTTCATTTAGAGATACAGTGAGAGGACAGAGCTCCTGGATCACGCAAGTAGGGGACAAGAAAGCCCATAGTGGTGGGTTGTCTAGGGGTTTTATAGGCAATTGAGAATTTCTAGCAACGTGATAAAAGGCTTAGGCTTAGGGGTGTGGTCTTGTTAAGTGGCTCCTGAATATTTAGAATTAACTTAATACAAAGAACTTCCTGCTCTGATTTCTCCCCAAAATACTGGCTTCTTCGTCTGGGAGGCTATCAAACAAGGCTGCCTGCACAGCCCCCAAAGAGTTAAGTAAAGAATCTTACTTCTTAACTTCCTGGGTATTAAAATGCAATCTTATCTTTAAGGTGGAATTCTTCCTGCCTTCTACTATGTTGTTTATGGCTGGGCTTACTTGCCATTATTAACTAATTGCCCAGATTGCAAATCACCTCATCAGATCTGAAGGAGAAAAGACAGCCCAAAGGCCTGGGCCTTTTAGCATGCTAAGGTGAATCTTACACATGATGACAGACGATTAGCATAACAAAAACACGGACTATTTTCCTTCACCTGGGGAATATTAACTGATCTCACTGTGCATAATGCTTAACACAGAGTTCTGATAGGGGCTTTCCTTCCATGTAGTCACACTGCTCTGACTGTAATTATCCTGCCTTGCTTTTTCCAGAGGCCCTCACCCTATTGTGTCTAAGCCCAGGGTCCCTGTCTCAAGCTGAGCCTGGGCAGCGACGCAGCCATGGGAGGAGGAGACTTCGCTCGGAGGTGGTGAAGATTCAGGCCTCTGCAGAGTCACAGGGGGGAGGGGGAGGATCTGCGCCTCACCTCTGTTGGCCCCCAAGTTCTCTCCTGATGGCCCCTCTGCGACTGTGCCTGTCTTAGGTTATTCCTCCCTTGAGGAATCTTACCCGTCTCTGGCTAGCCAGCCATCCTCCGGAGCCAACCAGGGCGATGTGAGGCATGTGGGTGAGAGAGAGGCGACATCGGTTTTCTGTCTCCTTGGCTGTTTATGCCTCTGCGGCCTCCGTGCCCAGTACCTGCTTTAGGGATCCCTTGCCAGCTGGCACGGTCCCAGCTCAGGTAATATATTTTGAGGAACTCAGGCCATTTTTTGTAACGTAACATATTTCTTCTGAAACAACAGGGTAGTGAAGTTTCAGAAAAAATTTGGTTTGAGAAGGAAGGAGAAAGATCACAGAACCAGCAAACAGGAAGAAAGGTGAAAAGACTGGAAAACCCTCAGGGCAAAACGTCGGGCATAGCTGGGAGCTCTCCCCTTTCTTTCTTTAACTGAAGTTGTAGGTGATGTTGGGTGCCGAGGGAGGCGGACTTCTGGGGGCGGGGGGGGTTTCACCCTCATTTTGGGAGCTGACTGCTGTATGATGACGTCTGACCAGCTGTGTGGGGAGCCAGTGAGGACCTGTAACAGACAAGACCTCACCCCCAGATAAGCACCACTGCTGGCATCTAGTTCTTTACCAGTTTAGGAATAATAAACTATAAATGACAAGAGACTTACAATTCACAATGGTTAAAGAGCTGAGGAGAACTTACAATAAGACAGTGGATATAAGGATATTTGGAAATATCTGTAATGTAAAATACTGAATAAAGTTTAGCATTATTCCTTTGACAGTGCTTTCCAGGTAATTACAGATGAGATAAATGTTAAGCCAGATTAGCCAAATTTTCCCTAATGAGGAGAAAAAATTCCTCTGGCATGTTCCAGGGGGCCTCTGGAAAATAACAAGAGTTACTCAGAGGTAAGAGCACCTTTTTGAATTTGGTGTTGGTGAGACAAGGGACCGTGGGTTTAGGGAGAGTAGGGTGAGGGCCTCCGGAGAAAAAGCAGAGCAAGATCATTACAGTCAGAACAATGTAACAATGTGCGAAGAAGTCCCTAACGAAACTCTGTGATAAGCATTACGCAGTCAGTCACACTAACTCTCTAGGGTAAAGATACCAGAGTAGGAATATAGACATTCTTCAGTGAAATCAGTTCAAGCTCAAAAGGCCAGGAGCAACTCAGCCTGGAATGTCTGAGTGTTCTGCAGATGAAGAAGAGTATCTCGGCATAACCTGGGCCACTTCGGGGCCTACTTCTCTGGACCCGATGAAAGCCTTTGGCCAAACCCGTCAGTGGCCTGAAGCCTAGCTCATTCGGAAATGAGCCTTTGGAACGGAGGCTTGTGATTCCCTGTAGCTGGGCTCGGTCCTTGTCCTCACCATGGCCACATGGGGGACCTCTGGGGGCAGCAGAGCGGTACCTGGGAAGGTTCGGGTAGGACTTCCTTCAGCCACAATAGGTATGCAGCACCCACTTTGTGCAGACCCTTTATGGACACTTAGCATAACTGAGTGAAGGAAGCAGACACAGTACTGGAACTCGGACCCGGGTGGAGCCGGGCAGTCACTTCAGGCGTCATCTGCAGGTCACGGCGGGGGAGGATCACGGGTAATGCCCTCACGGCCTCCTCATGTAACGGGGGGGGCATGATGAGGGGCCAGAAGAGGAACTGAAAATGTGAGCGTTCACTGAGTCCAGAAGGGGCGCTGCCTGTCTCACAGAATGGGGGAAGGAGGAGTTTGGTTGGGGCAGGGGGAGCAGAGGAGAACCCAGTAGGTCACTCATCTTTCAATTGCCATGGGCGGGCTGACGACGGGGGACTTCCTATTCAAGAGGATGGGGACCCAGGACAGACACGCAGGGTCAGGAAGGGGGAGGGGCAGGGGCCTGGACAGGCAGGGGAGTGCACAGCTGCCAGGCCCACACAAGGGTGGGCCGGGAGGGCAGTGTGGCTGGAAAGACCAGGCTTCTCACTCTGCCATCCCCCAACCTTCCCCCAGCCCCAGGATGGGACGGGCTAGGCGCCTTGCCTGGGAGCCCGAGCATGTGCCCAGCGTCCTCCATGTAACCCAGCTTTCGTCGATCCCAGAGGGCCCAGTCCTCCACCACTTGGTCCAGGAGGAGCACCTGGGGCCCACGGTGGCAGAGCTGGAAGGTGAGGGGCTACAGCCAGGGGACCGTCTAGGGTGGGCTTCCCGGACTGGGGTTTCCTTCAAGGCAGTGAGGGCTTTACTGTCATTGTAAGGCGCGGGGAATCGGGCCCGGGGTGACCCTTTCTCTGTGTCCTGCTCCATAACCACGGCAGATGCAGCTGGCTCCAGAGACACGGGGAGGGCCGGCTTCATGGCTAGAGCCTGTCCAGGAGCTCCCTGAGACCTCTGTGCTGGAGCTACGGCCGGTGTCACCTGCTTCAGCCCCTGCAGAGTCGGAGGATGTCCCAGA
Source organism: Manis pentadactyla (assembly GCF_030020395.1). Lineage (NCBI taxonomy): Eukaryota > Metazoa > Chordata > Mammalia > Pholidota > Manidae > Manis > Manis pentadactyla. The sequence goes on along the minus strand of NW_026644588.1, from coordinate 5,391,320 downwards.
AGAGGCCTAAGTCCTGGACCCAGGCCCCAAGCTGGAGTCCTATGAGCCCTCAGGACCGGGCCCTGTGGCACCTGCAGGAATGACACTGGGCCTGGCAGAGCAAGAGGAGGACCCAGAGCCCACCAGCGCCTGTGTCGTGATCACCGGGTATGTGCCGAAGACAGAGGAGCGGGCCTCCCTGCAGTTACCTGCCCACCTGTTGGCCGACCAGCTGACCCTGATGTGTGCGGTGAGCGGAGCGGGCTCTCGGGGTCGGGCGTGGGCCTTCCCTGTGTCACAGGCTGCCCCAGACCTGCCATCCCCTGACGTGGACTCCTGTGATCTGGGCCCACGTCCCAGCTTCCCCACGGACTCACCATGTGCCCTGAGAGACTCTCCTCACCCCCAAGCCCTCAATGTCCACAGGGGGACAGTAGGGCTGGCCTTCAGGGATCCTTGCAGACCAATGAGGAGGATGGAGCAGAGGGAAAGTGGGCAGGGCCTGGCTGGGCTGGGAGGGGCAGGGCAGGGGAGGGGTGCTCAGGGAGGTGCTGCCAGGACCTTAGGTCCTTGGGCCACTGGCCGGGCAGGCCTCCGCGGCCTCCGCACCTCAGCGGCCCCTGCCATGGACCTGACTGCGTGGGAGACACAGACACCAACAAAGGCCCTGGGTGGAGTTGTTTCAGGGGAAACTGCACCTGAGTGGGGAGCGGGATCCACGGGGTGGCAGAATGGGAGGCAGATGCCCCAGGATGGGCAGGTGTGAGCTGCCTTGTGCTGCAGGGAGGAGGTGAGTGAGGGTGCCTGTGAGCAGAGCCCCTCCGTTCCCCACCACTGTGGGGTCCTGTGCATCCGGTCCTGGGCACCTCAGTGGACGGGGTCTGAAGCCTGGAGCGCCACAAGGCTCACAGCATGTCCCCAGCTGCCTGGGCTCCAGCTCTGACCGGTGACCCTGCCTGGGAACACGGGCACCAGGGGCACCGCTGGATGACACCCCTCGTCATCCCCAGGAGCAGTACAGCGGGATGGAATACGGCCAATGCAAGGCCTACTTAGAGAGCCAGCCACTGATGGAAGGCATTGAGCTCCTGGCCCCCAACGTGCAAATGGTCATCAGGCAATTCCATGCCATGGTTAGCTTGGTCATCTCCTCCTGCCTCGGGCCCGTGACCATGACGGCCCAGGACAGGGCCCAAGTGGTGGAGTTCTGGATCCGGGTGGCCAAGGTGTGTCATGGGACGGCTCCCGGGGTCCCTCCTGTGCCAAATCTCAGGATGGTCGTTTGTGGTCTGCCCTGCATGGTCCCTGAGCCCCTTGTGCCAGGAGCATGAGGACGGGGACTCGTAGGCCCCAGGGGTGGGACAGCCATCCCAGGCCCCTTCCTTGGGTTGAGCCACAGTCCTCCACCCAGGAGGGCTGCTCACCAGGAACCAGGTGTGCTGGGCTCCCTGGGTGTCTGTCTCCTTAAGGACAGGAGTTCATGGGGGGACAGAAGCAGAGAAGCAGGCCACACTCTCAGCTCTGTCTTCCCTCCCAGGAGTGTCTGGCCCTCAAGAATGTCACTGCCCTCTGTGCCATTCTCTTGGCCCTGCGGAGCCGTCCCATACGTCGTCTGGAAAGCACCTGGGGATGTGTTTCCTGGTGGGTAGTCCTGTCCCTGGGACCAGGGCACCTGAGTGGACAGGGACACCCCTACATCTTGCAGTGTCCCTCAGTGGGCTGGGACTTCCTGGGAGGCGGCAGAGCCTAGGGGCGGGGATGGCGGGCTCTTGGGGCCCCCTGTGGGTTAGGCCACGGGTACCCCTGCAGGAATCAGTTTCCTTCAATGTCAGGTATGGGTTGAAGCCCATTGGAGATCTTGAGCTTGTGCTCTGCAGCAGGAGGTCTCTGCCCCAAGGACAGAGACCTGGCCGAAAGCAGATTTGCCCCCGGGAGAACAGGGAATGGAGGCCCTGGGTGGAAACACGCAACGCCCTTCCCCGGCCACGGATTCCCCAGGTCCCAGGGCTGTGGTGGAAAGCCTCCTGCGGGCTAGCGGATCTCCTGGATGCCCAGGAAAAGGGGTCTGCCCCCAAACTCTCCACCGGCAACGGGTGGGCTGCTCCTCAGCCTCAGGGAAGCTTCGGGCCACGGGTGTGGGGGCGTCCTAAAGACCGGTGGGGCTGGGGTCCCAGCTCCACTGCCGACCAGTCGTGTGAGACTGAAGGGTGTTTCCCCTCCCCCTCTGGGGCCCAGCCTCCTCCTCTGTGAGTAGGTGACGCTCAGGAGCCTTCCCGAGACAGGGACCCCCGGGTGCTAGTGATTGACAGGACCCTCTGCACAGGGCACAGGGCCCGGAGCCCAGAGGGCAGTGGGGACGGGGTGGAAGCACGATAATGGGGGGATCCCGGGATAACCTGCCTCTTCTGCTCACCCGCGTGGCCCTGTAGCTGCTGTCATCGGGCCCGCGGCCCTGCTGGTGTCCTGGCTGCATGTGGAGGAGACCTTCTTCCCCTTCGGGCAGGCGGCCCCTGGCGCCCCAGGACCCCAGTCTGCTTGCTGCTCCTCTTCCTCCCGCTGCTCATCCGGAGCCTCTGCTGGCACTAACGACCGCAGGAGGCTCACACTCCCGTGGAAAGCCCGCCAACTGAATCACACCCAGTAAAAATAATGAATACCCTCTGTGTGTTCCAGTTTTACTTTTCCTGTCTTCCTCCACCTCTAGTGGAAAGAGCCAAAGCGTGTATTCCCCTATCAGAGGAAGCAAAGCAGGGAATTCCACCTAAACTGAAGGATTCAAATCCCCAGGCACAGCCAAGCACCATGTCAAAGGTCACACCCCACATCTGGACAAACAAAAATACTATTACTCTATTTGTAGCCCGAATCAGTAACTGTAAAATCGAACAGCTACCAGCTGATGGAAGGTGGAAGGGGCATAAAATCCCAGTGTTTAAGCCGACACAGGCACATGGTCCTAGTGCCATTCCAGTTCGTCTGCACAATAAACATGCTCTAACACGTCACTACGCTCTTGTCAGCGGCCCGGGAGGCGATGTAACTGGTGCAGCTCAGCTGGCTGCTAAGTCGCTTCAGGACAGAGTAACAAAATAGCAGCCCGCGGGAACAGCGACACCTCACCGGGAGAGGGGAGCTTCTGGGCAAAAGGCAGGTCACAGACGTGAAAGTTTGCTTCATAAAATTCAATGTCATTTTTTAAAGTGAGTCCCTGAAAGTCCCAGCAAGCCACCCAGAAACAAGCTTAGTCAGGGCCCGTGACCCAGGGTGGTGGGTGGCGGGGGTGTGTGTGTGCCCATTTCCAATCCCAGGGTGCATTCACACAGTTAAGGGTCACAAAGAACTCAGGGCAGGAACCTGCTGGTGCATTTCCTTAGATTCTGAAATGCTGTCACACTTCATTTTCTCTCTCAGATTTCATTACTCCTCCTCCCAGACCTCTGGGAATACTTATTTGAAACACAAATGGGGGCGGGCAGTGTGAACGCGGCCTAACTGGGGGCTCAGAGTGGCCAATTGCACAAGAATCGATCTCAGCTCCTGGTTTCCGTGGCTGAGTGTTTTCCTTTATCTCTTCTTGCTTTTACATACACACAGGCGGAAGTCATGGCTAGCCTGAGAACCAAAGCCAGCAGGGGCTTGTCTTTGTGTAAAGTATCTCCATAATTTCATCACAAAAGAAGAAAGTAGGATTTTTGGATGAATACAGTCAGCATCTGACAGAACCCAAGAACATGTCCACTATTCAGGGGAATCACACGGCACAATAACCATACGTCTCAGATTTTTTCCTTAAAACTACAACTTAGAGAGCATGCAAGCTAATGGTAAGGAATTCTGAAGCTGATTGACTGCCAACAGGCACCCTCCCGTGGTTTAAGGGGAAAAATGCATTCAGCGTTAAGGCGGCATCATCCGTATCGATGTAACATTTTCTCCATTTTACTTTCTATCTATTTTGTCCCCATGGAAGGTAGTAACTTACACAGTTCCCCCACCTCCCAGCAGGGTGTCTTTTAAGTAAAATTTTATAGGTAAAAACATACTAGTCAAACAGCTTTTTACATTTCTTTGACACTTGTTATTTCTGAAAGGACTAAGTGTGAATACATCAATGACTGTGCCTTTTGATACCCCACAACAGCTCTACCTGCCTTAGCCCTTCAGTGCACCATGAGCTCGTCAGAAACACTCCCAGTATTTTGAAAACATTCAGTGATGTCTGTCTGCTTGGTATCAACTTCGGGTTTAGTCTATACAAATCCAACATCCTCTGCGTCTGCTGAAACATCTCCTTATAATCTTCTTTCCCATACCTGGCTTAGTCCGTAAAGATGTATTACAATGTAGAAAGCTATCAAGCATATCGAGTATTTAGCTATGCAACGTTAGACCCGACACGGAAATTTTAAACCGTCTTTTAGAGCCAACATAACTTTCCCTCAAAACTGCCCTGAATATATTTTAAGGTTGCTAACTTCAACTTCAGAATTCCTCATTTTCCAAAAACAGGAGAATCACGATCAATAACAATCTTTGTTTAAATCACTCTCTTCCTAGGACGCTGGTCATGAAAGTTAATTTTTAAACAGGCCAAGCAAAAAGCTAAATATTTTGTAAATGCCTACTATTCATATCAATTCATATTCATATTCATGCCAGTTATGTAGCCTGTTCCATGTATTACCAAATTCTGTATGTTAGTTTTAAATCAAATGCAGTAAGTACATCAGCTGTTAAATTTTTATTGCATTCCATCTGGTCTATTCACACATGAATGCGTTACTGAGGAGGTGCATTTAAAAATGTAATCCATTTCTTTTATCACAAACACACAGATACAATTTCACTGAAAAATTTGGTCTCTAATACAGTATTATTTCCCTAATATGTGTAAAGTCCAAGTTCACTGTGACAGTAACTTCCCCACCTATACTTCGACTCTATGTGTACTTCCTACATCTATCATTCAGTATTTCATACATACTTCCCTACCTGTACTTTGACTTACACATCATTCTGAGAAACTGATGCTTGCCCTATTTTCACACCTTTATGAATGCCAGCCCATCATTCCACATTTTAAAAATGACACAGACTGACAGATAGAAAGATGGATGTGCCGATGGACAGATGATCAATCAGGTATAACAATATCAAGTAGCAGAAACTAGGTGCTAGGCGTTGGAGTGTTCCATGTAGAATCCTGCCAATTTCACTGAGCATTTGAAAATGTTATGATGAAACCTTGGGAGAACAACCGCCCATTTGCAAGGCCCACCTTACCAGCCACCACAGGATCCCATTTTTCTCTAAGGCATTTAACCCTTCCTACGACCCATCGGTTGTTTATGTGTGCACAACTCATCTCCCCGCAGGATTCATGTTTGAATCATTTTTCTCTCATTCAATTCCATCTATTACATCATCTTGTACACAACGACCATTCAACACATGACAAAAAAAATACTTGACCACATATGGAAAATAAAATAATCACTGTTTACTTTTACTAATAAAATTGTTCTCACATAATACAGACAACTATCATCTGCAACACACAGGAAGCTGAAACAGAAAAGACCTGTCTGTATTCTGAGAAAAAAAATGGCCCAACCAACTATTTGCAATCTGAGATGTTAGAATGATTCACAGCTCTTGAATTAAGAGATGACCAGACCTTCCTTCAGGGAAGGCAAATATGCCTTTGGGCGCGAGCTGAGACCGGAAGTTGGTGACCTGGGCCTTTCAAGAGTAGGCCAAGTTTGTGCGATTTCCAGGAGAGGTGCAGGTGCTCCAAGTCCTGGGGACATGTGGGACTGGGAAGAGGCTGGGGAGTGAGCATCTCATGCTCTCAAGGGACTCCGCGAAGAAGAGTTAGCAGACTTGGGGAGGCTAAACCAGGTATGTCGGCTAGGGAGCGGAGCGAATTAACCATTACCCAAGTCAGGGAGGCAAAATGGGGAACTTCCTGGAGAGCAGGACTGGGTCTAAACACGGTGACCTTGAGGTGAAAGTGGGACCTTTATGGCCTTGAGATAAACGGAGACATAGGCCAATAGAGTCAGTTACCTAGGAAAGGGCCAGAGAAAAAGACCAACTAGTCCTGAGGTATCCTTACCACGGAGAAGGAGCTCAAATTACCTTAAACCAAAAGGGAGTGGAAGCCAGAACGGGGTCATCAGGATAGTGCCACGTAACAGAGTCCGAGCTGAGAAAGGATTTCTGCCAAAGCAGCGGCCAATGGAAAATGGAGAAGGGATGATTCAGACACCCCCTTGCCAGCGTCCGTGACTCTGACCACAAAGAGTGCCACTCCAGCAGCCATCAAACACCACAAGTGAGGCTGCACCAGGCAGGCCCCGTCTCATTTTATTTTTTCCGGTAAAGAATACCGTTGCCTGAAAGAAGGGCACCCGGTTGATTTATGTCCTTATTTAAGTAATACATTAAGGTTACCTCACTAAATAATAAACAGGAAAGTGGTTACATATATAGCTTTCTAATTTTATTTGAATTAATATCAAAACTAGTTTGCTTTTTTAAAGCTTATATCAACAAAGCTATATGAAGACAAATTGTTTCAAAAAAAAAAAAGGAACAAGGCGGCGGCCCAAATGTCCTCCAAGTGGCCCGAATGACTCCACCCCAGACCCAGTATGGGCAGCGCTCAGCCCACAGGTCAATGAAAAGGTAGATGGAATGAAGTAACCTGGGATGCCAGTGGGAGAAAGGATGAAGCATACGAAATCACGGACGTACAAAAAGTCATTTTCATGTTTCACATGTTCCTTAGACGATCACAAATAGCAAGCAGTCATTTTCTGCAAGACTTTCTGTGCCACTCACTGACTTGAGCTCTGTTGGTCCACATCAGGAATCAGCAAACGGGGAGAATTCTCCCACATTCAGTACATCTGCAATAGGCACACCCTCTGGGGTACAAGCCTTAGCCCCTTAAGTCACCAAAACAGACACTTTTTAAAGTTCGTCTGGTCTTCTGTTTCCCAGCCCAGGAACAACCACAGTAACTTCGGAACTTTTGTAGGAACCAAGAAAAAGGTGGTTATCTGTCCCAAGGGAGGTCCCGGAGTGGGGGCGAGGTTGGGCAAGTCTCTGCAAGCCATTACCATAAAGGCCAAGGTAGTCTTGAACTGCAGAGAGCTGAAATCTCTTCTGTGTTCACTCCGTGCTCCTCAGGACAACTACAAACTCCTGGCCTCTCTCCAATCACCCGAGGTTCATGCTGCCTTTCCAAGAGGATTCCACAAAGCCCCCAAATTACGACACACACAGGCAAAAACACTGGCCGAGTAAATTCCCATCATGCCAGGGCACTCGGTAGTTTTCAAGGGCAGACCGTTCCCAGAAAAATGCAAATAATTCAGGCTCCCCAAAGAAATTCCAAGCAAATACTGACATTTGTTCTGTCAGAAAGCAATGCTGAATTGCACTTGAAGAACTTGGATGAAGACGTTAGAGCACAAAGACAGGAAGACGGCTTCTGGCCTATTAGGGATTCTAAGTTACCACTCTCTGTTTTTCCCCTCATCCCTACTTTATACGTCCACTGAAAGATGCCCCGTATGGGGCATGATATCTAGCGATATTTGTGTCTACTGCCAACGAGATAGCCTTTCAGTAACTGAACTTTTTTTTTTTAAATAATTATTTTTTATTGAAGGGTAGTTGACACACAGTATTACATTACATTAGTTTCAAGTGTACAACACAGTGGTAGAACATTTATATACATAATTCTAGGTTCCAGCTATCACCCTACCAAGCTGTTACAATATCTTGACTATATTCCTTATGCTATACATTACATCCCGGTTACTTATTTATTTTACCATTGGAAGTCTGTCCTTTTTTGTTTGTTTGTTTGTTTGTTTTTGTGAGGGCATCTCTCATATTCATTGATCAAATGGTTGTTAACGACAATAAAATTCTGTATAGGGGAGTCAATGCTCAATGCACAATCATTAATCCACCCCAAGCCTAATTTTCGTCAGTCTCCAATCTTCTGAGGCATAACAAACAAGTTCTTACATGGAGAACAAATTCTTACCTAATGAATAAGTTACATAGTGAACAGTACAAGGGCAGCCATCACAGAAACTTTCGGTTTTGCTCATGCATTATGAACTCTAAACAGTCAGTTCAAATATGAATACTCATTTGGTTTTTATACTTGATTTATATGTGGATACCACATTTCTCTCTTTATTATTATTTTTTTAAATAAAATGCTGAAGTGGTAGGTAGATACAAGATAAAGGTAGAAAACATAGTTTAGTGTTGTAAGAGAGCAAATGTAGATGATCAGGTGTGTGCCTGTAGACTATGTGTTAATCCAAGCTAGACCAGGGCAATAAAACATCCATGTATGCAGAAGATTTCTCTCAGAACAGGGGGGTGAGGTTCTAAGCCTCACCTCTGTTGATCCCCAATTTCTCACCTGATGGCCCCCCTGCGACTGTGCCTGTCTTAGGTTGTTCCTCCCTTGAGGAATCTTACCCGTCTCTGGCTAACCAGTCATCTTCCGGGGCCATACAAGGAAATGTGAAGTTGGTAAGTGAGAGAGAAGCCTTATTGTTTGAAAAGGTTAGCTTTTTACTTCTTTGCATATTTATGCCCTGTGGCTTCTATGCCCAGCATTTGTCTTGAGGTATCTTTACCACTTGGAAGAATTATGATACTCGGTAAATTTGATATGAGGCACGAATTCTATTTAAGGGTTGTAATTAGGAAGGAAGAAGAAAAGCTATAGAAGTAGCAGGCGGAAGAAAACATGGGAAGATTGATTATTTCTTTGACATATTTTCTTGTAGAGTAACTTCAGCATATATAGGTTTTAAGCTACTACTTAAATTGCGCACACACATTAACATAATAGGAGTATAGTTACATAACCAAAGCATATCTGTAATTACCAGCCATCTCCAGTGAAACCAAGAAAATCAGTTAGGCACCTTAGGCATTTGTGAAAACTTATCTATGATATGGTGGATATTGTCCAACTGAATTTGAGGAGTCTGAGAGAAATCAGACAAATTAAAACAACCCATTCCTGGGGACTGTTCACATGCCATATGTTCTTTTAACAGTAAATAGTCTGTAGTTGTAAGACTTAGGAGCGCTACAATTTGGACTTCTCCAAATTCTTCGTTGAGTTCCAACAGTATAGATCCAGTCAAACTTGTTGTTTTACTGTATGCACAGGCCAGCTTAGATATATATTCCTTCCTCATTCCCATGGCAAGTCCAGGAACTGGTGGGATGAGTGCATCTACAGCTGTAGCAGTGCGTGGATCTTTGTTGGGGTTTTTTGATGATCATCTTCTGGCATGAGTCTTCCAGAGAGTGCAGATGTTGGAAGTTCTTTTTCATATCGTATCTTAGTTCATTTTCGGGGTAGCCCAATTAGGCTTTGATCCTCTGTATAAACACAAACAGACCCTTTGCCTACACTTTTATATGCCCTTTATACCCTTGTGTAGAACTCGTTGGAGGTTACCACACAGGAACTGCCCCCCCCCCTTTTTTTTTGCTTTGTTTTTGGTATCATTAATCTACACTTACATGCCGAATATTATGTTTACTAGGCTCTCCCCTATACCAGGTCTCTCCTATAAACCCCTTTACAGTCACTGTCCATTCAGTAACTGAACTTTAATCTTTGTCAATACAAACATTTTAAATGTCTCCTTTCCAGTGTTCAATTGTTTAGTTCTTTAAATGTCAGCTGCAAAAAAAAAAGTATCATCCAAAAAACAGCATCCACCTGTCCTGCTGCAGCTGACAAAGCATTGGCCACAAAACCATATGTAAAATAATGTTATGAGTTCCAATTAAGGCATCTATGTTGTAATTTCCAAACAAAACATCTCCTAAGACATGGTCACATCAGTCCCACATGCCTTTCAGCTTTTAGCAAGTAAGATACTACCCTTGGCTGCATAACCCCCTCACCCATCTTAATTCATTCCCTTTTCTCACGCTACCGCCCACAAACACAGACACTGAAATTTTTACTCAACTATGAAAAAGGTTTCAAGGTAACTTCAGTAACTAACCAGAAGTCAGGCTGACATTCTTTAAATCAAAAAGGACTGTGCAACAAGAGAGCAGTCACCATCCCTACCCTACCATGGAACTGATGGCGGGGTTCTTGTTTGCAGAGTCGAACAATGAACTTAGCAAACACCCAAGGTAGGAGAGCCAGGGAGAGGCTTTCACTGAGAGATACAGTGAGAGGACAGAGCTGCTGGCTCACGCCGGGAGGGGACAAGGGAACCCGGAGTTGTGCATTGTCTAGGGGTTTTATAGGCAGTTGAGGGTTTTTTGGGAACCGGATACACGCTTCGGGGTGTGGACTTCTTAAGTGGTCCCTGAATATTTGAAATTAACTTCACAAAAGAAACTTACTGCTCTGATTTCTCCCCAGTGCACTGGCATCTTGGTCTGGGAGCAAAACAAACAAGGCCGCCTGCCCAGAACCCAAGGTGGGCTGAGTTATTGTCTGTTGGCTAAAGGGTAAGTTAAGAATCTTACTTCTTAACTTCCTGGGGGTTAAAATGCAATCTTATCTTTAAGATGGGATCCTTCCTGCCTTTTACTATGTTCTCTGTGACTGGCATTACTTGCCATATTCATTGCCCAGATTACACATTACTTGATTACGGGATGAAGGAGGAAAAGCAGCATCTGGGCAAAGTTAAAGATAAGCCGGGCCTTTCAGCAGGCTAAAGTAAATTTTACAACAGCCTTATTTAATTGACACAATGAAGACAGGAGCTATGTTGAGGTATTTTCTTATCTGGGGGATATTCAAACATTCCAGGCCAAGTTACTCCTTGCTTTTTAGTCTTAACTAATCTTCACTGAAGAATGCTTATATTCCTAGTTTGATATTTTAGAGAATTAATGTGACTCTGACGTTGCTTAATTGTTTAATACGGAGCTCTGGTACGGGTCTTTTTCCGGAGGCCCTCACCCTACTCTGACCACACCCATGGTCCCTGTCTCATTCCCCACCTCTACAGATAGAGACCGTAGCTGCTGCGAGGGAGGGGGTCGATGACTGCTCTGGCTGCTTCGTGCTGAGAAGGGGGTGCAGTAAAGGGTGCAGGTAGGTCTCCATCAGTGGTCAGTGAGAGGGCATCAGAAGATGGGCACTTCTATTCCTGGGTGACAGTGGTCAATCACCTCCTCTGCCAGGCATACTGGATTTCACCACTCCTTACCACCATGGCCTGCACCTTGCCTTGATTTCCCTCTTGCCTTCCCACTAAGCAAGAGTTGCCTCAGAGCTCTGGATTTAGCGGGACGTTACCAGTGTGCCTCTACTTTATGCCTTTTGGGAGTTTCATCTAGATCCTAGTTGTCTCTGCACAAGCTTTAGCATAGTACCCTCGGGATCATTCCTTGAGAATATCGGACCTGCCTGTCCGATAGGTGTGGGGACTGTGTGACCTCTCGCTGCCAGAGCCTTGGTCAGAGTCACAAGCCTGTTTCGCTTCCCTGGGGCTACAGGTAGGGAAATGACACAGCCCCGGGATGGCTGCCTCTAAGGAAGGGAGGTCAATAGCATAGAACCATTTACATGTTGGACTCAGCTTTCACCTGACGACTGCACAGGACAAAACACCTGAACCAGACGGATTCACTGCTGACTTTAACCAAACATTTAGTGAAGATCTAATACTTACTCCTCCTTAAACTTTTCCAAAAAGTAGAAGAGGAAGGAAAACTTCCAAACTCATTCTACAAGGCGAGCGTCACCTTAATACCAAAATGAGGCAAAGGCACCACAGAAAAAAAAAATTACAGACCAATATCGCTGACAAACATACATGCAAAAATACTCAACAAAATATTAGCACACCAAATTCAAAAATACACCAAAAAAGATCATCCATCTTGATCAAGTAGGATTTATTCCAGGGATGCAAGGATGGTACAGTATTAGAAAATCCATGAACATCATTCACCAACTCAGCAAAAAGGAGGAAAGAAAACACATGATCACGCCCACATATGCTGAAAAAACATTTGACAAAATTCAACATCCATTCATGATAAAAACTCTCAACAAAATGGGTATACAGGGCAAGTACCTCAACATAATAAAGGCCATATATGACAAGCCCACAGACAACATCATACTTAACAGCGAGAAGCTGAAAGGTTTTCCTCTGACATCGGGAACGAGACAGGGATGCCCACTCTCCCCACTGTTATTCAACATAGTACTGGAGGTCCTAGCCACGGCAATCACACAAAACAAAGAAATACAAGGCATCCAGATTGGTAAAGAACAAGTCAAACCATCACTATTTGCAGATGACATGATATTGTGCATTAAAAAACCCTAAAGACTCCACTCCAAAACTACTAGAACTGATATCTGAATTCAGCGGAGTTGCAGGATACAAAATTAATACACAGACACCTGTTGCTTTCCTATACACTAATGATGAACTAGCAGAAACAGAAATCAGGAAAACAATTCCATTCACAATTGCATCAACAAGAATAAAATACCTAGGAATAAACCTAACCAAGGAACCGAAAGACCTACCATACCCTGAAAACTACAAGACACTCTTAACAGAAGGTAAAGAGGACACTAACAAACGGAAACTCATCCCATGCTCCTGGCTAAAAGGAATTAATATTATCAAAATGGCCATCCTGCCTAAAGCAATCTACAGATTCGATGCAATCCCCATCAAAATACCAACAGCATTCTTCAACGAACCAGACACATGTTTATGAGATAAAAAGTACAGCATTTCGTCAGGAATAAGAGTGAAGCATGGATCTCCTACCTTGCGGTGCTGAGCATCGGGGTCCGTGGCACTGACGAAGTCAGAGGCACACATCGAGCGAGTAAAGGAAGTAAAGAGCACCCTTGCCTCACCCAGAGGCTGGGGCGGCCCGGAGAAGCAGGCTGGAAGTCAGGCAGACAGAAAGAGAGACACTCCTCATGGATACCCAGTCGGGCTCTCGGGCTCTGATTCCAGACACGCGGGCCTTTGGGAAGCCGCTGAAGCGCATCCTCAGCCTAGACTCTCGCAGGTGCCCACGGCCTTCCTCAGTCCCTGGCGTCCAAGGAGATGCCTCTGAAGGGGAATCCTGGCCTCCACTCAGGTGACTTTCCCGGCTCCCAAGGGAGACGGGGGATCCACTGAGGGAGACGCAGGGGAACCTGGCGCTCGAGACTTTGAGATCGGCAGCCGGGCTAGTCCCATTTAAGTGGCTGACGAGCGCCCGATGTTGTGTGCCATAGACGGCTTCCTTCTATAAGGACAGTGAAGGAAAAGGCAGGCTCGGATGCCTATACTCACCTCCGAAGTTATCCCGGACGAGCCCCCAAAAACGATGCAGCTTCTCACACCACAAGGGTATGAAACTAGAAATAAATTACGCAAATAAAATGAAAAAGCCTACCACCGCGTGGCGGATTAACAACATGCTCCTAAACAACCAACAGATCAATGACCGAATAAAAACAGAGATCGAGCAATATACGGAGACAAATGACAACAATAAAAATTGAACAAGTCACCATGTAACTTATTCACTATGTAAGAATTTGTACTCCATGTAAGAACTTGTTCGTTATGCATCAGAAGATTGGAGACTGACGAAAATTAGGCTTGGGGTGGATTAATGATTGTGCATTGAGTATTGACCCCTCTATACAGAATTTTATTGTTGTTAACAACCATTTGATCAATAAATATGAGAGATGCCCTCACAAAAAAAAAAAGAAAATTGAACAAGGCAAAAATCTGTGGGACACAGACAAGGCGGTGCTAAGAGGGAAGTATATTGCAATACAGGCCTCCTTCAGGAGAGAAGAACAATCCCATATGAACAGTCTAAGCTGAAAACTATCACAACAAGAGAAAGAAGAACAAATGGGGCCCATAGTCAGCAAGAGGGGGAACACAATAAAGATTGGAGCAAAAATAAATAAAACCGAGAAGAATGAAACAATACAAAGAATCGATGAAAGCAGGAGCTGATTCTTCGAGAAAACAAACAAAATGGATAAACCCCTAGCCAGACTAATCAAGAGAAAAAGAGAGCCTGCACACACAAACAGAATCAGAAATGAGAAAGGAAAAATCACTACGGAAACACAAAGAATTAGGAGAGAATACCATGAAAAATTATATGCCAACACACTGGATAACCTACAAGAAATGGACAACTTTCTAGAAAAATGCAACCCTCCAAGGCTAACCGAGAAAGAACAGAAAATCTGAACAGACCAATTACTAGGAACAAAATTGAACTGGCAATCAAAAAACTACCTAAGAACAAAACACCTGAAGCAGACGGCTGCACCGCTGACTTTAATGAAACATGTACCGAAGACCTAATAGTCATCCTCCTTAAACTTTTCCAAAAAGGAGGCAAGGAAGGAAAACTTTTAAACTCATTCTACGAGGGCAGCGTCACCTTAATACCAAAACCACGGAAAGACACCACATAAAAAGAAACTTGCAGACCAATATCACTGACAAACATACATGCAAAAATACTCTACAATCCACTTCTAGGAATTTACCCTAACAATGCAGCAGCCCGGTTTGAAAAAGACAGATTCACCCCTATGTTTATCGCAGCACTATTTACAATAGCCAAGAAATGGAAGCACCCTAAGTGTCCATCAGTAGATGAATGGCTAAAGAATATGTGGTACATATACACAATGGAATATTATCCAGCCATGAGAAGAAAACAAATCCTACCATTTGCAACAACAATGGATGGAGCTAGGGGGTATTATGCTCAGTGAAATAAGCCAGTCGGAGAGAGACAAGCACCAAATGATTTCACTCACATGTGGAGTATGAGAACAAAGAAAAACTGAAGGAACAAAACAGCAGCACAATCACAGAACCCAAGAATGGACTAACAGTTACCAAAGGAAAATGGACAGGGGAGGACGGATGGGAAGGCAGGGATAAGGGGGAAAAGAAAGGGGGCATTCCGATTAGCACGTATAATGTGGGGGGGTGGACATGGGAAGGGCTGTGCAACACAGAGAAGACAAGTAGTGCTTCTACAACATCTTGCTACGCTGATGGACAGTGACTGTAATGGGGTTTGCAGGGGGGACTTGGTGAAGGGGGGAGGGTAGTAAACATAATGTTCTTCATGTAATCGTAGATTAATGATAACAAAATAAAAATGAATAAATAAATGAAGGACAGAAGGAAGCAAGGAAGGAAGGAAGGAAGGAAGGAAGGAAGGAAGGAAGGAAGGAAGGAAGGAAGGAAGGAAGGAAGGAAGAGCATCAGAGTTAATACCATTACCTTGGTGGTAAGATACAGCTAAATTAAACATAGTGCTCCACTTACTGTTATAAGGCCACAGATTAACTGTTGAGTAGCCTTAGTTTCTTCACTTCTAAAACAGGGAAGGATAACAGAGCCAACCTCATAGTATATAATTTAACATGATTAGCACAATTCCCATTGCACAACAAATACACAATAAGTATTACAATGTATCTATTATAAGTTCTTCCTATCAAGCATGAACTCATGAAGGTAAATTTTCGATCGAGATTATAGGACCAACCTTAGACAGGCTGGTGAAGACCAGACTCTATTCAATACCCTGCAGATGTTACTTTTGCAAAGGCAACGTGCTATAAAGAATTTTTTTCCTTCTCTTTATTTTTCCAGTCAGCTCACACAGTATGCTTCTTGTTACTGAGAGCCACCAGTAGGGAAGCTCACTGGAATTAAAAGATTGATCTTCTGGAAACAATGCTTAATTACAGGCACAAAGAAGTGTGAGTAATTCTGCATTTTCAAACACTGTCCTCAAGTTAATTTAACCTGAGCTGTTTGTGAACTACCTAGAAAGTCTAGAATCAGTATGTACAGGCTGGAATCAATGGACCAGAGAGAAGAGGAGACAAACTCCAATTTGCCACTACATTGAGATCAGGGGAGCCTTGTGAAAACAAAAGCAGGTGAACACATATTTTCCATGCTCCAGATGCTAACAGTTCAGATTTGCAGTGGCAATTTTTTGTTTTTTGTGTGTTCTGTAAAGGAAAAATCTATCTTTATGCATCTATATATAGATATATATGTGAGTGTGTTTGTGTGCTACAGGTATAGTGGGAAAAACACTTGGTATACTGAAAAGACAAAAAACAAAAGTGGTTGTGAGCAAAAAAAAAAAAATACTCAACAAAATATTAGCACACCAAATGCAAAAATACATCAAAAAGATCATCCATCATGAACAAGTAGGACTTATTCCAGGGAAGCAGGGATGGTATGTTATTAGAAAATCCATCAACATCATCCACCACATCGACAAAGAGGAGGACAAAAACCACACGATCACGCCCACAGACGCTGAAAAAACATTTCACAAATTCAATATCCATTCATGATAAAAACTCTCAACAAAAAGGGTATACAGGGCAAGTACCTCAACATAATAAAGGCCATATATGACAAGCCCACAGACAACATCATACTTAACAGCGAGAAGCTGAAAGCTCTTCCTCTGAGATCGGGAACGAGACAGGGATGCCCACTCTCCCCACTGTTATTCAACATAGTACTGGAGGACCTAGCCACGGCAATCAGACAAAACAAGGAAATACAAGGCACCCAGACTGGTAAAGAACAAGTCAAACCGTCACTATTTGCAGATGACATGATATTGTACATTAAAAAAACCCTAAAGACTCCACTCCAAAACCCCTACAAGTAATATCTGAATTCAGCATAGTTGCAGGATACAAAATTAGTACACAGAAACCTGTTGCTTTCCTATACACTAACGATGAACTAGCAGAAAGAGAAATCAGGAAAACAATTCCATTCACAATTGCATCAACAAGAATAAAATACCTAGGAATAAACCTAACCAAGGAAGTGAAAGACCTACTATACCCTGAAAACTACAAGACACTCTTAAGAGAAATTAAAGAGGATACTAACAAATGGAAACTCATCCCATGCTCTTGTCTCGGAAAAATTAATATTGTCAAAATGGCCGTCCTGCCTGAAGCAATCTACAGATTCGATGCAATCCCTATCAAAATACCAACAGCATTCTTCAACGAACTGGAACAAATAGTTTTAAAATTCATATGGAACCAGAAAAGACCCCGAATAGCCTAAGCAATCCTGAGAAGGTATAACAAAGCAGGGGGGATCTCACTCCCCAACTTCAAGCTCTACTACAAAGCCACAGTAATCAAGACAATTTCGTACTGTCACAAGACCCGACCCACAGACAAGTGGAACACAATAGAGTCCCCAGATATTAACTCAAACATAAAAGGTAAATTAATATACAATACAGGAGCCATGGACATACAATGGGAAAATGACAGCCTCTTCAACAGCTGGTGTTGGCAAAACTGGACAGCTACATGTAAGAGAATGAAACTGGATCATTTTCAAACCCCATACACAAAAGTAAATTGGAAATGGATCAAAGACCTGAATGTAAGCCATGAGAAGGTAAAACTCTTAGAAAAAAAACATAGGCAAAAATCTCTTGGACATAAACATGAGCGACTTCTTCATGAACATATGTCCCCGGGCAAGGGAAACAAAAGCAAAAATGAACAAGTGGGGCTATATCAAGCTGAAAGGCTTCTGTACAGCAAAGGACACCATCAATATAACAAAAAGGCATCCTACACTACGGGAGAATATATTCATATACGACAGATCTGATAAAGGGTTGACATCCAAAATATATAAAGAGCTCACGCACCTCAACAAAGAGCAAATAATTCAATTAAAAAATGGTCAGAGGAGCTGAGCAGACAGTTCTCCAAGGAAGAAATTCAGATGGACAACAGACAAATGAAAAGATGCTACACATCGCTAGTCATCAGAGAAATGCAAATTAAAACCACAATGAGGTATCACCTCACACCAGTAAGGATCACCACCATCCAAAAGACAAACAACAACACACGATGGTGAGATTGTGGAGAAAGGGGAACCGTCCTACACTGCTGGTGGGAATGTAAATTAGTTCAGCCATTGTCAATAGCAGTATGGAGGTATCTCAAAAAGCTCAAAACAGAAATACCATTTGACCCAGGAATCCCAATTCTAGGAATTTACCCTAAGAATGCAGCAGCCCAGTTTGAAAAAGACATATGCACCCCTATGTTTATCTCAGCACTATTTACAATAGCCAAGAAATGGAAGTTACCTAAGTGTACATGAATGGATAAAGAAGATGTAGTACATACACACAAAGGAATATTAGTCAACCATGAGAAGAAAACAAATCCTACCATTTGCAACAACATGGATGGAGCTAGAGGGTATTATGCTCAGGGAAATAAGCCTGGCGGAAAAAGACAAGTATCATATGATTTCACTCATCTGTGGAGTATAAGAACAAAGGAAAAAAACTGAAGGAACGAAACAGCAGCAGATTCACAGAGCCCAAGAATGCACTAACAGTTATCAAAGGGAAAGGGACTGGGGAGGATGGGTGTGGGAAGGGAGGGATAAGCAGAAAAAAAGGGGCATTGCTATTAGCAAACATAATGTAGGGGGGGCACCAGGAGGGCTGTACAACACAGAGAAGACAAGTAGTGATTCTATAGCATCTTACTACGCTGATGGACACTGACTGTAAAGGGTATGTTGGGGGGACTTGACGATGGGGGGAGTCTATTGTAGATTAATCATACAAAAAATTATAACAACTGGATAAAAAATAAAAAAGATTATCATTTAAATTTGAAGGAGGGATTAAACAATTTCCAGATAAGCAAAAGCTGAGAGCATTTAGTTTGCACCACCCATCTCTACAGGGTATTTTGGAGGGACTGCTATAGATGGAAGTGTTCCTAAGGTTAAATAGCTGTCACCAGAAGTAATAAAAAGGGACAGACAAACAGTACAGAACACCATACCTAGTATACAAAGAATGAGGAGGGGAAAAAAAAAACAACCTTTAGATTGTGTTTGTAATAGCATACTTAAGTGAGTTAAGCTAGATTCTTAGGTAGTAAAGAAGGTACCCTTTACCTTTTGGTAACCACGAACCTAAAGCCTGCAATGGCAGTAAGTACATACCTATCGATAATCACCCTAAATGTAAATGATCTGAATGCACCAATCAAAACACACAGTCACTGAATGGATTAAAAAAACAAGACCCATGTATATGCTGTCTACAAGAGACTCGCTTCAAACCCGAAGACATACTCAGACTAAGAGTGAAGGGATGGAAAAAGATATTTCATGCAACTAATAGGGAGAAAACAGCAGGTGTTGCAGTACTTGTATTGAGCAAAATAGACTTTAAAACAAAGAAAGTCACAAGAGACAAGGACGGGCATTACATAATGATAAAGGGGTCAATCCAACAAGAGGATATAACCATTATAAATATCTATGCACCCAACACAGGAGCACCTACATATGTGAAACAAATACTAACAGAATTGAAAGGGGAAATAGAATGCAATGCATTCATTCTAGGAGACTTCAACACTTCACTCACTCGAAAGAACAGATCAACCAGACAGAAAATAAGTAAGGAGACAGAGGCATTGAACAACACATTAGAACAGATGGACCTTACACATCTACAGAACTCTCCACTCAAAAGCAGCAGGATACACATTCTTCTCAAGTGCACACAGAAGATTTTCAAGAATAGATTATATACTAGGCCACAAAAAGAGCCTCAGAAAATTCGAAAAGATTGAAATTGTACCAACCAGCTTCTCAGAACACAAGGGTATGAAACTAGAAATAAAATACACAAAGACGACGAAATGGCCTACAATCACATGGAGGCTTAACAACATGCTCCTAAATAACCAGTAGATCAATGACCAAATAAAAACAGAGATCAAGCAATACATGGAAACAAATAACAATAATTCAACAACGCAAAATCTGTGGGACTCAGCGAAGGCGGTGGTAAGAAGGAAGTATATTGCACCACAGGCCTACCTCACGGAAGAACAACAATCCCATATGAACAGTCTAAACTCACATTTAACTGAACTAGAAAAAGAAGAACAAATGAGGCCCAAACTCAGGAGAAGGAGGGACATAATAATGACTAGAGCAGAAATAAATAAATTAGAGAAGAATTAAACAATAGAGAGAATCAATGAAAGCAGGAGCTGGTTCTTTGAGAAAATAAACAAAATAGTAAACCCCTAGCCAGACTTACCGATAAAAAAAGAGAGTCTACACACATGAACAGAATCAGAAATGAGAAAGGAAAAATCACTACTGACACCACAGAAATATGAAGAATTATGAAAGAATACTATGAAAAATTATATGGTAACAAAGTGGAGAACTTAGAAGATGGTCAGCTTTCTAGGAAAATGCAACCTTCCACGGCTGACCCAGGAAGAAACAAAACCTGAACAGACCAATGACCAGCAAGGAAATGGAATCGGTAATCCCAAATGGCAAGGACGACAGGCACCTCAGGAAAACACTTAATTCTGAAGGCGCGGCCTCCGGGGGCCTCTCCCCCGTCGCCCCGCCGCGGGTCCCGCCTCACCCTCTGCTCGCCCGGCCCTCGCCCTCGAGGCCGCCGCCGAAAACCTCCACACGCGGCAAGACGCCCGCCGGCCTCCCCGCCTGCGCGGCCCCCGCCCCTCCGCCTGCGGCCCCGTCCCGGGCGGCGGCGGCAGGTCGGCGGAGCGGCCCCGAGCCAGGCCCAGCGAGGACCCAGCACGCGCGTCGGCCGCCCCACGGCCCCGCGGGCCCCGCGCTGCCCGCCGAGCCCTCGCACGAGCGCCCCCTCACCGGCACCACCGCGCCCGCAGGCGGAGGCAAGGGTCCCCGCCGCCACGTACCTTGGGGCCCACAGAGCCGTCGCTGTCGCCTTCACCCCTGAAGCGGGGCCCGCTCTGGACGCTCCGCCGCAGGTCCCCGGCGGCCGGAGCCGCTTCCCGGCCGGGCTCTCGGCGGCCTTGGCGAAGCGGTCGGCGGGGGACAGGCGGCCGCACGCGCCGCGGCCGCATCGGGGTTCCTGGTCGCGCCGCGCGACGGCGCCAGGCTGGAGGCGGCCGACCTGGACGGGCGCAGGTACGGCCGTGGCGGCGGCTCTACGTGCGAGTCGATCGCCGCCCTCCGTCCGCCGCGGGAGAGTCGCGAAGCGGCGAGTGCGGCGCCGGGGGCCCAGCGGACGAGGTAGGCGCCGCTGGCGCCTCGGCGCCGGGAGGGAGGCGTAGCCGAGCACAGCGCGGGTCCACCATCTGGGCTCCGCCGGGTTCGCAGCGCGGGAGGGCCGGAGGGCCCGGACACGGACGGCGGTCCGGAGCACGGACTGAGCCGCGGGAGCAGTTCCTCCTGGCGGTGCAGGCGAACCTACTGACTCTTCAATGTAGGGGCTGCGACGCCTGCAGCTACTACGCAGCCGCCGGAGATACGTTTTCTGCGCGCGCGCCCAATGGCTACCCGCTCCGCGGAGCCGCTCCCTCATTGGCCTGGAGTACCGTCAGTCGGGGGAGGGCCAGATCCGGACGCCCCACGCTCATTGGCCCCAACGGCCTTCATACGGGGGCGGGCCTGCGCGGGACGCTGCACGCTCATTGGCCGCGAGGGCTGTCAGGCGGGACTTTCATTTCTTTCAAAGTACTTTCTAAGTTTTCATGACATAACCCACGTGTTATTTGTATTTATTTATTTATTCATTTTGGTGTCATTAATACACAGTCACATGAGCAACAATGTGCTTACTAGATTCCCCCCATTATCAAGTCTCCCCACACACCCCATTACAGTCACCGTCCATCAGCGTAGTAAGATGTTGTAGAATCATTACTTGTCTTCCCTGTATTTACTGCCTTTCTCGTGTCCCCCCGCTATATTATGTGTGCTAATCGTAATGCCCCTTTTCCCCCTTATCCCTCCCTTCCCACCCACCTCCCCAGTCCCTTTTCGTTTGGTAATTGTCAGTCCATTCTTGGGTTCTTTGAGTCTGGGGGCTCCGTGGATCCTGTTTGGGGTATGGAAGAAGCAGGGCCATAGACGAAACAAGGCGCCAGCAGAGACAGATAGACTTGGGCAGGAAGAGGGAGAGAGCCAGGGCGAGGACCTTGTTCGTCTCGTTCACTTTGGTATCTGCAGCGTCCAGAGCAGTAATCAGCTCATTGTAGATTTTCAGTATGTGCTCGTTAAATGAATGAATGAAGAAAGGAAGGTAGGGTGATGAGAAACTGGGAGAGGAAGGATAAAGGTGAATGCTCCAGCGAAATCTGGCTCCGCCCCAGAGCTGCCACTCACCCGGTTACCCTGGCAACTCTGTTTTCTGGTAACTTCAAAGTGGTGCGTTGCCAGGAGACCCAGGGACAGGGCGGAACTGAGATTTTTCTGGGCTTTCTCTCTCCCTCTGAGGCCAAGAAATGGCTCACAACATGCTCCAATACACCCACCCACACAGCTGGGCAGCCTCACACCCCTACACACACACACACACACACACACACACACACAGTAGGACTCTGCATGTGCTGCACTTCCAGAATCCCCATCACCCACAAGCTCACAGCCCTTCCTTATCTTGACACAAAGCATCCCATACACAGTCTCTTCCACATTCACGTTCCCATAAACTTTCCTTTGTGAAACACCAGAATACACTGATACAACCATACCATTGCTACTACACACATAACCTGCACACTGTTACACTGCCTTGTCAAATGCTTCCCAACCATCATTCAACTCACTTTGCAACATTACATGCACAGTTACATGCACAGGAGCGTGATGATCACAGCCCAGAGCACTTAGCTCCAAGACATCCCTGTGGCTCATTTTCCTGCTCCTATTCAGGTCTCTGCTCAAATATCACCTACTCAGAGAGACTTTCCCCGACCACCTGTGTGAAATCACACACCCTTCACTCTTTAACTGTTTATCCACCTTTGTATCTCTTCAGATAACATCACTTCCAATGCTATGAATTTATTTTATAGCTTCTCTGCTGGCTAAATTTCAGCTCCACCACGGCAGTCATTATTTTGTTCCCTGCTGGGTTCCCACCTAGAACTACACCTGGCACACAGGAGGTGCTCATAAATATAGGCTGAATACATTGGCAGAGATGCATATATTTGGCATATTTCTTGTGCACGCAGTACTTCTTTCACTCCTCAGAATCCCCTCTTCATGTCCTATTGGAAGGATGCTTACCTTAGAGGGGCTCCCTAGAGGAAGGATAGCTCAGGGACAATCTGTGCTTCTCCTTCATTTTTAGCAGCTCAAGTAATTAGTTCATTCAATGAACATTTATTGAGAACCTACTGTGTGCTGGGCCCTGTCCTAGGCATGTGGGTGTGAGCAGAGAACAGACAAGTCTCTGTCCTGGTGGAGCTTACATCCTAGCGAGGAAGAAGATAATGACCACTGAGCATAACGAGGGATTTAAATAGTCTATAAGCACATGATAAGTGTATGCAGAAAAAGTTTGTACAGGGAAGGAAAGTTGGAAGGGCCACTTGTTTTCTTTTTGCAATTTTGAATAGGGTGGTAGGGGCAGACCTCACTGAGAAGGTAACATTTGGGGAAAGGCTTGAAGGAGCTGAGGGGATTGAACCATGCAGATACGTGGGGGAAGAGCCTTCTAAGGGAAGGCGCCCTGAGGCATTGGCTTTTTACACAGAATGCTGTGAGGAACCTCAAGAAGGTTTGAGCAGACAGGGGCCATGGTCTGATTTATATTAAAACCAGAGCTCGGTTTTAATGACTTTGAGATGCTGTGAGACCCCAGGGGCACGTCAAGAAGACTTGAGTAAGTGTGTAACCTTAGTCTGGGTTTGCTACCTATCCATTTTGGGGTGGGGTTGTCGGCAAGGCAAGGGTTGCTGTCTCCACCCTCTCTAGCAGGGCCAAACACTTGTGTGTCCAGCAGCCCCCACTTTACTCTTTCTTGGCCCGCGCTTAACATCAGGACCATGGACGGAGCCAGACGGGCGGTTCTGGGTGCTATCCTCTGTGCTGAAGTTTTGCTTCTTTGTCGCACACAGAAGCTGTGCAACAGGAGGGACCGCAGGTCTTAGGTGTGCAAACCCTGGAAACAGGCGGTCTGGTCGGTGCAGCAGGACGCTGCCCCTCCTCTGCCTTCAGCCCTCTCCTACTCCCATTTCATTTATTCAGCCCCAGCACCTCCTCCATCTCCTCTCCCTCTCCCTGCCCTTCCACTTGCTCAGTTCCAGCCACACACCTCTCTGTTCCCTGAACACATCAGGTACATTACCACCTCAGAGCCTTCACGCTTGTTGTTCCCTCTGCCTGGAATTCCCCTGACTACCCTCTTTAAAGTGCAAACTGTGTCCCTATTCCAGTTATCCCATTGTCTTCTCCAGCTAAGTGTTCTTATCATTATCAAGGTCTGATATATCAAATATCCCAATCCTTGACCTAAATCCTTGAACCTAGAGTTTGGAATTCAGAATTTTTCAGAATTGTGAGTGGTACTATGGTATAAATACTACATATTGTATAATACACCTAGTGGGACCTGGGATAATATCTCAAAATCAACCACTTTGTCTGTAACAAAACATAAAGATATCCACATCAAGTTAATAAAAGCTTTAATAACTACATGTCAGTCCAGGTCAGGATTTGCCACAAATGAATTATGAAAGAGATCTTGGTTTATAGACCTTGTTGAAATCTGGAATTGTGGCTTTGTACCTATCATACTTCCCTTGCTTATTCTCTGTCTCTCCCTAGTAGAAGGTGGGCTCCCAGAGGGCAGGGACTGGCATCTGTTCTGTTCACTGCTGTGGCCCCTGTGCCTAACTAAACAGCACCTGGCACACAGTAGCTGCTCCAGAGTGCTGAATGGATGAAGGAGGAAGGGAGGGAAGCCGACTCCCCTTTCCTAGTTCCTGGATGACGCGGAGTCCTGAGTGGCCTATCTTGAAGCACCGCAGAGGCACGGTGTAGGGGTGGGTGTTGTGTGGCTGCCTGCCTGCTCCTACCCTCCCTGGTCTCCACTGGGTCCTCAGAGGTTGGGTCTCAGCACAACAACACTATCAGAACCCCTGCTTGCATCCATGCAGCTAGGGGTTTGGTTTGGAGATTCTTAGTGCCCTGGCCCTATTCCCTCTGCCCTCTGCACCATGGCCATGGTCAGAAGGAGGCCAGATGCCTGGAAAAGACAGTCATGTGAGGCCCCTCACCACATGTTTGTGTGTTTGTGTGGGGATGTCCACATTTGACAGTTAAAGAAAAGAACAGATCTGTGGAGCATAAGAATAAAGCAAAAACTGAAGGAACAAAACAGCAGCAGACTCACAGAACCCAAGAATGGACTAACAGTTGCCAAAGGAAAAGGGACTGGGGAGGGTGGGTGGGAATGGAGGGAGAAGGGGAATAAGGGGCATTACGATTCACATACATAATGTAGGGGGGACACAGGGAAGGCAGTATAGCCCAGAGAAGGCAAGTGGTGACTCTATAGCATCTCACTACGCTGATCGACAGTGACTGTAATGGGGTGTGTGGTGGGGCCTTGATAATGGGGGGAATCTAGTAACCAGAATGTTGCTCATGTGATTATATATTAGTGATACCAAAATTTAAAAAATTAAAAAAAAGAAACCAGCAGAGAATTTAAGTAACTTTCCAGAGGCCACACAACCAGAAAATACTGAGTCAGGATTTAAAACCAAGTCGTTAGCTCCTTGGTCCCACAATGCCTTTCCACAGTTGCCCTCAGACACACCCACACCCAGACTCACCAACACCTAGATCCATGATTAAAGTTCTTCTTACCCTGCAACCCTTCTACCCTGCAAGGGAAGGAAGGCAGGTGGCCAAACTTCTGTTACAAACAAGTCTTTATTAAAGATGAGGAGGGAGCAGGAAAGCGGGGGCAGTGTCTCCTCTGCCCAGTGCCTTTGGCTGCCCGAGGAGGGGGAGCCCTCTCTGCTCCACCCATGTCCTCTATAATGGCACATCTGCATGAGGCTGAGGCATGGGGAACGGTGTGGAGAACAGGGGTGGGTTCCAGGAAAAAGAGGCCCCTTCCCACAGCCCTAATAACTAACAGAAGGGTTTACAGTGACCCGGGCTCAGGCAAGGGGAAGCACAGCACCCTGAACCCCAAAAACCTCTGAACTGGGGCTAGCCCTGCGTAAGTAGGGAGTTAGGAGGGACTCAGTGAGAGGTTGCACATGGGGGTGGGGCTGAGACAGGAATAGGTGCCCCAAGGACCCTGCCGCGGGGGAGCCTGCCCCCACCCTCCTGCTGAGCATTCTCATTCTGAGAAGACCCAGTGACAAAGGATGACCCCACCTTCCTCCTCTCCTTGGCACGTGCTACGACGTTGGCGGTCCCCCATTGACTGGAATCATACCCACCCACCTTAGAAATTCTGAAAACCAAGGACTCCTACTGGTTGTTCAGACGCTGAACACTGCCTGGAGTTGCCCTCTGCCTGAGATTCTAAGAATTGACGGGGCAGGTTCCCATTGGCTGAAGTAAAGTCCTTTTGGTTAGAATTCTGAGAACTGGGGGTTCCCACTGGCTGGCAGTTGCCAATAGGGTCAGGTTTTGGCCCTTAAAGGAGCCACCCTAGAAGCCCACCTCCTAGTTATGCCCCTTGGATGGTCCCGGAGGACAAGAGAGGCGGAGGGTCCCCCTAATGTCCTTCCAGCCAGTCACTGATACCTTTTGCCTGGCTGGTTTGGGGACAGGGGGCTTTGGCACTCACACGGCACACGCACACACACGCATAGCAGGGGAAAAACGGGGAGCGGGTAGGTTCTGGGTGGGTGGTGGGGCCTCACAGCAGGTGGTCACTGCTGGCAAATAGGTAAGGGCTGAAGCTGTCCCGGTGAAAAGGGGAGGGGTAGAGTCCGCTCAGGGTGTACAGGTCCCGCAGTAGAGGTGTGGGCAGCAGCAGCTTCCGACCACGTCCGCCTCCCCCACCTGGCCCCCCAGGCCCCGGGGAGGAGGGTGAGGGGCCCTGGCTGGGAGCTGGTGCAGGCACAGGCAGGGGCAGCGGTGTCGGCTCAGACCTCAACCGAGGGTGGGGCACACAGGGCGACGAACACATGGCTGGAGCCCTGGAGGACACGCAGCTGGGGATCAGGTGGCCATGGCGGGTGCACTTCTGCGGCTCTGAGGGTCAGGGAGCAGAGATCAGGGCATCAGAAAGCTTGGGAAGGGACCACGAGAACACAGGGGAGACCTCTGCGGCAGTGACTGCCATCTGAAAGTCCCCCCTGGTTACCCCCCACTCCTTCGACACTCACTGGGTGGGGTGAGCCGTGCCGGTGTCCAATGCGGCCTGCAGGCCTCGGGTTTCTGAGACAAAGAGGCAGAGGGAAGGGGCTAGCGGCCCCCCAGGCCCTGCCGGCCACAACCACGAGGGGGCGTATTGGGAAGAAAGCCCAATGGAAACATCAACCAGGATTCTCAGGATTAATCATGTCCCCTTGGGAGGGAGAGAGGAGACGGGCACTTGTTTCTGGGACTGTCCCCCAGGACCTAGGCCTGCAGAGATGAGTCATTGCCCACCCCCCCCCATGGCCCTGAGATCCCCATCTCTTGCCTAACTTCCTGCCTCCCTGGTCCCCCTCCACCTACCACCCTCTCCAGCGGGGAGCGGCCCCCAGCCCCCCTTACCTGGGCCACACTAAACTTTTCGAGGGGGCTCTCCATGGCGGGGGCTTGGCCCAAGTCCTCCCAGGGGGAGAGCCTTCGGCCAGAAGGCAGCCGGCTCTGGGAGTTGTGCACGACACAGGTGACCTGGGGCAGAGAGCATTTTGCATGTTGAGGCCTGAGGCCAATAAGTAGGAGTTGTATAAATACCATCCCCATTTTTCGGATAAGGAAACTGAGGCTCAGGTTTCCAAAAGCAGCTAACATTTTTATGGCGCTTCCTATATGGCACCACTGTTCTTTCCATTTTACCAAGAGGTAGGTACTGTTATTTAGTCCAAAGGGTGGGAACAAGGGGAAGGCAAGTAAGGCCAAGTTGTGCAAGAGCAGGATCGGATACTGTCTGCATTTAAAATTTCAGTATTTTTGGACATGGAGTTGTTCACATTAATTTTGATTTTTAAAACGGTTTCATTACAATATTATTTATCTTGATTACTGAGTGGGTTTGCGCCTCCTTCAATTCTGTGCTCAAAGCGAGTGCTTCACTTGCTTGGCCCTCTTCCTATCATCCCGTTTCACAGACGAAAACCTCCAGGCAGCGAAAGGTTGAGAGACTCGCCCCAGGTCCATACTCTCCACCATCACGCAGGCCTGCCTCTTGGGTCATGGAGCTGATGAAGGGTCTGCCATACAGGGATGGATGGGAAGGTGGCTCACCAGAAAGGTGGCGATGGCTGCCCCGGTAAGAAAGCCAGCCAGAACGTCCGACAAGTGGTTGCGGTACTCAGCCACGCGGACCACGACCACCAGGAAGGCAGGGCATAGCAGGGCCAGGCAGACCGAGGGTTTGACCAGGCAGGAACCCTTCACACGGAACATGAGTGTCAAGTACATCTGTGGGAGCCAGACCGGTGAGGGCTCATGGGGTGGTGCAGCTGCCAAACCCGAGTGGACACTGCGTTCATGGTTAGGGGGAGTGGCCGATTCCCCAGGAATGACGCTGGAGCGGGAGGCTGAGGCCAGGGACTCCAGGAAAGGGAGACAGGGGAACAGGAGTTCGGGGGATGGAGTCACGGACTCCCACTGGGTCCTTCCAGTGATGGGGATGTGGGCAGAGCACCAAAGAGCAGTGGACAGTTCTGGGGCCTGGTCTCCCCAGGATCAGTCACATACCCGGAAAGATGCTTGCTTGGGGCAAGGCCTCAGAACTAGAGGGTGGAATTGGGGATCAAGGGGCAGGTTCAAGAGCTCATGATCAAGTAGGATTGCAAAGAAGGTACAGTATTAGAAAATCCATGAACATCATCCACCAACTCAGCAAAAAGGAGGAAAAAAACCACATGATCACGTCCACAGATGCTGAAAAAACATTTGACAAAATTCAACATCCATTCATGATAAAAACTCTCAACAAAATGGGTATACAGGGCAAGTACCTCAACATAATAAAGGCCATATATGACAAGCCCACAGACAACATCATACTTCACAGCGAGAAGCGGTAAGCTTTTCCTCTCAGATCGGGAACAAGAGAGGGATACCCACTCTCCCCACTGTTATTCAACATAGTACTAGAGGTCCTGGCCACGGCAATCAGACAAAACAAAGAAATACAAGGCATCCAGACTGGTAAAGAACAAGTCAAACCATCACTATTTGCAGATGACATGATATTGTGCATTAAAAAACCCTAAAGACTCCACTCCAAAACTACTAGAACTGATATCTGAATTCAGCGGAGTTGCAGGATACAAAATTAATACACAGACACCTGTTGCTTTCCTATACACTAATGATGAACTAGCAGAAACAGAAATCAGGAAAACAATTCCATTCACAATTGCATCAACAAGAATAAAATACCTAGGAATAAACCTAACCAAGGAACCGAAAGACCTACCATACCCTGAAAACTACAAGACACTCTTAACAGAAGGTAAAGAGGACACTAACAAACGGAAACTCATCCCATGCTCCTGGCTAAAAGGAATTAATATTATCAAAATGGCCATCCTGCCTAAAGCAATCTACAGATTCGATGCAATCCCCATCAAAATACCAACAGCATTCTTCAACGAACCAGACACATGTTTATGAGATAAAAAGTACAGCATTTCGTCAGGAATAAGAGTGAAGCATGGATCTCCTACCTTGCGGTGCTGAGCATCGGGGTCCGTGGCACTGACGAAGTCAGAGGCACACATCGAGCGAGTAAAGGAAGTAAAGAGCACCCTTGCCTCACCCAGAGGCTGGGGCGGCCCGGAGAAGCAGGCTGGAAGTCAGGCAGACAGAAAGAGAGACACTCCTCATGGATACCCAGTCGGGCTCTCGGGCTCTGATTCCAGACACGCGGGCCTTTGGGAAGCCGCTGAAGCGCATCCTCAGCCTAGACTCTCGCAGGTGCCCACGGCCTTCCTCAGTCCCTGGCGTCCAAGGAGATGCCTCTGAAGGGGAATCCTGGCCTCCACTCAGGTGACTTTCCCGGCTCCCAAGGGAGACGGGGGATCCACTGAGGGAGACGCAGGGGAACCTGGCGCTCGAGACTTTGAGATCGGCAGCCGGGCTAGTCCCATTTAAGTGGCTGACGAGCGCCCGATGTTGTGTGCCATAGACGGCTTCCTTCTATAAGGACAGTGAAGGAAAAGGCAGGCTCGGATGCCTATACTCACCTCCGAAGTTATCCCGGACGAGCCCCCAAAAACGATGCAGCTTCTCACACCACAAGGGTATGAAACTAGAAATAAATTACGCAAATAAAATGAAAAAGCCTAGCACCGCGTGGCGGATTAACAACATGCTCCTAAACAACCAACGATTCAATGACCAAATAAAAGCAGAGATCAAGCAAGCAATATATGGAGACAAATGACTACAATAAAAATTGAACAAGGCAAAAATCTGTGGGACACAGACAAGGCGGTGCTAAGAGGGAAGTATATCGCAATACAGGCCTCCCTCAGGAGAGAAGAACAATCCCATATGAACAGTCTAAGCTGAAAACTATCACAAGAGAAAGAAGAACAAATGCGGCCCATAGTCAGCAGGAGGAGGAACACAATAAAGATTGGAGCAGAAATAAATAAAACCGAGAAGAATGAAACAATACAAAGAATCGATGAAAGCAGGAGCTGATTCTTCGAGAAAACAAACAAAATGGATAAACCCCTAGCCAGACTAATCAAGAGAAAAAGAGAGCCTGCACACACAAACAGAATCAGAAATGAGAAAGGAAAAATCACTACGGAAACACAAAGAATTAGGAGAGAATACCATGAAAAATTATATGCCAACACACTGGATAACCTACAAGAAATGGACAACTTTCTAGAAAAATGCAACCCTCCAAGGCTAACCGAGAAAGAACAGAAAATCTGAACAGACCAATTACTAGGAACAAAATTGAACTGGTAATCAAAAAACTACCTAAGAACAAAACACCTGAACCAGATGGCTGCACCACTGACTTTAATTAAACATGTACCGAAGACCTAATAGTCATCCTCCTTAAACTTTTCCAAAAAGTAGAAGAAGAAGGAATACTTCCAAACTCATTCTACGAGGCCAGCATCACCTTAATACCAAAACCAGGCAAAGACACCACAAAAAAAGAAAGTTACAGACCAATATCGCTGAGAAACATACATGCAGAAATACTCAACAATCCACTTCTAGGAATTTACCCAAAGAATGCAGCAGCCCGGTTTGAAAAAGACAGATGCACCTCTATGTTTATCGCAGCACTATTTATAATAGCCAAGAAATGGAAGCAACCTAAGTGTCCATCAGTAGATGAATGGCTAAAGAACATGTGGTACATATACACAATGGAATATTATCCAGCCATGAGAAGAAAAGAAATCCTGCCATTTGCAACAACATGCATGGAGCTAGAGGGTATTATGCTCAGTGAAATAAGCCAGTCGGAGAGAGACAAGCACCAAATGATTTCACTCACATGTGGAGTATGAGAACAAAGAAAAACTGAAGGAACAAAACAGCAGCACAATCACAGAACCCAAGAATGGACTAACAGTTACCAAAGGAAAATGGACTAGGGAGGATGGGTGGGAAGGGAGGGATAAGGGGGTAAAAGAAAGGGGGCATTACGATTAGCATGTATAATGTGGGGGGGACGACATGGGAAGGGCTGGGCAACACAGAGAAGACAAGTAGTGATATTCTACAACATCTTCCAATGCTGATGGACAGTGACTGTAATGTGGTTTGCAGGGGGGACTTGGTGAAGGGGGGAGGGTAGTAAACATAATGTTCTTCATGTAATCGCAGATTAATGATAACAATTAAAAATGAATAAATAAATGAAGGAAGGAAGGAAGAGCATCAGAGTTAATACCATTACCTTTGTGGTAAGATACAGCTAAATTTAACATAGTGCTCCACTTACTGTTATAAGGCCACAGATTAACTGTTGAATAGCCTTAGTTTCTTCACTTCTAAAATAGGGAAGGATAACTGAGCCAACCTCATAGTATACAATTTAACATGACTAGCACAATTCCCATTGCACAGCAAATACACAACAAGCATTATTAGCATGTATCTATCATAAGTTCTTCCTATCAAACATGAACTCATGAAGGTAAGTTTTCAATGGAGGTTATAGGACCAACCTTAGATAGACTGGTGAAGACCAGACTCTTACTCAATGCCCCAGAGATGTTACTTTTGCAAAGGCAACGTGCTACAAAGAATTTTCTTCCTTCTCTTTATTTTTCCAGTCAGCTCACACAATACACTTCTTGTTACTGAGAGCCATCAGCAGATTAGCTCACTGGAATTAAAAAGATCCATCTTCTGGAAACAATGCTTAAGAACAGGCACAAAGAAGCGTGAGTAATTCTGCATTTTCAAACACTGTCCTCAAGTTAATTTAACCTGAGCTGTTTGTGAACCACCTAGAAAGTCTAGAATCAGTACGGACAGGCTGAAATCAATGGACCACAGAGAAGAGGAGACAAACTCCAATTGGCCACTTCACTGAGACCAGGGGAGCCTTGTGAAAAAAAAAACCAGGTGAACACACATTTTATATGCTCCAGATGCTAACAGTTCAGATTTGCAATGGCAATTTTTAGTTTTCCTGTGTTCTTTAAAGGAAAATTCTATCTTTATGCATACATATATGTATGTGTGTGTGTGCGTGCGTGTGTGTGCTACATGTATAGTGTGGAAAACACTTTGTATATTGAAAAGACAAAAAATAAAAGCAGCTCTGAGCAAAAAAAAAAAAATACTGAAAAACATATTAGCACACCAAATTCAAAAATACATAAAAAAGATCATCCATCACGATCAAGTAGATTTATTCCAGGGATGCAAGGATGGCACAGTATTAGAAAATCCATGATCATCATCCACCAACTCAGCAAAAAGGAGGAAAAAAACCACATGATCACGTCCACAGATGCTGAAAAAACAGTTGAAAAAATTCAACATCCATACATGATAAAAACTCTCAACAAAATGGGTATACAGGGCAAGTACCTCAACATAATAAAGGCCATATATGACAAGCCCACAGACATCATACTTAACAGCGAGAAGCTGAAAGGTTTTCCTCTGACATCGGGAATGAGACAGGGATGCCCACTCTCCCCACTGTTATTCAACATAGTACTGGAGGTCCTGGCCATGGCAATCACACAAAACAAAGAAATACAAGGCATCCAGATTGGTAAAGAACAAGTCAAACCATCACTATTTGCAGATGACATGATATTGTGCATTAAAAAACCCTAAAGACTCCACTCCAAAACTACTAGAACTGATATCTGAATTCAGCGGAGTTGCAGGATACAAAATTAATACACAGACACCTGTTGCTTTCCTATACACTAATGATGAACTAGCAGAAACAGAAATCAGGAAAACAATTCCATTCACAATTGCATCAACAAGAATAAAATACCTAGGAATAAACCTAACCAAGGAACCGAAAGACCTACCATACCCTGAAAACTACAAGACACTCTTAACAGAAGGTAAAGAGGACACTAACAAATGGAAACTCATCCCATGCTCCTGGCTAAAAGGAATTAATATTATCAAAATGGCCATCCTGCCTAAAGCAATCTACAGATTCGATGCAATCCCCATCAAAATACCAACAGCATTCTTCAACGAACCAGACACATGTTTATGAGATAAAAAGTACAGCATTTCGTCAGGAATAAGAGTGAAGCATGGATCTCCTACCTTGCGGTGCTGAGCATCGGGGTCCGTGGCACTGACGAAGTCAGAGGCACACATCGAGCGAGTAAAGGAAGTAAAGAGCACCCTTGCCTCACCCAGAGGCTGGGGCGGCCCGGAGAAGCAGGCTGGAAGTCAGGCAGACAGAAAGAGAGACACTCCTCATGGATACCCAGTCGGGCTCTCGGGCTCTGATTCCAGACACGCGGGCCTTTGGGAAGCCGCTGAAGCGCATCCTCAGCCTAGACTCTCGCAGGTGCCCACGGCCTTCCTCAGTCCCTGGCGTCCAAGGAGATGCCTCTGAAGGGGAATCCTGGCCTCCACTCAGGTGACTTTCCCGGCTCCCAAGGGAGACGGGGGATCCACTGAGGGAGACGCAGGGGAACCTGGCGCTCGAGACTTTGAGATCGGCAGCCGGGCTAGTCCCATTTAAGTGGCTGACGAGCGCCCGATGTTGTGTGCCATAGACGGCTTCCTTCTATAAGGACAGTGAAGGAAAAGGCAGGCTCGGATGCCTATACTCACCTCCGAAGTTATCCCGGACGAGCCCCCAAAAACGATGCAGCTTCTCACACCACAAGGGTATGAAACTAGAAATAAATTACGCAAATAAAATGAAAAAGCCTAGCACCGCATGGCGGATTAAGAACATGCTCCTAAACTACAAACAGATCAATGACCGAATAAAAACAGAGATCGAGCAATATACGGAGACAAATGACAACAATAAAAATTGAACAAGTCACCATGTAACTTATTCACTATGTAAGAATTTGTACTCCATGTAAGAACTTGTTCGTTATGCATCAGAAGATTGGAGACTGACGAAAATTAGGCTTGGGGTGGATTAATGATTGTGCATTGAGTATAGACCCCTCTATACAGAATTTTATTGTTGTTAACAACCATTTGATCAATAAATATGAGAGATGCCCTCACAAAAAAAAAAAGAAAATTGAAGAAGGCAAAAATCTGTGGGACACAGACAAGGCGGTGCTAAGAGGGAAGTATATTGCAATACAGGCCTCCTTCAGGAGAGAAGAACAATCCCATATGAACAGTCTAAGCTGAAAACTATCACAACAAGAGAAAGAAGAACAAATGGGGCCCATAGTCAGCAAGAGGGGGAACACAATAAAGATTGGAGCAAAAATAAATAAAACCGAGAAGAATGAAACAATACAAAGAATCGATGAAAGCAGGAGCTGATTCTTCGAGAAAACAAACAAAATGGATAAACCCCTAGCCAGACTAATCAAGAGAAAAAGAGAGCCTGCACACACAAACAGAATCAGAAATGAGAAAGGAAAAATCACTACGGAAACACAAAGAATTAGGAGAGAATACCATGAAAAATTATATGCCAACACACTGGATAACCTACAAGAAATGGACAACTTTCTAGAAAAATGCAACCCTCCAAGGCTAACCGAGAAAGAACAGAAAATCTGAACAGACCAATTACTAGGAACAAAATTGAACTGGTAATCAAAAAACTACCTAAGAACAAAACACCTGAACCAGATGGCTGCACCACTGACTTTAATTAAACATGTACCAAAGATCTAATAGTCATCCTCCTTAAACTTTTCCAAAAAGTAGAAGAAGAAGGAATACTTCCAAACTCATTCTACGAGGCCAGCATCACCTTAATACCAAAACCAGGCAAAGACACCACAAAAAAAGAAAGTTACAGACCAATATCGCTGACAAACATACATGCAAAAATACTCAACAATCCACTTCTAGGAATTTACCCAAAGAATGCAGCAGCCCGGTTTGAAAAAGACAGATGCACCTCTATGTTTAGCACAGCACTATTTACAATAGCTAAGAAATGGAAGGAACCTACGTGTCCATCAGTAGATGAATGGCTAAAGAACATGTGGTACATATACACAATGGAATATTATCCAGCCATTAAGAAGAAAACATATCCTACCATTTGTAACAACATGGATGGATCTAGAGGGTATTATGCTCAGTAAAATAAGCCAGTCAGAGAGAGACAAGCACCAAATGATTTCACTCATATGTGGAGTATAAGAGCAAAAGAAAAACTGAAGGAAGAAAACAGCAGCAGAATCACAGAACCCAAGAATGGACTAACAGTTACGAAAGGGAAAGGGACTGGGGAGGATGGGTGTGGGAAGGGAGTGATAAGCAGAAAAAAAGGGGCATTGCTATTAGCAGACATAATGTAGGGGGGGCACCAGGTGGGCTGTACAACACAGACAAGACAAGTAGTGATTCTATAGCATCTTACTACACTGATGGACACTGACTGTAAACGGTATGTGGGGGTGACTTGACGATCGAGGGAGTCTAGTAAACATAATGTTGCTCATGAAATTGTAGATTAATCATACAAAAAATTATAACAACTGAATAAAAAATAAAAATAGAAACGATTATCATTTAAATTTGAAGGAGGGATTAAACAATTTCCAGATAAGCAAAAGCTGAGAAAATTTAGCTCACACCACCCATCTCTACAGTGTAGTTTGGAGGGACTGCTATAGATGGAAGCATTCCTCAGGTTAAATAGCTGTCACCAGAGGTAATAAAAAGGGGCATACAAAGAGTACAGAACACCATACCTAATATACAAAGAATGAGGAGGGGAAAAAAAAAACAACCTTCAGGTTGTGTTTGTAATAGCATACTTAAGTGAGTTAAGCTAGATTCTTAGGTAGTAAAGAAGGTACCCTTTACCTTTTGGTAACCACGAACCTAAAGCCTACAATGGCAGTAAGTACATACCTATCGATAATCACCCTAAATGTAAATGGTCTGAATGCACCAATCAAAACACACAGAGTCACTGAATGGATAAAAAAACAAGACCCATGTATATACTGTCTACAAGAGACTCACTTCAAACCCGAAGACATACTCAGACTAAGAGTGAAGGGATGGAAAAAGATATTTCATGCAACTAATAGGGAGAAAACAGCAGGTGTTGCAGTACTTGTATTGAGCAAAATAGACTTTAAAACAAAGAAAGTCACAAGAGACAAGGACGGGCATTACATAATGATAAAAGGGTCAATCCAACAAGAGGATATAACCATTATAAATATCTATGCGCCCAACACAGGAGCACCTACACATGTGAAACAAATACTAACAGAATTGAAAGGGGAAACAGAATGCAATGCATTCATTCTAGGAGACTTCAACACTCCACTCACTCCAAAGAACAGATCAACCAGACAGAAAATAAGTAAGGAGACAGAGGCATTGAACAACACATTAGAACAGATGGACCTTACACATCTACAGAACTCTCCACTCAAAAGCAGCAGGATACACATTCTTCTCAAGTGCACATGGAAGATTTTCAAGAATAGATCATATACTGGGCCAGAAAAAGAGCCTCAGAAAATTCGAAAAGACTGAAATTGTACCAACCAGCTTCTCAGACCACAAGGGTATGAAACTAGAAATAAATTACACAAAGACGACGAAATGGCCTACAATCACATGGAGGCTTAACAACATGCTCCTAAATAACCAGTAGGTCAATGACCAAATAAAAACAGAGATCAAGCAATACATGGAAACAAATAATCACAATAATTCAACAACGCAAAATCTGTGGGACTCAGCGAAGGCGGTGGTAAGAAGGAAGTATATTGCACCACAGGCCTACCTCAGGGAAGAACAACAATCCCATATGAACAGTCTAAACTCACATTTAACTGAACTAGAAAAAGAAGAACAAATGAGGCCCAAACTCAGGAGAAGGAGGGACATAATAATGACTAGAGCAGAAATAAATAAAATAGAGAAGAATAAAACAACAGAATGAATGAAAGCAGGAGCTGGTTCTTCGAGAAAATTAACAAAACAGATAAACTCCTAGCCAGACTTATCAAGAAAAAAAGAGCCTACGCACATGAACAGAATCGGAAATGAGAAAGGAAAAATCACTAGTGACACCACTGAAATATGAAGATTAGAGAATACTATGAAAAATTATATAGTAACGAACAGGATAACCTAGAAGAAATGGTCACCTTTCTAGGAAAATGCAACCTTCCAAGGGTGACCCAGGAAGAAACAGAAAATGTGAACAGACCAATGACCAGCAAGGAAACGGAACCGGTAATCCCAAATGACAAGGCCGACAGGAGCCTCAGGAAACAGTTGTGAACCCTGGAGGCGCTGCCTCCGGCGGCCTCTCCCCCGCCGCCCCTCCGCGGGTCCCACCCGACCCTCGGCTCGCCCGGCCCTGGCTCCCGAGGCCGCCGACGGAAAACGGCGCACACGGCAAGACGCCCGCCGGCCTCCCCGTCTGCGCGGCACGGCCCGCCCCCTTCGCCTGCGACGCCGGCCCGCGCGGCAGTGGCAGGTCGGCGGCGCGGCCCCAGGCCGGGCCCCGCGAATCCCCCACCCGCGTCAGCCGCCCCCCGGCCCCGGGAACGCGGCCGAGCCCCTCGCACGCCCGCCCCCTCACCGGTCCGCCGCGCCCGCAGGCGGAGGCAGGGGTCCACGCGCCCCCTCCAGGCCCGGCGGCCACGTACCTTCCGGCCCGCAGAGCCGTCGCTGTCGCCTTCACCCCTGAAGCGGGGCCCGCTCTGGACGCTCCGCAGCAGGTACGACGGTGCAAGGCTGGAGGCGGCAGAGCTGGACGAGCGCAGGTCCGGCCGGGGCGGCGGCTCGAAGTCCGGGCCGATCGCCGGGGCCGCCGGGGCCTGCGCGCCGGGAGGAAGGCGCAGCCGAACACAGCGCCGGTCCACCATCTGGGCTCCGCCGCGCTCCGTGCGGGGACGGGAATGCGGGCCGGAGCAAGGACTGAGACGCGGGAGCAGCTCCTCCTAGCGGCGCTCGCGAACCTACTGACTCTTCGATATGGCGGCTGCGTCTCCTGCGGCTACTACGCAGCCGCAGGAGACCCGTTTCGTACGCAGGTACCCACCGGGATATACTGATGAATAAAACATGCCAAGTAATGGCGTCTAACAGGATGGATTCAGGACAGATACTGTAAAGCAAAGAACCAGGAATGGATTTGTCTTCAACTCAGACTTCAGATCTCTCTACTTCTTGTCAATCTTCACATTCTATCGTGGCAGTCATGGCATCTTTCGCACTGAAATAAGCAGTCAGGGCCCCTAAATGGGCTGCCCAGGCTTGCCCTGACCCCTGAAGATCAGGTGCTGAACTCACCTTTCAGAGGCTGGCATCCCAGGTAAAAAATGTTAATGGATAGGTAATTCCAGGTTGCCCTCTTGAATAAGGCCAAACCAATTTATATCGTAGATTGCTATACACTCTTGCCTTCATAAAAATTGTACTTAACAGTATTAAGTGTGCTGTTTGCCAAGCAGTAACTGCATAATTTGGTGTGCTGGGTTAGAGGTCAGGGTTTGGGGGTCTCAGCGGGTCACTCTGCTTTGTATGGCTCAGTGATGGAGAACTGGAGTTGAGGGTGTTGTATTAGTTCGCTAGGGCTATCATAAAGTGCCACGACTGAGGGACTTAAGGAGCAGATTTTTTCTCTCACGATTTTTGAGGCTAGAATCTGAGATCAAGGTGTCAGCAGGGTTGCTTTCTTCTGAGAATCTCTCCTCGGCTCACAGATGGCTTTCTTCTCCCTGTGTCTTCACATGGTCTACCCTCTCTATGTCCATATTTCTTCTTGAAGGACAGCAGTCATGTTGGATTAGGGCCAACCCTGATGATCTCACTTTTATCTTAACTACCCTTTTTAATGACCCTACCTCCAAAGAAACAATGTGCTGAAGTATATATTTAAACATAGAGATTTTGGGAGAAGAGTTCAGCCCACAGTGTATTTGTTAATGAATACCATTCAAATTTGGAAATTTATATCGGCTAACTGATGGAGTGGGCAGGTCACCATGAATGGTGATGTCTTTTCCAGGTTTGAGGATTTGTACAGGTCCGTGTGGTCATTCTCTGGGGAGGCCCATGTGTGTCTGTGGTTGAGAGGCTGAAGTTTTAAGGAGGCCCAGGACCCCTCGGTGGCTGGACACACCTGGTGAACATTACTTTCCCTTCAGTCCTTCAAATAAGCTTAAATCTCTCTTCAAGGACTGGTTTTAGATGTGTAAGTATTATACATGTATATCTCCATGCATATATCTCACAAGCACACACAGAGACGCATGGATTTTCTGGAAAAGCAGTTGGTGCCTTTGGGGACAGTGGTTAAGATGTAGCCACTGTAGGTAAGAGAGGAGATTCATTGTACTGAAAGTACTTGAGACTTAAAAGCAAAGCGGAAGCTCAGCAGCTGTGCCTCAGGACCGCAGAGGCCTGCGGGGAAGGGACAGTTGACTTTTACAGGAGTGGATCCCGGCGTCTCTCAGAAGTTGCCCTCACCGATTTCTGCCCATGGGTGTCACCGCAGGTAGCTGCGCGCCTTTTCCTGTGTGGTGTCGTGGAATGAGGGCCCTGACCAGATCGTCGTGATGGCAGAGGCAGCTTGGGTGGTGAGGTCCGTCCTCCTGTGAACTTGGAGGATGTGGAGTCACAGGGAGCTCATCAGCATGACATGTGGCCATGTGGTGGCAAATGGGAACGAGGTGATGGCCAGGAAGTGCTGATCTGCCCTTGGAGTCTTTCCCCCAAGCTCCAGAGTTTGGGCTGCAGAGCCAGGAGTCCCGGCGTCGGGTCTGCTCCTTTGGGGGCAAAGCGTGGAGCCTGTAGTTTGTGTGTTTCTGTCTTCATGGGAAAAAGTGGTTTTGTGTGCCATTGAATGTTAGGTAATTTCAGAAATTCAAGTTGTATGTCTGATTGGCGCTCCTCCAAGGGGCCTCTGGGTAGTAAACTCCTTAAAGGAAGTAGCAAGAGAGCTGTGTTCTTAGGAGGTTAAGGGGGGATCTGGTAAGGGAATACAGCCACTGTAAGGTCATGTGCTTGTGCCAGGCAGATCTCGGTTCAAACTAGCTCAGACACAGAGCTTTGATATTTAATCGCAAAGCCTGAGTGTGACATAATAAGAACAGAACTCTGTCGCAGTCAGGTCACACTTACTGTTAAAAGGATAGAGATCAGGCGAAGGAGACGGGTGGAGCGTCACTCAGTGTGACTCAGGGTGGGCGCTGTGGGTCACGTGGCGTCGGGAGTGGCTGGGGAGGGAACATGCACAAAGGCGTCCTACCTGTCCTACCAGGCTGTAGGGGTCAAGCGCAGTGAAGACTGGATGCCCAGGCTCAGGTGACCCTGCCCGGGTGCCAGTGCCCCCTGCCTCCTGTCATGTTGATGCCACAAAGCAACACTGCCCACATGACTCCATTGTCAGGGGCAGCTGGGATTCCACGTCTGGAACTTTCCTGGACTCTGGCTTTTGTGCTGGTTGCCTTGGCTGGTGTCAATCTGTATCCATGAACTAATAAACCATAACAGCAGAACTGGGCTCAGTGGCTTCTCAGTCCCTCTGCGAGTTACCTAGTCTTAGGGAATATTCTCCCTGACCACAGGAGCTCTGTGCTGCCTTTTGGGTAATTTCTCGTTCACCAATTATGCCTTTAATACCTTTGATGGGCTTTCTTTTTTTTATTAA
Source organism: Manis pentadactyla (assembly GCF_030020395.1). Classification (NCBI taxonomy): domain Eukaryota; kingdom Metazoa; phylum Chordata; class Mammalia; order Pholidota; family Manidae; genus Manis; species Manis pentadactyla. The sequence continues at coordinate 5,349,962 of NW_026644588.1, read as the reverse complement.
GGTGTCATTGATATATACTCTTATGAAGGTTTCACATGAAAAACAATGTGGTTACTACATTCACCCATATTATCAGGTCCCCCCCATATCCCATTGCAGCCATTGTCCATCAGTGTAGTAAGATGCCACGGAGTTAGTACTTATCTTCTCTGTGCTACACTGTCTTCCCCGAGACCACCCCACACCATGTGTACTAATCATAACACCCCTCAGTCCCCTTCTCCCTCCCTCCCCACCCACCCTCCCCCACCCCTCCCCCTTGTAACCACTAGTCCCTTCTTGGAGGCTGTGAATCTGTGGCTGTTTTGTTCCTTCAATTTTGCTTCATCATTATACTCCACAAATGAGGGAAATCATTTGGTACTTGTCTTTCTCTGCCTGGCTTATTTCACTGAGCATAATACCCTCTAGCTCCATCGTGTTGTTGCAAATGGTAGGATTTGTTTCTTTCTTATGGCTGAATAGTATTCCATTGTGTATATGTACCACATCTTCTTTATCCATTCATCTACTGATGGACACCTAGGTTGCTTCCATATCTTGGCTATTGTAAAAAGTGCTGCAATAAACATAGGGGTGCATATGCCTTGTTGAATCTGAGAACTTGTATTCTTTGAGTAAATTCCTAGGAGTGGAATTCCCGGGTCAAATGGTATTTCTATTTTTAGTTTTTTGAGGAACCTGTATATTGCTTTCCACAATAGTTGAACTAATTTACATTCCCACCAGCAGTGTAGAAGGGGTCTCCTTTCTCTGCATTCTCACCAGCATTTGTTGTTCCTAGTCTTTTCAATGTTGGCCATCCTAACTGGTGTGAGGTGATATCTCATTGTGGCTTTACTTTGCATTTCCGTGATAATTAGCGATGTGGAGCATCTTTTCACATGCCTATTGGCCATCTGAATTTCTTCTTTGGAGAACCGTCTATTCATATCCTCTGCCCATTTTTTAATAGGGTTATTTGCTTTTTGGGTGTTGACGTATGTGTGTTCTTTATATATTTTGGATGTTAACCTCTTGTCAGATATGTCATTTACAAATATATTCTCCCATACTATAGGATGCCTTTTTGTTCTGCTGATGGTGTTGTTTGCTGTACAGAAGCTTTTAAGCTTGATGTAGTCCCATGTGTTCAATTTTGCTTTTGTTTCCCTTGCCCGAGGAGATGCGTTCAGGAAAAAGTTGCTCATGTTAATATTCAGGAGATTTTTGCCTATGTTGTCTTCTAAGAGCTTTATGGTTTGATCACTTACATTCAGGTCTTTGATCCATTTTGAGTGTACTTTTGTGTATGGGGTTACACAATAATCCAGTTTCATTCTCTTGCATGTAGCTGTTCAATTTTTCCAACACCAGTTGTTGAAGAGGGTGTCATTTCCCCATTGTATGTCCATGGCTCCTTTATTGTATATTAATTGACCATATATGCTTGGTTTGATATCTGGGCTCTCTAGTCTATTCCATTGGTCTGTGGGTCTATTCTTGTGCCATCACCAAATTGTCTTGATTATTGTGACTTTGTAGTAGACCTTGAAGTCAGGAAGTGTAATTCCCCCTGCTTTATGCTTTATTCTTCCTTCTCAGGACTGCTTTGGCTGTTCGGGGTCTTTGGTGGTTCCATATGAATTTTAGAACTATTTGATCTAGTTTGTTGAAGAATGCTGTTGGTATTTCGATAGGGATCGCATTGAATCTGTAGATTGTTTTAGGCAGGATGGCCATTCTGACAATATTAATTCTTCCTATCCATGAGCATGGGATGTGTTTCCATTTATTGTTGTCCTATTTAATTTCTCTCATGAGTGTCTTGTAGTTTTCAGGGTAGGTCTTTCACTTCGTTGGTTAGGTTTATTCCTAGGTATTTTATTTTTGATGCAATTGTGAATGGAATGGTTTTCCTGATTTCTCTTTCTGCTAGTTAATCATTACTATATAGGAATGCAGCAAATTTCTGTGTATTGGTTTTGTGTCCTGCAACTTTGCTGGTCAGTTATTAGTTCTAGTAGTTCTGGAGTGGACTTTTTAGGGTTTTTTTGATTACCAATTCAATTTCGTTGCTGGTAATTGGTGTGTTCAGATTTTCTGTTTCTTCCTGGGTCAGCCTTAGAAGGTTGTATTTTTCTAGAAAGTTGTCCATTTCTTCTAGGTTATCCAATTTGTTAGCATATAATTTTTCATAGTATTCTCTCATAATTCTTTGTATTTCTCTTGTGTTTGTAGTGATTTTTTCTTATTTCTGATTCTGTTTATGTGTGTAGACTCCCCTTTTTTCTCTGATGTGCTTTTAATGTACAAGTGTGTGTGTTTCTTCAGATAGACTTTTTTCCAAATGTGCCTGCTTGTTTCTTTATAGATCCTAGTTTTTTAGACATTTTAAAATACTTTATTCCTTAAAATATTTCAAATACACTATTAAATGTGCTATCCCTTGTAATTCTAGCATCTGTTGTGTCTGCATGGTTGATTCTGATTCACCAAGTCTGGGAAGGCCCTTGATGAATAATGTTTTATTAATCCTGACGTTACCCCACCTGTGAATAGTGTTTGGCAAACAAATGTTGGTGTATGTATGATTTTTGATTAGCAAGAGGATTTAATGGCTACTTATTACAGAGACTTCTGCTTTGTGGGATAAATGGCATACTGAATGTAAAATTGCAGACTATTCCAATAGTATTTTCCTTCTATAGCATGTTGTTTTTGAAAACTGCCTGTGTTGACGCAGCCTATGTGGTGAAAATAAGCAAACTGCCCTCCTTTATGTCCCTTCTGGAGCAACGAGTGGACAAACACCTATAGTGGACAGCAGCAGGATATCACAGGAAACCCTGTTAATCAACGATGTGGCCGTGGACTTCCCCTGGGGGGGAGGGCAGCTCCTGGCCCCCACTCAGAAGGGTGTGATGTTATACCGGGACGTGATGTTGGAGAACTACAGCGACCTGGTGTCAGTGGGTGAGGACAGCTCCCCTGTGTCACCAGGGGGCCCCCTTCGGTGGCCTTTTCTCCCAGCTGCTGAAATCTCTGGCATGTCCACAGTGCTCTCAGCAGTGGCTCCTCAGATCCTCTGGCGTCAGACAAGCATACATAATGTTCCCCCTCTTGACAGAAGTCTCTGCTTTGCTGATGTGAACACTGTCTAGTCCCTAAATGTAGTATTCTCCCATCTTGACATCCCAGCCCAATCCCGCAGGTCTAAGTCTCTCGTTATTTCCCACCAACAGGGTATGAAGCCAGCAAGCCAAACACACTCTTCAAGTTGGAACGAGGGAAGAGCCGTGGATGGTAGAAGATGAAGCCCACAGTCGGATCTGTGTGGGTGAGCGGGGCAGAACCAGCCAGCTGGGCAGCTGAGAAAGGCATAGTCGGGTCGGTCAGAGAAGCCTCCCCAACTATGCGTGTCTGAGGATGTGTAGACGGCTGCTCCTTGAATGCTTCCCATGAGAGAGCCTTCTCTTGGGAGGAGTCTAGGGGGGAATACACCCCTTGGTATTCTGAGAGCTGATCCCACCAGATCCCTGTTTATTTTAGGTACATCTTGATTTTGTTGTTGTTTTTCACCCAGTTCTCTTCATCCTACATTTCTCAAATCTCCTTTTTGTCCATTGTCACAGTGTCTCTGCCTATTTTTTTCACCTCCCTTGCTGTGAAATTCCATCTCCACTCCTCACTCCAAGCAGGTCTTAGAATTCAGAACAGTCTTCTAACTGGTCATATTCCTGCTCCCTGAGGAAAGAGTGACTTCCCTTCCTAACTCTCAACCCGCCATTGGATGTTGTGCCCACACCATTAGCTTATCTCTGTGTTTATATGGTTTCATAGCTTCTTGCTATGAATGTCTTGTGTTCCACTGAAAATTTGTATGTTGAAATCGTAAACTCCAAGGTATTCGTATTAGGAGGCAGAGCCTTTGAGAAGTAATTAGGCCATCAGGGCCCAGAGAGCTGCCTACTGACGATACCGGAGTGCTGATTGGCCTTTTTCCAGCTCAGGAGGTGGCTATGAGTTATTCTTTTTTTTAAAGCCTTTTAATTTTTTTTTTTAAAGCTTCATTAAAAAAAAAACTCTTGACACCAACTAATTTTCTTATTGTAGTAAAACACACAGCGCGAGACCTACACAACAATGTTCAAGTGTACCATATTACCTGTAAGCACAACATTGTACGCCAATTGTCTAGAGCTGCCCTGTGTGTGACAATACGCTTTTTCTTGCTGATAATTTTCAAAATTATCGTTGTGACCTCTCTGAAAGGCGATTTGGAGTAAATTCATGTATTTAACGAAAATACAGCCTAGCCTGAAAAATTTTAAACATTAAAGTAAAACACAATCCACTGATGGAAGAAAATTATGCAAATCATGTATCTCATAAGGGACTTGAATAGAAAGTATCAAAAGACCTCTTAAAACTTAATTATAAAAAGTCAAATAACTCAATTTAAAAACAGCAAAGGTTCTGATTCACATTTTTTTTGAGGAAGACATGCAAGCGGCTCAAGAAAAGACCCCATTAGTCAACGAGGAACCGCAAACCAAAACCCCAGTGAGATACTACTTCATAACCACCGGGATGGCGAGAATCAAAAGGTGAGATAATAAGTGCAGAAATATATGGAGAAATATGAAATCTTTATATTCACACTGATGTGAATATAAAATGGTGTAGCCATTTTGGAAAACAGTCTGGCAGTTCCTCAAAAAGTAAACCTAGAAATACCATATGACCCATTACTTCCTCTCGTAGGTATATGCCCAAGAAAAATGAAAGCATATCTTTGGACAAAAAACTTGTACATGAATTTTATAGCAACATTATTTATCATAGTCAAAAGCTGGAAACAACCGAAATGTCCGTTAAGGCATGAATAGGTCAAGAAAGTGTGATATATCCGTACAGAGGAATATTATTGGGTCACAAAAATTGTTACATACCAAAATTCAGCTGAGTGAATTTGACGATTAATTGGTTTTATTCAGCCATTCAGTAAAAACAGGCGTTATATCCCATGTTCTGAAGGGCTGTAGGGAAGGAAAGGCTTTTTAGGAAAGAAAAGATACTTTTAGGCTTAAGACACCTTTCTGTGGGAGTCTACGGGGCAAATTACCTCACTAGTGATGACTAGCAATTCCAAATTGACTGATCAAGATCATAGTCTTGAGATAGGCCAAAACTACAATAGGTTAGGTATTAAGTCTTTCTTTATTATTAAATATCGGCTTATTATTAAGCCCAGATATGGGGCTTAGCCTGAGTTACCCCATCTTGGGCCTGCTCCTTTTTTTCAAAGAATGAAGAATTGATATTAGTCACAACATGGTTGTACCTTGACAAAGTCATGCTGAGTGCATAGGCTGTTGGGGAAGAAAAGGTCAAGGTTCTTCTCACTGGTGCAATAATTAAACTGACATTAGACGGATAAGCAGAATATCAAATTTAATTTTGTATGCATGGGAACCCTTCATACATGAGAGGTTCAAGGATAAATAACATGAGGTATTATTATACTGTGTAATATATACTATTGAATACATATATTAAAACAGATACAATGAGGTGTGTATGTCATCGAGCTAAGGAGTGGGGCAGTAGGTCTGGACATAAAGGCCTCCGTGGGTCCCCTCTTCTCATTTCCCCAACTTGTCCATGTGCTACAAGTGGGGGAGGGGCTCTTGAGAAAATTCTGCCTGCGAGTATTAAATGCAAGGCTGCCGGCTCCAGGCAGTTGCAAGGAGACACTCCCTTGCTGATTCTAACAGCAACATTTGCACAATTTGAACACATGGGCCACGTCCACTGGAAATCTGAACCGCAGATGGCAGTTCCTGTCTTGTCAGCCAGCACTGATATTCCAATAAACGCTTAGAGCTGTGTTTTTCAACTTGTGGCTATCTTCGGGGGAATAAAGTCAGAAACTCTCCCTCAAGGCATTTCATGATCTGTTTTGGGGCTGCTCTTAAGGGAATGTAACAGTAAGAGATAAATTTGTAATAGAACAAAAGGGGAATCAAATCTTTGTTCAAAACTGAACACTAACATTTACTGGAAAGTGAACTCAAACAGCCCCAGAAACTTTGTCCACTAATGGGCGGGGGTGGGGCGGGGCGGCAGTTTCTTCTTCTTCTCTAGATTTTCTGCGTCTGAGGGTCAGAGTTAAAGCGGAAAGCTGATTTTGTTCAACCGCAAGCATCCAGTGCCCGGGGACTGAGGAGGAGCAGAAAAGAAAAACAGAAAGCTAGTGAATCAGTGCAGGAATGTCTGCTTGGGCCCTTGCAAGCTGCCTACTTCATGTGTCTGCACCCTAGCCCCTCTCCCACGGTTTCCCCTCGAAAAGCCCTGACCGCTTGTGTGTCGGGAGGACGGTGCTTCTCTAAGGCAGGAGCCTGCCACTCCCTCGTTTGCTAGCAAGTCAATAAACTATTCTTTCCTTTCCTCAAAACCTGGTCGTTGTGTTTTGTGATTTGATCTCAGGGACGAGGACCGGGTCTTGGTATCAGGAGCAGCACCCCCCACCCCGACCAAGTGCCCGCAGTGCCGCTCCTTCAGTGTCAGAGGCCACAGGGTCGAGCTGTTCAGGGACGCAGAGCTCCCGGCTTCCTCCTTGCTAGCCACGGGGGACTGTGCCGGCCAGGAGTTCGTGCTGTGTGGCAGGGCAAGTACAAGCCTCTAGAACTCCCTCCGAAGTATATATTGAAAGCAGTAATGCCTTCCAGGAGAGGATACAGACTGGAGTTACCACCACGGACTTGAAAGATGTCGGGGTGGTGATTTCCACATACCCTTATTGAAGTCACTCACGGGGCCTACTCAGAAAACGGATGGATGGATCTTGGAGATGACTGTGCATGATTATCACCGTGATCGGAGTGTCTCAAATTGCAGCTACTGCTGCACGTGGGGCTTCATCACTTGATCCCCAAGCACCCAGTGTGTAAGTATTGGTCAGGAAAATGCTCTCTGTTCTCCTCCTATGAGTAAAGACCAGCAGGGCAGTTAGCTTTCAGCCGGCAAGGAGAGAAAACTATCTCAGAGGCATATCAGACCTCCAGACTTAGGCTGTCATTTAGTCAGAAGGAACCTTCATCTCCTTTTCCTTCCAGAAGATGTCACACTGGCCCATCCCAGTGATGGTACTAGGCTGACTGGACCCAGTGATCAGGAAGTACAGCTCATCTAGGCATGTTGATAGCACAGTCACGTGTCAGAAGGTGGGAAATAAATCCAACAAAAATTCAGGGACCTTTCATCTTAGAGAAGTTTCTAGAAGTCTATCGTGTGGACATGCCAAGCTCTCCTAAGGTGATGAATAAGGTGCTGTACCTGGACCCCTCCTCCACCCCCCACACACAAAGGGCACAGCAGCCGGGTGGACCACCTCGGATTTCAGAGGCAGCATAGACCTCATTTCCAGTGTGCTACTCTGACCCATTTACTGTTTGGTCTGAAAAGCACATAGTTTGAGAGCAACCCGGACCTTTGGAAGGTGGATGCCAGTAGATGGCAACACCTGTATCTCCTCTCATTGCTGCCCCTTCAAGGTGCACACCTGAAAACAGCCTAGCGTGAGACCGACTTGCCCAAGATCACAAGGCACAGACCCCGGCCTGACTTGCGTGGTGTTCCACGCTCCATGCCAAGCCTGGTTGGCATTCTTCCATCTCTGAGTCTGTGCGTCGCACACACGTGACACCAGCCCCCAGGAGCTGGAGGGGTCATCCATGTATCCCTGGGGGTGTCCCTAGGGAGGAATGTCTGGCATGACCCTCCCTGTGCAGGTTGGGACATTGGGCAGCTGCTGTGGCTTCAGCGTGACAGGGAACTGGTGACAAAAAGCGGCCTGAGCTCAGCTCTTGTCTCCTCAGAGCTGGGACCCTGGTGTCATTGCCAAAGAGCGAGGGGAGGGCTCTGGTGGAGATCTGTGTACTCATGCACGGCAAGGGCCAGGAGGGTGGGCAGTCAGCAGCCCAGAGGGGCATGGGGGCGAGTCTGAATTCAGGGAGGGGCCCAGGAAATGGACCCTTGAAGAAGTGATGTCACTGAAGATACGCCCAGTAGAACCTGAACTGTGACCCGGACGGAACCCAGCTCCTGGTCGCAGACCCCAGTCCTGCTCACTTGACCGGAGGCGCTCGACAGAGCAACATGCGGTCTTGTTGTGCGGAGCCTTCTGAAGGCGTGGGAGTCAGGGAAGCCGAGAGGAAGAGTCTTCCTGCTCGCTGTGGGCGTTGGCTGAGAGACCACCTTCGCCTCTGTCTGTGTGTCCCGAGGAGCCCCGAGGTAACACAGGGCAGCCCAGAGCGGGCCACTCCAGGGCCAGGCCACGAGTGTGAGCCGTCCCGGGCTGACCTTTCCCCCGGCTCCTTGTGTGTGTGCGGAGGGCGTGGGGCATGGGGGGGACTGAAGGCTGGGCAGGAGGGGGCGGTGAGTGTCGGGACCAGGAGCTTCCACCCACATGTTAGTCCTGAGCCTGGGGGGTGTCCTCTCCTTCCCCCAGGGACTGGAGGTCTAGGCAGATGGCCCTGTGTGCCTGATCTCGGGGGCAGGGTTTGGGTTCCACATTGCCCCCTGTGGGGAGGTCCACGCAGCCCCGGTTGCCTCCTAGCCCGCTACCAGGCTACGGCTGTGAAGAGCTCCACACTGGGGAGTGAGGAGGAGCTCATGGATGGATTTACCTACTCCATCTCCCTGGACCCGGGGCAGGCTGCCTACACCCCAGGACTGCCCCACGAGACTGGTCAACAGACCCACTCCAGAGGGCCTGGAACCTCGCTCCCGGGGGCAGTCCGTGCCTCTCCTTGCTTGCATCCCAGGGCGCTGGGGGCTCTCGGGTGAGCTGCAAACCTCCCTCCTGGTGGTTCCTGGGTTTCCCACCGACTATCTCCCTGCTGCCCCCCTCAGCGTGAACCTGAGCCATCTGTCCATGGGACTGAGGTCCCCAAGCGCAGGGCTCCCCGGACAGGCGTGAGGAGGAAGGGGAGAAAGCACACGGGACGAGTGGAACCAGCTCCAAACACCAGCCGGAGCGCTCCCGAGGCCACCCTCCCTCCCGAGGACGCTGACCAGCCCACCACGGGCCAGCGGCTCCCCCGGTGAGCACCCACCCCCTCCTCGGCACAGTCGGGCCTCTGCCCACAGCCCACGGTGTGTCTTGAGTGTCCCCACATGTGTCTGAGCCTCAGCGTGCTCCTCTGACGGGCAGGGTGGCTGGCGATCAGCCTGCTAGGGTGCCCATGGGGAACATGGGAGGAGCTTAGAGGGGCTCCCCTGGCGCCCGGCAGTGCAGAAAGGACGGCCGGCCAAGCTGGGCCACTTCGGGGCTTACTTCTCTTTACCCGATGAAAAGCCTTTGGCCTCACCCATCAGTGGCCTGAAGCCTGGCTCACTTGGAAAAGCACATGGGAAGCAGCCTTTTGGAATGGAGGCTCACGATTCCCTGGGGCTGTGCCCGGTCCTTGTCCTCATCATGGCCACAACGAGGCACCTCTGGGGACAGCAGAGGGGTACCTGGGAAGGTTCGGGTAGGACTTCCTTCAGCCACAATAGGTATGCAGCACCCACTTTGTGCAGACCCGTTGGGGTCACTTAGCATAACTGAGTGAAGGAAGCAGACACAGTACTGGGACCCCATCCCGTGTGGAGTCGGGCAGTCACTTCAGGCGTCATCCGCAGGTCACAGCCGGGAAGCATCACGGGTGATACCCTCACGGCCTCCTCATGTAATGGGGGGCATGACAAGGGGCCAGAGGAGGATCTGAGAAAGTGAGCGTTCACTGGGCCAGGAGGGGGCACTGCCTATGTGCACAAAATGGGTGGAGGAGGCGTTTAGGCCTTGGGGCAGGGAGAGCCCAGCAGGTCACTCATCTTTGGATTCCCATGGGCGGGCTGGCGACTGGGGACTTCCTAGTCGGGAGCATGGGAGAGGATGGGGTCCCAGGACAGACACGCAGGGTCAGGAGGGGGGAGGGGCAGGGGCCTGGACAGGCAGGGGAGTGCACAGCGGCCAGGCCCACACAAGGGTGGACCCGGAGGGCAGTGTGGCTGGAAAGACCAGGCTTCTCACTCGGCCACCCCCAGGCCTTACCCCAGCTGCAGGATGGGACAGGCTAGGCGCCCTGCCTGGGAGCCCGAGCATGTGCCCTGCGCCATCGATGCCAGCCAGCTTTCATCCACCCTGGTGGGCCAAGTCCTCCACCACTTGGTCCAGGAGGAGCACCTGGGGCCCACGGTGGCAGAGCTGGAAGGTGAGGGGCTGCGGCCAGAGGACCATGTAGGGTGGGCTTCCCGGACTGGGGTTCCCTTCAAGGCAGTGAGGGCTCTCCTGTGATCCTAAGGCGCGGGGAATCAGGCCCGCGGTGACCCTTTCTCTGTGTCCTGCTCCAGAACCACGGCAGACGCAGCTGGCTCCAGAGACATGGGGAGGGCCGGCTTCGTCGCCTGAGCCCGTCCAGGAGCTCCCTGAGACCCCTGTGCTGGAGCGACGGCCGGTGTCACCTGCTTCCGCCCCTGCAGAGCCGGAGGATGTCCCAGCAGTGGCCTCAGCCCAGGGGCCAGGCCCTGAGCTGGAGCCCCATGAGCCCTCGGGCCTGGGGCCCAGGGCACTTGCTGGAATGGCACCAGGTGTGGCAGAGCCAGGTCCAGGTCCAGAGCCCACCGGCCCCTGTGCTGCGAGCCCCTGGGACATCCCAGGACTGGTCTCAGGCCCCGAGCTGGAGCCCCGTGAGTCCTCGGGTGCGGGGCCCGTGTCACCTGCAGGAATGGCACAGGGCCTGGCAGAGCCAGAGGTGGTCCTGGAGCCCACCAGCCCCTGTGCCGTGAGCACCCGGGATTTGCCGAGGGAGAGGGTGCGGACCATCCTGGCGTTTGCCCCACGCCTGGTGGCCGAGCAGCTGACCCTGATGTGTGCGGTGAGCGGAGCGGGCTCTCGGGGTCGGGGGTGGGCCTTCCCTGTGTCACGGGCTGCCCCAGACCTGCCCGCCCCTGACGTGGACTCCTGTGATGTGGGCCCACGTCCCAGCTTCCCCACGGACTCACCATGTGCCCTGAGAGACTCTCCTCACCCCCAAGCCCTCACTGACCACACGGGGACAGTAGGGCTGGCCCTTAGGGATCCTTGCAGACCAAGGAGGAGGAGCGGAGGGAAGGTGGGCAGGGCCTGGCCGGGCAGGGAGGGGCAGGGCAGGGGAGGGGTGCTCAGGGAGGTGCTGCCAGGGCCTTAGGTACTCGGGCCATTGGCCTGGCAGGCTCCTATGGCCTCCGCACTTCAGAGGCCCCTGCCATGGACCTGACTGCGTGGGAGACACAGACACCAACAAAGGCCCTGGGTGGAGTTGTTTCAGGGGAGACTGCACCTGAGTGGGGAGCGGGATCCACGGGGTGGCAGCATGGGAGGCAGATGCCCCAGGCTGGGCAGGCGTGAGCTGCCTTGTGCCTCAGGGAGGACGTGAGTGAGGGTCCCTGTGAGCAAAGCCCCTCTGTGCCCCATCACTGTGGGGCCCTGTGCATCCGGTCCTGGGCGCCTCAGTGGACGGGGTCTGGAGTCCGGACGGCCACAAGGCTCACAGCACGTCCCCAGCTGCCTGGGCCCCAGCTCTGACCAGTGACCCTGCCTGGGAACAGGGGCACCAGGGGCACAGCTGGATGACACCTCTTATCATCCCCAGGAGCTGTACAGTAGGGTTGAATGTGGTGAATGCAAGGTCTACGTAGAGAGACAACCACTGAGGGAAGCCATTGTGCTCCTGGCCCCCAACATCCTTAACGTCATCAGGCAGTTTGGTACCACGTTTCATTGGGTCATCTCCTCCTGCCTGAGGGCCCCGAGCAGGATGGCCCAGGACAGGGCCCGAGTGGTGGAATTCTGGATCCAGGTGGCCAAGGTCTGTCATGGGACGGCCCCCGGGGTCCCCTCCTTGGCCAGCTCTCAGGATGGGTGCCTGCGGTCTACCCTGCACGGTCCCTGGGGCCTCCTGCCAGGGGCGTGCGGACCTGGACTCGCAGGCCCCGGGGGAGGGACAGCCATCCCCGGCCCCTTCCTTGGGTTGAGCCACAGTCCTCCACCCAGGAGGGCTGCTCACCAGGTACCAGGTGTGCTGGGCTCCCTGGGTGTCTGTCTCCTTAAGGACAGGAGTTCATGGGGGGACAGAAGCAGAGAAGCAGGCCACGCTCTCAGCTCTGTCTTCCCTCCCAGGAGTGTCTGGCTCTCAGAAATTTCGAGTCCTTCCGTGCCATCATCTTCGCCCTGCAGCGCCCTCCTGTACGTCGCCTGGAGAGCACCTGGGCACATGTTTCCTGGTGGGTAGCCCTGTCCCTGGGACCAGGGCACCTGAGTGGACAGGGACACCCCTACACCTTGCAGTGTCCCTCAGTGGGCTGGGACTTCCTGGGAGGCGGCAGAGCCTAGGGGCGGGGATGGCGGGCTCTTGGGGGCCCCTGTGGGTTAGGCCACGGGTACCCCTGCAGGAATCAGTTTCCTGCAATGTTAGGTGTGGGTTGAAGCCCATTGGAGATCTTGAGCTTGTGCTCTGCAGCAGGAGGTCTCTGCCCCAAGGACAGCGACCTTGCCCAAAGCAGATTCGCCCCTGGGAGAACTGGGAATGGAGGCCCCGGGGGGAAACATGAAGGCCCCTCCACAGGCCACGGATTCCCCGGAGCTCAGGGCCATGGTGGAAAGCCTCCTGCGGGCTAGTGGGCCTTCTAGGATCTCCAGGAAAAGGGGTCGGCCCCGGGACTCTCCGCCTGCTGGCCACATGCGTCCCTCCTCCTCTCCCCTCCCCATAGGAAGAGCTCCTGGATCTACAAAAAACTTAAAAAGAGGAACAAGGGGCTTAAAGGGAAGCAGCTCCTCAAGGTAAATGGGGGCTGGAGGTCTGGAAGGGAGGGGTCCTTGGGGCAAGTCCTCTGCCGCGCTGTGGCAAAGCTTTGGGGAAGACTCGAGGAGTGCGGGGTGAGACGGGGAAGCTGATGGGGAAAGTAGGGTCCCCCAGGCCTATGAGGGCCTCGTCTGTCTCCCTCCCTGGCTCCACTTGACTGTGGGCCTGGCATCCAGTGAGGACCCAGGGGACAGACCCCCGGTCAGGGCTGGGGATGGCGTGGCGTCGGCAGCAGGGTTGGGGCCCGTGGCTGAGCAACGTCGGCTTGTCCCCTGGGTCCTCTGAGCCTGTCACGGACCCTCTGTGGCCTCGGGCTCCTCATGTGCACATGGAGGGTTGCCGTCACCCTGGGGTGTGGGCCTCCCTGGTGAGCAGGGTCCAGGGAGCCCAAGACGCGCTTCAGCTTTGTGCACCCCCCCTGGTCATGGGAGGGGAGCCGTGCTGATAGCCGGGTGACAGTGAGGGCTCAGGGCACCCTGGGAGGCAGAGGGACCTCCCCTGACCCTCTCAGGGCGGCGGCCGTGGCCCAAGGACCCCCATGAGTTTGTGTGTGTTGGAGCTGGGGTCGCTCTAGGCTGAGAGCCTGCTGGAGGTGGGGACAGCGTAGGTGCCAGGGGGCTCGGGCGAGCCATCCATCCACCACGGTCTGGCTGTGGGAGGCCACGTGGGAGGGGAGCATGAGCACCTGAGCGTCGTGCACCTTGCAGGAGGCGAGGGCCATGTTGAGGCGATGGCCGCCGTCCCCCAGGGCATCCCAGGATATGAAGACGCAGGTGAGCGTGGCGTGGCCAGGGTCGGGGCGGTGGGGTGACCCTGCACCTGCTCCTGGTCCCACAAGCTCTGAACTGCCAGCTCTGGGGTGACCAGGAGGAGGGCGAGAGCAGCTGGGTACAGGGGGAAGTTGGAGGACAGGAGCAGGGACCACAGGACCTGGGACTGGCCAAAAGCCAACCCTGGGAGGGACCAGGAGGGGAGAGCAGGTGGAAGGGAAGGAGGGAGGCCGCACAGGGTGGGTGGTCCAAGGGAGCTGGGGGCTGCGGGTGTGGGGTTCAGGGGAGGCTCTGTGGGCACCCCTGCGGCAGGTGGGGACTCATCACCTCCCCACCCCGGTGGCACAGGGCATGATCCCGCCGCTCGGACTGATCCTGTACGAAGCCTTAGAGAAACAACAGGAACATCATGTGGACGTGAGTGATCCATCAGGGCTCAGGGGGGCAGGATGGTGAGCTTTAGGGAGGAGAGAGCCCCCAGTGAGCCCGGACCTCTCAGCACCAGCCACCCCCCTCCTGAGTCCCCCCTCCACCCCAGGACCTGGGCTTCTTGGAGAGGACTGCCAGAAGGACCCACCTAAGCCCGGTCCTGGCCCCAGGGCAGGTGGGGCTGAGGGCTCCAGGGGGCAGCATGTGGGCAGGACTGGTCTCCCCGTCAGGCCCTGCCCTGGGGGAGGGATGCTGCTCCTTCAGGGCAGGAAGCACATCGGGGGGCTGGCAGTGCCTTCCCGCCTGAGGCCTCAGCTCCCCAGTGCAGTCCCCGCTTCTCGGTAGCCCCGAGCCCGGGCCAGGCCCGGGTGCTGTTTCTGGGCAGGCCTGCCCCTTGGAGGGCCCTGGCGGTCCTCCACCTTGAGAAAGGGTGGGGACGTTCCGGCCTCCTTCTGGGCTCAGAGGGCTGTTTCCGATGTACTTTGGCCGCCTTGCTGCCTTCCAGGGTGATGGTATAAAATAGAGAGAGTTGAGTGCCCAGCCATGAAAGGTGAGGGATGTAGTCAAGACCCCCCGGGCAGGACCTTGTCCGGGCCATCCCCTGGGTGTAACGCGTGTTGAGAGAGTTAAGACATGCAGGGCTCAGGACACTAAAGGCTTTGTTAGGTGGGGGATGGGGTGGCATCAAGGCCGCCTTCCTGGAGGAGGAGCTGGAGACCCAACAGTGGGAACAGGCAGGGCTGGATGGCATTGGAAGCAAGGCGGGTTTCCGTGAGCAAAGATCCAGGACCATCGCAGTGCCCCACTCCTCAACCCCCTCCTTGTCTGCATCCTGTCCTTCCTCTGCCCCAGGTCACTGACTTCCTAGAGGAGATCGTCATATACAGGTTCCTGGCCAGGCAGTATGACCTGGAGCCCAAGGAGCACTTCCTGTCCTTTTTCCAGAGACTGAAGCTCCTGCGTGAGGAGCAGAGGTGAGGCTGCCAGGAGTGGGGTGTGGGCTGTAGCTGCCGGCAGGCTCTGGGGGAAGGGCCCCCTGCCATGTGGCTCCAGGGGCTCACAGGTGGCCCTCTGTCCTGCAGCTACGGCCTGTCCTACCACCTGGAGCCCCCAGGTCAGAGGGCAGGCAGAAAAGGACTGTTAAAGTTCTTCAGGTCCCTCAAGATTTAAACTTACGGGCCACGGCCAGGTGAGTTTCTGGGCTGGGGCGATCGGCAGGGGGCGGGCTGTTCCCCAGCCTCAGGGAAGCTTCGGGCCATGCTGGGCGTGGGGGCGTCCTAAAGACCGGGGCGGCTGGGGTCCCAGCTCCACTGCCGACCAGGCCTGTCAGGCTGAAGGGTGGTTCCCTTCCCCTCTGGGACCCAGCCTCCTCCTCTGTGAGTAGGTGACGCTCAGGAGCCTTCCCGTGACAGGGACCCCCCGGGTGCTGGTGATTGACAGGACCCTCCGTGCAGGGCCCGGGGCCCAGGGGGCAGTGGGGACGGGGTGGAAGCAGGATAATGGGGGGAACCTGGGATGACCGGTCTCTTCTGATCACCCGCGTGGCCCTGTAGCTGCTGTCATCGGGCCCGCGGCCCTGCTGGTGTCCTGGCTGCATGTGGAGGAGAGCTGCTTCCCCTCCGGGCAGGCGGCCCCTGGCGCCCCAGGACCCCAGTCTGCTTGCTGCTCCTCTTCCTCCCGCTGCTCATCCGGAGCCTCTGCTGGGGCGGCTGCTCTGGCACCTCCTCCGTCGGCAGACTCGGGCAGCTCCCCCGGCTGCCGCTGTATCCTCAAGGACCCGTATGTAGCTGCGGCGCACCTGGCCACCTTCGTGCGGTGTCGTCCCCTCTGCTCGTGGCCCGTTGGACAGAGGCGAGCCGCCCCACCGTGTGGAGGATGTTCCCCTTCGTGCAGGTGGCCTCCCGCCGTGACACCAACTCCTGCCTGGGCGCCGTCAGCCACCGAGTCGTAGCCACAGGGTTCCAGGAATAGGTGGGGGCTGTCCTCACCAGGCCCGGCCTTTCCCGGGACGGACATAGACACGGCGCAGTGCCGCGTGGGACCACGGCCTCCTGGTGCCCAGCGGAGGCATCCGAGGATGCAGGGGTGGCCGACTGTCGCAGGGTCCCGGGGCTTGCTTACAGGGGAGCCCCCGGTGCAACTTCCTCCCGTCATCCCTGAGAAATAGCCTCCCCAGGCACAGTGTGGTCTGGGTGTTGTCTCTGAGGTTTATGGTTCCCGGGGGTTGGGGTCATCTCTGTGCAGAATGTAATAAATGCTGAACGGATTGCCACCACACTGCTCTTTCTTCTCAAAGCTCTGCCCCTCCTGCGGACTCCGTGCGCCCCAGCCCACCCCACCCCAGCCCTCAAACTCTCTGATGCAGGGTGGCCCTGACCTCCGCCAGGTTGTCCTCCATCCTCTGTCCTCCCCCCATAAGGTGCTCAGGAAGAGCAGGGTGCTCCAAGCCCCAGGGGGGCACACCTCGGCAACACTGTGGAGGCCTGTTCAAACAGAAACTGAACCTTCTTTCCTGTCACCTATAGATTATGATCAGACACCGAAACTTGTTGATTAGAAGCCCCAGGGTGTCTCTTCACGTCTTGAACACCACTGCAGATGTACCCAAGTAGATCCCACGGCTGCAGGGCGCCAGTCTAGCACCGTCCCATTTAATGAGACACAGCTGCTCCACACATTCCAGAAAATTCCTTTGCGAAAAACTTTGAACTTGGTCTCTCAAAGCACCTCCAAGAGGTGCACGCCTTCCACTGGGGGGGCTTTGTCTGAGCCCACTTTCTCCACGCTTCACACCTCAGAGCACCCCCCAAAGCTCCCGGGTTCCCAGTCTTTCCCCATGGTGCCCCTCAGCCGCCCATCCCCAGGCCAGGCTGGTGTGAGGCCCCTGGTGTCCCGCTCCTGGGTCCTGGCTGAGCGGCCTGATGTCTGCGACAAAAGACTGGGGAGGCTGAGCGGAGGCACTTGGCTGTGATTCTCCCCATACGCTCCCCCAGGACTCTCAGGATGTGCTCACCCTCCCAGGAGGGGAGGCCTGGCCTGGAGGGGAGCTCCAGGATCAGCACAAACACCCCCTTGGGGAGCTCCAGGATGGAGAGAGGCTCCAGGATGGAGAGGGTCTCCAGGCCTTATGCTGCAGGGGGAGCCCCAGACTGGGACTGGGGAAGCGGACGTGGGCCCTCCTCACAGCCTCAGGTGACCAGGTGACAGGAGGTAAAATCGGGACACCCACGCCACCCCGCCCTCCTTCCCCTGGACCTTCCCACAGCACCCTCAGAGCCATCTGCCTACACGGTGGTCCCAAGGGATGACCTCAGGCTCCCCGGCCACAAAGGGAGTTAGGTTTGGGCAGGAGGAGGGCAGGCGGGCCCCTGGCAGGGCTGTGGCACAAGTCAGACCTGTCATCCTGCACGGCCCACCCGCCTCAACCTCACACAGAAGAGCTTCTGGGCCCAGAAACAAAGCAGCAGCCCTGGGCCTGGTGGGTGGTCACTGGGTCAGCGGTCCGTCCTCCCCCAGTGTGTGCAGGGGCCCCAAGTACAACACGGCCTGGGCTGCTGGTGCTGGGCCACCAGGCTCACATGGCTGTGGGCTGCAGCGCACCTGCCCCACCCGGCGTGTGCTGGGGAGGTGGCAGGGCCCTCTGGCCCCTGGTGCGCTCCTCTGCACCCAGGCACGGGCCCTGGGGGCTCCCCGTCTTCAGGCTCTTCAGAGAAGCTGATGATGGAGTTCATGTTCACAGGCTCAGAGAATGAACTTTGCAAACACTCAAGGTAGGAGAGCATGTGCGAGGCTTTTATTTAGAGATAAAGCAGAGGACAGAGCTCCTGGCTTGCCCCTGCCCGGAGGGGATAAGATAGCCCCGGGGTGATGCACAGTCTAGGGGATTTATAGGCAGGTGAGAGACAAAGGGCCAGGGATGCAGACCTGCAAAAGGGTCCCCTAATGCTTATCTTTGAAGAGACACTAAGTTTCTTATCAGACTTCCAGATTATTTTGCTTACTTGCCATTATTACTCGCCTACATTGCATATCATTTGATTAGGGCTAGAGGAAGAAAAGCAGCATCTGGGTGAAGTTAAAGAAAATAAGCCGGGCCTTTTATCAGGCTACGGTACATTTTACAATAACCTCATTTAATTGACACAATGAAGACATGGGCTATGCTGCGGTCTGTTCTTATGTGGCGGATATTCAAACATTTCAGGCCAAGTTACTCCTGGATTTTTAGTTTTGATTAAGCTCACACAAGAATGCTTATATTACTTTACAGAATTAATGTGACTGACTTTGCTTTATTGTTTAATATGGAGTTTCAGTAGGGGTTTTATTCCGGAGGCCCTCACCCTGCTCTGTTCTGCACCCACGGTCCCTGCCTCACCAGCACTGAGGCTCCGTGGCTTCCCTCCCCAGCTGCCATTCCCTCCTAGTTCCTCCTCCAGGCTTCCCTTCTGCACTGCCCAAGCTCTCTGATCCCATGCTCGCACCCCTCTCCCCCTGCCCTCCCAGCCTTCTCCTTCCCCCATCCCTCCCCTGGTCTGGGACTCCTGTTAGGAGGGCGTTATGTATTCTCCTGGGTTCTTGTCCCCGCCGCAGCAAAGAACTGAGGGGCAGAGACACAGCAGTGAAGTTCAGTAAAAGTTTTATTTACAGAGAGAAAGTGCACACTCAGAGAGAGGGGAGTGTGGGCTACCTCAGAGAGGGAGGCGCACTGAAAGGGTGGGGGCTCCCCCTTGGAAGGATTTTTCAGGAATGTGACAAAGGGCTAGGGGTGTGGACCTGTGAAGTGGTCTCAAGATGAGACACGAAGTTTCTTATCAGCCCTCCCGGTCATTATGGAAAATTAGCTTAACACAAGAAACGCCCTGCTCTGATGGATTCCCACCAGGAGAGCAGCTTCCTGGTTGGGGAGCATATCAGTTAAGACTGCCCTCCCTGCCTCCAAGGTGGGCTGAGTTATTGTATGTTCGCTAAAGACTGTGTTAAGTGTGGATAAAATGAAAGTTCCTGTGGCCAGGATTCTCTCCTGGGCCTAGTCGGCTGGCTCACCACTCATGTGGGCAATATGTTGCTATTGACTCTATAGAAAGAGCTCCACCCAGTGCTCTGGGTGACACGGTGACACGGCGGCGACGGCGAGGCTGCAGGAGAGCAGAGCAGAGGCTGGAGTGGTGGCAGCGCTGAGGTCAGAGCCCCAGAGGATGGCTGTGTGGGATGGCTGTGTAGGCATGGAGGCCCAGAGGCAGAGACCCACTTGCTGCATGCAGACTCGCTCTGACTGGCTGGGGTGGTAGTGATTGACCTGCCACTGTGGAAATAAAGTTGGGTATAACCCTTTCACCCCCAGAACGTTTTACTGTCATTTCTTTGGTCACATTGAATCCATAGTGAACTTGCCCAGGGTTGAAACCCATCGGCAGTGCATTGAAAATCTTACCTCTTCACTTCCTGGGTTTTGAAATGCAATCTTAGCTTTACGATAGAATCTTTCCTGTCTTTACTGTGCTGTTTATGGCTGGGCTAGCTTGCTAAGTGAACTGTCCAGTCCGCAAATTACTTGATACGGGGATGGCGGAGGAAAAACCGCATATAGGTAAAGTTAGAAAAATATGCTGTGCCTTTTAGCATGCTAAAGTAAATCTTACACATGATTACAAACAATTAGCACAATAAAAACACAGACTACTTTCCTTCACTCAGGGAATATTAACTGATCTCACTGTGCATAATGCTTAACACAGAGTTCTGATAGGGGCTTTCCTCGCATGTAGTCACACTGCTCTGACTGTAATTACCCTGCCTTGCTTTCTCCAGAGGCCCTCACCCTATTGTGTCTAAGCCCAGGGTCCCTGTCTCAAGCTGAGCCTGGGCAGCGACACAGATATGGGAGGAGGAGACTTTGCTCAGAGATGGTGAAGATTCAGGCCTCTGCAGAGTCGAGGGGGGTGAGGATCTGCGCCTCACCTTTGTTGGCCCCCAAGTTCTCTCCTGATGGCCCCTCTGCGACACCAAATATGTTGAAGATTGAGTTTGTTCTCCTCGGTTCTACTCCCCGCTGAATCAAAGAATTGAAAGGCATGCCTGAGACACAGTAGTAGCAAAGCAGAGCAAAAGTTTCATTTGAATATATTCCAAGGAAGGAGAGGGCCAGATTCAAGGTAGAAGAAGGTCCCAGACTTTTAAGGGAGGGTCTGTTTATCAGGTCCTGGCTGGGAGGTGCTTCTTTGACATGATGAGGTCATTTGATTGACAGTTCTAGTTACACACCCATTCCTCTTGGTGTGCATGTCTTTTCCCACGCAGGGGCAGGGAGCAAATTTGCAATTTTATTTTAATGAAATGATGATAAGGTGTGGTTTGGGCAGTTCTTAGTTTTGTTCGATTGTACCTGTGTTCAGACCTGGTTGGGACCAGTTGGGTTTGGTCCTGATAGTCACAGATGTTATCTCCCTGCAAAGCCTTTGTTGTCTTCAAGTGGGACCCCCTAACTGGGCAGTTTTTCCTTGAACCTTATCTTCCCATTCCCTGGCTGCTTATGTCTGTCTTTCTACCAAACAGCCGCCTTACCCATTCATTCTGTGATAAAAAGCTAGTCTAACAGGTGAGGAAGTGGTGGCTTTAGTAGAGCAGCTGCCCTTGAATGCCATCCACTGTTCTGTAAATAACCACTTAATAAAACTCATTTGTTTGCCAAGCTGGACTCATCTGAGTCATTTCTTTGGTCTGTCACATCCCTCACAACTCAGAAGATGTTTCCTTCATGCCCCTTCAGGAACTATACATAAAACATGCCTTCTGTCTCATGTCTGAGCTCCAAGTTCCAATACATTTTCTAGCCCTATCAAATGACATAGAGAAAGGAAAGACTGAGTCTGTGATAAATATTATTCAAATATAAAGGAATTCCCCATGAGAGTATTTTCATCCCTCCAGCTGCCGCTGACTACGTATAAAGATCTGGAACACGTTAGGGACAACATGGCTGGCTGGACCCTATTAAAGCTGGACTCCTTGCAGGTCTCCTGGACTCTGGTGTTTGGTGTTAGGGATAGAAGAGAAACAAGTCCAGTTTTTCACTACGTTTTTACTCATTAAAACCTTATGTAGCTTTGACCCTCTGCCTCATGGAATGCAGTTAATAGTGTACAATAAGGAAGATGAAAGAGTTTTTCTTACAAGATAATGGTGGTCTTGAAATTATAGTGCTTGTTTCATTTGTATTGGATTTCTATCATTTTCCAGTTGGCTCTGGGCACTGCCATTAAAGAGAAATAAGAGGCAACATGATTACATTAAAATTATGTCAGTGATTTCCATGCGTTCATATGCCAAGTGTCTTCCTGAGTTCTGTGAGCTGTTCTAGCAAATTAACTGAACTTAAGGGTAAAGTCATTGGAACTAATCTGTAGCCAGAAGCTACAGGCTGGTTAGAAGGTCAGGTAATAGCCTGGGACTCGTGACTGGATTTTGGAATGTTGGGGGGAGGTGGATGGAATGGAGGGCAATCATGCAGGACTGATCCCTTAACCTGGGGAATTTGATGCTGTCTCCAGGAAAGATAATGTTGGGATTGAGTTGAATTCTTGGACACCCTTCTGGCTTGGGAGAACTGCTGCAGGTTGTGTTTGGAAAAACTCCCTCCCCCCACACAAACATTCTAATTGGGTCCAGGAAACTGAACAGACCTGTGGTACACATATTTTGGTTATTTTAGGACTCAGTGGCCATTGAGGATGTGGCTGTGAACTTCACCCAAGAGGAGTGCGCTTTACTGCATCCTTCACAGAAGAAACTCTACAGGGATGTGATGCAGGAAACCTTAAGGAACCTGGCCTCAGTAGGTATGGGTGATGAGTTTTCTTCACTTCATCAATTATCGGACAAGTGTTTCTTTTTCTCATCAGTATTGTTCCTAGATGTAGAATTGTGGAAGGGAAAGATGTTGGCAAATAAACAAGGCTGGTCACGGCTCATCATGAACCTAGAATTAATAATTTTTCTAAGATCTCTAATATTTTCATTTTTCCTCTGCCTTTTAGGGAAAACATGGGCACTTCACAAAATTGAAGATCAACACAACAAGCAGGGAGAAAACTATCATAAGTCACATTCATACTACACAATAGTGTATCATGTGAGAATCCTGGTGTTATGAAATTTCAAAACAAGGAAACAGTTCAAATAACCCTTGCTTCAAATTTAGTTATTTTTTGAAAATGTTAAATACTTTAAATGTGACATAGATGTTTAGTGTTTGCAAAACAGGATACTTGGGAGACTGTATTAATAAGCACTGTATATGAATATTATTAGGGTGAAGTCATCTTGAGAGCATGCCTTACGTTCAATTTGAAACAATTCAGGAAAGGCAGATAACCTACATATCTGCTACAAATCATAAAAATATAATTCAGATATTTCACTGATAATTAAGAATTCATTAATAAACATTATTAATGTGCTTCTCATTTTGTACAGAAATCGTAAGGTAGAGAGACTGTGCAGAAGTAAAAAGAGCAGTCAATATGGAGAAATCTTTAACCTTATTTCAAATCTCAATCTGAACAGCAAAACTGCTAAACCCAAACCATGTGAATGCAGCATATGTGGAAAAGTCTTCAAGTGTCACTCGTCCCTTAATAGACACATGAAATGTCACACTGGACACAAACCATGTAAGTATCAGAAATATGGAGAGAAGCCATATAAATGTAAGGAATGTGGTAAAGCCTTCAGTTACTTCAAATTTTTTGAAAACCGTAAGAGCACTCACAACGGAGAGAAAAAGTACAAGTGAAGGAATGTGGAAGAGCTTGCCATTCTCACACATCCTTTCATACACATGAAAGGATTCACACTGGAGAAAAGCCCCACGAATGTCAGGAATGAGACAAAGCCTTCATGTGGCCCACGACCTTTCGAAGACAGATGATAACACACACGGGAGATGTTCCGTACAGGGGTAAGGAATGTGGGAAGGGCTTTAGTTGTTCTGCTTCATTGCAAACACATGAAACAGCTCACACTGGAGAGAAACCCTATCAGTGTAAACAGCGTGGAAAACTCTTTCGATATCCTCAAACCTTACAAACACATGAAAGGACTCACACGGGAGAGAAACCATATGAATGTAAGCTGTGTACCAAAGCTTTCATTTGTGTCAGTTCTCTTAGAAAACATCAAAGAACTCGTACAGGGGAAAAACCTTATCAGTGTGAGGAATGTGGGAAAGCGTTTAGTGTTCTCTCAAGCCTTCGAGTCCACGGGATCAGTCACACTGGACATGGACCTTATAAATGTAAGCAGTGTGAGGAAGCATTCACTTCTCCCAGTGCATTTCGAGTACATGGAAGGAGTCACAGTGGAGAAAATCCCTATGAATGTGAACTATGTGGAAAAGCCTACAAATATTCCCTACAAACACATGAAAGAAGTCATACTGGAGAGAAACCATATGAATGCAAGGAATGTGGGAAAGCTTTTAGATATTCCCAATCTGTTCGATACCAGGAGATGACTCACACTGGAGAGAAACCCTATGAATGTAAACAATGTAGAAAAGCCTTCAGGTATTATCAAAGTTGGCAAGCCCCATGTAAGGACTCAATGTAAGCAAGGTGAAAAAGCCTACAGATGTCACAGTTCCTTAGAAATGCATGAAAGAACTCATACTGGAGGGAAACCCCATGAGTGTGTTGGAATGTGGAAAAGTCTTCAGATGTTACCAGAGTTTTCTAACACATGAAAGAAATCCCACTGGAGAGAAATTCTATTAATATAAAAGTTGTAGTAAAATATCCAAATGTTCCAGTTATCTTCAAAAACACGAAAGCATTCACACAGGAGAGAAATCCTATGAATGTGAACATTGTGGTAAAGCCTTCATTGCTCACGCAACCATGCGAAGACACGTGAGAGTGCACACACAAGAAATATCATTTAAATGTGAAGACTGGGAAAGTCTACTATCATCCCAGTTCCTTCTGAAGGCTTGAAAGGACTCATTGTGTAAAATTTCTTGAATATGAAGTGTAGGAAAGACTTCAGTTGGCCCACATCCTTGAATGTGAAAACTCACACCAAAAAGAAATGTAAATGTATGTAGCATGAGAAACCACGTAAATATTCCAGGAAACTATCAACTTGAAAAGGTTTTATTAAAGTTTTAAATATATTATGTTTATTAAGCCTCTGTATACCAGTGGAATGCAGAATGTAAATTATTTTCCGAAGTGGACATCCTGCGAGTCATCTTTAAACAATAGTACATAATAATAATAATTAGTAATTATTCACTAAAGGAGTTAATATTTTGTTTCCACTTTGAAACCTGTTGGATCTGTAAGAGAAGTATTTCTATTATGCAATTAGGTTTAATTTTTTTAAAATAATGTTTCATTTGTTCTGTGTTGAGGGGCCACTGAAAGATGATAGTGTGGTATTTGTTGGGATTTTCCAATGACCTTCATGACAATTTCTGGATATTTCTGGTCCATTATACATTCTATCTTTATTACTGATAAAGTTCCTTTTTGGGAGGATGATGGGTAAGAGTCCTTTTCTGCTTTCCATGCTAATGAACAGTTGGAATAAATTTTTATGTACTATAGTTTATGATAATAGTTCAATATGAATTACTATTTTCATATTTGGGTCCTTCTTTCTGACTAGTATTTGGTATTTGGTATTTGGTAAATAGACTTGACTTGAGAGCCTTGTGACATGACAAAGTAGGAGATATCTTCTCTGTGGGTAATGTGAGGATCTAGATTTGCCAGAAGACATCCCCTTTACGGTTCTGTGTTAGAGTTCATCAATAGCCTCACTTGCATGAGATTTTGAAGGTTAAAGTGAAGAAAGCATTAGTCAGATACTGGCTCCACCATACAGGGAGAGAGAAGAAATATAGAAGCTTTAAGAAGACCACCTTGCAGCCTCTCCTCCAGGTTCTTTGCCCTTGCCTAACCACCAACTGTTCGATACCTATTTTCTTAGAGGTGTAGGTTACTAATGATAACGAGATCCACATCGAAGATCCAGGAGAATTTGTAATTTTCTGTAAGGCCTCCTGTGTTCACTAGGAAACAAAGTGAGACTTTTGTGTTTAGGAGTGTTCTCTGATTCCCCTTTTCTCTAGATTTTATCTGTATACGGTCTGATTTGTATAGGAAACACTTTATGTTGTTAATAGTGCTAGTGAATATGTTTTTGTGATTCACCATGACAACTACAATGATGCAGTCAAAAGGTACAACATGAGTTTGTTTCTTTACTACATTGTACACAGAACCAGTGGCTCTGACTCACTCCTTCCATGTGAGGGTAAACACCGTCTAACTCTCACGAAGACTGTTTCCTCTTGCAGCTGAATGTAATCCCTCAATATATTTTTAATTATGTTTGATTGTATGCGATTAAAAATACATTCCTTGTATAGCATAAGGAATATAGTCAAAATATTGTAACAACTTGGTATGGTCATAGCTGGTACCTAGAATTATCATGTATATAAATGTTGAATCACTGTGTTGTACACCTGAAACTAATGTAATACTGTGTGTCAACTACCCTTCAATAAAAAAATAATTATCCAGAAAAAAAAAAGATACATTCCTTTTTTGTGAAAGGAGCACTTCTGTAGTTGTTTCCTAGAAGTATTTTATTAACTGTTGTTGAAGCCATCAAATGTCAACAAATACTGTGTTTTTCTTTATCTGAAAGGATATATTAAAATATCCCATTGTAACTATGGATTTTCAGATCGGTTTTGCAGTTTTCTCTGTTTAATTATTATATGCCATGAGTCAATATTATCATGTGCATACAATTCAGTATTTTTCCTTCAAACTTTATTTCTTATTTTATAGTTACAGTTTTGTCATGAAACTAATTTCTCATTTATTCTTTATAGCAAAAATGGAAATCACGTTTTCTTTCAGGGCCCTTCTGTTAGTTACTCCCAGGATCACACCTGTAGTGGAAGAGAGGGGTGTAATGAATTCCGGTAAAAATGACCATAAACCATAAAGGAGTGTGATATAACAGTTATCCAAAGGATAACTGACAGCTTTGGGGAAAACGAGGAACAGAGGCATGATTCCCACGAACCCTTTGAATACTTTCTCTTTCTCGTGCTTTCCTTCAGTTCTGAGCTCGTCTTTGTGTTGAGGGCACAGTCTAATTGGCTTGTAAGTCCAGTCCACAAATTCATTTTTTTTTTTGCAGTCCTCAGTTCCAATCCATTTGTTGGGGTCTGCTGGTTCAGTCCTTTCCTAAGTCCCCAGTTCCAAACTGGGAATTAGTGGTGGTGCACACTGGGCCTCCTCTTGGCCATTTTGCGGTAATACCTTTTTGGTTACTACTGGTATGTTGAGGTGCACATGAGGTAAAAGCTATTATTGGTAGTGGGCTTCTTGGAATCTGAAAGCCACAAAAATTGGTGGGCACGGGTCGAGCATTTAAAAGCCGTTAGGGTGCTCACCACCTGACTCCAAGACTCCTATGTTAGGATAGGTTGGTCAAGGAAGAGGTTAGATTGACGTTGAGTCACCCACCAACCTCAGGAAAATTTCCATGCAACAAGGTACACTGTAAAACACCACACAATCTCCCACCCAGCGGCACATCCCTCTGAGGTGTTAGTTTGGCTCTGAAAGACCCAAATGCTTAGCTAAAAGAAAAAAAAAGGAACCCTTAAATTCCAAAGAGTCGAGCATACCGCCTCCTGCACACCTTATTTCATATCTAAGAGCTATGGTTCCAGAGTAATGGTAAAATCTTATTAAAAATCAGCCTACACTTACAATGGCCATAATGGGGAACATTCAATTAGACAAAATCAATTCCTTTTGGAAGTGCTGAAACTGAAAGTAAAGTTTCGAAAGTAAAATGCACAGAATGGGATACTTATCTTAATTGGTATGTAGAAGCTTCCCAAAGGCTTTAAGATTCCAAAACAGCTTTGTTAATAAAGTTTCATTGTAAAAGGCCGATAAAAAATTAAAGACATGATAGATATGTAAAATAATACCTAAGCCACTCCCATTATACCCTCCTGAGAGTCCAAACATTTAAATCATTGGCTGAGAAAAATCAACGTCTCTTTTGTAATCAGCTGGGATATTGAACCAGAGATTATCTTTAAAGACCTTGTACAGATTCTTCAACATCAACTTAAATACAAAATCTACCCTTGATGGGGGTCCCTCATACGAGTTCCTCTCAGAGTTGATTAAACTTTGAGAGGTATTCTGATAGACTGATATATTCCTTTAAACAGTCAAGGGGAAACTAAAATTAATGAAAAACCTTGCCAAATTCTGTTAGACATCAAAGCCTGAAGAAAAAGATACTGGAAAAATAGGCAGGGGGTGGCTAACGATGAGAATCCTTACCAGTCAGCCGTCCTGAATCTCTAGTGCCTGGCAGACGTAAGAAAATAAAATATCCTTTGCACCCTCTTTAAATACACTTATGTCCGAGGTGGTTATTAAGTACTGCCAGGAATATATATTGTTTGTCTCTTTTGATAACTAAGAAGGTATTTTAAAGGATTTTTTTTAAGTAGCTAACCTAGTTGTAGTTACAGCTTCTCCGGGGAGTGTCATCATAACCAGTCAGTCTGGAATTTCCTCATCAGTACAGGCCAAGTAAGCCATCTGCTTAGACCCCTACAGACCCCCAAGGAGGGTGACCTCGCCTGAATCCACTCTGGGCTAATAACATCTTTGTCCAACAGCCTGCCTTTAAAACCCTCTTCTTTTTCACACTTCTTCACTGTGCCTATCTGTTTACTAAATGGGATACTGCTCAGTTCACGAATCACTGAAAAAATCCAGTAAGACCTTTAAAATGTACGCAGTTGAATTTTGTTTTTTAACAAGGCAAATGGTGAATGATGAACTTTTGTTCATTCAAGAAAATCTGTGAAGATTTGTAAGGAACAGGAGAGTGTGTGGTATTTGTATCAACAGTATTCTCTCCATAGCTCCTTCCAGCTAACCCTGGTGAAGACCCCACTGCAGACTACTTACTGCAGCCTAGACCATGTGCCAGCCTGTCACCTCAGCTCCCGCTCAGGGCTGACCCCCTGGGAGGAACGGGATTTCAGCATCTGAAGCCCGGGCCCCAGCTACCTGTGGCTGAGGACTGAGTGCTGGCTGAGAGTGCTCGAGGAGTTGTGGCACCGTTCTTTCAGTGCCCATAATACATGGAACTGAGGCGATCCATTTGCAGCTGCCTACTGACGATACCGGAGTGCTGACTGGCCTTATTCCAGCTCAGGAGGTGGCTATGAGTTATTCTTTTTTTTAAAGCCTTTTGATTTTTTTTTAATTTGAAAGCTTCATTAAAAAAAAACTCTTGACACCAATTAATTTTGTTATTGTAGTAAAACACACAGCGCGAGACCTACACAACAATGTTCAAGTGTACCATATTACCTGTAAGCACAACATTGTACACCAATTGTCTAGAGCTGCCCTGTGTGTGACAATACGCTTTTTCTTGCTGATAATTTTCAAAATTATCGTTGTGACCTCTGTGAAAGGCGATTAGAAGTAAATTCATGTATTTAACGAAAATACAGCCTAGCCTGAAAAATTTTAAACATTAAAGTAAAACACAATCCACTGATGGAAGAAAATTATGCAAATCATGTATCTCATAAGGGACTTGAATAGAAAGTATCAAAAGACCTCTTAAAACTTAATTATAAAAAGTCAAATAACTCAATTTAAAAACAGCAAAGGTTCTGATTCACATTTTTTTTTGAGGAAGACATGCAAGCGGCTCAAGAAAAGACCCCATTAGTCAACGAGGAACCGCAAACCAAAACCCCAGTGAGATACTACTTCATAACCACCGGGATGGCGAGAATCAAAAGGTGAGATAATAAGTGCAGAAATATATGGAGAAATATGAAATCTTTATATTCACACTGATGTGAATATAAAATGGTGTAGCCATTTTGGAAAACAGTCTGGCAGTTCCTCAAAAAGTAAACCTAGAAATACCATATGACCCATTACTTCCTCTCGTAGGTATATGCCCAAGAAAAATGAAAGCATATCTTTGGACAAAAAACTTGTACATGAATTTTATAGCAACATTATTTATCATAGTCAAAAGCTGGAAACAACCGAAATGTCTGTTAAGGCATGAATAGGTCAAGAAAGTGTGATATATCCGTACAGAGGAATATTATTGGGTCATAAAAATTGTTACATACCAAAATTCAGCTGAGTGAATTTGACGATTAATTGGTTTTATTCAGCCATTCACTAAAAACAGGCGTTATCCCATGTTCTGAAGGGCTGTAGGGAAGGAAAGGCTTTTTAGGAAAGAAAAGATACTTTTAGGCTTAAGACACCTTTCTGTGGGAGTCTACGGGGCAAATTACCTCACTAGTGATGACTAGCAATTCCAAATTGACTGATCAAGATCATAGTCTTGAGATAGGCCAAAACTACAATAGGTTAGGTATTAAGTCTTTCTTTATTATTAAATATCGGCTTATTATTAAGCCCAGATATGGGGCTTAGCCTGAGTTACCCCATCTTGGGCCTGCTCCTTTTTTTCAAAGAATGAAGAATTGATATTAGTCACAACATGGTTGTACCTTGACAAAGTCATGCTGAGTGCATAGGCTGTTGGGGAAGAAAAGGTCAAGGTTCTTCTCACTGGTGCAATAATTAAACTGACATTAGACGGATAAGCAGAATATCAAATTTAATTTTGTATGCATGGGAACCCTTCATACATGAGAGGTTCAAGGATAAATAACACGAGGTATTATTATACTGTGTAATATATACTATTGAATACATATATTAAAACAGATACAATGAGGTGTGTATGTCATCGAGCTAAGGAGTGGGGCAGTAGGTCTGGACATAAAGGCCTCTGTGGGTCCCCTCTTCTCATTTCCCCAACTTGTCCATGTGCTACAAGTGGGGGAGGGGCTCTTGAGAAAATTCTGCCTGCGAGTATTAAATGCAAGGCTGCCGGCTCCAGGCAGTTGCAAGGAGACACTCCCTTGCTGATTCTAACAGCAACATTTGCACAATTTGAACACATGGGCCACGTCCACTGGAAATCTGAACCGCAGATGGCAGTTCCTGTCTTGTCAGCCAGCACTGATATTCCAATAAACGCTTAGAGCTGTGTTTTTCAACTTGTGGCTATCTTCGGGGGAATAAAGTCAGAAACTCTCCCTCAAGGCATTTCATGATCTGTTTTGGGGCTGCTCTTAAGGGAATGTAACAGTAAGAGATAAATTTGTAATAGAACAAAAGGGGAATCAAATCTTTGTTCAAAACTGAACACTAACATTTACTGGAAAGTGAACTCAAACAGCCCCAGAAACTTTGTCCACTAATGGGCGGGGGTGGGGCGGGGCGGCAGTTTCTTCTTCTTCTCTAGATTCTCTGCGTCTGAGGGTCAGAGTTAAAGCGGAAAGCTGATTTTGTTCAACCCCAAGCATCCAGTGCCCGGGGACTGAGGAGGAGCAGAAAAGAAAAACAGAAAGCTAGTGAATCAGTGCAGGAATGTCTGCTTGGGCCCTTGCAAGCTGCCTACTTCATGTGTCTGCACCCCAGCCCCTCTCCCACGGTTTCCCCTCGAAAAGCCCTGACCGCTTGTGTGTCGGGAGGACGGTGCTTCTCTAAGGCAGGAGCCTGCCACTCCCTCGTTTGCTAGCAAGCCAATAAACTATTCTTTCCTTTCCTCAAAACCTGGTCATTGTGTTTTGTGATTTGATCTCAGGGACGAGGACCGGGTCTTGGTATCAGGAGCAGCACCCCCCACCCCGACCAAGTGCCCGCAGTGCCGCTCCTTCAGTGTCAGAGGCCACAGGGTCGAGCTGTTCAGGGACGCAGAGCTCCCGGCTTCCTCCTTGCTAGCCACGGGGGACTGTGCCGGCCAGGAGTTCGTGCTGTGTGGCAGGGCAAGTACAAGCCTCTAGAACTCCCTCCGAAGTATATATTGAAAGCAGTAATGCCTTCCAGGAGAGGATACAGACTGGAGTTACCACCACGGACTTGAAAGATGTCGGGGTGGTGATTTCCACATACCCTTATTGAAGTCACTCACGGGGCCTACTCAGAAAACGGATGGATGGATCTTGGAGATGACTGTGCATGATTATCACCGTGATCGGAGTGTCTCAAATTGCAGCTACTGCTGCACGTGGGGCTTCATCACTTGATCCCCAAGCACCCAGTGTGTAAGTATTGGTCAGGAAAATGCTCTCTGTTCTCCTCCTATGAGTAAAGACCAGCAGGGCAGTTAGCTTTCAGCCGGCAAGGAGAGAAAACTATCTCAGAGGCATATCAGACCTCCAGACTTAGGCTGTCATTTAGTCAGAAGGAACCTTCATCTCCTTTTCCTTCCAGAAGATGTCACACTGGCCCATCCCAGTGATGGTACTAGGCTGACTGGACCCAGTGATCAGGAAGTACAGCTCATCTAGGCATGTTGATAGCACAGTCACGTGTCAGAAGGTGGGAAATAAATCCAACAAAAATTCAGGGACCTTTCATCTTAGAGAAGTTTCTAGAAGTCTATCGTGTGGACATGCCAAGCTCTCCTAAGGTGATGAATAAGGTGCTGTACCTGGACCCCTCCTCCACCCCCCACACACAAAGGGCACAGCAGCCCGGTGGACCACCTCGGATTTCAGAGGCAGCATAGACCTCATTTCCAGTGTGCTACTCTGACCCATTTACTGTTTGGTCTGAAAAGCACATAGTTTGAGAGCAACCCGGACCTTTGGAAGGTGGATGCCAGTAGATGGCAACACCTGTATCTCCTCTCATTGCTGCCCCTTCAAGGTGCACACCTGAAAACAGCCTAGCGTGAGACCGACTTGCCCAAGATCACAAGGCACAGACCCCGGCCTGACTTGCGTGGTGTTCCACGCTCCATGCCAAGCCTGGTTGGCATTCTTCCATCTCTGAGTCTGTGCGTCGCACACACGTGACACCAGCCCCCAGGAGCTGGAGGGGTCATCCATGTATCCCTGGGGATGTCCCTAGGGAGGAATGTCTGGCATGACCCTCCCTGTGCAGGTTGGGACATTGGGCAGCTGCTGTGGCTTCAGCGTGACAGGGAACTGGTGACAAAAAGCGGCCTGAGCTCAGCTCTTGTCTCCTCAGAGCTGGGACCCTGGTGTCATTGCCAAAGAGCGAGGGGAGGGCTCTGGTGGAGATCTGTGTACTCATGCACGGCAAGGGCCAGGAGGGTGGGCAGTCAGCAGCCCAGAGGGGCATGTGGGCGAGTCTGAATTCAGGGAGGGGCCCAGGAAATGGACCCTTGAAGAAGTGATGTCACTGAAGATACGCCCAGTAGAACCTGAACTGTGACCCGGACGGAACCCAGCTCCTGGTCGCAGACCCCAGTCCTGCTCACTTGACCGGAGGCGCTCGACAGAGCAACATGCGGTCTTGTTGTGCGGAGCCTTCTGAAGGCGTGGGAGTCAGGGAAGCCGAGAGGAAGAGTCTTCCTGCTCGCTGTGGGCGCTGGCTGAGAGACCACCTTCGCCTCTGTCTGTGTGTCCCGAGGAGCCCCGAGGTAACACAGGGCAGCCCAGAGCGGGCCACTCCAGGGCCAGGCCACGAGTGTGAGCCGTCCCGGGCTGACCTTTCCCCCGGCTCCTTGTGTGTGTGCGGAGGGCGTGGGGCATGGGGGGTACTGAAGGCTGGGCAGGAGGGGGCGGTAAGTGTCGGGACCAGGAGCTTCCACCCACATGTTAGTCCTGAGCCCGGGGGGTGTCCTCTCCTTCCCCCAGGGACTGGAGGTCTAGGCAGATGGCCCTGTGTGCCTGATCTCGGGGGCAGGGTTTGGGTTCCACATTGCCCCCTGTGGGGAGGTCCACGCAGCCCCGGTTGCCTCCTAGCCCGCTACCAGGCTATGGCTGTGAAGAGCTCCACACTCGGGAGTGAGGAGGAGCTCATGGATGGATTTACCTACTCCATCTCCCTGGGCCCGGGGCAGGCTGCCTACACCCCAGGACTGCCCCACGAGACTGGTCAACAGACCCACTCCAGAGGGCCTGGAACCTCGCTCCCGGGGGCAGTCCGTGCCTCTCCTTGCTTGCATCCCAGGGCGCTGGGGGCTCTCGGGTGAGCTGCAAACCTCCCTCCTGGTGGTTCCTGGGTTTCCCACCGACTATCTCCCTGCTGCCCCCCTCAGCGTGAACCTGAGCCATCTGTCCATGGGACTGAGGTCCCCAAGCGCAGGGCTCCCCGGACAGGCGTGAGGAGGAAGGGGAGAAAGCACACGGGACGAGTGGAACCAGCTCCAAACACCAGCCGGAGCGCTCCCGAGGCCACCCTCCCTCCCGAGGACGCTGACCAGCCCACCACGGGCCAGCGGCTCCCCCGGTGAGCACCCACCCCCTCCTCGGCACAGTCGGGCCTCTGCCCACAGCCCACGGTGTGTCTTGAGTGTCCCCACATGTGTCTGAGCCTCAGCGTGCTCCTCTGACGGGCAGGGTGGCTGGCGATCAGCCTGCTAGGGTGCCCATGGGGAACATGGGAGGAGCTTAGAGGGGCTCCCCTGGCGCCCGGCAGTGCAGAAAGGACGGCCGGCCAAGCTGGGCCACTTCGGGGCTTACTTCTCTTTACCCGATGAAAAGCCTTTGGCCTCACCCGTCAGTGGCCTGAAGCCTGGCTCACTTGGAAAAGCACATGGGAAGCAGCCTTTTGGAATGGAGGCTCACGATTCCCTGGGGCTGTGCCCGGTCCTTGTCCTCATCATGGCCACAACGAGGGACCTCTGGGGACAGCAGAGGGGTACCTGGGAAGGTTCGGGTAGGACTTCCTTCAGCCACAATAGGTATGCAGCACCCACTTTGTGCAGACCCGTTGGGGTCACTTAGCATAACTGAGTGAAGGAAGCAGACACAGTACTGGGACCCCATCCCGTGTGGAGTCGGGCAGTCACTTCAGGCGTCATCCGCAGGTCACAGCCGGGAAGCATCACGGGTGATACCCTCACGCCTTCCTCATGTAATGGGGGGCATGACAAGGGGCCAGAGGAGGATCTGAGAAAGTGAGCGTTCACTGGGCCAGGAGGGGGCACTGCCTATGTGCACAAAATGGGTGGAGGAGGCGTTTAGGCCTTGGGGCAGGGAGAGCCCAGCAGGTCACTCATCTTTGGATTCCCATGGGCGGGCTGGCGACTGGGGACTTCCTAGTCGGGAGCATGGGAGAGGATGGGGTCCCAGGACAGACACGCAGGGTCAGGAGGGGGGAGGGGCAGGGGCCTGGACAGGCAGGGGAGTGCACAGCGGCCAGGCCCACACAAGGGTGGACCCGGAGGGCAGTGTGGCTGGAAAGACCAGGCTTCTCACTCGGCCACCCCCAGGCCTTACCCCAGCTGCAGGATGGGACAGGCTAGGCGCCCTGCCTGGGAGCCCGAGCATGTGCCCTGCGCCATCGATGCCAGCCAGCTTTCATCCACCCTGGTGGGCCAAGTCCTCCACCACTTGGTCCAGGAGGAGCACCTGGGGCCCACGGTGGCAGAGCTGGAAGGTGAGGGGCTGCGGCCAGAGGACCATGTAGGGTGGGCTTCCCGGACTGGGGTTCCCTTCAAGGCAGTGAGGGCTCTCCTGTGATCCTAAGGCACGGGGAATCAGGCCCGCGGTGACCCTTTCTCTGTGTCCTGCTCCAGAACCACGGCAGACGCAGCTGGCTCCAGAGACATGGGGAGGGCCGGCTTCGTCGCCTGAGCCGGTCCAGGAGCTCCCTGAGACCCCTGTGCTGGAGCGACGGCCGGTGTCACCTGCTTCCGCCCCTGCAGAGCCGGAGGATGTCCCAGCAGTGGCCTCAGCCCAGGGGCCAGGCCCTGAGCTGGAGCCCCATGAGCCCTCGGGCCTGGGGCCCAGGGCACTTGCTGGAATGGCACCAGGTGTGGCAGAGCCAGGTCCAGGTCCAGAGCCCACCGGCCCCTGTGCTGCGAGCCCCTGGGACATCCCAGGACTGGTCTCAGGCCCCGAGCTGGAGCCCCGTGAGTCCTCGGGTGCGGGGCCCGTGTCACCTGCAGGAATGGCACAGGGCCTGGCAGAGCCAGAGGTGGTCCTGGAGCCCACCAGCCCCTGTGCCGTGAGCACCCGGGATTTGCCGAGGGAGAGGGTGCGGACCATCCTGGCGTTTGCCCCACGCCTGGTGGCCGAGCAGCTGACCCTGATGTGTGCGGTGAGCGGAGCGGGCTCTCGGGGTCGGGGGTGGGCCTTCCCTGTGTCACGGGCTGCCCCAGACCTGCCCGCCCCTGACGTGGACTCCTGTGATGTGGGCCCACGTCCCAGCTTCCCCACGGACTCACCATGTGCCCTGAGAGACTCTCCTCACCCCCAAGCCCTCACTGACCACACGGGGACAGTAGGGCTGGCCCTTAGGGATCCTTGCAGACCAGTGAGGAGAAGCGGAGGGAAGGTGGGCAGGGCCTGGCCGGGCAGGGAGGGGCAGGGCAGGGGAGGGGTGCTCAGGGAGGTGCTGCCAGGGCCTTAGGTACTCGGGCCATTGGCCTGGCAGGCTCCTATGGCCTCCGCACTTCAGAGGCCCCTGCCATGGACCTGACTGCGTGGGAGACACAGACACCAACAAAGGCCCTGGGTGGAGTTGTTTCAGGGGAGACTGCACCTGAGTGGGGAGCGGGATCCACGGGGTGGCAGCATGGGAGGCAGATGCCCCAGGCTGGGCAGGCGTGAGCTGCCTTGTGCCTCAGGGAGGACGTGAGTGAGGGTCCCTGTGAGCAAAGCCCCTCTGTGCCCCATCACTGTGGGGCCCTGTGCATCCGGTCCTGGGCGCCTCAGTGGACGGGGTCTGGAGTCCGGACGGCCACAAGGCTCACAGCACGTCCCCAGCTGCCTGGGCCCCAGCTCTGACCAGTGACCCTGCCTGGGAACAGGGGCACCAGGGGCACAGCTGGATGACACCTCTTATCATCCCCAGGAGCTGTACAGTAGGGTTGAATGTGGTGAATGCAAGGTCTACGTAGAGAGACAACCACTGAGGGAAGCCATTGTGCTCCTGGCCCCCAACATCCTTAACGTCATCAGGCAGTTTGGTACCACGTTTCATTGGGTCATCTCCTCCTGCCTGAGGGCCCCGAGCAGGATGGCCCAGGACAGGGCCCGAGTGGTGGAATTCTGGATCCAGGTGGCCAAGGTCTGTCATGGGACGGCCCCCGGGGTCCCCTCCTTGGCCAGCTCTCAGGATGGGTGCCTGCGGTCTACCCTGCACGGTCCCTGGGGCCTCCTGCCAGGGGCGTGCGGACCTGGACTCGCAGGCCCCGGGGGTGGGACAGCCATCCCCGGCCCCTTCCTTGGGTTGAGCCACAGTCCTCCACCCAGGAGGGCTGCTCACCAGGTACCAGGTGTGCTGGGCTCCCTGGGTGTCTGTCTCCTTAAGGACAGGAGTTCATGGGGGGACAGAAGCAGAGAAGCAGGCCACGCTCTCAGCTCTGTCTTCCCTCCCAGGAGTGTCTGGCTCTCAGAAATTTCGAGTCCTTCCGTGCCATCATCTTCGCCCTGCAGCGCCCTCCTGTACGTCGCCTGGAGAGCACCTGGGCACATGTTTCCTGGTGGGTAGCCCTGTCCCTGGGACCAGGGCACCTGAGTGGACAGGGACACCCCTACACCTTGCAGTGTCCCTCAGTGGGCTGGGACTTCCTGGGAGGCGGCAGAGCCTAGGGGCGGGGATGGCGGGCTCTTGGGGGCCCCTGTGGGTTAGGCCACGGGTACCCCTGCAGGAATCAGTTTCCTGCAATGTTAGGTGTGGGTTGAAGCCCATTGGAGATCTTGAGCTTGTGCTCTGCAGCAGGAGGTCTCTGCCCCAAGGACAGCGACCTTGCCCAAAGCAGATTCGCCCCTGGGAGAACTGGGAATGGAGGCCCCGGGGGGAAACATGAAGGCCCCTCCACAGGCCACGGATTCCCCGGAGCTCAGGGCCATGGTGGAAAGCCTCCTGCGGGCTAGTGGGCCTTCTAGGATCTCCAGGAAAAGGGGTCGGCCCCGGGACTCTCCGCCTGCTGGCCACATGTGTCCCTCCTCCTCTCCCCTCCCCATAGGAAGAGCTCCTGGATCTACAAAAAACTTAAAAAGAGGAACAAGGGGCTTAAAGGGAAGCAGCTCCTCAAGGTAAATGGGGGCTGGAGGTCTGGAAGGGAGGGGTCCTTGGGGCAAGTCCTCTGCCGCGCTGTGGCAAAGCTTTGGGGAAGACTCGAGGAGTGCGGGGTGAGACGGGGAAGCTGATGGGGAAAGTAGGGTCCCCCAGGCCTATGAGGGCCTCGTCTGTCTCCCTCCCTGGCTCCACTTGACTGTGGGCCTGGCATCCAGTGAGGACCCAGGGGACAGACCCCCGGTCAGGGCTGGGGATGGCGTGGCGTCGGCAGCAGGGTTGGGGCCCGTGGCTGAGCAACGTCGGCTTGTCCCCTGGGTCCTCTGAGCCTGTCACGGACCCTCTGTGGCCTCGGGCTCCTCATGTGCACATGGAGGGTTGCCGTCACCCTGGGGTGTGGGCCTCCCTGGTGAGCAGGGTCCAGGGAGCCCAAGACGCGCTTCAGCTTTGTGCACCCCCCCTGGTCATGGGAGGGGAGCCGTGCTGATAGCCGGGTGACAGTGAGGGCTCAGGGCACCCTGGGAGGCAGAGGGACCTCCCCTGACCCTCTCAGGGCGGCGGCCGTGGCCCAAGGACCCCCATGAGTTTGTGTGTGTTGGAGCTGGGGTCGCTCTAGGCTTTGAGCCTGCTGGAGGTGGGGACAGCGTAGGTGCCAGGGGGCTCGGGCGAGCCATCCATCCACCACGGTCTGGCTGTGGGAGGCCACGTGGGAGGGGAGCATGAGCACCTGAGCGTCGTGCACCTTGCAGGAGGCGAGGGCCATGTTGAGGCGATGGCCGCCGTCCCCCAGGGCATCCCAGGATATGAAGACGCAGGTGAGCGTGGCGTGGCCAGGGTCGGGGCGGTGGGGTGACCCTGCACCTGCTCCTGGTCCCACAAGCTCTGAACTGCCAGCTCTGGGGTGACCAGGAGGAGGGCGAGAGCAGCTGGGTACAGGGGGAAGTTGGAGGACAGGAGCAGGGACCACAGGACCTGGGACTGGCCAAAAGCCAACCCTGGGAGGGACCAGGAGGGGAGAGCAGGTGGAAGGGAAGGAGGGAGGCCGCACAGGGTGGGTGGTCCAAGGGAGCTGGGGGCTGCGGGTGTGGGGTTCAGGGGAGGCTCTGTGGGCACCCCTGCGGCAGGTGGGGACTCATCACCTCCCCACCCCGGTGGCACAGGGCATGATCCCGCCGCTCGGACTGATCCTGTACGAAGCCTTAGAGAAACAACAGGAACATCATGTGGACGTGAGTGATCCATCAGGGCTCAGGGGGGCAGGATGGTGAGCTTTAGGGAGGAGAGAGCCCCCAGTGAGCCCGGACCTCTCAGCACCAGCCACCCCCCTCCTGAGTCCCCCCTCCACCCCAGGACCTGGGCTTCTTGGAGAGGACTGCCAGAAGGACCCACCTAAGCCCGGTCCTGGCCCCAGGGCAGGTGGGGCTGAGGGCTCCAGGGGGCAGCATGTGGGCAGGACTGGTCTCCCCGTCAGGCCCTGCCCTGGGGGAGGGATGCTGCTCCTTCAGGGCAGGAAGCACATCGGGGGGCTGGCAGTGCCTTCCCGCCTGAGGCCTCAGCTCCCCAGTGCAGTCCCCGCTTCTCGGTAGCCCCGAGCCCGGGCCAGGCCCGGGTGCTGTTTCTGGGCAGGCCTGCCCCTTGGAGGGCCCTGGCGGTCCTCCACCTTGAGAAAGGGTGGGGACGTTCCGGCCTCCTTCTGGGCTCAGAGGGCTGTTTCCGATGTACTTTGGCCGCCTTGCTGCCTTCCAGGGTGATGGTATAAAATAGAGAGAGTTGAGTGCCCAGCCATGAAAGGTGAGGGATGTAGTCAAGACCCCCCGGGCAGGACCTTGTCCGGGCCATCCCCTGGGTGTAACGCGTGTTGAGAGAGTTAAGACATGCAGGGCTCAGGACACTAAAGGCTTTGTTAGGTGGGGGATGGGGTGGCATCAAGGCCGCCTTCCTGGAGGAGGAGCTGGAGACCCAACAGTGGGAACAGGCAGGGCTGGATGGCATTGGAAGCAAGGCGGGTTTCCGTGAGCAAAGATCCAGGACCATCGCAGTGCCCCACTCCTCAACCCCCTCCTTGTCTGCATCCTGTCCTTCCTCTGCCCCAGGTCACTGACTTCCTAGAGGAGATCGTCATATACAGGTTCCTGGCCAGGCAGTATGACCTGGAGCCCAAGGAGCACTTCCTGTCCTTTTTCCAGAGACTGAAGCTCCTGCGTGAGGAGCAGAGGTGAGGCTGCCAGGAGTGGGGTGTGGGCTGTAGCTGCCGGCAGGCTCTGGGGGAAGGGCCCCCTGCCATGTGGCTCCAGGGGCTCACAGGTGGCCCTCTGTCCTGCAGCTACGGCCTGTCCTACCACCTGGAGCCCCCAGGTCAGAGGGCAGGCAGAAAAGGACTGTTAAAGTTCTTCAGGTCCCTCAAGATTTAAACTTACGGGCCAGGGCCAGGTGAGTTTCTGGGCTGGGGCGATCGGCAGGGGGCGGGCTGTTCCCCAGCCTCAGGGAAGCTTCGGGCCATGCTGGGCGTGGGGGCGTCCTAAAGACCGGGGCGGCTGGGGTCCCAGCTCCACTGCCGACCAGGCCTGTCAGGCTGAAGGGTGGTTCCCTTCCCCTCTGGGACCCAGCCTCCTCCTCTGTGAGTAGGTGACGCTCAGGAGCCTTCCCGTGACAGGGACCCCCCGGGTGCTGGTGATTGACAGGACCCTCCGTGCAGGGCCCGGGGCCCAGAGGGCAGTGGGGACGGGGTGGAAGCAGGATAATGGGGGGAACCTGGGATGACCGGTCTCTTCTGATCACCCGCGTGGCCCTGTAGCTGCTGTCATCGGGCCCGCGGCCCTGCTGGTGTCCTGGCTGCATGTGGAGGAGAGCTGCTTCCCCTCCGGGCAGGCGGCCCCTGGCGCCCCAGGACCCCAGTCTGCTTGCTGCTCCTCTTCCTCCCGCTGCTCATCCTGCGCCTCTGCTGGGGCGGCTGCTCTGGCACCTCCTCCGTCGGCAGACTCGGGCAGCTCCCCCGGCTGCCGCTGTATCCTCAAGGACCCGTATGTAGCTGCGGCGCACCTGGCCACCTTCGTGCGGTGTCGTCCCCTCTGCTCGTGGCCCGTTGGACAGAGGCGAGCCGCCCCACCGTGTGGAGGATGTTCCCCTTCGTGCAGGTGGCCTCCCGCCGTGACACCAACTCCTGCCTGGGCGCCGTCAGCCACCGAGTCGTAGCCACAGGGTTCCAGGAATAGGTGGGGGCTGTCCTCACCAGGCCCGGCCTTTCCCGGGACGGACATAGACACGGCGCAGTGCCGCGTGGGACCACGGCCTCCTGGTGCCCAGCGGAGGCATCCGAGGATGCAGGGGTGGCCGACTGTCGCAGGGTCCCGGGGCTTGCTTACAGGGGAGCCCCCGGTGCAACTTCCTCCCGTCATCCCTGAGAAATAGCCTCCCCAGGCACAGTGTGGTCTGGGTGTTGTCTCTGAGGTTTATGGTTCCTGGGGGTTGGGGTCATCTCTGTGCAGAATGTAATAAATGCTGAACGGATTGCCACCACACTGCTCTTTCTTCTCAAAGCTCTGCCCCTCCTGCGGACTTCGTGTGCCCCAGCCCACCCCACCCCAGCCCTCAAACTCTCTGATGCAGGGTGGCCCTGACCTCCGCCAGGTTGTCCTCCATCCTCTGTCCTCCCCCCATAAGGTGCTCAGGAAGAGCAGGGTGCTCCAAGCCCCAGGGGGGCACACCTCGGCAACACTGTGGAGGCCTGTTCAAACAGAAACTGAACCTTCTTTCCTGTCACCTATAGATTATGATCAGACACCGAAACTTGTTGATTAGAAGCCCCAGGGTGTCTCTTCACGTCTTGAACACCACTGCAGATGTACCCAAGTAGATCCCAGGGCTGCAGGGCGCCAGTCTAGCACCGTCCCATTTAATGAGACACAGCTGCTCCACACATTCCAGAAAATTCCTTTGCGAAAAACTTTGAACTTGGTCTCTCAAAGCACCTCCAAGAGGTGCACGCCTTCCACTGGGGGGGCTTTGTCTGAGCCCACTTTCTCCACGCTTCACACCTCAGAGCACCCCCCAAAGCTCCCGGGTTCCCAGTCTTCCCCCATGGTGCCCCTCAGCCGCCCATCCCCAGGCCAGGCTGCTGTGAGGCCCCTGGTGTCCCGCTCCTGGGTCCTGGCTGAGCGGCCTGATGTCTGCGACAAAAGACTGGGGAGGCTGAGCGGAGGCACTTGGCTCTGATTCTCCCCATACGCTCCCCCAGGACTCTCAGGATGTGCTCACCCTCCCAGGAGGGGAGGCCTGGCCTGGAGGGGAGCTCCAGGATCAGCACAAACACCCCCTTGGGGAGCTCCAGGATGGAGAGAGGCTCCAGGATGGAGAGGGTCTCCAGGCCTTATGCTGCAGGGGGAGCCCCAGACTGGGACTGGGGAAGCGGACGTGGGCCCTCCTCACAGCCTCAGGTGACCAGGTGACAGGAGGTAAAATCGGGACACCCACGCCACCCCGCCCTCCTTCCCCTGGACCTTCCCACAGCACCCTCAGAGCCATCTGCCTACACGGTGGTCCCAAGGGATGACCTCAGGCTCCCCGGCCACAAAGGGAGTTAGGTTTGGGCAGGAGGAGGGCAGGCGGGCCCCTGGCAGGGCTGTGGCACAAGTCAGACCTGTCATCCTGCACGGCCCACCCGCCTCAACCTCACACAGAAGAGCTTCTGGGCCCAGAAACAAAGCAGCAGCCCTGGGCCTGGTGGGTGGTCACTGGGTCAGCGGTCCGTCCTCCCCCAGTGTGGCAGGGGCCCCAAGTACAACACGGCGCGGGCTGCTGGCGCTGGGCCACCAGGCTCACATGGCTGTGGGCTGCAGCATACCTTCCCCACCCGGCGTGTGCTGGGGAGGTGGCAGGGCCCTCTGGCCCCTGGTGCGCTCCTCTGCACCCAGGCACGGGCTCTGGGGGCTCCCCGTCTTCGGGCTCTTCAGAGAAGCTGATGATGGAGTTCTTGTTCACAGGCTCAGAGAATGAACTTTGCAAACACTCAAGGTAGGAGAGCATGTGCGAGGCTTTTATTTAGAGATAAAGCAGAGGACAGAGCTCCTGGCTTGCCCCTGCCCGGAGGGGATAAGATAGCCCCGGGGTGATGCACAGTCTAGGGGATTTATAGGCAGGTGAGAGACAAAGGGCCAGGGATGCAGACCTGCAAAAGGGTCCCCTAATGCTTATCTTTGAAGAGACACTAAGTTTCTTATCAGTCTTCCAGATTATTTTGCTTACTTGCCATTATTACTCGCCTACATTGCATATCATTTGATTAGGGCTAGAGGAAGAAAAGCAGCATCTGGGTGAAGTTAAAGAAAATAAGCCGGGCCTTTTATCAGGCTACGGTACATTTTACAATAACCTCATTTAATTGACACAATGAAGACATGGGCTATGCTGCGGTCTTTTCTTATGTGGCGGATATTCAAACATTTCAGGCCAAGTTACTCCTGGATTTTTAGTTTTGATTAAGCTCACACAAGAATGCTTATATTACTTTACAGAATTAATGTGACTGACTTTGCTTTATTGTTTAATATGGAGTTTCAGTAGGGGTTTTATTCCGGAGGCCCTCACCCTGCTCTGTTCTGCACCCACGGTCCCTGCCTCACCAGCACTGAGGCTCCGTGGCTTCCCTCCCCAGCTGCCATTCCCTCCTAGTTCCTCCTCCAGGCTTCCCTTCTGCACTGCCCAAGCTCTCTGATCCCATGCTCGCACCCCTCTCCCCCTGCCCTCCCAGCCTTCTCCTTCCCCCATCCCTCCCCTGGGCTGGGACTCCTGTTAGGAGGGCGTTATGTATTCTCCTGGGTTCTTGTCCCCGCCGCAGCAAAGAACTGAGGGGCAGAGACACAGCAGTGAAGAACATGTAAAAGTTTTATTTACAGAGAGAAAGTGCACACTCAGAGAGAGGGGAGTGTGGGCTACCTCAGAGAGGGAGGCGCACCGAAAGGGTGGGGGCTCCCCCTTGGAAGGAATTTTCAGGAATGTGACAAAGGGCTAGGGGTGTGGACCTGTGAAGTGGTCTCAAGATGAGACACGAAGTTTCTTATCAGCCCTCCCGGTCATTATGCAAAATTAGCTTAACACAAGAAACGCCCTGCTCTGATGGATTCCCACCAGGAGAGCAGCTTCCTGGTTGGGGAGCATATCAGTTAAGACTGCCCTCCCTGCCTCCAAGGTGGGCTGAGTTATTGTATGTTCGCTAAAGACTGTGTTAAGTGTGGATAAAATGAAAGTTCCTGTGGCCAGGATTCTCACCTGGGCCTAGTCGGCTAGCTCACCACTCATGTGGGCAATATGTTGCTATTGACTCTATAGAAAGAGCTCCACCCAGTGCTCTGGGTGACACGGTGACACGGCGGCGACGGCGAGGCTGCAGGAGAGCAGAGCAGAGGCTGGAGTGGTGGCAGCGCTGAGGTCAGAGCCCCAGAGGATGGCTGTGTGGGATGGCTGTGTAGGCATGGAGGCCCAGAGGCAGAGACCCACTTGCTGCATGCAGACTCGCTCTGACTGGCTGGGGTGGTAGTGATTGACCTGCCACTGTGGAAATAAAGTTGGGTATAACCCTTTCACCCCCAGAACGTTTTACTGTCATTTCTTTGGTCACATTGAATACATTGTGAACTTGCCCAGGGTTGAAACCCATCGGCAGTGCATTGAAAATCTTACCTCTTCACTTCCTGGGTTTGGAAATGCAATCTTAGCTTTAAGATAGAAT
Organism: Manis pentadactyla; assembly: GCF_030020395.1. Lineage (NCBI taxonomy): Eukaryota > Metazoa > Chordata > Mammalia > Pholidota > Manidae > Manis > Manis pentadactyla. The sequence goes on along the minus strand of NW_026644588.1, from coordinate 5,306,053 downwards.
CTTTCCTGTCTTTACTGTGCTGTTTATGGCTGGGCTAGCTTGCTAAGTGAACTGTCCAGTCCGCAAATTACTTGATACGGGGATGGCGGAGGAAAAACCGCATATAGGTATAGTTGGAAAAATAAGCTGGGCCTTTTAGCAGGCTAAGTGAGTCTTACCTTAGTCAATGACATGATTTACAAAACACAATAAAGACAAGGGTATGCTGAGAGACTTTCCTTTATCTGGGGGAATACTCAAGCATTCCAGGCCTGTTACTCCTGGCTTCTGGAACTTAAACTGATCTCATGAAAAGATGCTCCACATCACTAATCATCAGAGAAATGCATATTAAAACCACAATGAGATATCACCTCACACCAGTAAGGATGACCACCATCCAAAAGACAAACAACAAATGTTGGCGAGGCTGTGGAGAAAGGGGAACCGTCTTACACTGCTGCTGGGAATGTAAATTAGTTCAACCACTGTGGAAAGCAGTATGGAGGTTCCTCAAAACTCCCAAAATAGAAATACCATTGACCCAGGAATTCCACTCCGAGGAATTTACCCTAAGAATGCAGCAGCCCGGTTTGAAAAAGACATATGCACCCCTGTTTATCACAGCACTATTTACAATAGCCAAGAAATGGAAGCCACCTGAGTGTCCCTCAGTAGATGAATGGCTAAAGAAGATGTGGTACATATACACAATGTAATATTAGTCAGCCAGAAGAAGAAAAATCCTACCATCTGCAACAACATAGATGGAGCTAGAGGGTATTATTATGCTCAGTGAAATAAGCCAGGCAGAGAAAGACAAGTATCAAATGATTTCACTCATCTGTGGAGTGTAACAACAAAGAAAATAAACCCGAAGGAACAAAACAGCAGCAGACTCACAGAACCAAAGAATGGACTAACAGTTACCAAAGGGAAAGGGACTGGGGAGGATGGGTGGGAAGGGAGGGATAAGGGCGAGGAAAAAGAAAGGGGGCATCACAAAAAGCATGTATAGTGGGGGGGGGCGGAGCACGGGGAGGGCTGTGCAACACAGAGAAGACAAGTAGTGATTTTACAGCATCTTACTAAGCTGATGGGACAGTGACTGTGAAGGGGTATGTGGGGGGGACTTGGTGAAGGGCGGAGCCTAGTAAGCATAATGTTCTTCAGGTAATTGTAGATTAATGATACCAAAATTAAATTTTTAAAAAAAAGCACCTACTATGCAGCAGGACCCATCTAGGTAGCAGTTTTCTCTGCACAGACGAATGCATCCAAGATGAAGGGAACCTGTGGAATGACCGATGTGGTCACAGGTCAAACCATTTCTCCAAATCAACTTTACCAATAAAAAGCTGATTTAAAAAAAAAATTACTCATTTAAGGATTTCCAGGGGGATGATACATCCCTGTTCTTTACTTTTGCAGAAGTGGTTATCTAGTTTATCTTTGGGATAAGAATCACAACAATTCCTGTGCATCTTAAGGCTGGGTTGACATGTCATCGTAAGCATTCTGAATGACAGGTGCCAATGTATGTGTGGAGGTATTGTGTATGTTAAGGAAATAGACTGTTGAGTGGAGGCTTTTAAGTATTTGAACAACATTATCACACCCACACTTAAGCCCTCAAGCTCCAATTTCAGAGCTAGCTGGGACCATTCGATGGTTCATAGGTATGATTCCTGTAGTATACTGTACTAAGGCACAGAATCACATGACTACAGCATGGTGTCAGGGTAGTATAGTATAGTATCGGGGATGACCCATGCTGGAATTCATATGAGTGATAAATAAAGTTTTATCTGCAAAGCCACCAGATTTTCCGTTACCACTGCATAAACCCTCAACAGCCCTATGAGTTTGTATTATTTATTGCCTTATTTACAGATAAAGAAACTCAAGCACAGGCAGTTTAGGTAACACATCCACGTTCACCCAGCTGGACAGTAGGGGAGCTGGGATTCAAGCTCAGGTTGACTGAGTCCATGCTTAACATCACTGAGCTTCCAGCTGGCAAATGACTCCTAAAGATTACAAAAGAAGTTTTTTAAATCAAGGCAAGGAGACATAGCATGGTGGTGAGAATTCTCCTGCATCCAGCTGGCCACAGTTAGCCTTGGGCTGGTCACTCTGAGGTCACAGGTGAAACAAGGTCAGAGGTGTGACTAGAAGCCCTTATCCTGGTGTTGAGCAGGTGAGTGAGATGGGGAGGGGATGTTTTATGCAGTTTTGCAAACCGGCACAATTAAGCCAGAAAAGATGGAATCTTCTGTTTTGCCCTTCTCTTTTATCTGTATCCCTGCTCCTCCTAGATCCAGTAAAGCTGGCCTGAAGTCCCAAGAAATAGACTTGAAATTTGTGGATAAAATGAGGGTTCCTGTGGCCAGGATTCTCACCTGGCCCTGGCTGCCTGGCTCACTGCACACCTGTGGGCAATACACTGCTGTTGACTCTGCATAAAGAGCTCCGCCCAGTGCTCTGGGTGACATGGTGGCAGGGCTGCAAGGCTGCAGGAGAGCAGAGCAGAGGCTGGAGTGGTGGCAGCGCCAAGGACAGAGGCCCAGACGACGGCTGTGCGGGACAGCTGCGTGGACAGATGGGCCAGAAATAAAGTTGGGTTTCAGCCCCGGGCAAGTTCGCTATGGATTCAATGTGACCAAAGAAATTGCCAGCAAAATGTTCTTGGGGTGAAAGGGTTATGCCCAACTTTATTTCCAGGTGGCAGGTCAGTCACTAGAATCCCGTTCACTCAGAGCGAGCCTGCCTCTGGGCCCCTCTGTCCTCACAGCCGTCCTCTGGGCCTCTGTCCTCTGCTCTGCTCTCCTGCGGCCTTGCAGCCCTGCCACTCTGTCGCTATGTCTTTGTTTTTTTTTCTTTTCCGTGTGGATGTCCCGTTGTCCTAGTACCATTTGCTTGAGACTCTCCTTTCTCCATGAATGGCCTTTCCATACCTCTGGGCTGTCTGTTCTGTTCCACGGGTTTGTTTCCTCTTCGGCCAGCGCCACTCTATGGTAACAGTAGCTTTAATAGTAACATTTGAGGTCAGGTAGTTATCAGTCCTCTGGATTTGCTTTTTGCCTTCAAATGGTGTTGACTATTCCGGGCCTTTTGCCTTTCCTTCTTACTGTTTGTCTCTTCTTATTTGTGTATGTAAAATGTGATACCATTATAATACTTTTTTTCTTTCCTGACTTTATTTTTAGGAAGATTTCGATGTGGATCATTTGGTATCTGGCGGCAGGAAGCACGTCCAGCTGGAGGAACTGAGAGACGACCTGGAACTCGACGATGAGCTTCTTAAGACCGCCATGGTCGGACTCATCAACAAGGACTATGCAGATTTTGTTAACCTTTCAACAAACTTGGTAAACCTTTAATCCACAGTTCCTACCTGTCAGTATATTTACACACACACACTTCTTTCTTGCTCATTTGTTCTTAAAAGTGCTGAGTGTTTTTTAGAAAACTTTCAGTTGATTTTTCCCCCCAAAGAACTTGAAAAGATTACTAATCTCAACAAGAAAAGAACTAATCTTTTTGATAAACATCTTTTGTCTGTAGTTTTTTTACTCATTTAATATGGTTCTTGCTTGAATTTTATTATTAAATAGTGAAAAGTGAAGTACAGTGATATGAGTGTGTGTTTGTGTTAGTTGCTAACTGATTACTATGAAATCTCACTGGTCAGGCAAATTTGCAAGAAAAATAATCAGGTTTTCCTAAGGCAATATTTAATTAACTTTGAGGTCTATTTGCTAGTCAGAGCTAGGTTGAGGGAACATTGTCCAGTATTGATCTTTAGGAGACCTGGTTTTATAAAAACATAAGAATGGTTTGTAATAAACTTGTCAGTTGTTTGTGAAAATCATTTAGAAATGCTTGAGTTTTAATACTCACAAAAAGTCTTCTTGTTCGTATTTTATTTTGTTTTTAAATCTATTTGTCAATTGGGAATTTCAAGAGGCATGACAGTTAATGAGCCATATTTGCTTTCAGGAAATATACCACTAAGATAAATGTTCCAGTAGGATTAGGAACCCAGAACATTTCATTTCTGTTCTATTAATCTGAAATTTTTCTCAAGGTTTACAATAATGTTGAGAGATACAGCCCATCAGACTTTCACATCAACTGGTAGAGTATCCTAAATTGTGGGCAGATAGCTGTTTCTCACCCATTAAAATTCTTCAATTTCATGTAAAAATTCATCCAAAGACAAATTGCACATGAGGAAGCTTTCATGCCCTTATTTTTATAGTCTAGTGAATATTAACAATGTTTCCATATTCTATGAGTAATATCTGTGGCAAAATAACATTTCTGCTATTTAGCTGATTAGCAGGATGTGGCTGCACAGAGAAGAACCTAAGTCTAGTACACCTTGGTCATTAAGCAGATCCTGCACTTACCCCTTGCTGTGATGTGCTTGTGGCAACATGATTTTGCCTTTAGGTCGGCATGGACAAAGCCCTCAACCAGCTCCCTGCGCCTCTGGGACAGTTACGAGAAGAGGTTCTGGTAAGTCATCAGATAATATTAAACAGTCTGTGGTAAAGCATGGCGTGCCCGGTTGTCTTCTCCAGGAAGAATTCCTTTTTTAATCTGCTAGGTAGGTTTGTTGTTTTGTAATGGTCCCTGATTGTAGTATTCACCTTCAAAGAAGTTGTCAACTTCCTACAGTCAGTCAGACACAAAACAAAACTAAAAAGTTCTCTGGTTTGTTTGTTACAACTTAGAAAACATATTTGATTTGAAAATGACAGATTCTGCCAGTAGATGGCTTAAAATGTTAGGGGAAGACAAGGGCATTTCCAAATTCAGCTTGTTTCAGCCGCCTCACTCATATGTAAATGGTCTCCAACTTATGAATGGCTTGTATCTTAAAAATTTGTAATTTTACAAGTATTTTCCCAAATAATGTTTTAGATGTGGTTAGATTCCTAGGCCAGTTCACAAAAGCTGTTTAACATCTCATGTATCCAAGGGATAATAAAATGTAATGCCTAATAAATGCTACATTTTAATGCTCCTCTGGGAAAATGTGCTGCGGGACCCCCACCTCTAAGCCCCTGGGAAGCGGGAGTCCTCCTGGAAGAACAGTAGGGGGGAGTCTGGGTATCAATTCCAAAGAAAATCACGTTGCCCTGTCCTCCCCCGGTGTCCTGTCTGGCTCAGGCCTTGGACACCCCGTCTCGAGTAGTTGTGATGCCCTGCCATAAACGTGGTGCACTGTACCCCATTTCCCATGTGTATCCCCACTAGACCACAGCAGCCTGAGTGGCCTCTCACACGCAGCCCCTAAGACAGTGCCTGGCACCTTGTAAGTAAAGACACAATGCATGGATAAAGCTGGGAAAAAAAACAAAAACGCAGAATAATAGATGTCAATTCTGAGAAATCCAGAAGAGGGGTATGCAGAAAAGATGTCATAAAAGAAGGAAGTTTTGAGCTGTGCCTTGAACTGGCACATATTTGTGAGTGTTTACGTCTTGTCTGAATGTCACAAAAGCCCGTTCATGTGCTTTTCCTTGGAATGGAAGAGAAGTGGTTTGTGGCCCGCTGCTGGACCCCACAGCTGGACCCCAACAGCAGCCCGCGGGTGGCGCTCCGGCCGTCGTTCTGGCGGGCCACCCCCTCCCTTCCAGCCTGTGGCTGTGGTGTTCCCTGAGCCTCACCTTCCTTTACCGTCCGCCCTTCTCCCCAGACTTCCTCCCTGCGGGCAGATGTGCTCTGCTGACGTCTCCTCTGAACCTCCTGGGCTGCCACTTGCACGCAGGATCTGGTCCTGCCTCGCCGCCTGCCAGCATCATATCCCCGTCCCTTTTCCACAGCCACCTTTATAGCCACTTTTCTCCTAATCAGCTACAGACCTGCCCTCGCCTTTTGATCTCAACTCATGAAGCTGCTCTGTGAGGTTCTAAGACCCCTGGAGGATAAGACTGTTTCTGCCTTGTTCCTCCTTGCGTCCTTACTGGCTTCCACAATAGCTGACAGTATTTCATCATGTTTGTTGAATGAGTTAGTTCACCTTTCTGTGGAATGGTGGTGATTTGTCTGGTTTATCCTAGTCGGTGCCATTACCTTTGTTTTGGCCCTGATTCCCAGTCACCTCATACTTGACGAGATTCATTAGCTTCTGGACATGTTTCTCCACCTATGACCACTCCCACATTCCAGCCATCCTGTTCCTCGTTTCTTGATTCCTACTATTCCCAAACATTTCATGATATATCAGTGCTTCAGCACTCCCTAGTTCTCCAAATACAGAGTCCAGCGTAAAGGCCTTATCTGAGTGGAGTCCTCCTAAATTAGCCCATCCCTCTTAAATTCTGCTTCTCTGCAAGGGGAGCCGGCAGTGCACCCAGGTGTGTGCCTCCCTGTCCCTGCGTCTGGCACGCGCGGTCGTCTCCTCCTGCGTTTGCCCTCTGATAACCCCCTGCCCACCGCTGCCAGCATACACACGTCTTCAGAGTCAGACTCCAGCCCTAACTCTTCTCCAGACTCTCCTGTACTTTGACTCAGATTATCCTTTCTCTGCCCAGACCACCTATGACATTCATTGTGTATGTATGCTTTTTCTACTGGCCACTAATTCTGTGTGACCTCAGCTCTCTGTGTGTCATCTTACCCCCAAATTATGAGTATCCTCGATGGCAGTTGTGGCCAGTATTGTGTATTTTTGTCACTATCTGCATAATTTTCCCTATAGATGTTAAGTTCTATGGAATTGAGTTACATGTATAAATTTCGTAATGTTACAAATCAGTTTCTGCAGTACATTTTCTTTGTTTTTTTTAGAGTCTTAGGTCATCTGTCAGAGAAGGAATCTGTGCAGATGAACGAATGTCTAAACAAGCGGACATTACGGACAAAAAGGTCCGCACCAGTGTCGCATGGACTCCCTGGAGCACCTGGGAGCCGGGGCCCAGGGTCTCGCCGGCTCCTCCAGGGCCTTCGCGAAGAGGGAGTGGGTGCCTCTGGGCTTGAGGCATCGGTAGGCACACCTACCCATCCAGAGAGCAGGCTTACATTCAGGTTGAGAGACAGGCAACTAGCTGGGTCCCAAACACAGAAACGGCCTCAGCTGATATTTACAAGTTCTGCAAGTTCCCCTCTGCCGCCTCCCCTCCCCGCTTCAGAGCTGGCCGCGCACAGGGAGGTCCACCGAGGCCGTCAGGTGAGGCAGCGCTCGCGCTCAGGTGCCTGGGCTTCTCCTACATTCAAACCGGTGTGGCGGGCTCAGACCTGACACTGAACCCTCACTGATGGGACAAACCGGTGATTCAGCAAGCGAGGCATCCAAGTCGGAAAGTGACGTCCTCTGATACGAAACTGCGCTGTCTGAATGTGCCCATCTGGATGCAGCCCTACACTTAAGGGTATGGAAGAATTAAGTGAAAAGGCTTCCTGTCAGGTCAAAAAAGCACGGTAAGCTCCACATCTGGCCATCACTTTCTCAAGACTCTGCCAAAGTAAGAGCCTCTAGCTGCACCACATGCAAAGCATTTCCTCTGACCTGGCCTCCGAGCCACCTAACTGCCTGGGGTATTGGATGTTCACTGTATAGGCCATTCCCAAATACTTATTTAGTTATTTTCCTTTCAAGCTTTAAGGACATACAATAGCGACAAGACTAGGAATTATGTAATTCAGTTACGATTTCTCTCTCCAAACTGGGTCTGAAACTCAAACACATTCCTTTTCAGACACAGGTCAGGGGAGCCCTTTTCACCTTTAATCCCACACCTCCACTCTGTGTGCAGGGATTTCCCTGCCAGCAAGATGCCGCTGCCCTCAAGCCACCTGCCCCGCAGGCCTCTGGGGCTCGGTACTGGTGGAGGAAGAGCACGACACTGCTAGACAGAAAGAGGAAAACTGACTGGGGGTGATGTGGGGCGGGGGGAGCAGGGGGAGTTGGACCAGACGGCAGAGCTAAGCGCCTCCCGGCCTCAGATAACCACTGGGGAGATGCCAAGCCGCAGAAAAGATCTTTATCTTCCCACATAATCCAAACTGGTTCTCCTCTTCCTTCTTTCTGCATTAGGCTCTGTCTTGGCTCAAGTCCAAATAAGACTCAAGAGAGCTAACAGTGCTCTTTGAGGCTTTTTTACTGTAGTTCCAAAATGCAGCCACTGAGGCCACCTCCCCTCCTGATGTCGGGATTCATTCAGCTGCTTTCAAATGTGTGGTGATTCAGCAAACCTGTGCAGGCAGCTCTGGACTGGCTGTAGGACTGCAGCTGGGAACAGAAAAACGTCTTTCCTCAGCTCTGACGCTTATGGAATACCGCGTGTAACAGAGGCGGGGATTCACAAAACCAAGTCCCATTTTCCAGATGTGTAAGGAATGGCAATTGAGAAAGACCTGTTATCCAAGAAATGTGTTTATTTGAACCAAAGAAACCAAACGGAAAGAGGCCACCCCTTCCTCCCACCTTCTTTCTCTTAACAGCTTTGCTCGAATCAGATGACCTGGAGCACGTCCAGAGCTGTTAAGGTCACAGGGTTTAGCGTCAGGATCAGTTCTGTAACTTAAGCCACACAAAGAACACGACACGGTGATTATGACAAATACCATCTGGAGGAAAATTAATCCAGGCAGAACAAGAGGAAGTCTCAAATACCCACGAGGAGCAAGTTGCATGCAAGGGAAATCAGCCGTGCACAGAGGTCGGGGCCAAGCCGCACACAACACGGGGGCAGCCTCAGGGTTTCCACGCAGGAGGCTGGCGGGCTGTGCAAGAGGAGGAGGAACAGGACTTGTGCAGCTAACAGCACATCCAGGTCACAGGGGCCGCGGTGTAGACCAATGAGCCGCAGCACGTCAGAGGCAGCCTTCTTCCCGAGAAGACAGACACACGCCCACGGTCCCTAAGAATTATACGCATGCGGGTCAGGGTCAGTAGGGACAGGATACCTTGGGAGGAAAGGCCTGTCCTCCCACAGATCTACGAACTGACTCCTGCCTCTCCTCCCTGCCCTCTCCCTTCAAAACCAGAACCAAGATGAGACACCCGGCGAAGGAAGATGTTTCTCCCTCTCTCCACTCGGCGGAAGGAATTCCGACCAAAGATGAGCTGCGATTTTGAACTTCACTCTATCTACGAACAGGAATAGTGGGAAAAAAATTAGACCGGCCAACTCCACACTGTTTCCTGGCTGCTTCTCGTTAGTTACCCTGACATCACCAGCAACCACACAACGGTGATATCCTGGGTGCTCAGAAATCTATTTTGTCCCCATGGAAGGTAGTAACTTACCCATTTCCCCCACCTCCCAGCAGGGTGTCTTTTAAGTAAAATTTTATAGCTATAAACATACTAGTCAAACAGCTTTTTACATTTCTTTGACACTTGTTATTTCTGAAAGGACTAAGTGTGAATACATCAATGACTGTGCCTTTTGATACCCCACAACAGCTCTACCTGCCTTAGCCCTTCAGTGCACCATGAGCTCGTCAGAAACACTCCCAGTATTTTGAAAACATTCAGTGATGTCTGTCTGCTTGGTATCAACTTCGGGTTTAGTCTATACAAATCCAACATCCTCTGCGTCTGCTGAAACATCTCCTTATAATCTTCTTTCCCATACCTGGCTTAGTCCGTAAAGATGTATTACAATGTAGAAAGCTATCAAGCATATCGAGTATTTAGCTATGCAACGTTAGACCCGACACGGAAATTTTAAACCGTCTTTTAGAGCCAACATAACTTTCCCTCAAAACTGCCCTGAATATATTTTAAGGTTGCTAACTTCAACTTCAGAATTCCTCATTTTCCAAAAACAGGAGAATCACGATCAATAACAATCTTTGTTTAAATCACTCTGTTCCTAGGACGCTGGTCATGAAAGTTAATTTTTAAACAGGCCAAGCAAAAAGCTAAATATTTTGTAAATGCCTACTATTCATATCAATTCATATTCATATTCATGCCAGTTATGTAGCCTGTTCCATGTATTACCAAATTCTGTATGTTAGTTTTAAATCAAATGCAGTAAGTACATCAGCTGTTAAATTTTTATTGCATTCCATCTGGTCTATTCACACATGAATGTGTTACTGAGGAGGTGCATTTAAAAATGTAATCCATTTCTTTTATCACAAACACACAGATACAATTTCACTGAAAAATTTGGTCTCTAATACAGTATTATTTCCCTAATATGTGTAAAGTCCAAGTTCACTGTGACAATAACTTCCCCACCTATACTTCGACTCTATGTGTACTTCCTACATCTATCATTCAGTATTTCATACATACTTCCCTACCTGTACTTTGACTTACACATCATTCTGAGAAACTGATGCTTGCCCTATTTTCACACCTTTATGAATGCCAGCCCATCATTCCACATTTTAAAAATGACACAGACTGACAGATAGAAAGATGGATGTGCCGATGGACAGATGATCAATCAGGTATAACAATATCAAGTAGCAGAAACTAGGTGCTAGGCGTTGGAGTGTTCCATGTAGAATCCTGCCAATTTCACTGAGCATTTGAAAATGTTATGATGAAACCTTGGGAGAACAACCGCCCATTTGCAAGGCCCACCTTACCAGCCACCACAGGATCCCATTTTTCTCCAAGGCATTTAACCCTTCCTACGACCCATCGGTTGTTTATGTGTGCACAACTCATCTCCCCGCAGGATTCATGTTTGAATCATTTTTCTCTCATTCAATTCCATCTATTACATCATCTTGTACACAACGACCATTCAACACATGACAAAAAAAATACTTGACCACATATGGAAAATAAAATAATCACTGTTTACTTTTACTAATAAAATTGTTCTCACATAATACAGACAACTATCATCTGCAACACACAGGAAGCTGAAACAGAAAAGACCTGTCTGTATTCTGAGAAAAAAAATGGCCCAACCAACTATTTGCAATCTGAGATGTTAGAATGATTCACAGCTCTTGAATTAAGAGATGACCAGACCTTCCTTCAGGGAAGGCAAACATGCCTTTGGGCGCGAGCTGAGACCGGAAGTTGGTGACCTGGGCCTTTCAAGAGTAGGCCAAGTTTGTGCGATTTCCAGGAGAGGTGCAGGTGCTCCAAGTCCTGGGGACATGTGGGACTGGGAAGAGGCTGGGGAGTGAGCATCTCATGCTCTCAAGGGACTCCGCGAAGAAGAGTTAGCAGACTTGGGGAGGCTAAACCAGGTATGTCGGCTAGGGAGCGGAGCGAATTAACCATTACCCAAGTCAGGGAGGCAAAATGGGGAACTTCCTGGAGAGCAGGACTGGGTCTAAACACGGTGACCTTGAGGTGAAAGTGGGACCTTTATGGCCTTGAGATAAACGGAGACATAGGCCAATAGAGTCAGTTACCTAGGAAAGGGCCAGAGAAAAAGACCAACTAGTCCTGAGGTATCCTTACCACGGAGAAGGAGCTCAAATTACCTTAAACCAAAAGGGAGTGGAAGCCAGAACGGGGTCATCAGGATAGGGCCACGTAACAGAGTCCGAGCTGAGAAAGGATTTCTGCCAAAGCAGCGGCCAATGGAAAATGGAGAAGGGATGATTCAGACACCCCCTTGCCAGCGTCCGTGACTCTGACCACAAAGAGTGCCACTCCAGCAGCCATCAAACACCACAAGTGAGGCTGCACCAGGCAGTCCCCGTCTCATTTTATTTTTTTCGGTAAAGAATACCGTTGCCTGAAAGAAGGGCACCCGGTTGATTTATGTCCTTATTTAAGTAATACATTAAGGTTACCTCACTAAATAATAAACAGGAAAGTGGTTACATATATAGCTTTCTAATTTTATTTGAATTAATATCAAAACTAGTTTGCTTTTTTAAAGCTTATATCAACAAAGCTATATGAAGACAAATTGTTTCAAAAAAAAAAAAGGAACAAGGCGGCGGCCCAAATGTCCTCCAAGTGGCCCGAATGACTCCACCCCAGACCCAGTATGGGCGGCGCTCAGCCCACAGGTCAATGAAAAGGTAGACGGAATGAAGTAACCTGGGATGCCTGTGGGAGAAAGGATGAATCATACGAAATCACGGACGTACAAAAAGTCATTTTCATGTTTCACATGTTCCTTAGACGATCACAAATAGCAAGCAGTCATTTTCTGCAAGACTTTCTGTGCCACTCACTGACTTGAGCTCTGTTGGTCCACATCAGGAATCAGCAAACGGGGAGAATTCTCCCACATTCAGTACATCTGCAATAGGCACACCCTCTGGGGTACAAGCCTTAGCCCCTTAAGTCACCAAAACAGACACTTTTTAAAGTTCGTCTGGTCTTCTGTTTCCCAGCCCAGGAACAACCACAGTAACTTCGGAATTTTTGTAGGAACCAAGAAAAAGGTGGTTATCTGTCCCAAGGGAGGTCCCAGGGTGGGGGCGAGGTTGGGCAAGTCTCTGCAAGCCGTTACCATAAAGGCCAAGGTAGTCTTGAACTGCAGAGAGCTGAAATCTCTTCTGTGTTCACTCCGTGCTCCTCAGGACAACTACAAACTCCTGGCCTCTCTCCAATCACCCGAGGTTCATGCTGCCTTTCCAAGAGGATTCCACAAAGCCCCCAAATTACGACACACACACAGGCAAAAAACATGGCCGAGTAAATTCCCATCATGCAAGGGCACTCGGTAGTTTTCAAGGGCAGACCGTTCCCAGAAAAATGCAATTAATTCAGGCTCCCCAAAGAAATTCCAAGCAAATACTGACATTTGTTCTGTCAGAAAGCAATGCTGAATTGCACTTGAAGAACTTGGATGAAGACGTTAGAGCACAAAGACAGGAAGACGGCTTCTGGCCTATTAGGGATTCTAAGTTACCACTCTCTGTTTTTCCCCTCATCCCTACTTTATACGTCCACTGAAAGATGCCCCGTACAGGGCATGATATCTAGCGATATTTGTGTCTACTGCCAACGAGATAGCCTTTCAGTAACTGAACTTTAATCTTTGTCAATACAAACATTTTAAATGTCTCCTTTCCAGTGTTCAATTGTTTAGTTCTTTAAATGTCAGCTGCAAAAAAAAAAGTATCATCCAAAAAACAGCATCCACCTGTCCTGCTGCAGCTGACAAAGCATTGGCCACAAAACCATATGTAAAATAATGTTATGAGTTCCAATTAAGGCATCTATGTTGTAATTTCCAAACAAAACATCTCCTAAGACATGGTCACATCAGTCCCACATGCCTTTCAGCTTTTAGCAAGTAAGATACTACCCTTGGCTGCATAACCCCCTCACCCATCTTAATTCATTCCCTTTTCTCACGCTACCGCCCACAAACACAGACACTGAAATTTTTACTCAACTATGAAAAAGGTTTCAAGGTAACTTCAGTAACTAACCAGAAGTCAGGCTGACATTCTTTAAATCAAAAAGGACTGTGCAACAAGAGAGCAGTCACCATCCCTACCCTACCATGGAACTGATGGCGGGGTTCTTGTTTGCAGAGTCGAACAATGAACTTAGCAAACACCCAAGGTAGGAGAGCCAGGGAGAGGCTTTCACTGAGAGATACAGTGAGAGGACAGAGCTGCTGGCTCACGCCGGGAGGGGACAAGGGAACCCGGAGTTGTGCATTGTCTAGGGGTTTTATAGGCAGTTGAGGGTTTTTTGGGAACCGGATACACGCTTCGGGGTGTGGACTTCTTAAGTGGTCCCTGAATATTTGAAATTAACTTCACAAAAGAAACTTACTGCTCTGATTTCTCCCCAGTGCACTGGCATCTTGGTCTGGGAGCAAAACAAACAAGGCCGCCTGCCCAGAACCCAAGGTGGGCTGAGTTATTGTCTGTTGGCTAAAGGGTAAGTTAAGAATCTTACTTCTTAACTTCCTGGGGGTTAAAATGCAATCTTATCTTTAAGATGGGATCCTTCCTGCCTTTTACTATGTTCTCTGTGACTGGCATTACTTGCCATATTCATTGCCCAGGTTACACATTACTTGATTACGGGATGAAGGAGGAAAAGCAGCATCTGGGCAAAGTTAAAGATAAGCCGGGCCTTTCAGCAGGCTAAAGTAAATTTTACAACAGCCTTATTTAATTGACACAATGAAGACAGGAGCTATGTTGAGGTATTTTCTTATCTGGGGGATATTCAAACATTCCAGGCCAAGTTACTCCTTGCTTTTTAGTCTTAACTAATCTTCACTGAAGAATGCTTATATTCCTAGTTTGATATTTTAGAGAATTAATGTGACTCTGACGTTGCTTAATTGTTTAATACGGAGCTCTGGTACGGGTCTTTTTCCGGAGGCCCTCACCCTACTCTGACCACACCCATGGTCCCTGTCTCATTCCCCACCTCTACAGATAGAGACCGTAGCTGCTGCGAGGGAGGGGGTCGATGACCGCTCTGGCTGCTTCGTGCTGAGAAGGGGGTGCAGTAAAGGGTGCAGGTAGGTCTCCATCAGTGGTCAGTGAGAGGGCATCAGAAGATGGGCACTTCTATTCCTGGGTGACAGTGGTCAATCACCTCCTCTGCCAGGCATACTGGATTTCACCACTCCTTACCACCATGGCCTGCACCTTGCCTTGATTTCCCTCTTGCCTTCCCACTAAGCAAGAGTTGCCTCAGAGCTCTGGATTTAGCGGGACGTTACCAGTGTGCCTCTACTTTATGCCTTTTGGGAGTTTCATCTAGATCCTAGTTGTCTCTGCACAAGCTTTAGCATAGTACCCTCGGGATCATTCCTTGAGAATATCGGACCTGCCTGTCCGATAGGTGTGGGGACTGTGTGACCTCTCGCTGCCAGAGCCTTGGTCAGAGTCACAAGCCTGTTTCGCTTCCCTGGGGCTACAGGTAGGGAAATGACACAGCCCCGGGATGGCTGCCTCTAAGGAAGGGAGGTCAATAGCATAGAACCATTTACATGTTGGACTCAGCTTTCACCTGACGACTGCACAGGACAAAACACCTGAACCAGACGGATTCACTGCTGACTTTAACCAAACATTTAGTGAAGATCTAATACTTACTCCTCCTTAAACTTTTCCAAAAAGTAGAAGAGGAAGGAAAACTTCCAAACTCATTCTACAAGGCGAGCATCACCTTAATACCAAAATGAGGCAAAGGCACCACAGAAAAAAAAAATTACAGACCAATATCGCTGACAAACATACATGCAAAAATACTCAACAAAATATTAGCACACCAAATTCAAAAATACACCAAAAAAGATCATCCATCTTGATCAAGTAGGATTTATTCCAGGGATGCAAGGATGGTACAGTATTAGAAAATCCATGAATATCATTCACCAACTCAGCAAAAAGGAGGAAAGAAAACACATGATCACGCCCACATATGCTGAAAAAACATTTGACAAAATTCAACATCCATTCATGATAAAAACTCTCAACAAAATGGGTATACAGGGCAAGTACCTCAACATAATAAAGGCCATATATGACAAGCCCACAGACAACATCATACTTAACAGCGAGAAGCTGAAAGGTTTTCCTCTGACATCGGGAACGAGACAGGGATGCCCACTCTCCCCACTGTTATTCAACATAGTACTGGAGGTCCTAGCCACGGCAATCACACAAAACAAAGAAATACAAGGCATCCAGATTGGTAAAGAACAAGTCAAACCATCACTATTTGCACATGACATGATATTGTGCATTAAAAAACCCTAAAGACTCCACTCCAAAACTACTAGAACTGATATCTGAATTCAGCGGAGTTGCAGGATACAAAATTAATACACAGACACCTGTTGCTTTCCTATACACTAATGATGAACTAGCAGAAACAGAAATCAGGAAAACAATTCCATTCACAATTGCATCAACAAGAATAAAATACCTAGGAATAAACCTAACCAAGGAACCGAAAGACCTACCATACCCTGAAAACTACAAGACACTCTTAACAGAAGGTAAAGAGGACACTAACAAACGGAAACTCATCCCATGCTCCTGGCTAAAAGGAATTAATATTATCAAAATGGCCATCCTGCCTAAAGCAATCTACAGATTCGATGCAATCCCCATCAAAATACCAACAGCATTCTTCAACGAACCAGACACATGTTTATGAGATAAAAAGTACAGCATTTCGTCAGGAATAAGAGTGAAGCATGGATCTCCTACCTTGCGGTGCTGAGCATCGGGGTCCGTGGCACTGACGAAGTCAGAGGCACACATCGAGCGAGTAAAGGAAGTAAAGAGCACCCTTGCCTCACCCAGAGGCTGGGGCGGCCCGGAGAAGCAGGCTGGAAGTCAGGCAGACAGAAAGAGAGACACTCCTCATGGATACCCAGTCGGGCTCTCGGGCTCTGATTCCAGACACGCGGGCCTTTGGGAAGCCGCTGAAGCGCATCCTCAGCCTAGGCTCTCGCAGGTGCCCACGGCCTTCCTCAGTCCCTGGCGTCCAAGGAGATGCCTCTGAAGGGGAATCCTGGCCTCCACTCAGGTGACTTTCCCGGCTCCCAAGGGAGACGGGGGATCCACTGAGGGAGACGCAGGGGAACCTGGCGCTCGAGACTTTGAGATCGGCAGCCGGGCTAGTCCCATTTAAGTGGCTGACGAGCGCCCGATGTTGTGTGCCATAGACGGCTTCCTTCTATAAGGACAGTGAAGGAAAAGGCAGGCTCGGATGCCTATACTCACCTCCGAAGTTATCCCGGACGAGCCCCCAAAAACGATGCAGCTTCTCACACCACAAGGGTATGAAACTAGAAATAAATTACGCAAATAAAATGAAAAAGCCTAGCACCGCATGGCGGATTAAGAACATGCTCCTAAACTACAAACAGATCAATGACCGAATAAAAACAGAGATCGAGCAATATACGGAGACAAATGACAACAATAAAAATTGAACAAGTCACCATGTAACTTATTCACTATGTAAGAATTTGTACTCCATGTAAGAACTTGTTCGTTATGCATCAGAAGATTGGAGACTGACGAAAATTAGGCTTGGGGTGGATTAATGATTGTGCATTGAGTATAGACCCCTCTATACAGAATTTTATTGTTGTTAACAACCATTTGATCAATAAATATGAGAGATGCCCTCACAAAAAAAAAAAGAAAATTGAACAAGGCAAAAATCTGTGGGACACAGACAAGGCGGTGCTAAGAGGGAGTATATTGCAATACAGGCCTCCTTCAGGAGAGAAGAACAATCCCATATGAACAGTCTAAGCTGAAAACTATCACAACAAGAGAAAGAAGAACAAATGGGGCCCATAGTCAGCAAGAGGGGGAACACAATAAAGATTGGAGCAAAAATAAATAAAACCGAGAAGAATGAAACAATACAAAGAATCGATGAAAGCAGGAGCTGATTCTTCGAGAAAATAAACAAAATGGATAAACCCCTAGCCAGACTAATCAAGAGAAAAAGAGAGCCTGCACACACAAACAGAATCAGAAATGAGAAAGGAAAAATCACTACGGAAACACAAAGAATTAGGAGAGAATACCATGAAAAATTATATGCCAACACACTGGATAACCTACAAGAAATGGACAACTTTCTAGAAAAATGCAACCCTCCAAGGCTAACCGAGAAAGAACAGAAAATCTGAACAGACCAATTACTAGGAACAAAATTGAACTGGTAATCAAAAAACTACCTAAGAACAAAACACCTGAACCAGATGGCTGCACCACTGACTTTAATTAAACATGTACCGAAGACCTAATAGTCATCCTCCTTAAACTTTTCCAAAAAGTAGAAGAAGAAGGAATACTTCCAAACTCATTCTACGAGGCCAGCATCACCTTAATACCAAAACCAGGCAAAGACACCACAAAAAAAGAAAGTTACAGACCAATATCGCTGACAAACATACATGCATAAATACTCAACAATCCACTTCTAGGAATTTACCCAAAGAATGCAGCAGCCCGGTTTGAAAAAGACAGATGCACCTCTATGTTTATCGCAGCACTATTTATAATAGCCAAGAAATGGAAGCAACCTAAGTGTCCATCAGTAGATGAATGGCTAAAGAACATGTGGTACATATACACAATGGAATATTATCCAGCCATGAGAAGAAAAGAAATCCTGCCATTTGCAACAACATGCATGGAGCTAGAGGGTATTATGCTCAGTGAAATAAGCCAGTCGGAGAGAGACAAGCACCAAATGATTTCACTCACATGTGGAGTATGAGAACAAAGAAAAACTGAAGGAACAAAACAGCAGCACAATCACAGAACCCAAGAATGGACTAACAGTTACCAAAGGAAAATGGACTAGGGAGGATGGGTGGGAAGGGAGGGATAAGGGGGTAAAAGAAAGGGGGCATTACGATTAGCATGTATAATGTGGGGGGGACGACATGGGAAGGGCTGGGCAACACAGAGAAGACAAGTAGTGATATTCTACAACATCTTCCAATGCTGATGGACAGTGACTGTAATGTGGTTTGCAGGGGGGACTTGGTGAAGGGGGGAGGGTAGTAAACATAATGTTCTTCATGTAATCGCAGATTAATGATAACAATTAAAAATGAATAAATAAATGAAGGAAGGAAGGAAGAGCATCAGAGTTAATACCATTACCTTTGTGGTAAGATACAGCTAAATTTAACATAGTGCTCCACTTACTGTTATAAGGCCACAGATTAACTGTTGAATAGCCTTAGTTTCTTCACTTCTAAAATAGGGAAGGATAACTGAGCCAACCTCATAGTATACAATTTAACATGACTAGCACAATTCCCATTGCACAGCAAATACACAACAAGCATTATTAGCATGTATCTATCATAAGTTCTTCCTATCAAACATGAACTCATGAAGGTAAGTTTTCAATGGAGGTTATAGGACCAACCTTAGATAGACTGGTGAAGACCAGACTCTTACTCAATGCCCCAGAGATGTTACTTTTGCAAAGGCAACGTGCTACAAAGAATTTTCTTCCTTCTCTTTATTTTTCCAGTCAGCTCACACAATACACTTCTTGTTACTGAGAGCCATCAGCAGATTAGCTCACTGGAATTAAAAAGATCCATCTTCTGGAAACAATGCTTAAGAACAGGCACAAAGAAGCGTGAGTAATTCTGCATTTTCAAACACTGTCCTCAAGTTAATTTAACCTGAGCTGTTTGTGAACCACCTAGAAAGTCTAGAATCAGTACGGACAGGCTGAAATCAATGGACCAGAGAGAAGAGGAGACAAACTCCAATTGGCCACTTCACTGAGACCAGGGGAGCCTTGTGAAAAAAAAAACCAGGTGAACACACATTTTATATGCTCCAGATGCTAACAGTTCAGATTTGCAATGGCAATTTTTAGTTTTCCTGTGTTCTTTAAAGGAAAATTCTATCTTTATGCATACATATATGTATGTGTGTGTGTGCGTGCGTGTGTGTGCTACATGTATAGTGTGGAAAACACTTTGTATATTGAAAAGACAAAAAATAAAAGCAGTTCTGAGCAAAAAAAAAAAAATACTGAAAAACATATTAGCACACCAAATTCAAAAATACATAAAAAAGATCATCCATCACGATCAAGTAGATTTATTCCAGGGATGCAAGGATGGCACAGTATTAGAAAATCCATGATCATCATCCACCAACTCAGCAAAAAGGAGGAAAAAAAACACATGATCACATCCACAGATGCTGAAAAAACATTTGACAAAATTCAACATCCATACATGATAAAAACTCTCAACAAAATGGGTATACAGGGCAAGTACCTCAACATAATACAGGCCATATATGACAAGCCCACAGACATCATACTTAACAGCGAGAAGCTGAAAGGTTTTCCTCTGACATCGGGAACGAGACAGGGATGCCCACTCTCCCCACTGTTATTCAACATAGTACTGGAGGTCCTAGCCACGGCAATCACACAAAACAAAGAAATACAAGGCATCCAGATTGGTAAAGAACAAGTCAAACCATCACTATTTGCACATGACATGATATTGTGCATTAAAAAACCCTAAAGACTCCACTCCAAAACTACTAGAACTGATATCTGAATTCAGCGGAGTTGCAGGATACAAAATTAATACACAGACACCTGTTGCTTTCCTATACACTAATGATGAACTAGCAGAAACAGAAATCAGGAAAACAATTCCATTCACAATTGCATCAACAAGAATAAAATACCTAGGAATAAACCTAACCAAGGAACCGAAAGACCTACCATACCCTGAAAACTACAAGACACTCTTAACAGAAGGTAAAGAGGACACTAACAAACGGAAACTCATCCCATGCTCCTGGCTAAAAGGAATTAATATTATCAAAATGGCCATCCTGCCTAAAGCAATCTACAGATTCGATGCAATCCCCATCAAAATACCAACAGCATTCTTCAACGAACCAGACACATGTTTATGAGATAAAAAGTACAGCATTTCGTCAGGAATAAGAGTGAAGCATGGATCTCCTACCTTGCGGTGCTGAGCATCGGGGTCCGTGGCACTGACGAAGTCAGAGGCACACATCGAGCGAGTAAAGGAAGTAAAGAGCACCCTTGCCTCACCCAGAGGCTGGGGCGGCCCGGAGAAGCAGGCTGGAAGTCAGGCAGACAGAAAGAGAGACACTCCTCATGGATACCCAGTCGGGCTCTCGGGCTCTGATTCCAGACACGCGGGCCTTTGGGAAGCCGCTGAAGCGCATCCTCAGCCTAGACTCTCGCAGGTGCCCACGGCCTTCCTCAGTCCCTGGCGTCCAAGGAGATGCCTCTGAAGGGGAATCCTGGCCTCCACTCAGGTGACTTTCCCGGCTCCCAAGGGAGACGGGGGATCCACTGAGGGAGACGCAGGGGAACCTGGCGCTCGAGACTTTGAGATCGGCAGCCGGGCTAGTCCCATTTAAGTGGCTGACGAGCGCCCGATGTTGTGTGCCATAGACGGCTTCCTTCTATAAGGACAGTGAAGGAAAAGGCAGGCTCGGATGCCTATACTCACCTCCGAAGTTATCCCGGACGAGCCCCCAAAAACGATGCAGCTTCTCACACCACAAGGGTATGAAACTAGAAATAAATTACGCAAATAAAATGAAAAAGCCTAGCACCGCATGGCGGATTAAGAACATGCTCCTAAACAACCAACGGATCAATGACCGAATAAAAACAGAGATCGAGCAATATACGGAGACAAATGACAACAATAAAAATTGAACAAGTCACCATGTAACTTATTCACTATGTAAGAATTTGTACTCCATGTAAGAACTTGTTCGTTATGCATCAGAAGATTGGAGACTGACGAAAATTAGGCTTGGAGTGGATTAATGATTGTGCATTGAGTATAGACCCCTCTATACAGAATTTTATTGTTGTTAACAACCATTTGATCAATAAATATGAGAGATGCCCTCACAAAAAAAAAAAGAAAATTGAACAAGGCAAAAATCTGTGGGACACAGACAAGGCGGTGCTAAGAGGGAAGTATATCGCAATACAGGCCTCCTTCAGGAGAGAAGAACAATCCCATATGAACAGTCTAAGCTGAAAACTATCACAACAAGAGAAAGAAGAACAAATGGGGCCCATAGTCAGCAAGAGGGGGAACACAATAAAGATTGGAGCAAAAATAAATAAAACCGAGAAGAATGAAACAATACAAAGAATCGATGAAAGCAGGAGCTGATTCTTCGAGAAAATAAACAAAATGGATAAACCCCTAGCCAGACTAATCAAGAGAAAAAGAGAGCCTGCACACACAAACAGAATCAGAAATGAGAAAGGAAAAATCACTACGGAAACACAAAGAATTAGGAGAGAATACCATGAAAAATTATATGCCAACACACTGGATAACCTACAAGAAATGGACAACTTTCTAGAAAAATGCAACCCTCCAAGGCTAACCGAGAAAGAACAGAAAATCTGAACAGACCAATTACTAGGAACAAAATTGAACTGGTAATCAAAAAACTACCTAAGAACAAAACACCTGAACCAGATGGCTGCACCACTGACTTTAATTAAACATGTACCGAAGATCTAATAGTCATCCTCCTTAAACTTTTCCAAAAAGTAGAAGAAGAAGGAATACTTCCAAACTCATTCTACGAGGCCAGCATCACCTTAATACCAAAACCAGGCAAAGACACCACAAAAAAAGAAAGTTACAGACCAATATCGCTGACAAACATACATGCAAAAATACTCAACAATCCACTTCTAGGAATTTACCCAAAGAATGCAGCAGCCCGGTTTGAAAAAGACAGATGCACCTCTATGTTTAGCACAGCACTATTTACAATAGCTAAGAAATGGAAGGAACCTACGTGTCCATCAGTAGATGAATGGCTAAAGAACATGTGGTACATATACACAATGGAATATTATCCAGCCATTAAGAAGAAAACAAATCCTACCATTTGTAACAACATGGATGGATCTAGAGGGTATTATGCTCAGTAAAATAAGCCAGTCAGAGAGAGACAAGCACCAAATGATTTCACTCATATGTGGAGTATAAGAGCAAAAGAAAAACTGAAGGAAGAAAACAGCAGCAGAATCACAGAACCCAAGAATGGACTAACAGTTACGAAAGGGAAAGGGACTGGGGAGGATGGGTGTGGGAAGGGAGTGATAAGCAGAAAAAAAGGGGCATTACTATTAGCAGACATAATGTAGGGGGGGCACCAGGTGGGCTGTACAACACAGACAAGACAAGTAGTGATTCTATAGCATCTTACTACACTGATGGACACTGACTGTAAACGGTATGTGGGGGTGACTTGACGATCGAGGGAGTCTAGTAAACATAATGTTGCTCATGAAATTGTAGATTAATCATACAAAAAATTATAACAACTGAATAAAAAATAAAAATAGAAACGATTATCATTTAAATTTGAAGGAGGGATTAAACAATTTCCAGATAAGCAAAAGCTGAGAAAATTTAGCTCACACCACCCATCTCTACAGTGTAGTTTGGAGGGACTGCTATAGATGGAAGCATTCCTCAGGTTAAATAGCTGTCACCAGAGGTAATAAAAAGGGGCATACAAAGAGTACAGAACACCATACCTAATATACAAAGAATGAGGAGGGGAAAAAAAAAACAACCTTCAGGTTGTGTTTGTAATAGCATACTTAAGTGAGTTAAGCTAGATTCTTAGGTAGTAAAGAAGGTACCCTTTACCTTTTGGTAACCACGAACCTAAAGCCTGCAATGGCAGTAAGTACATACCTATCGATAATCACCCTAAATGTAAATGGTCTGAATGCACCAATCAAAACACACAGAGTCACTGAATGGATAAAAAAACAAGACCCATGTATATACTGTCTACAAGAGACTCACTTCAAACCCGAAGACATACTCAGA
Source organism: Manis pentadactyla (assembly GCF_030020395.1). NCBI lineage: Eukaryota > Metazoa > Chordata > Mammalia > Pholidota > Manidae > Manis > Manis pentadactyla. The sequence goes on along the minus strand of NW_026644588.1, from coordinate 5,282,798 downwards.
CTAAGAGTGAAGGGATGGAAAAAGATATTTCATGCAACTAATAGGGAGAAAACAGCAGGTGTTGCAGTACTTGTATTGAGCAAAATAGACTTTAAAACAAAGAAAGTCACAAGAGACAAGGACGGGCATTACATAATGATAAAAGGGTCAATCCAACAAGAGGATATAACCATTATAAATATCTATGCGCCCAACACAGGAGCACCTACACATGTGAAACAAATACTAACAGAATTGAAAGGGGAAACAGAATGCAATGCATTCATTCTAGGAGACTTCAACACTCCACTCACTCCGAAGAACAGATCAACCAGACAGAAAATCAGTAAGGAGACAGAGGCATTGAACAACACATTAGAACAGATGGACCTTACACATCTACAGAACTCTCCACTCAAAAGCAGCAGGATACACATTCTTCTCAAGTGCACATGGAATATTTTCAAGAATAGATCATATACTGGGCCAGAAAAAGAGCCTCAGAAAATTCGAAAAGACTGAAATTGTACCAACCAGCTTCTCAGACCACAAGGGTATGAAACTATAAATAAATTACACAAAGACGACAAAATGGCCTACAATCACATGGAGGCTTAACAACATGCTCCTAAATAACCAGTAGGTCAATGACCAAATAAAAACAGAGATCAAGCAATACATGGAAACAAATAATCACAATAATTCAACAACGCAAAATCTGTGGGACTCAGCGAAGGCGGTGGTAAGAAGGAAGTATATTGCACCACAGGCCTACCTCAGGGAAGAACAACAATCCCATATGAACAGTCTAAACTCACATTTAACTGAACTAGAAAAAGAAGAACAAATGAGGCCCAAACTCAGGAGAAGGAGGGACATAATAATGACTAGAGCAGAAATAAATAAAATAGAGAAGAATAAAACAACAGAATGAATGAAAGCAGGAGCTGGTTCTTCGAGAAAATTAACAAAACAGATAAACTCCTAGCCAGACTTATCAAGAAAAAAAGAGCCTACGCACATGAACAGAATCGGAAATGAGAAAGGAAAAATCACTAGTGACACCACTGAAATATGAAGATTAGAGAATACTATGAAAAATTATATAGTAACGAACAGGATAACCTAGAAGAAATGGTCACCTTTCTAGGAAAATGCAACCTTCCAAGGGTGACCCAGGAAGAAACAGAAAATGTGAACAGACCAATGACCAGCAAGGAAACGGAACCGGTAATCCCAAATGACAAGGCCGACAGGAGCCTCAGGAAACAGTTGTTAACCCTGGAGGCGCTGCCTCCGGCGGCCTCTCCCCCGCCGCCCCTCCGCGGGTCCCACCCGACCCTCGGCTCGCCCGGCCCTGGCTCCCGAGGCCGCCGACGGAAAACGGCGCACACGGCAAGACGCCCGCCGGCCTCCCCGTCTGCGCGGCACGGCCCGCCCCCTTCGCCTGCGACGCCGGCCCGCGCGGCAGTGGCAGGTCGGCGGCGCGGCCCCAGGCCGGGCCCCGCGAATCCCCCACCCGCGTCAGCCGCCCCCCGGCCCCGGGAACGCGGCCGAGCCCCTCGCACGCCCGCCCCCTCACCGGTCCGCCGCGCCCGCAGGCGGAGGCAGGGGTCCACGCGCCCCCTCCAGGCCCGGCGGCCACGTACCTTCCGGCCCGCAGAGCCGTCGCTGTCGCCTTCACCCCTGAAGCGGGGCCCGCTCTGGACGCTCCGCAGCAGGTACGACGGTGCAAGGCTGGAGGCGGCAGAGCTGGACGAGCGCAGGTCCGGCCGGGGCGGCGGCTCGAAGTCCGGGCCGATCGCCGGGGCCGCCGGGGCCTGCGCGCCGGGAGGAAGGCGCAGCCGAACACAGCGCCGGTCCACCATCTGGGCTCCGCCGCGCTCCGTGCGGGGACGGGAATGCGGGCCGGAGCAAGGACTGAGACGCGGGAGCAGCTCCTCCTAGCGGCGCTCGCGAACCTACTGACTCTTCGATATGGCGGCTGCGTCTCCTGCGGCTACTACGCAGCCGCAGGAGACCCGTTTCGTACGCAGGTACCCACCGGGATATACTGATGAATAAAACATGCCAAGTAATGGCGTCTAACAGGATGGATTCAGGACAGATACTGTAAAGCAAAGAACCAGGAATGGATTTGTCTTCAACTCAGACTTCAGATCTCTCTACTTCTTGTCAATCTTCACATTCTATCGTGGCAGTCATGGCATCTTTCGCACTGAAATAAGCAGTCAGGGCCCCTAAATGGGCTGCCCAGGCTTGCCCTGACCCCTGAAGATCAGGTGCTGAACTCACCTTTCAGAGGCTGGCATCCCAGGTAAAAAATGTTAATGGATAGGTAATTCCAGGTTGCCCTCTTGAATAAGGCCAAACCAATTTATATCGTAGATTGCTATACACTCTTGCCTTCATAAAAATTGTACTTAACAGTATTAAGTGTGCTGTTTGCCAAGCAGTAACTGCATAATTTGGTGTGCTGGGTTAGAGGTCAGGGTTTGGGGGTCTCAGCGGGTCACTCTGCTTTGTATGGCTCAGTGATGGAGAACTGGAGTTGAGGGTGTTGTATTAGTTCGCTAGGGCTATCATAAAGTGCCACGACTGAGGGACTTAAGGAGCAGATTTTTTCCCTCACGATTTTTGAGGCTAGAATCTGAGATCAAGGTGTCAGCAGGGTTGCTTTCTTCTGAGAATCTCTCCTCGGCTCACAGATGGCTTTCTTCTCCCTGTGTCTTCACATGGTCTACCCTCTCTATGTCCATATTTCTTCTTGAAGGACAGCAGTCATGTTGGATTAGGGCCAACCCTGATGATCTCACTTTTATCTTAACTACCCTTTTTAATGACCCTACCTCCAAAGAAACAATGTGCTGAAGTATATATTTAAACATAGAGATTTTGGGAGAAGAGTTCAGCCCACAGTGTATTTGTTAATGAATACCATTCAAATTTGGAAATTTATATCGGCTAACTGATGGAGTGGGCAGGTCACCATGAATGGTGATGTCTTTTCCAGGTTTGAGGATTTGTACAGGTCCGTGTGGTCATTCTCTGGGGAGGCCCATGTGTGTCTGTGGTTGAGAGGCTGAAGTTTTAAGGAGGCCCAGGACCCCTCGGTGGCTGGACACACCTGGTGAACATTACTTTCCCTTCAGTCCTTCAAATAAGCTTAAATCTCTCTTCAAGGACTGGTTTTAGATGTGTAAGTATTATACATGTATATCTCCATGCATATATCTCACAAGCACACACAGAGACGCATGGATTTTCTGGAAAAGCAGTTGGTGCCTTTGGGGACAGTGGTTAAGATGTAGCCACTGTAGGTAAGAGAGGAGATTCATTGTACTGAAAGTACTTGAGACTTAAAAGCAAAGCGGAAGCTCAGCAGCTGTGCCTCAGGACCGCAGAGGCCTGCGGGGAAGGGACAGTTGACTTTTACAGGAGTGGATCCCGGCGTCTCTCAGAAGTTGCCCTCACCGATTTCTGCCCATGGGTGTCACCGCAGGTAGCTGCGCGCCTTTTCCTGTGTGGTGTCGTGGAATGAGGGCCCTGACCAGATCGTCGTGATGGCAGAGGCAGCTTGGGTGGTGAGGTCCGTCCTCCTGTGAACTTGGAGGATGTGGAGTCACAGGGAGCTCATCAGCATGACATGTGGCCATGTGGTGGCAAATGGGAACGAGGTGATGGCCAGGAAGTGCTGATCTGCCCTTGGAGTCTTTCCCCCAAGCTCCAGAGTTTGGGCTGCAGAGCCAGGAGTCCCGGCGTCGGGTCTGCTCCTTTGGGGGCAAAGCGTGGAGCCTGTAGTTTGTGTGTTTCTGTCTTCATGGGAAAAAGTGGTTTTGTGTGCCATTGAATGTTAGGTAATTTCAGAAATTCAAGTTGTATGTCTGATTGGCGCTCCTCCAAGGGGCCTCTGGGTAGTAAACTCCTTAAAGGAAGTAGCAAGAGAGCTGTGTTCTTAGGAGGTTAAGGGGGGATCTGGTAAGGGAATACAGCCACTGTAAGGTCATGTGCTTGTGCCAGGCAGATCTCGGTTCAAACTAGCTCAGACACAGAGCTTTGATATTTAATCGCAAAGCCTGAGTGTGACATAATAAGAACAGAACTCTGTCGCAGTCAGGTCACACTTACTGTTAAAAGGATAGAGATCAGGCGAAGGAGACGGGTGGAGCGTCACTCAGTGTGACTCAGGGTGGGCGCTGTGGGTCACGTGGCGTCGGGAGTGGCTGGGGAGGGAACATGCACAAAGGCGTCCTACCTGTCCTACCAGGCTGTAGGGGTCAAGCGCAGTGAAGACTGGATGCCCAGGCTCAGGTGACCCTGCCCGGGTGCCAGTGCCCCCTGCCTCCTGTCATGTTGATGCCACAAAGCAACACTGCCCACATGACTCCATTGTCAGGGGCAGCTGGGATTCCACGTCTGGAACTTTCCTGGACTCTGGCTTTTGTGCTGGTTGCCTTGGCTGGTGTCAATCTGTATCCATGAACTAATAAACCATAACAGCAGAACTGGGCTCAGTGGCTTCTCAGTCCCTCTGCGAGTTACCTAGTCTTAGGGAATATTCTGCCTGACCACAGGAGCTCTGTGCTGCCTTTTGGGTAATTTCTCGTTCACCAATTATGCCTTTAATACCTTTGATGGGCTTTCTTTTTTTTATTAAGGTGTCATTGATATATACTCTTATGAAGGTTTCACATGAAAAACAATGTGGTTACTACATTCACCCATATTATCAGGTCCCCCCCATATCCCATTGCAGCCATTGTCCATCAGTGTAGTAAGATGCCACGGAGTTAGTACTTATCTTCCCTGTGCTACACTGTCTTCCCCGTGACCACCCCACACCATGTGTACTAATCATAACACCCCTCAGTCCCCTTCTCCCTCCCTCCCCACCCACCCTCCCCCACCCCTCCCCCTTGTAACCACTAGTCCCTTCTTGGAGGCTGTGAATCTGTGGCTGTTTTGTTCCTTCAATTTTGCTTCATCATTATACTCCACAAATGAGGGAAATCATTTGGTACTTGTCTTTCTCTGCCTGGCTTATTTCACTGAGCATAATACCCTCTAGCTCCATCGTGTTGTTGCAAATGGTAGGATTTGTTTCTTTCTTATGGCTGAATAGTATTCCATTGTGTATATGTACCACATCTTCTTTATCCATTCATCTACTGATGGACACCTAGGTTGCTTCCGTATCTTGGCTATTGTAAAAAGTGCTGCAATAAACATAGGGGTGCATATGCCTTGTTGAATCTGAGAACTTGTATTCTTTGAGTAAATTCCTAGGAGTGGAATTCCCGGGTCAAATGGTATTTCTATTTTTAGTTTTTTGAGGAACCTGTATATTGCATTCCACAATAGTTGAACTAATTTACATTCCCACCAGCAGTGTAGAAGGGGTCTCCTTTCTCTGCATTCTCACCAGCATTTGTTGTTCCTAGTCTTTTCAATGTTGGCCATCCTAACTGGTGTGAGGTGATATCTCATTGTGGCTTTACTTTGCATTTCCGTGATAATTAGCGATGTGGAGCATCTTTTCACATGCCTATTGGCCATCTGAATTTCTTCTTTGGAGAACCGTCTATTCATATCCTCTGCCCATTTTTTAATAGGGTTATTTGCTTTTTGGGTGTTGACGTATGTGTGTTCTTTATATATTTTGGATGTTAACCTCTTGTCAGATATGTCATTTACAAATATATTCTCCCATACTATAGGATGCCTTTTTGTTCTGCTGATGGTGTTGTTTGCTGTACAGAAGCTTTTAAGTTTGATGTAGTCCCATGTGTTCAATTTTGCTTTTGTTTCCCTTGCCCGAGGAGATGCGTTCAGGAAAAAGTTGCTCATGTTAATATTCAGGAGATTTTTGCCTATGTTGTCTTCTAAGAGCTTTATGGTTTGATCACTTACATTCAGGTCTTTGATCCATTTTGAGTGTACTTTTGTGTATGGGGTTACACAATAATCCAGTTTCATTCTCTTGCATGTAGCTGTTCAATTTTTCCAACACCAGTTGTTGAAGAGGGTGTCATTTCCCCATTGTATGTCCATGGCTCCTTTATTGTATATTAATTGACCATATATGCTTGGTTTGATATCTGGGCTCTCTAGTCTATTCCATTGGTCTGTGGGTCTATTCTTGTGCCATCACCAAATTGTCTTGATTATTGTGACTTTGTAGTAGACCTTGAAGTCAGGAAGTGTAATTCCCCCTGCTTTATGCTTTATTCTTCCTTCTCAGGACTGCTTTGGCTGTTCGGGGTCTTTGGTGGTTCCATATGAATTTTAGAACTATTTGATCTAGTTTGTTGAAGAATGCTGTTGGTATTTCGATAGGGATCGCATTGAATCTGTAGATTGTTTTAGGCAGGATGGCCATTCTGACAATATTAATTCTTCCTATCCATGAGCATGGGATGTGTTTCCATTTATTGTTGTCCTATTTAATTTCTCTCATGAGTGTCTTGTAGTTTTCAGGGTAGGTCTTTCACTTCGTTGGTTAGGTTTATTCCTAGGTATTTTATTTTTGATGCAATTGTGAATGGAATGGTTTTCCTGATTTCTCTTTCTGCTAGTTAATCATTACTATATAGGAATGCAGCAAATTTCTGTGTATTGGTTTTGTGTCCTGCAACTTTGCTGGTCAGTTATTAGTTCTAGTAGTTCTGGAGTGGACTTTTTAGGGTTTTTTTGATTACCAATTCAATTTCGTTGCTGGTAATTGGTGTGTTCAGATTTTCTGTTTCTTCCGGGGTCAGCCTTAGAAGGTTCTATTTTTCTAGAAAGTTGTCCATTTCTTCTAGGTTATCCAATTTGTTAGCATATAATTTTTCGTAGTATTCTCTCATAATTCTTTGTATTTCTCTTGTGTTTGTAGTGATTTTTTCTTATTTCTGATTCTGTTTATGTGTGTAGACTCCCCTTTTTTCTCTGATGTGCTTTTAATGTACAAGTGTGTGTGTTTCTTCAGATAGACTTTTTTCCAAATGTGCCTGCTTGTTTCTTTATAGATCCTAGTTTTTTAGACATTTTAAAATACTTTATTCCTTAAAATATTTCAAATACACTATTAAATGTGCTATCCCTTGTAATTCTAGCATCTGTTGTGTCTGCATGGTTGATTCTGATTCACCAAGTCTGGGAAGGCCCTTGATGAATAATGTTTTATTAATCCTGATGTTACCCCACCTGTGAATAGTGTTTGGCAAACAAATGTTGGTGTATGTATGATTTTTGATTAGCAAGAGGATTTAATGGCTACTTATTACAGAGACTTCTGCTTTGTGGGATAAATGGCATACTGAATGTAAAATTGCAGACTATTCCAATAGTATTTTCCTTCTTTAGCATGTTGTTTTTGAAAACTGCCTGTGTTGATGCAGCCTATGTGGTGAAAATAAGCAAACTGCCCTCCTTTATGTCCCTTCTGGAGCAACGAGTGGACAAACACCTATAGTGGACAGCAGCAGGATATCACAGGAAACCCTGTTAATCAACGATGTGGCCGTGGACTTCCCCTGGGGGGGAGGGCAGCTCCTGGCCCCCACTCAGAAGGGTGTGATGTTATACCGGGACGTGATGTTGGAGAACTACAGCGACCTGGTGTCAGTGGGTGAGGACAGCTCCCCTGTGTCACCAGGGGGCCCCCTTCGGTGGCCTTTTCTCCCAGCTGCTGAAATCTCTGGCATGTCCACAGTGCTCTCAGCAGTGGCTCCTCAGATCCTCTGGCGTCAGACAAGCATACATAATGTTCCCCCTCTTGACAGAAGTCTCTGCTTTGCTGATGTGAACACTGTCTAGTCCCTAAATGTAGTATTCTCCCATCTTGACATCCCAGCCCAATCCCGCAGGTCTAAGTCTCTCGTTATTTCCCACCAACAGGGTATGAAGCCAGCAAGCCAAACACACTCTTCAAGTTGGAACGAGGGAAGAGCCGTGGATGGTAGAAGATGAAGCCCACAGTCGGATCTGTGTGGGTGAGCGGGGCAGAACCAGCCAGCTGGGCAGCTGAGAAAGGCATAGTCGGGTCGGTCAGAGAAGCCTCCCCAACTATGCGTGTCTGAGGATGTGTAGACGGCTGCTCCTTGAATGCTTCCCATGAGAGAGCCTTCTCTTGGGAGGAGTCTAGGGGGGAATACACCCCTTGGTATTCTGAGAGCTGATCCCACCAGATCCCTGTTTATTTTAGGTACATCTTGATTTTGTTGTTGTTTTTCACCCAGTTCTCTTCATCCTACATTTCTCAAATCTCCTTTTTGTCCATTGTCACAGTGTCTCTGCCTATTTTTTTCACCTCCCTTGCTGTGAAATTCCATCTCCACTCCTCACTCCAAGCAGGTCTTAGAATTCAGAACAGTCTTCTAACTGGTCATATTCCTGCTCCCTGAGGAAAGAGTGACTTCCCTTCCTAACTCTCAACCCGCCATTGGATGTTGTGCCCACACCATTAGCTTATCTCTGTGTTTATATGGTTTCATAGCTTCTTGCTATGAATGTCTTGTGTTCCACTGAAAATTTGTATGTTGAAATCGTAAACTCCAAGGTATTCGTATTAGGAGGCAGAGCCTTTGAGAAGTAATTAGGCCATCAGGGCCCAGAGAGCTGCCTACTGACGATACCGGAGTGCTGATTGGCCTTTTTCCAGCTCAGGAGGTGGCTATGAGTTATTCTTTTTTTTAAAGCCTTTTAATTTTTTTTTTTAAAGCTTCATTAAAAAAAAAACTCTTGACACCAACTAATTTTCTTATTGTAGTAAAACACACAGCGCGAGACCTACACAACAATGTTCAAGTGTACCATATTACCTGTAAGCACAACATTGTACGCCAATTGTCTAGAGCTGCCCTGTGTGTGACAATACGCTTTTTCTTGCTGATAATTTTCAAAATTATCGTTGTGACCTCTCTGAAAGGCGATTTGGAGTAAATTCATGTATTTAACGAAAATACAGCCTAGCCTGAAAAATTTTAAACATTAAAGTAAAACACAATCCACTGATGGAAGAAAATTATGCAAATCATGTATCTCATAAGGGACTTGAATAGAAAGTATCAAAAGACCTCTTAAAACTTAATTATAAAAAGTCAAATAACTCAATTTAAAAACAGCAAAGGTTCTGATTCACATTTTTTTTGAGGAAGACATGCAAGCGGCTCAAGAAAAGACCCCATTAGTCAACGAGGAACCGCAAACCAAAACCCCAGTGAGATACTACTTCATAACCACCGGGATGGCGAGAATCAAAAGGTGAGATAATAAGTGCAGAAATATATGGAGAAATATGAAATCTTTATATTCACACTGATGTGAATATAAAATGGTGTAGCCATTTTGGAAAACAGTCTGGCAGTTCCTCAAAAAGTAAACCTAGAAATACCATATGACCCATTACTTCCTCTCGTAGGTATATGCCCAAGAAAAATGAAAGCATATCTTTGGACAAAAAACTTGTACATGAATTTTATAGCAACATTATTTATCATAGTCAAAAGCTGGAAACAACCGAAATGTCCGTTAAGGCATGAATAGGTCAAGAAAGTGTGATATATCCGTACAGAGGAATATTATTGGGTCACAAAAATTGTTACATACCAAAATTCAGCTGAGTGAATTTGACGATTAATTGGTTTTATTCAGCCATTCAGTAAAAACAGGCGTTATATCCCATGTTCTGAAGGGCTGTAGGGAAGGAAAGGCTTTTTAGGAAAGAAAAGATACTTTTAGGCTTAAGACACCTTTCTGTGGGAGTCTACGGGGCAAATTACCTCACTAGTGATGACTAGCAATTCCAAATTGACTGATCAAGATCATAGTCTTGAGATAGGCCAAAACTACAATAGGTTAGGTATTAAGTCTTTCTTTATTATTAAATATCGGCTTATTATTAAGCCCAGATATGGGGCTTAGCCTGAGTTACCCCATCTTGGGCCTGCTCCTTTTTTTCAAAGAATGAAGAATTGATATTAGTCACAACATGGTTGTACCTTGACAAAGTCATGCTGAGTGCATAGGCTGTTGGGGAAGAAAAGGTCAAGGTTCTTCTCACTGGTGCAATAATTAAACTGACATTAGACGGATAAGCAGAATATCAAATTTAATTTTGTATGCATGGGAACCCTTCATACATGAGAGGTTCAAGGATAAATAACATGAGGTATTATTATACTGTGTAATATATACTATTGAATACATATATTAAAACAGATACAATGAGGTGTGTATGTCATCGAGCTAAGGAGTGGGGCAGTAGGTCTGGACATAAAGGCCTCCGTGGGTCCCCTCTTCTCATTTCCCCAACTTGTCCATGTGCTACAAGTGGGGGAGGGGCTCTTGAGAAAATTCTGCCTGCGAGTATTAAATGCAAGGCTGCCGGCTCCAGGCAGTTGCAAGGAGACACTCCCTTGCTGATTCTAACAGCAACATTTGCACAATTTGAACACATGGGCCACGTCCACTGGAAATCTGAACCGCAGATGGCAGTTCCTGTCTTGTCAGCCAGCACTGATATTCCAATAAACGCTTAGAGCTGTGTTTTTCAACTTGTGGCTATCTTCGGGGGAATAAAGTCAGAAACTCTCCCTCAAGGCATTTCATGATCTGTTTTGGGGCTGCTCTTAAGGGAATGTAACAGTAAGAGATAAATTTGTAATAGAACAAAAGGGGAATCAAATCTTTGTTCAAAACTGAACACTAACATTTACTGGAAAGTGAACTCAAACAGCCCCAGAAACTTTGTCCACTAATGGGCGGGGGTGGGGCGGGGCGGCAGTTTCTTCTTCTTCTCTAGATTTTCTGCGTCTGAGGGTCAGAGTTAAAGCGGAAAGCTGATTTTGTTCAACCGCAAGCATCCAGTGCCCGGGGACTGAGGAGGAGCAGAAAAGAAAAACAGAAAGCTAGTGAATCAGTGCAGGAATGTCTGCTTGGGCCCTTGCAAGCTGCCTACTTCATGTGTCTGCACCCTAGCCCCTCTCCCACGGTTTCCCCTCGAAAAGCCCTGACCGCTTGTGTGTCGGGAGGACGGTGCTTCTCTAAGGCAGGAGCCTGCCACTCCCTCGTTTGCTAGCAAGTCAATAAACTATTCTTTCCTTTCCTCAAAACCTGGTCGTTGTGTTTTGTGATTTGATCTCAGGGACGAGGACCGGGTCTTGGTATCAGGAGCAGCACCCCCCACCCCGACCAAGTGCCCGCAGTGCCGCTCCTTCAGTGTCAGAGGCCACAGGGTCGAGCTGTTCAGGGACGCAGAGCTCCCGGCTTCCTCCTTGCTAGCCACGGGGGACTGTGCCGGGCAGGAGTTCGTGCTGTGTGGCAGGGCAAGTACAAGCCTCTAGAACTCCCTCCGAAGTATATATTGAAAGCAGTAATGCCTTCCAGGAGAGGATACAGACTGGAGTTACCACCACGGACTTGAAAGATGTCGGGGTGGTGATTTCCACATACCCTTATTGAAGTCACTCACGGGGCCTACTCAGAAAACGGATGGATGGATCTTGGAGATGACTGTGCATGATTATCACCGTGATCGGAGTGTCTCAAATTGCAGCTACTGCTGCACGTGGGGCTTCATCACTTGATCCCCAAGCACCCAGTGTGTAAGTATTGGTCAGGAAAATGCTCTCTGTTCTCCTCCTATGAGTAAAGACCAGCAGGGCAGTTAGCTTTCAGCCGGCAAGGAGAGAAAACTATCTCAGAGGCATATCAGACCTCCAGACTTAGGCTGTCATTTAGTCAGAAGGAACCTTCATCTCCTTTTCCTTCCAGAAGATGTCACACTGGCCCATCCCAGTGATGGTACTAGGCTGACTGGACCCAGTGATCAGGAAGTACAGCTCATCTAGGCATGTTGATAGCACAGTCACGTGTCAGAAGGTGGGAAATAAATCCAACAAAAATTCAGGGACCTTTCATCTTAGAGAAGTTTCTAGAAGTCTATCGTGTGGACATGCCAAGCTCTCCTAAGGTGATGAATAAGGTGCTGTACCTGGACCCCTCCTCCACCCCCCACACACAAAGGGCACAGCAGCCGGGTGGACCACCTCGGATTTCAGAGGCAGCATAGACCTCATTTCCAGTGTGCTACTCTGACCCATTTACTGTTTGGTCTGAAAAGCACATAGTTTGAGAGCAACCCGGACCTTTGGAAGGTGGATGCCAGTAGATGGCAACACCTGTATCTCCTCTCATTGCTGCCCCTTCAAGGTGCACACCTGAAAACAGCCTAGCGTGAGACCGACTTGCCCAAGATCACAAGGCACAGACCCCGGCCTGACTTGCGTGGTGTTCCACGCTCCATGCCAAGCCTGGTTGGCATTCTTCCATCTCTGAGTCTGTGCGTCGCACACACGTGACACCAGCCCCCAGGAGCTGGAGGGGTCATCCATGTATCCCTGGGGGTGTCCCTAGGGAGGAATGTCTGGCATGACCCTCCCTGTGCAGGTTGGGACATTGGGCAGCTGCTGTGGCTTCAGCGTGACAGGGAACTGGTGACAAAAAGCGGCCTGAGCTCAGCTCTTGTCTCCTCAGAGCTGGGACCCTGGTGTCATTGCCAAAGAGCGAGGGGAGGGCTCTGGTGGAGATCTGTGTACTCATGCACGGCAAGGGCCAGGAGGGTGGGCAGTCAGCAGCCCAGAGGGGCATGGGGGCGAGTCTGAATTCAGGGAGGGGCCCAGGAAATGGACCCTTGAAGAAGTGATGTCACTGAAGATACGCCCAGTAGAACCTGAACTGTGACCCGGACGGAACCCAGCTCCTGGTCGCAGACCCCAGTCCTGCTCACTTGACCGGAGGCGCTCGACAGAGCAACATGCGGTCTTGTTGTGCGGAGCCTTCTGAAGGCGTGGGAGTCAGGGAAGCCGAGAGGAAGAGTCTTCCTGCTCGCTGTGGGCGTTGGCTGAGAGACCACCTTCGCCTCTGTCTGTGTGTCCCGAGGAGCCCCGAGGTAACACAGGGCAGCCCAGAGCGGGCCACTCCAGGGCCAGGCCACGAGTGTGAGCCGTCCCGGGCTGACCTTTCCCCCGGCTCCTTGTGTGTGTGCGGAGGGCGTGGGGCATGGGGGGGACTGAAGGCTGGGCAGGAGGGGGCGGTGAGTGTCGGGACCAGGAGCTTCCACCCACATGTTAGTCCTGAGCCTGGGGGGTGTCCTCTCCTTCCCCCAGGGACTGGAGGTCTAGGCAGATGGCCCTGTGTGCCTGATCTCGGGGGCAGGGTTTGGGTTCCACATTGCCCCCTGTGGGGAGGTCCACGCAGCCCCGGTTGCCTCCTAGCCCGCTACCAGGCTACGGCTGTGAAGAGCTCCACACTGGGGAGTGAGGAGGAGCTCATGGATGGATTTACCTACTCCATCTCCCTGGACCCGGGGCAGGCTGCCTACACCCCAGGACTGCCCCACGAGACTGGTCAACAGACCCACTCCAGAGGGCCTGGAACCTCGCTCCCGGGGGCAGTCCGTGCCTCTCCTTGCTTGCATCCCAGGGCGCTGGGGGCTCTCGGGTGAGCTGCAAACCTCCCTCCTGGTGGTTCCTGGGTTTCCCACCGACTATCTCCCTGCTGCCCCCCTCAGCGTGAACCTGAGCCATCTGTCCATGGGACTGAGGTCCCCAAGCGCAGGGCTCCCCGGACAGGCGTGAGGAGGAAGGGGAGAAAGCACACGGGACGAGTGGAACCAGCTCCAAACACCAGCCGGAGCGCTCCCGAGGCCACCCTCCCTCCCGAGGACGCTGACCAGCCCACCACGGGCCAGCGGCTCCCCCGGTGAGCACCCACCCCCTCCTCGGCACAGTCGGGCCTCTGCCCACAGCCCACGGTGTGTCTTGAGTGTCCCCACATGTGTCTGAGCCTCAGCGTGCTCCTCTGACGGGCAGGGTGGCTGGCGATCAGCCTGCTAGGGTGCCCATGGGGAACATGGGAGGAGCTTAGAGGGGCTCCCCTGGCGCCCGGCAGTGCAGAAAGGACGGCCGGCCAAGCTGGGCCACTTCGGGGCTTACTTCTCTTTACCCGATGAAAAGCCTTTGGCCTCACCCGTCAGTGGCCTGAAGCCTGGCTCACTTGGAAAAGCACATGGGAAGCAGCCTTTTGGAATGGAGGCTCACGATTCCCTGGGGCTGTGCCCGGTCCTTGTCCTCATCATGGCCACAACGAGGGACCTCTGGGGACAGCAGAGGGGTACCTGGGAAGGTTCGGGTAGGACTTCCTTCAGCCACAATAGGTATGCAGCACCCACTTTGTGCAGACCCGTTGGGGTCACTTAGCATAACTGAGTGAAGGAAGCAGACACAGTACTGGGACCCCATCCCGTGTGGAGTCGGGCAGTCACTTCAGGCGTCATCCGCAGGTCACAGCCGGGAAGCATCACGGGTGATACCCTCACGGCCTCCTCATGTAATGGGGGGCATGACAAGGGGCCAGAGGAGGATCTGAGAAAGTGAGCGTTCACTGGGCCAGGAGGGGGCACTGCCTATGTGCACAAAATGGGTGGAGGAGGCGTTTAGGCCTTGGGGCAGGGAGAGCCCAGCAGGTCACTCATCTTTGGATTCGCATGGGCGGGCTGGCGACTGGGGACTTCCTAGTCGGGAGCATGGGAGAGGATGGGGTCCCAGGACAGACACGCAGGGTCAGGAAGGGGGAGGGGCAGGGGCCTGGACAGGCAGGGGAGTGCACAGCGGCCAGGCCCACACAAGGGTGGACCCGGAGGGCAGTGTGGCTGGAAAGACCAGGCTTCTCACTCGGCCACCCCCAGGCCTTACCCCAGCTGCAGGATGGGACAGGCTAGGCGCCCTGCCTGGGAGCCCGAGCATGTGCCCTGCGCCATCGATGCCAGCCAGCTTTCATCCACCCTGGAGGGCCAAGTCCTCCACCACTTGGTCCAGGAGGAGCACCTGGGGCCCACGGTGGCAGAGCTGGAAGGTGAGGGGCTGCGGCCAGAGGACCATGTAGGGTGGGCTTCCCAGACTGGGGTTCCCTTCAAGGCAGTGAGGGCTCTCCTGTGATCCTAAGGCGCGGGGAATCAGGCCCACGGTGACCCTTTCTCTGTGTCCTGCTCCAGAACCACGGCAGACGCAGCTGGCTCCAGAGACACGGGGAGGGCCGGTTTCGTCGCCTGAGCCGGTCCAGGAGCTCCCTGAGACCCCTGTGCTGGAGCGACGGCCGGTGTCACCTGCTTCCGCCCCTGCAGAGCCGGAGGATGTCCCAGCAGTGGCCTCAGCCCAGGGGCCAGGCCCTGAGCTGGAGCCCCATGAGCCCTCGGGCCTGGGGCCCAGGGCACTTGCTGGAATGGCACCAGGTGTGGCAGAGCCAGGTCCAGGTCCAGAGCCCACCGGCCCCTGTGCTGCGAGCCCCTGGGACATCCCAGGACTGGTCTCAGGCCCCGAGCTGGAGCCCCGTGAGTCCTCGGGTGCGGGGCCCGTGTCACCTGCAGGAATGGCACAGGGCCTGGCAGAGCCAGAGGTGGTCCTGGAGCCCACCAGCCCCTGTGCCGTGAGCACCCGGGATTTGCCGAGGGAGAGGGTGCGGACCATCCTGGCGTTTGCCCCACGCCTGGTGGCCGAGCAGCTGACCCTGATGTGTGCGGTGAGCGGAGCGGGCTCTCGGGGTCGGGGGTGGGCCTTCCCTGTGTCACGGGCTGCCCCAGACCTGCCCGCCCCTGACGTGGACTCCTGTGATGTGGGCCCACGTCCCAGCTTCCCCACGGACTCACCATGTGCCCTGAGAGACTCTCCTCACCCCCAAGCCCTCACTGACCACACGGGGACAGTAGGGCTGGCCCTTAGGGATCCTTGCAGACCAAGGAGGAGGAGCGGAGGGAAGGTGGGCAGGGCCTGGCCGGGCAGGGAGGGGCAGGGCAGGGGAGGGGTGCTCAGGGAGGTGCTGCCAGGGCCTTAGGTACTCGGGCCATTGGCCTGGCAGGCTCCTATGGCCTCCGCACTTCAGAGGCCCCTGCCATGGACCTGACTGCGTGGGAGACACAGACACCAACAAAGGCCCTGGGTGGAGTTGTTTCAGGGGAGACTGCACCTGAGTGGGGAGCGGGATCCACGGGGTGGCAGCATGGGAGGCAGATGCCCCAGGCTGGGCAGGCGTGAGCTGCCTTGTGCCTCAGGGAGGACGTGAGTGAGGGTCCCTGTGAGCAAAGCCCCTCTGTGCCCCATCACTGTGGGGCCCTGTGCATCCGGTCCTGGGCGCCTCAGTGGACGGGGTCTGGAGTCCGGACGGCCACAAGGCTCACAGCACGTCCCCAGCTGCCTGGGCCCCAGCTCTGACCAGTGACCCTGCCTGGGAACAGGGGCACCAGGGGCACAGCTGGATGACACCTCTTATCATCCCCAGGAGCTGTACAGTAGGGTTGAATGTGGTGAATGCAAGGTCTACGTAGAGAGACAACCACTGAGGGAAGCCATTGTGCTCCTGGCCCCCAACATCCTTAACGTCATCAGGCAGTTTGGTACCACGTTTCATTGGGTCATCTCCTCCTGCCTGAGGGCCCCGAGCAGGATGGCCCAGGACAGGGCCCGAGTGGTGGAATTCTGGATCCAGGTGGCCAAGGTCTGTCATGGGACGGCCCCCGGGGTCCCCTCCTTGGCCAGCTCTCAGGATGGGTGCCTGCGGTCTACCCTGCACGGTCCCTGGGGCCTCCTGCCAGGGGCGTGCGGACCTGGACTCGCAGGCCCCGGGGGAGGGACAGCCATCCCCGGCCCCTTCCTTGGGTTGAGCCACAGTCCTCCACCCAGGAGGGCTGCTCACCAGGTACCAGGTGTGCTGGGCTCCCTGGGTGTCTGTCTCCTTAAGGACAGGAGTTCATGGGGGGACAGAAGCAGAGAAGCAGGCCACGCTCTCAGCTCTGTCTTCCCTCCCAGGAGTGTCTGGCTCTCAGAAATTTCGAGTCCTTCCGTGCCATCATCTTCGCCCTGCAGCGCCCTCCTGTACGTCGCCTGGAGAGCACCTGGGCACATGTTTCCTGGTGGGTAGCCCTGTCCCTGGGACCAGGGCACCTGAGTGGACAGGGACACCCCTACACCTTGCAGTGTCCCTCAGTGGGCTGGGACTTCCTGGGAGGCGGCAGAGCCTAGGGGCGGGGATGGCGGGCTCTTGGGGGCCCCTGTGGGTTAGGCCACGGGTACCCCTGCAGGAATCAGTTTCCTGCAATGTTAGGTGTGGGTTGAAGCCCATTGGAGATCTTGAGCTTGTGCTCTGCAGCAGGAGGTCTCTGCCCCAAGGACAGCGACCTTGCCCAAAGCAGATTCGCCCCTGGGAGAACTGGGAATGGAGGCCCCGGGGGGAAACATGAAGGCCCCTCCACAGGCCACGGATTCCCCGGAGCTCAGGGCCATGGTGGAAAGCCTCCTGCGGGCTAGTGGGCCTTCTAGGATCTCCAGGAAAAGGGGTCGGCCCCGGGACTCTCCGCCTGCTGGCCACATGCGTCCCTCCTCCTCTCCCCTCCCCATAGGAAGAGCTCCTGGATCTACAAAAAACTTAAAAAGAGGAACAAGGGGCTTAAAGGGAAGCAGCTCCTCAAGGTAAATGGGGGCTGGAGGTCTGGAAGGGAGGGGTCCTTGGGGCAAGTCCTCTGCCGCGCTGTGGCAAAGCTTTGGGGAAGACTCGAGGAGTGCGGGGTGAGACGGGGAAGCTGATGGGGAAAGTAGGGTCCCCCAGGCCTATGAGGGCCTCGTCTGTCTCCCTCCCTGGCTCCACTTGACTGTGGGCCTGGCATCCAGTGAGGACCCAGGGGACAGACCCCCGGTCAGGGCTGGGGATGGCGTGGCGTCGGCAGCAGGGTTGGGGCCCGTGGCTGAGCAACGTCGGCTTGTCCCCTGGGTCCTCTGAGCCTGTCACGGACCCTCTGTGGCCTCGGGCTCCTCATGTGCACATGGAGGGTTGCCGTCACCCTGGGGTGTGGGCCTCCCTGGTGAGCAGGGTCCAGGGAGCCCAAGACGCGCTTCAGCTTTGTGCACCCCCCCTGGTCATGGGAGGGGAGCCGTGCTGATAGCCGGGTGACAGTGAGGGCTCAGGGCACCCTGGGAGGCAGAGGGACCTCCCCTGACCCTCTCAGGGCGGCGGCCGTGGCCCAAGGACCCCCATGAGTTTGTGTGTGTTGGAGCTGGGGTCGCTCTAGGCTGAGAGCCTGCTGGAGGTGGGGACAGCGTAGGTGCCAGGGGGCTCGGGCGAGCCATCCATCCACCACGGTCTGGCTGTGGGAGGCCACGTGGGAGGGGAGCATGAGCACCTGAGCGTCGTGCACCTTGCAGGAGGCGAGGGCCATGTTGAGGCGATGGCCGCCGTCCCCCAGGGCATCCCAGGATATGAAGACGCAGGTGAGCGTGGCGTGGCCAGGGTCGGGGCGGTGGGGTGACCCTGCACCTGCTCCTGGTCCCACAAGCTCTGAACTGCCAGCTCTGGGGTGACCAGGAGGAGGGCGAGAGCAGCTGGGTACAGGGGGAAGTTGGAGGACAGGAGCAGGGACCACAGGACCTGGGACTGGCCAAAAGCCAACCCTGGGAGGGACCAGGAGGGGAGAGCAGGTGGAAGGGAAGGAGGGAGGCCGCACAGGGTGGGTGGTCCAAGGGAGCTGGGGGCTGCGGGTGTGGGGTTCAGGGGAGGCTCTGTGGGCACCCCTGCGGCAGGTGGGGACTCATCACCTCCCCACCCCGGTGGCACAGGGCATGATCCCGCCGCTCGGACTGATCCTGTACGAAGCCTTAGAGAAACAACAGGAACATCATGTGGACGTGAGTGATCCATCAGGGCTCAGGGGGGCAGGATGGTGAGCTTTAGGGAGGAGAGAGCCCCCAGTGAGCCCGGACCTCTCAGCACCAGCCACCCCCCTCCTGAGTCCCCCCTCCACCCCAGGACCTGGGCTTCTTGGAGAGGACTGCCAGAAGGACCCACCTAAGCCCGGTCCTGGCCCCAGGGCAGGTGGGGCTGAGGGCTCCAGGGGGCAGCATGTGGGCAGGACTGGTCTCCCCGTCAGGCCCTGCCCTGGGGGAGGGATGCTGCTCCTTCAGGGCAGGAAGCACATCGGGGGGCTGGCAGTGCCTTCCCGCCTGAGGCCTCAGCTCCCCAGTGCAGTCCCCGCTTCTCGGTAGCCCCGAGCCCGGGCCAGGCCCGGGTGCTGTTTCTGGGCAGGCCTGCCCCTTGGAGGGCCCTGGCGGTCCTCCACCTTGAGAAAGGGTGGGGACGTTCCGGCCTCCTTCTGGGCTCAGAGGGCTGTTTCCGATGTACTTTGGCCGCCTTGCTGCCTTCCAGGGTGATGGTATAAAATAGAGAGAGTTGAGTGCCCAGCCATGAAAGGTGAGGGATGTAGTCAAGACCCCCCGGGCAGGACCTTGTCCGGGCCATCCCCTGGGTGTAACGCGTGTTGAGAGAGTTAAGACATGCAGGGCTCAGGACACTAAAGGCTTTGTTAGGTGGGGGATGGGGTGGCATCAAGGCCGCCTTCCTGGAGGAGGAGCTGGAGACCCAACAGTGGGAACAGGCAGGGCTGGATGGCATTGGAAGCAAGGCGGGTTTCCGTGAGCAAAGATCCAGGACCATCGCAGTGCCCCACTCCTCAACCCCCTCCTTGTCTGCATCCTGTCCTTCCTCTGCCCCAGGTCACTGACTTCCTAGAGGAGATCGTCATATACAGGTTCCTGGCCAGGCAGTATGACCTGGAGCCCAAGGAGCACTTCCTGTCCTTTTTCCAGAGACTGAAGCTCCTGCGTGAGGAGCAGAGGTGAGGCTGCCAGGAGTGGGGTGTGGGCTGTAGCTGCCGGCAGGCTCTGGGGGAAGGGCCCCCTGCCATGTGGCTCCAGGGGCTCACAGGTGGCCCTCTGTCCTGCAGCTACGGCCTGTCCTACCACCTGGAGCCCCCAGGTCAGAGGGCAGGCAGAAAAGGACTGTTAAAGTTCTTCAGGTCCCTCAAGATTTAAACTTACGGGCCAGGGCCAGGTGAGTTTCTGGGCTGGGGCGATCGGCAGGGGGCGGGCTGTTCCCCAGCCTCAGGGAAGCTTCGGGCCATGCTGGGCGTGGGGGCGTCCTAAAGACCGGGGCGGCTGGGGTCCCAGCTCCACTGCCGACCAGGCCTGTCAGGCTGAAGGGTGGTTCCCTTCCCCTCTGGGACCCAGCCTCCTCCTCTCTGAGTAGGTGACGCTCAGGAGCCTTCCCGTGACAGGGACCCCCCGGGTGCTGGTGATTGACAGGACCCTCCGTGCAGGGCCCGGGGCCCAGAGGGCAGTGGGGACGGGGTGGAAGCAGGATAATGGGGGGAACCTGGGATGACCGGTCTCTTCTGATCACCCGCGTGGCCCTGTAGCTGCTGTCATCGGGCCCGCGGCCCTGCTGGTGTCCTGGCTGCATGTGGAGGAGAGCTGCTTCCCCTCCGGGCAGGCGGCCCCTGGCGCCCCAGGACCCCAGTCTGCTTGCTGCTCCTCTTCCTCCCGCTGCTCATCCTGCGCCTCTGCTGGGGCGGCTGCTCTGGCACCTCCTCCGTCGGCAGACTCGGGCAGCTCCCCCGGCTGCCGCTGTATCCTCAAGGACCCGTATGTAGCTGCGGCGCACCTGGCCACCTTCGTGCGGTGTCGTCCCCTCTGCTCGTGGCCCGTTGGACAGAGGCGAGCCGCCCCACCGTGTGGAGGATGTTCCCCTTCGTGCAGGTGGCCTCCCGCCGTGACACCAACTCCTGCCTGGGCGCCGTCAGCCACCGAGTCGTAGCCACAGGGTTCCAGGAATAGGTGGGGGCTGTCCTCACCAGGCCCGGCCTTTCCCGGGACGGACATAGACACGGCGCAGTGCCGCGTGGGACCACGGCCTCCTGGTGCCCAGCGGAGGCATCCGAGGATGCAGGGGTGGCCGACTGTCGCAGGGTCCCGGGGCTTGCTTACAGGGGAGCCCCCGGTGCAACTTCCTCCCGTCATCCCTGAGAAATAGCCTCCCCAGGCACAGTGTGGTCTGGGTGTTGTCTCTGAGGTTTATGGTTCCTGGGGGTTGGGGTCATCTCTGTGCAGAATGTAATAAATGCTGAACGGATTGCCACCACACTGCTCTTTCTTCTCAAAGCTCTGCCCCTCCTGCGGACTCCGTGCGCCCCAGCCCACCCCACCCCAGCCCTCAAACTCTCTGATGCAGGGTGGCCCTGACCTCCGCCAGGTTGTCCTCCATCCTCTGTCCTCCCCCCATAAGGTGCTCAGGAAGAGCAGGGTGCTCCAAGCCCCAGGGGGGCACACCTCGGCAACACTGTGGAGGCCTGTTCAAACAGAAACTGAACCTTCTTTCCTGTCACCTATAGATTATGATCAGACACCGAAACTTGTTGATTAGAAGCCCCAGGGTGTCTCTTCACGTCTTGAACACCACTGCAGATGTACCCAAGTAGATCCCACGGCTGCAGGGCGCCAGTCTAGCACCGTCCCATTTAATGAGACACAGCTGCTCCACACATTCCAGAAAATTCCTTTGCGAAAAACTTTGAACTTGGTCTCTCAAAGCACCTCCAAGAGGTGCACGCCTTCCACTGGGGGGGCTTTGTCTGAGCCCACTTTCTCCACGCTTCACACCTCAGAGCACCCCCCAAAGCTCCCGGGTTCCCAGTCTTCCCCCATGGTGCCCCTCAGCCGCCCATCCCCAGGCCAGGCTGCTGTGAGGCCCCTGGTGTCCCGCTCCTGGGTCCTGGCTGAGCGGCCTGATGTCTGCGACAAAAGACTGGGGAGGCTGAGCGGAGGCACTTGGCTCTGATTCTCCCCATACGCTCCCCCAGGACTCTCAGGATGTGCTCACCCTCCCAGGAGGGGAGGCCTGGCCTGGAGGGGAGCTCCAGGATCAGCACAAACACCCCCTTGGGGAGCTCCAGGATGGAGAGAGGCTCCAGGATGGAGAGGGTCTCCAGGCCTTATGCTGCAGGGGGAGCCCCAGACTGGGACTGGGGAAGCGGACGTGGGCCCTCCTCACAGCCTCAGGTGACCAGGTGACAGGAGGGAAAATCGGGACACCCACGCCACCCCGCCCTCCTTCCCCTGGACCTTCCCACAGCACCCTCAGAGCCATCTGCCTACACGGTGGTCCCAAGGGATGACCTCAGGCTCCCCGGCCACAAAGGGAGTTAGGTTTGGGCAGGAGGAGGGCAGGCGGGCCCCTGGCAGGGCTGTGGCACAACTCAGACATGTCATCCTGCACGGCCCACCCGCCTCAACCTCACACAGAAGAGCTTCTGGGCCCAGAAACAAAGCAGCAGCCCTGGGCCTGGTGGGTGGTCACTGGGTCAGCGGTCCGTCCTCCCCCAGTGTGTGCAGGGGCCCCAAGTACAACACGGCCTGGGCTGCTGGTGCTGGGCCACCAGGCTCACATGGCTGTGGGCTGCAGCGCACCTGCCCCACCCGGCGTGTGCTGGGGAGGTGGCAGGGCCCTCTGGCCCCTGGTGCGCTCCTCTGCACCCAGGCACGGGCTCTGGGGGCTCCCCGTCTTCGGGCTCTTCAGAGAAGCTGATGATGGAGTTCTTGTTCACAGGCTCAGAGAATGAACTTTGCAAACACTCAAGGTAGGAGAGCATGTGCGAGGCTTTTATTTAGAGATAAAGCAGAGGACAGAGCTCCTGGCTTGCCCCTGCCCGGAGGGGATAAGATAGCCCCGGGGTGATGCACAGTCTAGGGGATTTATAGGCAGGTGAGAGACAAAGGGCCAGGGATGCAGACCTGCAAAAGGGTCCCCTAATGCTTATCTTTGAAGAGACACTAAGTTTCTTATCAGTCTTCCAGATTATTTTGCTTACTTGCCATTATCACTCGCCTACATTGCATATCATTTGATTAGGGCTAGAGGAAGAAAAGCAGCATCTGGGTGAAGTTAAAGAAAATAAGCCGGGCCTTTTATCAGGCTACGGTACATTTTACAATAACCTCATTTAATTGACACAATGAAGACATGGGCTATGCTGCGGTCTTTTCTTATGTGGCGGATATTCAAACATTTCAGGCCAAGTTACTCCTGGATTTTTAGTTTTAATTAAGCTCACACAAGAATGCTTATATTACTTTACAGAATTAATGTGACTGACTTTGCTTAATTGTTTAATATGGAGTTTCAGTAGGGGTTTTATTCCGGAGGCCCTCACCCTGCTCTGTTCTGCACCCACGGTCCCTGCCTCACCAGCACTGAGGCTCCGTGGCTTCCCTCCCCAGCTGCCATTCCCTCCTAGTTCCTCCTCCAGGCTTCCCTTCTGCACTGCCCAAGCTCTCTGATCCCATGCTCGCACCCCTCTCCCCCTGCCCTCCCAGCCTTCTCCTTCCCCCATCCCTCCCCTGGGCTGGGACTCCTGTTAGGAGGGCGTTATGTATTCTCCTGGGTTCTTGTCCCCGCCGCAGCAAAGAACTGAGGGGCAGAGACGCAGCAGTGAAGAACATGTAAAAGTTTTATTTACAGAGAGAAAGTGCACACTCAGAGAGAGGGGAGTGTGGGCTACCTCAGAGAGGGAGGCGCACCGAAAGGGTGGGGTCTCCCCCTTGGAAGGAATTTTCAGGAATGTGACAAAGGGCTAGGGGTGTGGACCTGTGAAGTGGTCTCAAGATGAGACACGAAGTTTCTTATCAGCCCTCCCGGTCATTATGCAAAATTAGCTTAACACAAGAAACGCCCTGCTCTGATGGATTCCCACCAGGAGATCAGCTTCCTGGTTGGGGAGCATATCAGTTAAGACTGCCCTCCCTGCCTCCAAGGTGGGCTGAGTTATTGTATGTTCACTAAAGACTGTGTTAAGTGTGGATAAAATGAAAGTTCCTGTGGCCAGGATTCTCACCTGGGCCTAGTCGGCTAGCTCACCACTCATGTGGGCAATATGTTGCTATTGACTCTATAGAAAGAGCTCCACCCAGTGCTCTGGGTGACACGGTGACACGGCGGCGACGGCGAGGCTGCAGGAGAGCAGAGCAGAGGCTGGAGTGGTGGCAGCGCTGAGGTCAGAGCCCCAGAGGATGGCTGTGTGGGATGGCTGTGTAGGCATGGAGGCCCAGAGGCAGAGACCCACTTGCTGCATGCAGACTCGCTCTGACTGGCTGGGGTGGTAGTGATTGACCTGCCACTGTGGAAATAAAGTTGGGTATAACCCTTTCACCCCCAGAACGTTTTACTGTCATTTCTTTGGTCACATTGAATCCATAGTGAACTTGCCCAGGGTTGAAACCCATCGGCAGTGCATTGAAAATCTTACCTCTTCACTTCCTGGGTTTTGAAATGCAATCTTAGCTTTAAGATAGAATCTTTCCTGTCTTTACTGTGCTGTTTATGGCTGGGCTAGCTTGCTAAGTGAACTGTCCAGTCCGCAAATTACTTGATACGGGGATGGCGGAGGAAAAACCGCATATAGGTATAGTTGGAAAAATAAGCTGGGCCTTTTAGCAGGCTAAGTGAGTCTTACCTTAGTCAATGACATGATTTACAAAACACAATAAAGACAAGGGTATGCTGAGAGACTTTCCTTTATCTGGGGGAATACTCAAGCATTCCAGGCCTGTTACTCCTGGCTTCTGGAACTTAAACTGATCTCATGAAAAGATGCTCCACATCACTAATCATCAGAGAAATGCATATTAAAACCACAATGAGATATCACCTCACACCAGTAAGGATGACCACCATCCAAAAGACAAACAACAAATGTTGGCGAGGCTGTGGAGAAAGGGGAACCGTCTTACACTGCTGCTGGGAATGTAAATTAGTTCAACCACTGTGGAAAGCAGTATGGAGGTTCCTCAAAACTCTCAAAATAGAAATACCATTGACCCAGGAATTCCACTCCGAGGAATTTACCCTAAGAATGCAGCAGCCCGGTTTGAAAAAGACATATGCACTCCTGTTTATCACAGCACTATTTACAATAGCCAAGAAATGGAAGCCACCTTAGTGTCCCTCAGTAGATGAATGGCTAAAGAAGATGTGGTACATATACACAATGTAATATTAGTCAGCCAGAAGAAGAAAAATCCTACCATCTGCAACAACATAGATGGAGCTAGAGGGTATTATTATGCTCAGTGAAATAAGCCAGGCAGAGAAAGACAAGTATCAAATGATTTCACTCATCTGTGGAGTGTAACAACAAAGAAAATAAACCCGAAGGAACAAAACAGCAGCAGACTCACAGAACCAAAGAATGGACTAACAGTTACCAAAGGAAAAGGGACTGGGGAGGATGGGTGGGAAGGGAGGGATAAGGGCGAGGAAAAAGAAAGGGGGCATCACGAATAGCATGTATAGTGGGGGGGGGCGGAGCACGGGGAGGGCTGTGCAACACAGAGAAGACAAGTAGTGATTTTACAGCATCTTACTAAGCTGATGGGACAGTGACTGTGAAGGGGTATGTGGGGGGGACTTGGTGAAGGGCGGAGCCTAGTAAGCATAATGTTCTTCAGGTAATTGTAGATTAATGATACCAAAATAAAATTTTTAAAAAAAAGCACCTACTATGCAGCAGGACCCATCTAGGTAGCAGTTTTCTCTGCACAGACGAATGCATCCAAGATGAAGGGAACCTGTGGAATGACCGATGTGGTCACAGGTCAAACCATTTCTCCAAATCAACTTTACCAATAAAAAGCTGATTTTAAAAAAAAATTACTCATTTAAGGATTTCCAGGGGGATGATACATCCCTGTTCTTTACTTTTGCAGAAGTGGTTATCTAGTTTATCTTTGGGATAAGAATCACAACAATTCCTGTGCATCTTAAGGCTGGGTTGACATGTCATCGTAAGCATTCTGAATGACAGGTGCCAATGTATGTGTGGAGGTATTGTGTATGTTAAGGAAATAGACTGTTGAGTGGAGGCTTTTAAGTATTTGAACAACATTATCACACCCACACTTAAGCCCAAGCTCCAATTTCAGAGCTAGCTGGGACCATTCGATGGTTCATAGGTATGATACCTGTAGTATACTGTACTAAGGCACAGAATCACATGACTACAGCATGGTGTCAGGGTAGTATAGTATAGTATCGGGGATGACCCATGCTGGAATTCATATGAGTGATAAATAAAGTTTTATCTGCAAAGCCACCAGATTTTCCGTTACCACTGCATAAACCCTCAACAGCCCTATGAGTTTGTATTATTTATTGCCTTATTTACAGATAAAGAAACTCAAGCACAGGCAGTTTAGGTAACACATCCACGTTCACCCAGCTGGACAGTAGGGGAGCTGGGATTCAAGCTCAGGTTGACTGAGTCCATGCTTAACATCACTGAGCTTCCAGCTGGCAAATGACTCCTAAAGATTACAAAAGAAGTTTTTAAAATCAAGGCAAGGAGACATAGCATGGTGGTGAGAATTCTCCTGCATCCAGCTGGCCACAGTTAGCCTTGGGCTGGTCACTCTGAGGTCACAGGTGAAACAAGGTCAGAGGTGTGACTAGAAGCCCTTATCCTGGTGTTGAGCAGGTGAGTGAGATGGGGAGGGGATGTTTTATGCAGTTTTGCAAACCGGCACAATTAAGCCAGAAAAGATGGAATCTTCTGTTTTGCCCTTCTCTTTTATCTGTATCCCTGCTCCTCCTAGATCCAGTAAAGCTGGCCTGAAGTCCCAAGAAATAGACTTGAAGTTTGTGGATAAAATGAGGGTTCCTGTGGCCAGGATTCTCACCTGGCCCTGGCTGCCTGGCTCACTGCACACCTGTGGGCAATACACTGCTGTTGACTCTGCATAAAGAGCTCCGCCCAGTGCTCTGGGTGACATGGTGGCAGGGCTGCAAGGCTGCAGGAGAGCAGAGCAGAGGCTGGAGTGGTGGCAGCGCCAAGGACAGAGGCCCAGACGACGGCTGTGCGGGACAGCTGCGCGGACAGACGGGCCAGAAATAAAGTTGGGTTTCAGCCCCGGGCAAGTTCGCTATGGATTCAATGTGACCAAAGAAATTGCCAGCAAAATGTTCTTGGGGTGAAAGGGTTATGCCCAACTTTATTTCCAGGTGGCAGGTCAGTCACTAGAATCCCGTTCACTCAGAGCGAGCCTGCCTCTGGGCCCCTCTGTCCTCACAGCCGTCCTCTGGGCCTCTGTCCTCTGCTCTGCTCTCCTGCGGCCTTGCAGCCCTGCCACTCTGTCGCTATGTCTTTGTTTTTTTTTCTTTTCCGTGTGGATGTCCCGTTGTCCTAGTACCATTTGCTTGAGACTCTCCTTTCTCCATGAATGGCCTTTCCATACCTCTGGGCTGTCTGTTCTGTTCCACGGGTTTGTTTCCTCTTCGGCCAGCGCCACTCTATGGTAACAGTAGCTTTAATAGTAACATTTGAGGTCAGGTAGTTATCAGTCCTCTGGATTTGCTTTTTGCCTTCAAATTGTGTTGACTATTCCGGGCCTTTTGCCTTTCCTTCTTACTGTTTGTCTCTTCTTATTTGTGTATGTAAAATGTGATACCATTATAATACTTTTTTTCTTTCCTGACTTTATTTTTAGGAAGATTTCGATGTGGATCATTTGGTATCTGGCGGCAGGAAGCACGTCCAGCTGGAGGAACTGAGAGACGACCTGGAACTCGACGATGAGCTTCTTAAGACCGCCATGGTCGGACTCATCAACAAGGACTATGCAGATTTTGTTAACCTTTCAACAAACTTGGTAAACCTTTAATCCACAGTTCCTACCTGTCAGTATATTTACACACACACACTTCTTTCTTGCTCATTTGTTCTTAAAAGTGCTGAGTGTTTTTTAGAAAACGTTCAGTTGATTTTTCCCCCCAAAGAACTTGAAAAGATTACTAATCTCAACAAGAAAAGAACTAATCTTTTTGATAAACATCTTTTGTCTGTAGTTTTTTTACTCATTTAATATGGTTCTTGCTTGAATTTTATTATTAAATAGTGAAAAGTGAAGTACAGTGATATGAGTGTGTGTTTGTGTCAGTTGCTAACTGATTACTATGAAATCTCACTGGTCAGGCAAATTTGCAAGAAAAATAATCAGGTTTTCCTAAGGCAATATTTAATTAACTTTGAGGTCTATTTGCTAGTCAGAGCTAGGTTGAGGGAACATTGTCCAGTATTGATCTTTAGGAGACCTGGTTTTATAAAAACATAAGAATGGTTTGTAATAAACTTGTCAGTTGTTTGTGAAAATCATTTAGAAATGCTTGAGTTTTAATACTCACAAAAAGTCTTCTTGTTCGTATTTTATTTTGTTTTTAAATCTATTTGTCAATTGGGAATTTCAAGAGGCATGACAGTTAATGAGCCATATTTGCTTTCAGGAAATATACCACTAAGATAAATGTTCCAGTAGGATTAGGAACCCAGAACATTTCATTTCTGTTCTATTAATCTGAAATTTTTCTCAAGGTTTACAATAATGTTGAGAGATACAGCCCATCAGACTTTCACATCAACTGGTAGAGTATCCTAAATTGTGGGCAGATAGCTGTTTCTCACCCATTAAAATTCTTCAATTTCATGTAAAAATTCATCCAAAGACAAATTGCACATGAGGAAGCTTTCATGCCCTTATTTTTATAGTCTAGTGAATATTAACAATGTTTCCATATTCTATGAGTAATATCTGTGGCAAAATAACATTTCTGCTATTTAGCTCATTAGCAGGATGTGGCTGCACAGAGAAGAACCTAAGTCTAGTACACCTTGGTCATTAAGCAGATCCTGCACTTACCCCTTGCTGTGATGTGCTTGTGGCAACATGATTTTGCCTTTAGGTCGGCATGGACAAAGCCCTCAACCAGCTCCCTGCGCCTCTGGGACAGTTACGAGAAGAGGTTCTGGTAAGTCATCAGATAATATTAAACAGTCTGTGGTAAAGCATGGCGTGCCCGGTTGTCTTCTCCAGGAAGAATTCCTTTTTTAATCTGCTAGGTAGGTTTGTTGTTTTGTAATGGTCCCTGATTGTAGTATTCACCTTCAAAGAAGTTGTCAACTTCCTACAGTCAGTCAGACACAAAACAAAACTAAAAAGTTCTCTGGTTTGTTTGTTACAACTTAGAAAACATATTTGATTTGAAAATGACAGATTCTGCCAGTAGATGGCTTAAAATGTTAGGGGAAGACAAGGGCATTTCCAAATTCAGCTTGTTTCAGCCGCCTCACTCATATGTAAATGGTCTCCAACTTATGAATGGCTTGTATCTTAAAAATTTGTAATTTTACAAGTATTTTCCCAAATAATGTTTTAGATGTGGTTAGATTCCTAGGCCAGTTCACAAAAGCTGTTTAACATCTCATGTATCCAAGGGATAATAAAATGTAATGCCTAATAAATGCTACATTTTAATGCTCCTCTGGGAAAATGTGCTGCGGGACCCCCACCTCTAAGCCCCTGGGAAGCGGGAGTCCTCCTGGAAGAACAGTAGGGGGGAGTCTGGGTATCAATTCCAAAGAAAATCACGTTGCCCTGTCCTCCCCCGGTGTCCTGTCTGGCTCAGGCCTTGGACACCCCGTCTCGAGTAGTTGTGATGCCCTGCCATAAACGTGGTGCACTGTACCCCATTTCCCATGTGTATCCCCACTAGACCACAGCAGCCTGAGTGGCCTCTCACACGCAGCCCCTAAGACAGTGCCTGGCACCTTGTAAGTAAAGACACAATGCATGGATAAAGTTGGGAAAAAAAACAAAAACGCAGAATAATAGATGTCAATTCTGAGAAATCCAGAAGAGGGGTATGCAGAAAAGATGTCATAAAAGAAGGAAGTTTTGAGCTGTGCCTTGAACTGGCACATATTTGTGAGTGTTTACGTCTTGTCTGAATGTCACAAAAGCCCGTTCATGTGCTTTTCCTTGGAATGGAAGAGAAGTGGTTTGTGGCCCGCTGCTGGACCCCACAGCTGGACCCCAACAGCAGCCCGCGGGTGGCGCTCCGGCCGTCGTTCTGGCGGGCCACCCCCTCCCTTCCAGCCTGTGGCTGTGGTGTTCCCTGAGCCTCACCTTCCTTTACCGTCCGCCCTTCTCCCCAGACTTCCTCCCTGCGGGCAGATGTGCTCTGCTGACGTCTCCTCTGAACCTCCTGGGCTGCCACTTGCACGCAGGATCTGGTCCTGCCTCGCCGCCTGCCAGCATCATATCCCCGTCCCTTTTCCACAGCCACCTTTATAGCCACTTTTCTCCTAATCAGCTACAGACCTGCCCTCGCCTTTTGATCTCAACTCATGAAGCTGCTCTGTGAGGTTCTAAGACCCCTGGAGGATAAGACTGTTTCTGCCTTGTTCCTCCTTGCGTCCTTACTGGCTTCCACAATAGCTGACAGTATTTCATCATGTTTGTTGAATGAGTTAGTTCACCGTTCTGTGGAATGGTGGTGATTTGTCTGGTTTATCCTAGTCGGTGCCATTACCTTTGTTTTGGCCCTGATTCCCAGTCACCTCATACTTGACGAGATTCATTAGCTTCTGGACATGTTTCTCCACCTATGACCACTCCCACATTCCAGCCATCCTGTTCCTCGTTTCTTGATTCCTACTATTCCCAAACATTTCATGATATATCAGTGCTTCAGCACTCCCTAGTTCTCCAAATACAGAGTCCAGCGTAAAGGCCTTATCTGAGTGGAGTCCTCCTAAATTAGCCCATCCCTCTTAAATTCTGCTTCTCTGCAAGGGGAGCCGGCAGTGCACCCAGGTGTGTGCCTCCCTGTCCCTGCGTCTGGCACGCGCGGTCGTCTCCTCCTGCGTTTGCCCTCTGATAACCCCCTGCCCACCGCTGCCAGCATACACACGTCTTCAGAGTCAGACTCCAGCCCTAACTCTTCTCCAGACTCTCCTGTACTTTGACTCAGATTATCCTTTCTCTGCCCAGACCACCTATGACATTCATTGTGTATGTATGCTTTTTCTACTGGCCACCAATTCTGTGTGACCTCAGCTCTCTGTGTGTCATCTTACCCCCAAATTATGAGTATCCTCGATGGCAGTTGTGGCCAGTATTGTGTATTTTTGTCACTATCTGCATAATTTTCCCTATAGATGTTAAGTTCTATGGAATTGAGTTACATGTATAAATTTTGTAATGTTATAAATCAGTTTCTGCAGTACATTTTCTTTGTTTTTTTTAGAGTCTTAGGTCATCTGTCAGAGAAGGAATCTGTGCAGATGAACGAATGTCTAAACAAGCGGACATTACGGACAAAAAGGTCCGCACCAGTGTCGCATGGACTCCCTGGAGCACCTGGGAGCCGGGGCCCAGGGTCTCGCCGGCTCCTCCAGGGCCTTCGCGAAGAGGGAGTGGGTGCCTCTGGGCTTGAGGCATCGGTAGGCACACCTACCCATCCAGAGAGCAGGCTTACATTCAGGTTGAGAGACAGGCAACTAGCTGGGTCCCAAACACAGAAACGGCCTCAGCTGATATTTACAAGTTCTGCAAGTTCCCCTCTGCCGCCTCCCCTCCCCGCTTCAGAGCTGGCCGCGCACAGGGAGGTCCACCGAGGCCGTCAGGTGAGGCAGCGCTCGCGCTCAGGTGCCTGGGCTTCTCCTACATTCAAACCGGTGTGGCGGGCTCAGACCTGACACTGAACCCTCACTGATGGGACAAACCGGTGATTCAGCAAGCGAGGCATCCAAGTCGGAAAGTGACGTCCTCTGATACGAAACTGCGCTGTCTGAATGTGCCCATCTGGATGCAGCCCTACACTTAAGGGTATGGAAGAATTAAGTGAAAAGGCTTCCTGTCAGGTCATAAAAGCACCGTAAGCTCCACATCTGGCCATCACTTTCTCAAGACTCTGCCAAAGTAAGAGCCTCTAGCTGCACCACATGCAAAGCATTTCCTCTGACCTGGCCTCCGAGCCACCTAACTGCCTGGGGTATTGGATGTTCACTGTATAGGCCATTCCCAAATACTTATTTAGTTATTTTCCTTTCAAGCTTTAAGGACATACAATAGCGACAAGCCTAGGAATTATGTAATTCAGTTACGATTTCTCTCTCCAAACTGGGTCTGAAACTCAAACACATTCCTTTTCAGACACAGGTCAGGGGAGCCCTTTTCACCTTTAATCCCACACCTCCACTCTGTGTGCAGGGATTTCCCTGCCAGCAAGATGCCGCTGCCCTCAAGCCACCTGCCCCGCAGGCCTCTGGGGCTCGGTACTGGTGGAGGAAGAGCACGACACTGCTAGACAGAAAGAGGAAAACTGACTGGGGGTGATGTGGGGCGGGGGGAGCAGGGGGAGTTGGACCAGACGGCAGAGCTAAGCGCCTCCCGGCCTCAGATAACCACTGGGGAGATGCCAAGCCGCAGAAAAGATCTTTATCTTCCCACATAATCCAAACTGGTTCTCCTCTTCCTTCTTTCTGCATTAGGCTCTGTCTTGGCTCAAGTCCAAATAAGACTCAAGAGAGCTAACAGTGCTCTTTGAGGCTTTTTTTACTGTAGTTCCAAAATGCAGCCACTGAGGCCACCTCCCCTCCTGATGTCGGGATTCATTCAGCTGCTTTCAAATGTGTGGTGATTCAGCAAACCTGTGCAGGCAGCTCTGGACTGGCTGTAGGACT
The DNA here is from genome assembly GCF_030020395.1 of Manis pentadactyla. Lineage (NCBI taxonomy): Eukaryota > Metazoa > Chordata > Mammalia > Pholidota > Manidae > Manis > Manis pentadactyla. The sequence goes on along the minus strand of NW_026644588.1, from coordinate 5,250,391 downwards.
GCAGCTGGGAACAGAAAAACGTCTTTCCTCAGCTCTGACGCTTATGGAATACCGCGTGTAACAGAGGCGGGGATTCACAAAACCAAGTCCCATTTTCCAGATGTGTAAGGAATGGCAATTGAGAAAGACCTGTTATCCAAGAAATGTGTTTATTTGAACCAAAGAAACCAAACGGAAAGAGGCCACCCCTTCCTCCCACCTTCTTTCTCTTAACAGCTTTGCTCGAATCAGATGACCTGGAGCACGTCCAGAGCTGTTAAGGTCACAGGGTTTAGCGTCAGGATCAGTTCTGTAACTTAAGCCACACAAAGAACACGACACGGTGATTATGACAAATACCATCTGGAGGAAAATTAATCCAGGCAGAACAAGAGGAAGTCTCAAATACCCACGAGGAGCAAGTTGCATGCAAGGGAAATCAGCCGTGCACAGAGGTCGGGGCCAAGCCGCACACAACACGGGGGCAGCCTCAGGGTTTCCACGCAGGAGGCTGGTGGGCTGTGCAAGAGGAGGAGGAACAGGACTTGTGCAGCTAACAGCACATCCAGGTCACAGGGGCCGCGGTGTAGACCAATGAGCCGCAGCACGTCAGAGGAAGCCTTCTTCCCGAGAAGACAGACACACGCCCACGGTCCCTAAGAATTATACGCATGCGGGTCAGGGTCAGTAGGGACAGGATACCTTGGGAGGAAAGGCCTGTCCTCCCACAGATCTACGAACTGACTCCTGCCTCTCCTCCCTGCCCTCTCCCTTCAAAACCAGAACCAAGATGAGACACCCGGCGAAGGAAGATGTTTCTCCCTCTCTCCACTCGGCGGAAGGAATTCCGACCAAAGATGAGCTGCGATTTTGAACTTCACTCTATCTACGAACAGGAATAGTGGGAAAAAAATTAGACCGGCCAACTCCACACTGTTTCCTGGCTGCTTCTCGTTAGTTACCCTGACATCACCAGCAACCACACAACGGTGATATCCTGGGTGCTCAGAAATCTATTTTGTCCCCATGGAAGGTAGTAACTTACCCATTTCCCCCACCTCCCAGCAGGGTGTCTTTTAAGTAAAATTTTATAGCTATAAACATACTAGTCAAACAGCTTTTTACATTTCTTTGACACTTGTTATTTCTGAAAGGACTAAGTGTGAATACATCAATGACTGTGCCTTTTGATACCCCACAACAGCTCTACCTGCCTTAGCCCTTCAGTGCACCATGAGCTCGTCAGAAACACTCCCAGTATTTTGAAAACATTCAGTGATGTCTGTCTGCTTGGTATCAACTTCGGGTTTAGTCTATACAAATCCAACATCCTCTGCGTCTGCTGAAACATCTCCTTAAAATCTTCTTTCCCATACCTGGCTTAGTCCGTAAAGATGTATTACAATGTAGAAAGCTATCAAGCATATCGAGTATTTAGCTATGCAACGTTAGACCCGACACGGAAATTTTAAACCGTCTTTTAGAGCCAACATAACTTTCCCTCAAAACTGCCCTGAATATATTTTAAGGTTGCTAACTGCAACTTCAGAATTCCTCATTTTCCAAAAACAGGAGAATCACGATCAATAACAATCTTTGTTTAAATCACTCTCTTCCTAGGACGCTGGTCATGAAAGTTAATTTTTAAACAGGCCAAGCAAAAAGCTAAATATTTTGTAAATGCCTACTATTCATATCAATTCATATTCATATTCATGCCAGTTATGTAGCCTGTTCCATGTATTACCAAATTCTGTATGTTAGTTTTAAATCAAATGCAGTAAGTACATCAGCTGTTAAATTTTTATTGCATTCCATCTGGTCTATTCACACATGAATGTGTTACTGAGGAGGTGCATTTAAAAATGTAATCCATTTCTTTTATCACAAACACACAGATACAATTTCACTGAAAAATTTGGTCTCTAATACAGTATTATTTCCCTAATATGTGTAAAGTCCAAGTTCACTGTGACAATAACTTCCCCACCTATACTTCGACTCTATGTGTACTTCCTACATCTATCATTCAGTATTTCATACATACTTCCCTACCTGTACTTTGACTTACACATCATTCTGAGAAACTGATGCTTGCCCTATTTTCACACCTTTATGAATGCCAGCCCATCATTCCACATTTTAAAAATGACACAGACTGACAGATAGAAAGATGGATGTGCCGATGGACAGATGATCAATCAGGTATAACAATATCAAGTAGCAGAAACTAGGTGCTAGGCGTTGGAGTGTTCCATGTAGAATCCTGCCAATTTCACTGAGCATTTGAAAATGTTATGATGAAACCTTGGGAGAACAACCGCCCATTTGCAAGGCCCACCTTACCAGCCACCACAGGATCCCATTTTTCTCCAAGGCATTTAACCCTTCCTACGACCCATCGGTTGTTTATGTGTGCACAACTCATCTCCCCGCAGGATTCATGTTTGAATCATTTTTCTCTCATTCAATTCCATCTATTACATCATCTTGTACACAACGACCATTCAACACATGACAAAAAAAATACTTGACCACATATGGAAAATAAAATAATCACTGTTTACTTTTACTAATAAAATTGTTCTCACATAATACAGACAACTATCATCTGCAACACACAGGAAGCTGAAACAGAAAAGACCTGTCTGTATTCTGAGAAAAAAAATGGCCCAACCAACTATTTGCAATCTGAGATGTTAGAATGATTCACAGCTCTTGAATTAAGAGATGACCAGACCTTCCCTCAGGGAAGGCAAACATGCCTTTGGGCGCGAGCTGAGACCGGAAGTTGGTGACCTGGGCCTTTCAAGAGTAGGCCAAGTTTGTGCGATTTCCAGGAGAGGTGCAGGTGCTCCAAGTCCTGGGGACATGTGGGACTGGGAAGAGGCTGGGGAGTGAGCATCTCATGCTCTCAAGGGACTCCGCGAAGAAGAGTTAGCAGACTTGGGGAGGCTAAACCAGGTATGTCGGCTAGGGAGCGGAGCGAATTAACCATTACCCAAGTCAGGGAGGCAAAATGGGGAACTTCCTGGAGAGCAGGACTGGGTCTAAACACGGTGACCTTGAGGTGAAAGTGGGACCTTTATGGCCTTGAGATAAACGGAGACATAGGCCAATAGAGTCAGTTACCTAGGAAAGGGCCAGAGAAAAAGACCAACTAGTCCTGAGGTATCCTTACCACGGAGAAGGAGCTCAAATTACCTTAAACCAAAAGGGAGTGGAAGCCAGAACGGGGTCATCAGGATAGTGCCACGTAACAGAGTCCGAGCTGAGAAAGGATTTCTGCCAAAGCAGCGGCCAATGGAAAATGGAGAAGGGATGATTCAGACACCCCCTTGCCAGCGTCCGTGACTCTGACCACAAAGAGTGCCACTCCAGCAGCCATCAAACACCACAAGTGAGGCTGCACCAGGCAGGCCCCGTCTCATTTTATTTTTTCCGGTAAAGAATACCGTTGCCTGAAAGAAGGGCACCCGGTTGATTTATGTCCTTATTTAAGTAATACATTAAGGTTACCTCACTAAATAATAAACAGGAAAGTGGTTACATATATAGCTTTCTAATTTTATTTGAATTAATATCAAAACTAGTTTGCTTTTTTAAAGCTTATATCAACAAAGCTATATGAAGACAAATTGTTTCAAAAAAAAAAAAGGAACAAGGCGGCGGCCCAAATGTCCTCCAAGTGGCCCGAATGACTCCACCCCAGACCCAGTATGGGCGGCGCTCAGCCCACAGGTCAACGAAAAGGTAGACGGAATGAAGTAACCTGGGATGCCAGTGGGAGAAAGGATGAATCATACGAAATCACGGACGTACAAAAAGTCATTTTCATGTTTCACATGTTCCTTAGACGATCACAAATAGCAAGCAGTCATTTTCTGCAAGACTTTCTGTGCCACTCACTGACTTGAGCTCTGTTGGTCCACATCAGGAATCAGCAAATGGGGAGAATTCTCCCACATTCAGTACATCTGCAATAGGCACACCCTCTGGGGTACAAGCCTTAGCCCCTTAAGTCACCAAAACAGACACTTTTTAAAGTTCGTCTGGCCTTCTGTTTCCCAGCCCAGGAACAACCACAGTAACTTCGGAATTTTTGTAGGAACCAAGAAAAAGGTGGTTATCTGTCCCAAGGGAGGTCCCGGGGTGGGGGGGAGGTTGGGCAAGTCTCTGCAAGCCATTACCATAAAGGCCAAGGTAGTCTTGAACTGCAGAGAGCTGAAATCTCTTCTGTGTTCACTCCGTGCTCCTCAGGACAACTACAAACTCCTGGCCTCTCTCCAATCACCCGAGGTTCACGCTGCCTTTCCAAGAGGATTCCACAAAGCCCCCAAATTACGACACACACAGGCAAAAAACATGGCCGAGTAAATTCCCATCATGCCAGGGCACTCGGTAGTTTTCAAGGGCAGACCGTTCCCAGAAAAATGCAATTAATTCAGGCTCCCCAAAGAAATTCCAAGCAAATACTGACATTTGTTCTGTCAGAAAGCAATGCTGAATTGCACTTGAAGAACTTGGATGAAGACGTTAGAGCACAAAGACAGGAAGACGGCTTCTGGCCTATTAGGGATTCTAAGTTACCACTCTCTGTTTTTCCCCTCATCCCTACTTTATACGTCCACTGAAAGATGCCCCGTACAGGGCATGATATCTAGCGATATTTGTGTCTACTGCCAACGAGATAGCCTTTCAGTAACTGAACTTTAATCTTTGTCAATACAAACATTTTAAATGTCTCCTTTCCAGTGTTCAATTGTTTAGTTCTTTAAATGTCAGCTGCAAAAAAAAAAGTATCATCCAAAAAACAGCATCCACCTGTCCTGCTGCAGCTGACAAAGCATTGGCCACAAAACCATATGTAAAATAATGTTATGAGTTCCAATTAAGGCATCTATGTTGTAATTTCCAAACAAAACATCTCCTAAGACATGGTCACATCAGTCCCACATGCCTTTCAGCTTTTAGCAAGTAAGATACTACCCTTGGCTGCATAACCCCCTCACCCATCTTAATTCATTCCCTTTTCTCACGCTACCGCCCACAAACACAGACACTGAAATTTTTACTCAACTATGAAAAAGGTTTCAAGGTAACTTCAGTAACTAACCAGAAGTCAGGCTGACATTCTTTAAATCAAAAAGGACTGTGCAACAAGAGAGCAGTCACCATCCCTACCCTACCATGGAACTGATGGCGGGGTTCTTGTTTGCAGAGTCGAACAATGAACTTAGCAAACACCCAAGGTAGGAGAGCCAGGGAGAGGCTTTCACTGAGAGATACAGTGAGAGGACAGAGCTGCTGGCTCACGCCGGGAGGGGACAAGGGAACCCGGAGTTGTGCATTGTCTAGGGGTTTTATAGGCAGTTGAGGGTTTTTTGGGAACCGGATACACGCTTCGGGGTGTGGACTTCTTAAGTGGTCCCTGAATATTTGAAATTAACTTCACAAAAGAAACTTACTGCTCTGATTTCTCCCCAGTGCACTGGCATCTTGGTCTGGGAGCAAAACAAACAAGGCCGCCTGCCCAGAACCCAAGGTGGGCTGAGTTATTGTCTGTTGGCTAAAGGGTAAGTTAAGAATCTTACTTCTTAACTTCCTGGGGGTTAAAATGCAATCTTATCTTTAAGATGGGATCCTTCCTGCCTTTTACTATGTTCTCTGTGACTGGCATTACTTGCCATATTCATTGCCCAGGTTACACATTACTTGATTACGGGATGAAGGAGGAAAAGCAGCATCTGGGCAAAGTTAAAGATAAGCCGGGCCTTTCAGCAGGCTAAAGTAAATTTTACAACAGCCTTATTTAATTGACACAATGAAGACAGGAGCTATGTTGAGGTATTTTCTTATCTGGGGGATATTCAAACATTCCAGGCCAAGTTACTCCTTGCTTTTTAGTCTTAACTAATCTTCACTGAAGAATGCTTATATTCCTAGTTTGATATTTTAGAGAATTAATGTGACTCTGACGTTGCTTAATTGTTTAATACGGAGCTCTGGTACGGGTCTTTTTCCGGAGGCCCTCACCCTACTCTGACCACACCCATGGTCCCTGTCTCATTCCCCACCTCTACAGATAGAGACCGTAGCTGCTGCGAGGGAGGGGGTCGATGAACGCTCTGGCTGCTTCGTGCTGAGAAGGGGGTGCAGTAAAGGGTGCAGGTAGGTCTCCATCAGTGGTCAGTGAGAGGGCATCAGAAGATGGGCACTTCTATTCCTGGGTGACAGTGGTCAATCACCTCCTCTGCCAGGCATACTGGATTTCACCACTCCTTACCACCATGGCCTGCACCTTGCCTTGATTTCCCTCTTGCCTTCCCACTAAGCAAGAGTTGCCTCAGAGCTCTGGATTTAGCGGGACGTTACCAGTGTGCCTCTACTTTATGCCTTTTGGGAGTTTCATCTAGATCCTAGTTGTCTCTGCACAAGCTTTAGCATAGTACCCTCGGGATCATTCCTTGAGAATATCGGACCTGCCTGTCCGATAGGTGTGGGGACTGTGTGACCTCTCGCTGCCAGAGCCTTGGTCAGAGTCACAAGCCTGTTTCGCTTCCCTGGGGCGACAGGTAGGGAAATGACACAGCCCCGGGATGGCTGCCTCTAACGAAGGGAGGTCAATAGCATAGAACCATTTACATGTTGGACTCAGCTTTCAGCCTGACGACTGCACAGGACAAAACACCTGAACCAGACGGATTCACTGCTGACTTTAACCAAACATTTAGTGAAGATCTAATACTTACTCCTCCTTAAACTTTTCCAAAAAGTAGAAGAGGAAGGAAAACTTCCAAACTCATTCTACAAGGCGAGCGTCACCTTAATACCAAAATGAGGCAAAGGCACCACAGAAAAAAAAAATTACAGACCAATATCGCTGACAAACATACATGCAAAAATACTCAACAAAATATTAGCACACCAAATTCAAAAATACACCAAAAAAGATCATCCATCTTGATCAAGTAGGATTTATTCCAGGGATGCAAGGATGGTACAGTATTAGAAAATCCATGAACATCATTCACCAACTCAGCAAAAAGGAGGAAAGAAAACCACATGATCATGCCCACATATGCTGAAAAAACATATGACAAAATTCAACATCCATTCATGATAAAAACTCTCAACAAAATGGGTATACAGGGCAAGTACCTCAACATAATAAAGGCCATATATGACAAGCCCACAGACAACATCATACTTAACAGCGAGAAGCTGAAAGGTTTTCCTCTGACATCGGGAACAAGACAGGGATGCCCACTCTCCCCACTGTTATTCAACATAGTACTGGAGGTCCTAGCCACGGCAATCACACAAAACAAAGAAATACAAGGCATCCAGATTGGTAAAGAACAAGTCAAACCATCACTATTTGCAGATGACATGATATTGTGCATTAAAAAACCCTAAAGACTCCACTCCAAAACTACTAGAACTGATATCTGAATTCAGCGGAGTTGCAGGATACAAAATTAATACACAGACACCTGTTGCTTTCCTATACACTAATGATGAACTAGCAGAAACAGAAATCAGGAAAACAATTCCATTCACAATTGCATCAACAAGAATAAAATACCTAGGAATAAACCTAACCAAGGAACCGAAAGACCTACCATACCCTGAAAACTACAAGACACTCTTAACAGAAGGTAAAGAGGACACTAACAAACGGAAACTCATCCCATGCTCCTGGCTAAAAGGAATTAATATTATCAAAATGGCCATCCTGCCTAAAGCAATCTACAGATTCGATGCAATCCCCATCAAAATACCAACAGCATTCTTCAACGAACCAGACACATGTTTATGAGATAAAAAGTACAGCATTTCGTCAGGAATAAGAGTGAAGCATGGATCTCCTACCTTGCGGTGCTGAGCATCGGGGTCCGTGGCACTGACGAAGTCAGAGGCACACATCGAGCGAGTAAAGGAAGTAAAGAGCACCCTTGCCTCACCCAGAGGCTGGGGCGGCCCGGAGAAGCAGGCTGGAAGTCAGGCAGACAGAAAGAGAGACACTCCTCATGGATACCCAGTCGGGCTCTCGGGCTCTGATTCCAGACACGCGGGCCTTTGGGAAGCCGCTGAAGCGCATCCTCAGCCTAGACTCTCGCAGGTGCCCACGGCCTTCCTCAGTCCCTGGCGTCCAAGGAGATGCCTCTGAAGGGGAATCCTGGCCTCCACTCAGGTGACTTTCCCGGCTCCCAAGGGAGACGGGGGATCCACTGAGGGAGACGCAGGGGAACCTGGCGCTCGAGACTTTGAGATCGGCAGCCGGGCTAGTCCCATTTAAGTGGCTGACGAGCGCCCGATGTTGTGTGCCATAGACGGCTTCCTTCTATAAGGACAGTGAAGGAAAAGGCAGGCTCGGATGCCTATACTCACCTCTGAAGTTATCCCGGACGAGCCCCCAAAAACGATGCAGCTTCTCACACCACAAGGGTATGAAACTAGAAATAAATTACGCAAATAAAATGAAAAAGCCTACCACCGCGTGGCGGATTAACAACATGCTCCTAAACAACCAACGATTCAATGACCAAATAAAAGCAGAGATCAAGCAAGCAATATATGGAGACAAATGACTACAATAAAAATTGAACAAGGCAAAATCTGTGGGACACAGACAAGGCGGTGCTAAGAGGGAAGTATATCGCAATACAGGCCTCCCTCAGGAGAGAAGAACAATCCCATATGAACAGTCTAAGCTGAAAACTATCACAACAAGGAAAAGAAGAACGAATGGGGCCCAAAGTCAGCAGGAGGAGGAACATAATAAAGATTGGAGCAAAAATAAATAAAACCGAGAAGAATGAAACAATACAAAGAATCGATGAAAGCAGGAGCTGATTCTTCGAGAAAACAAATAAAATGGATAAACCCCTAGCCAGACTAATCAAGAGAAAAAGAGAGCCTGCACACACAAACAGAATCAGAAATGAGAAAGGAAAAATCACTACGGAAACACAAAGAATTAGGAGAATACCATGAAAAATTATATGCCAACACACTGGATAACCTACAAGAAATGGACAACTTTCTAGAAAAATGCAACCCTCCAAGGCTAACCGAGAAAGAACAGAAAATCTGAACAGACTAATTACTAGGAACAAAATTGAACTGGTAATCAAAAAACTACCTACGAACAAAACACCTGAACCAGATGGCTGCACCACTGACTTTAATTAAACATGTACCGAAGACCTAATAGTCATCCTCCTTAAACTTTTCCAAAAAGTAGAAGAAGAAGGAATACTTCCAAACTCATTCTACGAGGCCAGCATCACCTTAATACCAAAACCAGGCAAAGACACCACAAAAAAAGAAAGTTACAGACCAATATCGCTGACAAACATACATGCATAAATACTCAACAATCCACTTCTAGGAATTTACCCAAAGAATGCAGCAGCCCGGTTTGAAAAAGACAGATGCACCTCTATGTTTAGCGCAGCACTATTTATAATAGCCAGGAAATGGAAGCAACCTAAGTGTCCATCAGTAGATGAATGGCTAAAGAACATGTGGTACATATACACAATGGAATATTATCCAGCCATGAGAAGAAAAGAAATCCTGCCATTTGCAACAACATGCATGGAGCTAGAGGGTATTATGCTCAGTGAAATAAGCCAGTCGGAGAGAGACAAGCACCAAATGATTTCACTCACATGTGGAGTATGAGAACAAAGAAAAACTGAAGGAACAAAACAGCAGCACAATCACAGAACCCAAGAATGGACTAACAGTTACCAAAGGAAAATGGACTAGGGAGGATGGGTGGGAAGGGAGGGATAAGGGGGTAAAAGAAAGGGGGCATTATGATTAGCATGCATAATGTGGGGGGGACGACATGGGAAGGGCTGGGCAACACAGAGAAGACAAGTAGTGATATTCTACAACATCTTCCAATGCTGATGGACAGTGACTGTAATGTGGTTTGCAGGGGGGACTTGGTGAAGGGGGGAGGGTAGTAAACATAATGTTCTTCATGTAATCGCAGATTAATGATAACAATTAAAAATGAATAAATAAATGAAGGAAGGAAGGAAGAGCATCAGAGTTAATACCATTACCTTTGTGGTAAGATACAGCTAAATTTAACATAGTGCTCCACTTACTGTTATAAGGCCACAGATTAACTGTTGAATAGCCTTAGTTTCTTCACTTCTAAAATAGGGAAGGATAACTGAGCCAACCTCATAGTATACAATTTAACATGATTAGCACAATTCCCATTGCACAGCAAATACACAACAAGCATTATTAGCATGTATCTATCATAAGTTCTTCCTATCAAACATGAACTCATGAAGGTAAGTTTTCAATGGAGGTTATAGGACCAACCTTAGATAGACTGGTGAAGACCAGACTCTTACTCAATGCCCCAGAGATGTTACTTTTGCAAAGGCAACGTGCTACAAAGAATTTTCTTCCTTCTCTTTATTTTTCCAGTCAGCTCACACAATACACTTCTTGTTACTGAGAGCCATCAGCAGATTAGCTCACTGGAATTAAAAAGATCCATCTTCTGGAAACAATGCTTAAGAACAGGCACAAAGAAGCGTGAGTAATTCTGCATTTTCAAACACTGTCCTCAAGTTAATTTAACCTGAGCTGTTTGTGAACCACCTAGAAAGTCTAGAATCAGTACGTACAGGCTGAAATCAATGGACCAGAGAGAAGAGGAGACAAACTCCAATTGGCCACTTCACTGAGACCAGGGGAGCCTTGTGAAAAAAAAAACCAGGTGAACACACATTTTATATGCTCCAGATGCTAACAGTTCAGATTTGCAATGGCAATTTTTAGTTTTCCTGTGTTCTTTAAAGGAAAATTCTATCTTTATGCATACATATATGTATGTGTGTGTGTGCGTGCGTGTGTGTGCTGCATGTATAGTGTGGAAAACACTTTGTATATTGAAAAGACAAAAAATGAAAGCAGTTCTGAGTAAAAAAAAAAAATACTGAACAACATATTAGCACACCAAATTCAAAAGTACATAAAAAAGATCATCCATCACGATCAAGTAGATTTATTCCAGGGATGCAAGGATGGCACAGTATTAGAAAATCCATGATCATCATCCACCAACTCAGCAAAAAGGAAGAAGAAAACCACACGATCACGTCCACAGATGCTGAAAAAACAGTTGAAAAAATTCAACATCCATACATGATAAAAACTCTCAACAAAATGGGTATACAGGGCAAGTACCTGAACATAATAAAGGCCATATATGACAAGCCCACAGGCAACATCATACTTAACAGCGAGAAGCTGAAAGGTTTTCCTCTGACATCGGGAACGAGACAGGGATGCCCACTCTCCCCACTGTTATTCAACATAGTACTGGAGGTCCCAGCCACGGCAATCACACAAAACAAAGAAATACAAGGCATCCAGATTGGTAAAGAACAAGTCAAACCATCACTATTTGCAGATGACATGATATTGTGCATTAAAAAACCCTAAAGACTCCACTCCAAAACTACTAGAACTGATATCTGAATTCAGCGGAGTTGCAGGATACAAAATTAATACACAGACACCTGTTGCTTTCCTATACACTAATGATGAACTAGCAGAAACAGAAATCAGGAAAACAATTCCTTTCACAATTGCATCAACAAGAATAAAATACCTAGGAATAAACCTAACCAAGGAACCGAAAGACCTACCATACCCTGAAAACTACAAGACACTCTTAACAGAAGGTAAAGAGGACACTAACAAACGGAAACTCATCCCATGCTCCTGGCTAAAAGGAATTAATATTATCAAAATGGCCATCCTGCCTAAAGCAATCTACAGATTCGATGCAATCCCCATCAAAATACCAACAGCATTCTTCAACGAACCAGACACATGTTTATGAGATAAAAAGTACAGCATTTCGTCAGGAATAAGAGTGAAGCATGGATCTCCTACCTTGCGGTGCTGAGCATCGGGGTCCGTGGCACTGACGAAGTCAGAGGCACACATCGAGCGAGTAAAGGAAGTAAAGAGCACCCTTGCCTCACCCAGAGGCTGGGGCGGCCCGGAGAAGCAGGCTGGAAGTCAGGCAGACAGAAAGAGAGACACTCCTCATGGATACCCAGTCGGGCTCTCGGGCTCTGATTCCAGACACGCGGGCCTTTGGGAAGCCGCTGAAGCGCATCCTCAGCCTAGACTCTCGCAGGTGCCCATGGCCTTCCTCAGTCCCTGGCGTCCAAGGAGATGCCTCTGAAGGGGAATCCTGGCCTCCACTCAGGTGACTTTCCCGGCTCCCAAGGGAGACGGGGGATCCACTGAGGGAGACGCAGGGGAACCTGGCGCTCGAGACTTTGAGATCGGCAGCCGGGCTAGTCCCATTTAAGTGGCTGACGAGCGCCCGATGTTGTGTGCCATAGACGGCTTCCTTCTATAAGGACAGTGAAGGAAAAGGCAGGCTCGGATGCCTATACTCACCTCCGAAGTTATCCCGGACGAGCCTCCAAAAACGATGCAGCTTCTCACACCACAAGGGTATGAAACTAGAAATAAATTACGCAAATAAAATGAAAAAGCCTAGCACCGCATGGCGGATTAAGAACATGCTCCTAAACAACCAACGGATCAATGACCGAATAAAAACAGAGATCGAGCAATATACGGAGACAAATGACAACAATAAAAATTGAACAAGTCACCATGTAACTTATTCACTATGTAAGAATTTGTACTCCATGTAAGAACTTGTTCGTTATGCATCAGAAGACTGGAGACTGATGAAAATTAGGCTTGGGGTGGATTAATGATTGTGCATTGAGTATTGACCCCTCTATACAGAATTTTATTGTTGTTAACAACCATTTGATCAATAAATATGAGAGATGCCCTCACAAAAAAAAAAAATTGAACAAGGCAAAATCTGTGGGACACAGACAAGGCGGTGCTAAGAGGGAAGTATATCGCAATACAGGCCTCCCTCAGGAGAGAAGAACAATCCCATATGAACAGTCTAAGCTGAAAACTATCACAACAAGGAAAAGAAGAACGAATGGGGCCCAAAGTCAGCAGGAGGAGGAACATAATAAAGATTGGAGCAAAAATAAATAAAACCGAGAAGAATGAAACAATACAAAGAATCGATGAAAGCAGGAGCTGATTCTTCGAGAAAACAAACAAAATGGATAAACCCCTAGCCAGACTAATCAAGAGAAAAGGAGAGCCTGCACACATAAAAAGAATCAGAAATGAGAAAGGAAAAATCACTACGGAAGCACAAGGAATTAAGAGAGAATATCATGAAAAATTATATGCCAACACACTGGATAACCTACAAGAAATGGACAACTTTCTCAAAAAATGCAACCCTCCAAGGCCAACCCAGAAAGAACAGAAAATCTGAACAGACCAATTACTCAGAACAAAATTGAACTGGCAATCAAAAAACTACCTAAGAACGAAACACCTGAAGCAGACGGCTGAACCGCTGACTTTAATGAAACATGTACCGAAGACCTAATAGTCATCCTCCTTAAACTTTTCCAAAAAGGAGGCAAGGAAGCAAAACTTCCAAACTCATTCTACGAGGCCAGCGTCACCTTAATACCAAAACCACGGAAAGACACCACATAAAAAGAAAGTTACAGACCAATATCACTGACAAACATACATGCAAAAATACTTTACAATCCACTTCTAGGAATTTACCCTAACAATGCAGCAGCCCGGTTTGAAAAAGACAGATTCACCCCTATGTTTATTGCAGCACTATTTACAATAGCCAGGAAATGGAAGCAACCTAAGTGTCCATCAGTAGATGAATGGCTAAAGAATATGTGGTACATATACACAATGGAATATTATCCAGCCATGAGAAGAAAACAAATCCTACCATTTGCAACAACAATGGATGGAGCTAGAGGGTATTATGTTCAGTGAAATAAGCCAGTCGGAGAGAGACAAGCACCAAATGATTTCACTCACATGTGGAGTATGAGAACAAAGAAAAACTGAAGGAACAAAACAGCAGCACAATCACAGAACCCAAGAATGGACTAACAGTTACCAAAGGAAAATGGACAGGGGAGGACGGGTGGGAAGGCAGGGATAAGGGGGAAAAGAAAGGGGGCATTCCGATTAGCACGTATAATGTGGGGGGGGGACATGGGAAGGGCTGTGCAACACAGAGAAGACAAGTAGTGCTTCTACAACATCTTGCTACGCTGATGGACAGTGACTGTAATGGGGTTTGCAGGGGGGACTTGGTGAAGGGGGGAGGGTAGTAAACATAATGTTCTTCATGTAATCGTAGATTAATGATAACAAAATAAAAATGAATAAATAAATGAAGGACAGAAGGAAGGAAGGAAGGAAGGAAGGAAGGAAGGAAGAGCATCAGAGTTAATACCATTACCTTGGTGGTAAGATACAGCTAAATTAAACATAGTGCTCCACTTACTGTTATAAGGCCACAGATTAACTGTTGAGTAGCCTTAGTTTCTTCACTTCTAAAACAGGGAAGGATAACAGAGCCAACCTCATAGTATATAATTTAACATGATTAGCACAATTCCCATTGCACAACAAATACACAATAAGTATTACAATGTATCTATTATAAGTTCTTCCTATCAAGCATGAACTCATGAAGGTAAATTTTCGATCGAGATTATAGGACCAACCTTAGACAGGCTGGTGAAGACCAGACTCTATTCAATACCCTGGAGATGTTACTTTTGCAAAGGCAACGTGCTATAAAGAATTTCTTTCCTCCTCTTTATTTTTCCAGTCAGCTCACACAATATGCTTCTTGTTACTGAGAGCCACCAGTAGGGAAGCTCACTGTAATTAAAAGATTGATCTTCTGGAAACAATGCTTAATTACAAGCACAAAGAAGTGTGAGAAATTCTGCATTTTCAAACACTGTCCTCAAGTTAATTTAACCTGAGCTGATTGTGAACCACCTAGAAAGTCTAGAATCAGTATGTACAGGCGGGAATCAATGGACCAGAGAGAAGAGGAGACAAACTCCAATTCGCCACTACATTGAGATCAGGGGAGCCTTGTGAAAACAAAAGCAGGTGAACACATATTTTCCATGCTCCAGATGCTAACAGTTCAGATTTGCAGTGCCAATTTTTTGTTTTTTGTGTGTTGTGTAAAGGAAAAATCTATCTTTATGCATCTATATATAGATATATATGTGAGTGTGTTTGTGTGCTGCAGGTATAGTGGGAAAAACACTTGGTATACTGAAAAGACAAAAAACAAAAGTGGTTGTGAGCAAAAAAAAAAAAATACTCAACAAAATATTAGCACACCAAATGCAAAAATACATCAAAAAGATCGTCCATCATGAACAAGTAGGACTTATTCCAGGGAAGCAGGGATGGTATGTTATTAGAAAATCCATCAACATCATCCACCACATCGACAAAGAGGAGGACAAAAACCACACGATCACGCCCACAGACGCTGAAAAAACATTTCACAAATTCAATATCCATTCGTGATAAAAACTCTCAACAAAAAGGGTATACAGGGCAAGTACCTCAACATAATAAAGGCCATATATGACAAGCCCACAGACAACATCATACTTAACAGCGAGAAGCTGAAAGCTCTTCCTCTGAGATCGGGAACGAGACAGGGATGCCCACTCTCCCCACTGTTATTCAACATAGTACTGGAGGACCTAGCCACGGCAAGCAGACAAAACAAGGAAATACAAGGCACCCAGACTGGTAAAGAACAAGTCAAACCGTCACTATTTGCAGATGACATGATATTGTACATTAAAAAAACCCTAAAGACTCCACTCCAAAACCCCTACAAGTAATATCTGAATTCAGCATAGTTGCAGGATACAAAATTAGTACACAGAAACCTGTTGCTTTCCTATACACTAATGATGAACTAGCAGAAAGAGAAATCAGGAAAACAATTCCATTCACAATTGCATCAACAAGAATAAAATACCTAGGAATAAACCTAACCAAGGAAGTGAAAGACCTACTATACCCTGAAAACTACAAGACACTCTTAAGAGAAATTAAAGAGGATACTAACAAATGGAAACTCATCCCATGCTCTTGTCTCGGAAAAATTAATATTGTCAAAATGGCCGTCCTGCCTGAAGCAATCTACAGATTCGATGCAATCCCTATCAAAATACCAACAGCATTCTTCAACGAACTGGAACAAATAGTTTTAAAATTCATATGGAACCAGAAAAGACCCCGAATAGCCTAAGCAATCCCGAGAAGGTATAACAAAGCAGGGGGGATCTCGCTCCCCAACTTCAAGCTCTACTACAAAGCCACAGTAATCAAGACAATTTTGTACTGTCACAAGATCCGACCCACAGACCAGTGGAACACAACAGAGTCCCCAGACATTAACCCAAACATACAAGGTAAATTAATATACAATACAGGAGCCATGGACATACAATGGGAAAATGACAGCCTCTTCAACAGCTGGTGTTGGAAAAACTGGACAGCTACATGTAAGAGAATGAAACTGGATCATTTTCAAACCCCATACACAAAAGTAAATTGGAAATGGATCAAAGACCTGAATGTAAGCCATGAGACCGTAAAACTCTTAGAAAAAAAACATAGGCAAAAATCTCTTGGACATAAACATGAGCGACTTCTTCATGAACATATGTCCCCGGGCAAGGGAAACAAAAGCAAAAATGAACAAGTGGGGCTATATCAAGCTGAAAGGCTTCTGTACAGCAAAGGACACCATCAATATAACAAAAAGGCATCCTACACTACGGGAGAATATATTCATATACGACAGATCTGATAAAGGGTTGACATCCAAAATATATAAAGAGCTCACGCACCTCAACAAAGAGCAAATAATTCAATTAAAAAATGGTCAGAGGAGCTGAGCAGACAGTTCTCCAAGGAAGAAATTCAGATGGACAACAGACAAATGAAAAGATGCTACACATCGCTAGTCATCAGAGAAATGCAAATTAAAACCACAATGAGGTATCACCTCACACCAGTAAGGATCACCACCATCCAAAAGACAAACAACAACACAGGATGGTGAGATTGTGGAGAAAGGCGAACCGTCCTACACTGCTGGTGGGAATGTAAATTAGTTCAGCCATTGTCAATAGCAGTATGGAGGTATCTCAAAAAGCTCAAAACAGAAATACCATTTGACCCAGGAATCCCAATTCTAGGAATTTACCCTAAGAATGCAGCAGCCCAGTTTGAAAAAGACATATGCACCCCTATGTTTATCTCAGCACTATTTACAATAGCCAAGAAATGGAAGTTACCTAAGTGTACATGAATGGATAAAGAAGATGTAGTACATACACACAAAGGAATATTAGTCAACCATGAGAAGAAAACAAATCCTACCATTTGCAACAACATGGATGGAGCTAGAGGGTATTATGCTCAGGGAAATAAGCCTGGCGGAAAAAGACAAGTATCATATGATTTCACTCATCTGTGGAGTATAAGAACAAAGGAAAAAAACTGAAGGAACGAAACAGCAGCAGATTCACAGAGCCCAAGAATGCACTAACAGTTATCAAAGGGAAAGGGACTGGGGAGGATGGGTGTGGGAAGGGAGGGATAAGCAGAAAAAAAGGGGCATTGCTATTAGCAAACATAATGTAGGGGGGGCACCAGGAGGGCTGTACAACACAGAGAAGACAAGTAGTGATTCTATAGCATCTTACTACGCTGATGGACACTGACTGTAAAGGGTATGTTGGGGGGACTTGACGATGGGGGGAGTCTATTGTAGATTAATCATACAAAAAATTATAACAACTGGATAAAAAATAAAAAAGATTATCATTTAAATTTGAAGGAGGGATTAAACAATTTCCAGATAAGCAAAAGCTGAGAGCATTTAGCTTGCACCACCCATCTCTACAGGGTATTTTGGAGGGACTGCTATAGATGGAAGTGTTCCTAAGGTTAAATAGCTGTCACCAGAAGTAATAAAAAGGGACAGACAAACAGTACAGAACACCATACCTAGTATACAAAGAATGAGGAGGGGAAAAAAAAAACAACCTTTAGATTGTGTTTGTAATAGCATACTTAAGTGAGTTAAGCTAGATTCTTAGGTAGTAAAGAAGGTACCCTTTACCTTTTGGTAACCAGGTACCTAAAGCCTGCAATGGCAGTAAGTACATACCTATCGATAATCACCCTAAATGTAAATGATCTGAATGCACCAATCAAAACACACAGTCACTGAATGGATTAAAAAAACAAGACCCATGTATATGCTGTCTACAAGAGACTCGCTTCAAACCCGAAGACATACTCAGACTAAGAGTGAAGGGATGGAAAAAGATATTTCATGCAACTAATAGGGAGAAAACAGCAGGTGTTGCAGTACTTGTATTGAGCAAAATAGACTTTAAAACAAAGAAAGTCACAAGAGACAAGGACGGGCATTACATAATGATAAAGGGGTCAATCCAACAAGAGGATATAACCATTATAAATATCTATGCACCCAACACAGGAGCACCTACATATGTGAAACAAATACTAACAGAATTGAAAGGGGAAATAGAATGCAATGCATTCATTCTAGGAGACTTCAACACTTCACTCACTCGAAAGAACAGATCAACCAGACAGAAAATAAGTAAGGAGACAGAGGCATTGAACAACACATTAGAACAGATGGACCTTACACATCTACAGAACTCTCCACTCAAAAGCAGCAGGATACACATTCTTCTCAAGTGCACACAGAAGATTTTCAAGAATAGATTATATACTAGGCCACAAAAAGAGCCTCAGAAAATTCGAAAAGATTGAAATTGTACCAACCAGCTTCTCAGAACACAAGGGTATGAAACTAGAAATAAAATACACAAAGACGACGAAATGGCCTACAATCACATGGAGGCTTAACAACATGCTCCTAAATAACCAGTAGATCAATGACCAAATAAAAACAGAGATCAAGCAATACATGGAAACAAATAACAATAATTCAACAACGCAAAATCTGTGGGACTCAGCGAAGGCGGTGGTAAGAAGGAAGTATATTGCACCACAGGCCTACCTCAGGGAAGAACAACAATCCCATATGAACAGTCTAAACTCACATTTAACTGAACTAGAAAAAGAAGAACAAATGAGGCCCAAACTCAGGAGAAGGAGGGACATAATAATGACTAGAGCAGAAATAAATAAATTAGAGAAGAATTAAACAATAGAGAGAATCAATGAAAGCAGGAGCTGGTTCTTTGAGAAAATAAACAAAATAGTAAACCCCTAGCCAGACTTACCGATAAAAAAAGAGAGTCTACACACATGAACAGAATCAGAAATGAGAAAGGAAAAATCACTACTGACACCACAGAAATATGAAGAATTATGAAAGAATACTATGAAAAATTATATGGTAACAAAGTGGAGAACTTAGAAGATGGTCAGCTTTCTAGGAAAATGCAACCTTCCACGGCTGACCCAGGAAGAAACAAAACCTGAACAGACCAATGACCAGCAAGGAAATGGAATCGGTAATCCCAAATGGCAAGGACGACAGGCACCTCAGGAAAACACTTAATTCTGAAGGCGCGGCCTCCGGGGGCCTCTCCCCCGTCGCCCCGCCGCGGGTCCCGCCTCACCCTCTGCTCGCCCGGCCCTCGCCCTCGAGGCCGCCGCCGAAAACCTCCACACGCGGCAAGACGCCCGCCGGCCTCCCCGCCTGCGCGGCCCCCGCCCCTCCGCCTGCGGCCCCGTCCCGGGCGGCGGCGGCAGGTCGGCGGAGCGGCCCCGAGCCAGGCCCAGCGAGGACCCAGCACGCGCGTCGGCCGCCCCACGGCCCCGCGGGCCCCGCGCTGCCCGCCGAGCCCTCGCACGAGCGCCCCCTCACCGGCACCACCGCGCCCGCAGGCGGAGGCAAGGGTCCCCGCCGCCACGTACCTTGGGGCACACAGAGCCGTCGCTGTCGCCTTCACCCCTGAAGCGGGGCCCGCTCTGGACGCTCCGCCGCAGGTCCCCGGCGGCCGGAGCCGCTTCCCGGCCGGGCTCTCGGCGGCCTTGGCGAAGCGGTCGGCCGGGGACAGGCGGCCGCACGCGCCGCGGCCGCATCGGGGTTCCTGGTCGCGCCGCGCGACGGCGCCAGGCTGGAGGCGGCCGACCTGGACGGGCGCAGGTACGGCCGTGGCGGCGGCTCTACGTGCGAGTCGATCGCCGCCCTCCGTCCGCCGCGGGAGAGTCGCGAAGCGGCGAGTGCGGCGCCGGGGGCCCAGCGGACGAGGTAGGCGCCGCTGGCGCCTCGGCGCCGGGAGGGAGGCGTAGCCGAGCACAGCGCGGGTCCACCATCTGGGCTCCGCCGGGTTCGCAGCGCGGGAGGGCCGGAGGGCCCGGACACGGACGGCGGACCGGAGCACGGACTGAGCCGCGGGAGCAGTTCCTCCTGGCGGTGCAGGCGAACCTACTGACTCTTCAATGTAGGGGCTGCGACGCCTGCAGCTACTACGCAGCCGCCGGAGATACGTTTTCTGCGCGCGCGCCCAATGGCTACCCGCTCCGCGGAGCCGCTCCCTCATTGGCCTGGAGTACCGTCAGTCGGGGGAGGGCCAGATCCGGACGCCCCACGCTCATTGGCCCCAACGGCCTTCATACGGGGGCGGGCCTGCGCGGGACGCTGCACGCTCATTGGCCGCGAAGGCTGTCAGGCGGGACTTTCATTTCTTTCAAAGTACTTTCTAAGTTTTCATGACATAACCCACGTGTTATTTGTATTTATTTATTTATTCATTTTGGTGTCATTAATACACAGTCACATGAGCAACAATATGCTTACTAGATTCCCCCCATTATCAAGTCTCCCCACACACCCCATTACAGTCACCGTCCATCAGCGTAGTAAGATGTTGTAGAATCATTACTTGTCTTCCCTGTATTTACTGCCTTTCTCGTGTCCCCCCGCTATATTATGTGTGCTAATCGTAATGCCCCTTTTCCCCCTTATCCCTCCCTTCCCACCCACCTCCCCAGTCCCTTTTCGTTTGGTAATTGTCAGTCCATTCTTGGGTTCTTTGAGTCAGCTCATTGTAGATTTTCAGTATGTGCTCGTTAAATGAATGAATGAAGAAAGGAAGGTAGGGTGATGAGAAACTGGGAGAGGAAGGATAAAGGTGAATGCTCCAGCGAAATCTGGCTCCGCCCCAGAGCTGCCACTCACCCGGTTACCCTGGCAACTCTGTTTTCTGATAACTTCAAAGTGGTGCGTTGCCAGGAGACCCAGGGACAGGGCGGAACTGAGATTTTTCTGGGCTTTCTCTCTCCCTCTGAGGCCAAGAAATGGCTCACAACATGCTCCAATACACCCACCCACACAGCTGGGCAGCCTCAAACCCCTACACACACACACACACACACACACACACAGTAGGACTCTGCATGTACTGCACTTCCAGAATACCCATCACCCACAAGCTCACAGCCCTTCCTTATCTTGACACAAAGAATCCCATACACAGTCTCTTCCACATTCACGTTCCCATAAACTTTCCTTTGTGAAACACCAGAATACACTGATACAACCATACCATTGCTACTACACACATAACCTGCGCACTGTTACACTGCCTTGTCAAATGCTTCCCAACCATCATTCAACTCACTTTGCAACATTACATGCACAGTTACATGCACAGGAGCGTGATGATCACAGCCCAGAGCACTTAGCTCCAAGACATCCCTGTGGCTCATTTTCCTGCTCCTATTCAGGTCTCTGCTCAAATATCACCTACTCAGAGAGACTTTCCCTGACCACCTGTGTAAAATCACACACCCTTCACTCTTTAACTGTTTATCCACCTTTGTATCTCTTCAGATAACATCACTTCCAATGCTATGAATTTATTTTATAGCTTCTCTGCTGGCTAAATTTCAGCTCCACCACGGCAGTCATTATTTTGTTCCCTGCTGGGTTCCCACCTAGAACTACACCTGGCACACAGGAGGTGCTCATAAATATAGGCTGAATACATTGGCAGAGATGCATATATTTGGCATATTTCTTGTGCACGCAGTACTTCTTTCACTCCTCAGAATCCCCTCTTCATGTCCTATTGGAAGGATGCTTACCTTAGAGGGGCTCCCTAGAGGAAGGATAGCTCAGGGACAATCTGTGCTTCTCCTTCATTTTTAGCAGCTCAAGTAATTAGTTCATTCAATGAACATTTATTGAGAACCTACTGTGTGCTGGGCCCTGTCCTAGGCATGTGGGTGTGAGCAGAGAACAGACAAGTCTCTGTCCTGGTGGAGCTTACATCCTAGCGAGGAAGAAGATAATGACCACTGAGCATAACGAGGGATTTAAATAGTCTATAAGCACATGATAAGTGTATGCAGAAAAAGTTTGTACAGGGAAGGAAAGTTGGAAGGGCCACTTGTTTTCTTTTTGCAATTTTGAATAGGGTGGTAGGGGCAGACCTCACTGAGAAGGTAACATTTGGGGAAAGGCTTGAAGGAGCTGAGGGGATTGAACCATGCAGATACGTGGGGGAAGAGCCTTCTAAGGGAAGGCGCCCTGAGGCATTGGCTTTTTACACAGAATGCTGTGAGGAACCTCAAGAAGGTTTGAGCAGACAGGGGCCATGGTCTGATTTATATTAAAACCAGAGCTCGGTTTTAATGACTTTGAGATGCTGTGAGACCCCAGGGGCACGTCAAGAAGACTTGAGTAAGTGTGTAACCTTAGTCTGGGTTTGCTACCTATCCATTTTGGGGTGGGGTTGTCGGCAAGGCAAGGGTTGCTGTCTCCACCCTCTCTAGCAGGGCCAAACACTTGTGTGTCCAGCAGCCCCCACTTTACTCTTTCTTGGCCCGCGCTTAACATCAGGACCATGGACGGAGCCAGACGGGCGGTTCTGGGTGCTATCCTCTGTGCTGAAGTTTTGCTTCTTTGTCGCACACAGAAGCTGTGCAACAGGAGGGACCGCAGGTCTTAGGTGTGCAAACCCTGGAAACAGGCGGTCTGGTCGGTGCAGCAGGACGCTGCCCCTCCTCTGCCTTCAGCCCTCTCCTACTCCCATTTCATTTATTCAGCCCCAGCACCTCCTCCATCTCCTCTCCCTCTCCCTGCCCTTCCACTTGCTCAGTTCCAGCCACACACCTCTCTGTTCCCTGAACACATCAGGTACATTACCACCTCAGAGCCTTCACGCTTGTTGTTCCCTCTGCCTGGAATTCCCCTGACTACCCTCTTTAAAGTGCAAACTGTGTCCCTATTCCAGTTATCCCATTGTCTTCTCCAGCTAAGTGTTCTTATCATTATCAAGGTCTGATATATCAAATATCCCAATCCTTGACCTAAATCCTTGAACCTAGAGTTTGGAATTCAGAATTTTTCAGAATTGTGAGTGGTACTATGGTATAAATACTACATATTGTATAATACACCTAGTGGGACCTGGGATAATATCTCAAAATCAACCACTTTGTCTGTAACAAAACATAAAGATATCCACATCAAGTTAATAAAAGCTTTAATAACTACATGTCAGTCCAGGTCAGGATTTGCCACAAATGAATTATGAAAGAGATCTTGGTTTATAGACCTTGTTGAAATCTGGAATTGTGGCTTTGTACCTATCATACTTCCCTTGCTTATTCTCTGTCTCTCCCTAGTAGAAGGTGGGCTCCCAGAGGGCAGGGACTGGCATCTGTTCTGTTCACTGCTGTGGCCCCTGTGCCTAACTAAACAGCACCTGGCACACAGTAGCTGCTCCAGAGTGCTGAATGGATGAAGGAGGAAGGGAGGGAAGCCGACTCCCCTTTCCTAGTTCCTGGATGACGCGGAGTCCTGAGTGGCCTATCTTGAAGCACCGCAGAGGCACGGTGTAGGGGTGGGTGTTGTTGTGTGGCTGCCTGCCTGCTCCTACCCTCCCTGGTCTCCACTGGGTCCTCAGAGGTTGGGTCTCAGCACAACAACACTATCAGAACCCCTGCTTGCATCCATGCAGCTAGGGGTTTGGTTTGGAGATTCTTAGTGCCCTGGCCCTATTCCCTCTGCCCTCTGCACCATGGCCATGGTCAGAAGGAGGCCAGATGCCTGGAAAAGACAGTCATGTGAGGCCCCTCACCACATGTTTGTGTGTTTGTGTGGGGATGTCCACATTTGACAGTTAAAGAAAAGAACAGATCTGTGGAGCATAAGAACGAAGCAAAAACTGAAGGAACAAAACAGCAGCAGACTCACAGAACCCAAGAATGGACTAACAGTTGCCAAAGGAAAAGGGACTGGGGAGGGTGGGTGGGAATGGAGGGAGAAGGGGAATAAGGGGCATTACGATTCACATACATAATGTAGGGGGGACACAGGGAAGGCAGTATAGCCCAGAGAAGGCAAGTGGTGACTCTATAGCATCTCACTACGCTGATCGACAGTGACTGTAATGGGGTGTGTGGTGGGGCCTTGATAATGGGGGGAATCTAGTAACCAGAATGTTGCTCATGTGATTATATATTAGTGATACCAAAATTTAAAAAATTAAAAAAAAGAAACCAGCAGAGAATTTAAGTAACTTTCCAGAGGCCACACAACCAGAAAATACTGAGTCAGGATTTAAAACCAAGTCGTTAGCTCCTTGGTCCCACAATGCCTTTCCACAGTTGCCCTCAGACACACCCACACCCAGACTCACCAACACCTAGATCCATGATTAAAGTTCTTCTTACCCTGCAACCCTTCTACCCTGCAAGGGAAGGAAGGCAGGTGGCCAAACTTCTGTTACAAACAAGTCTTTATTAAAGATGAGGAGGGAGCAGGAAAGCGGGGGCAGTGTCTCCTCTGCCCAGTGCCTTTGGCTGCCCGAGGAGGGGGAGCCCTCTCTGCTCCACCCATGTCCTCTATAATGGCACATCTGCATGAGGCTGAGGCATGGGGAACGGTGTGGAGAACAGGGGTGGGTTCCAGGAAAAAGAGGCCCCTTCCCACAGCCCTAATAACTAACAGAAGGGTTTACAGTGACCCGGGCTCAGGCAAGGGGAAGCACAGCACCCTGAACCCCAAAAACCTCTGAACTGGGGCTAGCCCTGCGTAAGTAGGGAGTTAGGAGGGACTCAGTGAGAGGTTGCACATGGGGGCGGGGCTGAGACAGGAATAGGTGCCCCAAGGACCCTGCCGCGGGGGAGCCTGCCCCCACCCTCCTGCTGAGCATTCTCATTCTGAGAAGACCCAGTGACAAAGGATGACCCCACCTTCCTCCTCTCCTTGGCACGTGCTACGACGTTGGCGGTCCCCCATTGACTGGAATCATACCCACCCACCTTAGAAATTCTGAAAACCAAGGACTCCTACTGGTTGTTCAGACGCTGAACACTGCCTGGAGTTGCCCTCTGCCTGAGATTCTAAGAATTGACGGGGCAGGTTCCCATTGGCTGAAGTAAAGTCCTTTTGGTTAGAATTCTGAGAACTGGGGGTTCCCACTGGCTGGCAGTTGCCAATAGGGTCAGGTTTTGGCCCTTAAAGGAGCCACCCTAGAAGCCCACCTCCTAGTTATGCCCCTTGGATGGTCCCGGAGGACAAGAGAGGCGGAGGGTCCCCCTAATGTCCTTCCAGCCAGTCACTGATACCTTTTGCCTGGCTGGTTTGGGGACAGGGGGCTTTGGCACTCACACGGCACACGCACACACACGCATAGCAGGGGAAAAACGGGGAGCGGGTAGGTTCTGGGTGGGTGGTGGGGCCTCACAGCAGGTGGTCACTGCTGGCAAATAGGTAAGGGCTGAAGCTGTCCCGGTGAAAAGGGGAGGGGTAGAGTCCGCTCAGGGTGTACAGGTCCCGCAGTAGAGGTGTGGGCAGCAGCAGCTTCCGACCACGTCCGCCTCCCCCACCTGGCCCCCCAGGCCCCGGGGAGGAGGGTGAGGGGCCCTGGCTGGGAGCTGGTGCAGGCACAGGCAGGGGCAGCGGTGTCGGCTCAGACCTCAACCGAGGGTGGGGCACACAGGGCGACGAACACATGGCTGGAGCCCTGGAGGACACGCAGCTGGGGATCAGGTGGCCATGGCGGGTGCACTTCTGCGGCTCTGAGGGTCAGGGAGCAGAGATCAGGGCATCAGAAAGCTTGGGAAGGGACCACGAGAACACAGGGGAGACCTCTGCGGCAGTGACTGCCATCTGAAAGTCCCCCCTGGTTACCCCCCACTCCTTCGACACTCACTGGGTGGGGTGAGCCATGCCGGTGTCCAATGCGGCCTGCAGGCCTCGGGTTTCTGAGACAAAGAGGCAGAGGGAAGGGGCTAGCGGCCCCCCAGGCCCTGCCGGCCACAACCACGAGGGGGCGTATTGGGAAGAAAGCCCAATGGAAACATCAACCAGGATTCTCAGGATTAATCATGTCCCCTTGGGAGGGAGAGAGGAGACGGGCACTTGTTTCTGGGACTGTCCCCCAGGACCTAGGCCTGCAGAGATGAGTCATTGCCCACCCCCCCCCATGGCCCTGAGATCCCCATCTCTTGCCTAACTTCCTGCCTCCCTGGTCCCCCTCCACCTACCACCCTCTCCAGCGGGGAGCGGCCCCCAGCCCCCCTTACCTGGGCCACACTAAACTTTTCGAGGGGGCTCTCCATGGTGGGGGCTTGGCCCAAGTCCTCCCAGGGGGAGAGCCTTCGGCCAGAAGGCAGCCGGCTCTGGGAGTTGTGCACGACACAGGTGACCTGGGGCAGAGAGCATTTTGCATGTTGAGGCCTGAGGCCAATAAGTAGGAGTTGTATAAATACCATCCCCATTTTTCGGATAAGGAAACTGAGGCTCAGGTTTCCAAAAGCAGCTAACATTTTTATGGCGCTTCCTATATGGCACCACTGTTCTTTCCATTTTACCAAGAGGTAGGTACTGTTATTTAGTCCAAAGGGTGGGAACAAGGGGAAGGCAAGTAAGGCCAAGTTGTGCAAGAGCAGGATCGGATACTGTCTGCATTTAAAATTTCAGTATTTTTGGACATGGAGTTGTTCACATTAATTTTGATTTTTAAAACGGTTTCATTACAATATTATTTATCTTGATTACTGAGTGGGTTTGCGCCTCCTTCAATTCTGTGCTCAAAGCGAGTGCTTCACTTGCTTGGCCCTCTTCCTATCATCCCGTTTCACAGACGAAAACCTCCAGGCAGCGAAAGGTTGAGAGACTCGCCCCAGGTCCATACTCTCCACCATCACGCAGGCCTGCCTCTTGGGTCATGGAGCTGATGAAGGGTCTGCCATACAGGGATGGATGGGAAGGTGGCTCACCAGAAAGGTGGCGATGGCTGCCCCGGTAAGAAAGCCAGCCAGAACGTCCGACAAGTGGTTGCGGTACTCAGCCACGCGGACCACGACCACCAGGAAGGCAGGGCATAGCAGGGCCAGGCAGACTGAGGGTTTGACCAGGCAGGAACCCTTCACACGGAACATGAGTGTCAAGTACATCTGTGGGAGCCAGACCGGTGAGGGCTCATGGGGTGGTGCAGCTGCCAAACCCGAGTGGACACTGCGTTCATGGTTAGGGGGAGTGGCCGATTCCCCAGGAATGACGCTGGAGCGGGAGGCTGAGGCCAGGGACTCCAGGAAAGGGAGACAGGGGAAAAGGAGTTCGGGGGATGGAGTCACGAACTCCCACTGGGTCCTTCCAGTGATGGGGATGTGGGCAGAGCACCAAAGAGCAGTGGACAGTTCTGGGGCCTGGTCTCCCCAGGATCAGTCACATACCCGGAAAGATGCTTGCTTGGGGCAAGGCCTCAGAACTAGAAGGTGGAATTGGGGATCAAGGGGCAGGTTCAAGAGCTCATGATCAAGTAGGATTGCAAAGAAGGTACAGTATTAGAAAATCCATGAACATCATCCACCAACTCAGCAAAAAGGAGGAAAAAAACCACATGATCACGTCCACAGATGCTGAAAAAACATTTGACAAAATTCAACATCCATTCATGATAAAAACTCTCAACAAAATGGGTATACAGGGCAAGTACCTCAACATAATAAAGGCCATATATGACAAGCCCACAGACAACATCATACTTCACAGCGAGAAGCGGTAAGCTTTTCCTCTCAGATCGGGAACAAGAGAGGGATACCCACTCTCCCCACTGTTATTCAACATAGTACTAGAGGTCCTGGCCACGGCAATCAGACAAAACAAAGAAATACAAGGCATCCAGATTGGTAAAGAACAAGTCAAACCATCACTATTTGCAGATGACATGATATTGTGCATTAAAAAACCCTAAAGACTCCACTCCAAAACTACTAGAACTGATATCTGAATTCAGCGGAGTTGCAGGATACAAAATTAATACACAGACACCTGTTGCTTTCCTATACCCTAATGATGAACTAGCAGAAACAGAAATCAGGAAAACAATTCCATTCACAATTGCATCAACAAGAATAAAATACCTAGGAATAAACCTAACCAAGGAACCGAAAGACCTACCATACCCTGAAAACTACAAGACACTCTTAACAGAAGGTAAAGAGGACACTAACAAACGGAAACTCATCCCATGCTCCTGGCTAAAAGGAATTAATATTATCAAAATGGCCATCCTGCCTAAAGCAATCTACAGATTCGATGCAATCCCCATCAAAATACCAACAGCATTCTTCAACGAACCAGACACATGTTTATGAGATAAAA
Source organism: Manis pentadactyla (assembly GCF_030020395.1). Lineage (NCBI taxonomy): Eukaryota > Metazoa > Chordata > Mammalia > Pholidota > Manidae > Manis > Manis pentadactyla. The sequence continues at coordinate 5,221,782 of NW_026644588.1, read as the reverse complement.
AGTACAGCATTTCGTCAGGAATAAGAGTGAAGCATGGATCTCCTACCTTGCAGTGCTGAGCATCGGGGTCCGTGGCACTGACGAAGTCAGAGGCACACATCGAGCGAGTAAAGGAAGTAAAGAGCACCCTTGCCTCACCCAGAGGCTGGGGCGGCCCGGAGAAGCAGGCTGGAAGTCAGGCAGACAGAAAGAGAGACACTCCTCATGGATACCCAGTCGGGCTCTCGGGCTCTGATTCCAGACACGCGGGCCTTTGGGAAGCCGCTGAAGCGCATCCTCAGCCTAGACTCTCGCAGGTGCCCATGGCCTTCCTCAGTCCCTGGCGTCCAAGGAGATGCCTCTGAAGGGGAATCCTGGCCTCCACTCAGGTGACTTTCCCGGCTCCCAAGGGAGACGGGGGATCCACTGAGGGAGACGCAGGGGAACCTGGCGCTCGAGACTTTGAGATCGGCAGCCGGGCTAGTCCCATTTAAGTGGCTGACGAGCGCCCGATGTTGTGTGCCATAGACAGCTTCCTTCTATAAGGACAGTGAAGGAAAAGGCAGGCTCGGATGCCTATACTCACCTCCGAAGTTATCCCGGACGAGCCCCCAAAAACGATGCAGCTTCTCACACCACAAGGGTATGAAACTAGAAATAAATTACGCAAATAAAATGAAAAAGCCTACCACCGCGTGGCGGATTAACAACATGCTCCTAAACAACCAACGATTCAATGACCAAATAAAAGCAGAGATCAAGCAAGCAATATATGGAGACAAATGACTACAATAAAAATTGAACAAGGCAAAAATCTGTGGGACACAGACAAGGCGGTGCTAAGAGGGAAGTATATCGCAATACAGGCCTCCCTCAGGAGAGAAGAACAATCCCATATGAACAGTCTAAGCTGAAAACTATCACAAGAGAAAGAAGAACAAATGCGGCCCATAGTCAGCAGGAGGAGGAACACAATAAAGATTGGAGCAGAAATAAATAAAACCGAGAAGAATGAAACAATACAAAGAATCGATGAAAGCAGGAGCTGATTCTTCGAGAAAACAAACAAAATGGATAAACCCCTAGCCAGACTAATCAAGAGAAAAAGAGAGCCTGCACACACAAACAGAATCAGAAATGAGAAAGGAAAAATCACTACGGAAACACAAAGAATTAGGAGAGAATACCATGAAAAATTATATGCCAACACACTGGATAACCTACAAGAAATGGACAACTTTCTAGAAAAATGCAACCCTCCAAGGCTAACCGAGAAAGAACAGAAAATCTGAACAGACCAATTACTAGGAACAAAATTGAACTGGTAATCAAAAAACTACCTAAGAACAAAACACCTGAACCAGATGGCTGCACCACTGACTTTAATTAAACATGTACTGAAGACCTAATAGTCATCCTCCTTAAACTTTTCCAAAAAGTAGAAGAAGAAGGAATACTTCCAAACTCATTCTACGAGGCCAGCATCACCTTAATACCAAAACCAGGCAAAGACACCACAAAAAAAGAAAGTTACAGACCAATATCGCTGAGAAACATACATGCAGAAATACTCAACAATCCACTTCTAGGAATTTACCCAAAGAATGCAGCAGCCCGGTTTGAAAAAGACAGATGCACCTCTATGTTTATCGCAGCACTATTTATAATAGCCAAGAAATGGAAGCAACCTAAGTGTCCATCAGTAGATGAATGGCTAAAGAACATGTGGTACATATACACAATGGAATATTATCCAGCCATGAGAAGAAAAGAAATCCTGCCATTTGCAACAACATGCATGGAGCTAGAGGGTATTATGCTCAGTGAAATAAGCCAGTCGGAGAGAGACAAGCACCAAATGATTTCACTCACATGTGGAGTATGAGAACAAAGAAAAACTGAAGGAACAAAACAGCAGCACAATCACAGAACCCAAGAATGGACTAACAGTTACCAAAGGAAAATGGACTAGGGAGGATGGGTGGGAAGGGAGGGATAAGGGGGTAAAAGAAAGGGGGCATTACGATTAGCATGTATAATGTGGGGGGGACGACATGGGAAGGGCTGGGCAACACAGAGAAGACAAGTAGTGATATTCTACAACATCTTCCAATGCTGATGGACAGTGACTGTAATGTGGTTTGCAGGGGGGACTTGGTGAAGGGGGGAGGGTAGTAAACATAATGTTCTTCATGTAATCGCAGATTAATGATAACAATTAAAAATGAATAAATAAATGAAGGAAGGAAGGAAGAGCATCAGAGTTAATACCATTACCTTTGTGGTAAGATACAGCTAAATTTAACATAAGTGCTCCACTTACTGTTATAAGGCCACAGATTAACTGTTGAATAGCCTTAGTTTCTTCACTTCTAAAATAGGGAAGGATAACTGAGCCAACCTCATAGTATACAATTTAACATGATTAGCACAATTCCCATTGCACAGCAAATACACAACAAGCATTATTAGCATGTATCTATCATAAGTTCTTCCTATCAAACATGAACTCATGAAGGTAAGTTTTCAATGGAGGTTATAGGACCAACCTTAGATAGACTGGTGAAGACCAGACTCTTACTCAATGCCCCAGAGATGTTACTTTTGCAAAGGCAACGTGCTACAAAGAATTTTCTTCCTTCTCTTTATTTTTCCAGTCAGCTCACACAATACACTTCTTGTTACTGAGAGCCATCAGCAGATTAGCTCACTGGAATTAAAAAGATCCATCTTCTGGAAACAATGCTTAAGAACAGGCACAAAGAAGCGTGAGTAATTCTGCATTTTCAAACACTGTCCTCAAGTTAATTTAACCTGAGCTGTTTGTGAACCACCTAGAAAGTCTAGAATCAGTACGGACAGGCTGAAATCAATGGACCAGAGAGAAGAGGAGACAAACTCCAATTGGCCACTTCACTGAGACCAGGGGAGCCTTGTGAAAAAAAAAACCAGATGAACACACATTTTATATGCTCCAGATGCTAACAGTTCAGATTTGCAATGGCAATTTTTAGTTTTCCTGTGTTCTTTAAAGGAAAATTCTATCTTTATGCATACATATATGTATGTGTGTGTGTGCGTGCGTGTGTGTGCTGCATGTATAGTGTGGAAAACACTTTGTATATTGAAAAGACAAAAAATAAAAGTAGTTCTGAGCAAAAAAAAAAAAATACTGAACAACATATTAGCACACCAAATTCAAAAGTACATAAAAAAGATCATCCATCACGATCAAGTAGATTTATTCCAGGGATGCAAGGATGGCACAGTATTAGAAAATCCATGATCATCATCCACCAACTCAGCAAAAAGGAGGAAAAAAACCACATGATCACGTTAACAGATGCTGAAAAAACAGTTGAAAAAATTCAACATCCATACATGATAAAAACTCTCAACAAAATGGGTATACAGGGCAAGTACCTCAACATAATAAAGGCCATATACGACAAGCCCACAGACATCATACTTAACAGCGAGAAGCTGAAAGGTTTTCCTATGACATCAGGAACGAGACAGGGATGCCCACTCTCCCCACTGTTATTTAACATAGTACTGGAGGTCCTAGCCACGGCAATCAGACAAAACAAAGAAATACAAGGCATCCAGATTGGTAAAGAACAAGTCAAACCATCACTATTTGCAGATGACATGATATTGTGCATTAAAAAACCCTAAAGACTCCACTCCAAAACTACTAGAACTGATATCTGAATTCAGCGGAGTTGCAGGATACAAAATTAATACACAGACACCTGTTGCTTTCCTATACACTAATGATGAACTAGCAGAAACAGAAATCAGGAAAACAATTCCATTCACAATTGCATCAACAAGAATAAAATACCTAGGAATAAACCTAACCAAGGAACCGAAAGACCTACCATACCCTGAAAACTACAAGACACTCTTAACAGAAGGTAAAGAGGACACTAACAAACGGAAACTCATCCCATGCTCCTGGCTAAAAGGAATTAATATTATCAAAATGGCCATCCTGCCTAAAGCAATCTACAGATTCGATGCAATCCCCATCAAAATACCAACAGCATTCTTCAACGAACCAGACACATGTTTATGAGATAAAAAGTACAGCATTTCGTCAGGAATAAGAGTGAAGCATGGATCTCCTACCTTGCGGTGCTGAGCATCGGGGTCCGTGGCACTGACGAAGTCAGAGGCACACATCGAGCGAGTAAAGGAAGTAAAGAGCACCCTTGCCTCACCCAGAGGCTGGGGCGGCCCGGAGAAGCAGGCTGGAAGTCAGGCAGACAGAAAGAGAGACACTCCTCATGGATACCCAGTCGGGCTCTCGGGCTCTGATCCCAGACACGCGGGCCTTTGGGAAGCCGCTGAAGCGCATCCTCAGCCTAGGCTCTCGCAGGTGCCCACGGCCTTCCTCAGTCCCTGGCGTCCAAGGAGATGCCTCTGAAGGGGAATCCTGGCCTCCACTCAGGTGACTTTCCCGGCTCCCAAGGGAGACGGGGGATCCACTGAGGGAGACGCAGGGGAACCTGGCGCTCGAGACTTTGAGATCGGCAGCCGGGCTAGTCCCATTTAAGTGGCTGACGAGCGCCCGATGTTGTGTGCCATAGACGGCTTCCTTCTATAAGGACAGTGAAGGAAAAGGCAGGCTCGGATGCCTATACTCACCTCCGAAGTTATCCCGGACGAGCCCCCAAAAACGATGCAGCTTCTCACACCACAAGGGTATGAAACTAGAAATAAATTACGCAAATAAAATGAAAAAGCCTACCACCGCGTGGCGGATTAACAACATGCTCCTAAACAACCAACAGATCAATGACCGAATAAAAACAGAGATCGAGCAATATACGGAGACAAATGACAACAATAAAAATTGAACAAGTCACCATGTAACTTATTCACTATGTAAGAATTTGTACTCCATGTAAGAACTTGTTCGTTATGCATCAGAAGATTGGAGACTGACGAAAATTAGGCTTGGGGTGGATTAATGATTGTGCAATGAGTACTGACCCCCCTATACAGAATTTTATTGTTGTTAACAACCATTTGATCACTAAATATGAGAGATGCCCTCACAAAAAAAAAAAATTGAACAAGGCAAAAATCTGTGGGACACAGTCAAGGCGGTGCTAAGAGGGAGTATATTGCAATACAGGCCTCCCTCAGGAGAGAAGAACAATCCCATATGAACAGTCTAAGCTGAAAACTATCACAACAAGAGAAAGAAGAACAAATGGGGCCCATAGTCAGCAGGAGGGGGAACACAATAAAGATTGGAGCATAAATAAATAAAACCGAGAAGAATGAAACAATACAAAGAATCGATGAAAGCAGGAGCTGATTCTTCGAGAAAATAAACAAAATGGATAAACCCCTAGCCAGACTAATCAAGAAAAAAAGAGAGCCTGCACGCACAAACAGAATCAGAAGTGAGAAAGGAAAAATCACTACGGAAACACAAAGAATTAGGAGAGAATACCATGAAAAATTATATGCCAACACACTGGATAACCTACAAGAAATGGACAACTTTCTAGAAAAATGCAACCCTCCAAGGCTAACCGAGAAAGAACAGAAAATCTGAACAGACCAATTACTAGGAACAAAATTGAACTGGTAATCAAAAAACTACCTACGAACAAAACACCTGTACCAGATGGCTGCACCGCTGACTTTAATCAAACATGTACCGAATATCTAATAGTCATCCTCCTTAAACTTTTCCAAAAAGTAGAAGAAGAAGGAATACTTCCAAACTCATTCTACGAGGCCAGCATCACCTTAATACCAAAACCAGGCAAAGACACCACAAAAAAAGAAAGTTACAGACCAATATCGCTGACAAACATACATGCAAAAATACTCAACAATCCACTTCTAGGAATTTACCCAAAGAATGCAGCAGCCCGGTTTGAAAAAGACAGATGCACCTCTATGTTTAGCGCCGCACTATTTACAATAGCTAAGAAATGGAAGCAACCTACGTGTCCATCAGTAGATGAATGGCTAAAGAACATGTGGTACATATACACAATGGAATATTGTCCAGCCATTAAGAAGAAAACATATCCTACCATTTGTAACAACATGGATGGATCTAGAGGGTATTATGCTCAGTAAAATAAGCCAGTCAGAGAGAGACAAGCACCAAATGATTTCACTCATATGTGGAGTATAAGAGCAAAAGAAAAACTGAAGGAAGAAAACAGCAGCAGAATCACAGAACCCAAGAATGGACTAACAGTTACGAAAGGGAAAGGGACTGGGGAGGATGGGTGTGGGAAGGGAGTGATAAGCAGAAAAAAAGGGGCATTGCTATTAGCAGACATAATGTGGGGGGGGGCACCAGGTGGGCTGTACAACACAGACAAGACAAGTAGTGATTCTCTAGCATCTTACTACACTGATGGACACTGACTGTAAACGGTATGTGGGGGTGACTTGACGATCGAGGGAGTCTAGTAAACATAATGTTGCTCATGAAATTGTAGATTAATCATACAAAAAATTATAACAACTGAATAAAAGATAAAAATAGAAACGATTATCATTTAAATTTGAAGGAGGGATTAAACAATTTCCAGATAAGCAAAAGCTGAGAAAATTTAGCTCACACCACCCATCTCTACAGTGTATTTTGGAGGGACTGCTATAGATGGAAGCATTCCTAAGGTTAAATAGCTGTCACCAGAGGTAATAAAAAGGGGCATACAAAGAGTACAGAACACCATACCTAATATACAAAGAATGAGGAGGGGAAAAAAAAAAACAACCTTTAGGTTGTGTTTGTAATAGCATACTTAAGTGAGTTAAGCTAGATTCTTAGGTAGTAAAGAAGGTACCCTTTACCTTTTGGTAACCACGAACCTAAAGCCTGCAATGGCAGTAAGTACATACCTATTGATAATCACCCTAAATGTAAATGGTCTGAATGCACCAATCAAAACACACAGAGTCACTGAATGGATAAAAAAACAAGACCCATGTATATACTGTCTACAAGAGACTCACTTCAAACCCGAAGACATACTCAGACTAAGAGTGAAGGGATGGAAAAAGATATTTCATGCAACTAATAGGGAGAAAACAGCAGGTGTTGCAGTACTTGTATTGAGCAAAATAGACTTTAAAACAAAGAAAGTCACAAGAGACAAGGACGGGCATTACATAATGATAAAAGGGTCAATCCAACAAGAGGATATAACCATTATAAATATCTATGCGCCCAACACAGGAGCACCTACACATGTGAAACAAATACTAACAGAATTGAAAGGGGAAACAGAATGCAATGCATTCATTCTAGGAGACTTCAACACTCCACTCACTCCAAAGAACAGATCAACCAGACAGAAAATAAGTAAGGAGACAGAGGCATTGAACAACACATTAGAACAGATGGACCTTACACATCTACAGAACTCTCCACTCAAAAGCAGCAGGATACACATTCTTCTCAAGTGCACATGGAAGATTTTCAAGAATAGATCATATACTGGGCCAGAAAAAGAGCCTCAGAAAATTCGAAAAGACTGAAATTGTACCAACCAGCTTCTCAGACCACAAGGGTATGAAACTATAAATAAATTACACAAAGACGACAAAATGGCCTACAATCACATGGAGGCTTAACAACATGCTCCTAAATAACCAGTAGGTCAATGACCAAATAAAAACAGAGATGAAGCAATACATGGAAACAAATAATCACAATAATTCAACAACGCAAAATCTGTGGGACTCAGCGAAGGCGGTGGTAAGAAGGAAGTATATTGCACCACAGGCCTACCTCAGGGAAGAACAACAATCCCATATGAACAGTCTAAACTCACATTTAACTGAACTAGAAAAAGAAGAACAAATGAGGCCCAAACTCAGGAGAAGGAGGGACATAATAATGACTAGAGCAGAAATAAATAAAATAGAGAAGAATAAAACAACAGAATGAATGAAAGCAGGAGCTGGTTCTTCGAGAAAATTAACAAAACAGATAAACTCCTAGCCAGACTTATCAAGAAAAAAAGAGCCTACGCACATGAACAGAATCGGAAATGAGAAAGGAAAAATCACTAGTGACACCACTGAAATATGAAGATTAGAGAATACTATGAAAAATTATATAGTAACGAACAGGATAACCTAGAAGAAATGGTCACCTTTCTAGGAAAATGCAACCTTCCAAGGGTGACCCAGGAAGAAACAGAAAATGTGAACAGACCAATGACCAGCAAGGAAACGGAACCGGTAATCCCAAATGACAAGGCCGACAGGAGCCTCAGGAAACAGTTGTGAACCCTGGAGGCGCTGCCTCCGGCGGCCTCTCCCCCGCCGCCCCTCCGCGGGTCCCACCCGACCCTCGGCTCGCCCGGCCCTGGCTCCCGAGGCCGCCGACGGAAAACGGCGCACACGGCAAGACGCCCGCCGGCCTCCCCGTCTGCGCGGCACGGCCCGCCCCCTTCGCCTGCGACGCCGGCCCGCGCGGCAGTGGCAGGTCGGCGGCGCGGCCCCAGGCCGGGCCCCGCGAATCCCCCACCCGCGTCAGCCGCCCCCCGGCCCCGGGAACGCGGCCGAGCCCCTCGCACGCCCGCCCCCTCACCGGTCCGCCGCGCCCGCAGGCGGAGGCAGGGGTCCACGCGCCCCCTCCAGGCCCGGCGGCCACGTACCTTCCGGCCCGCAGAGCCGTCGCTGTCGCCTTCACCCCTGAAGCGGGGCCCGCTCTGGACGCTCCGCAGCAGGTACGACGGTGCAAGGCTGGAGGCGGCAGAGCTGGACGAGCGCAGGTCCGGCCGGGGCGGCGGCTCGAAGTCCGGGCCGATCGCCGGGGCCGCCAGGGCCTGCGCGCCGGGAGGAAGGCGCAGCCGAACACAGCGCCGGTCCACCATCTGGGCTCCGCCGCGCTCCGTGCGGGGACGGGAATGCGGGCCGGAGCAAGGACTGAGACGCGGGAGCAGCTCCTCCTAGCGGCGCTCGCGAACCTACTGACTCTTCAATATGGCGGCTGCGTCTCCTGCGGCTGCCGCAGGAGACCCGTTTCGTACGCAGGTACCCACCGGGATATACTGATGAATAAAACATGCCAAGTAATGGCGTCTAACAGGATGGATTCAGGACAGATACTGTAAAGCAAAGAACCAGGAATGGATTTGTCTTCAACTCAGACTTCAGATCTCTCTACTTCTTGTCAATCTTCACATTCTATCGTGGCAGTCATGGCATCTTTCGCACTGAAATAAGCAGTCAGGGCCCCTAAATGGGCTGCCCAGGCTTGCCCTGACCCCTGAAGATCAGGTGCTGAACTCACCTTTCAGAGGCTGGCATCCCAGGTAAAAAATGTTAATGGATAGGTAATTCCAGGTTGCCCTCTTGAATAAGGCCAAACCAATTTATATCGTAGATTGCTATACACTCTTGCCTTCATAAAAATTGTACTTAACAGTATTAAGTGTGCTGTTTGCCAAGCAGTAACTGCATAATTTGGTGTGCTGGGTTAGAGGTCAGGGTTTGGGGGTCTCAGCGGGTCACTCTGCTTTGTATGGCTCAGTGATGGAGAACTGGAGTTGAGGGTGTTGTATTAGTTCGCTAGGGCTATCATAAAGTGCCACGACTGAGGGACTTAAGGAGCAGATTTTTTCCCTCACGATTTTTGAGGCTAGAATCTGAGATCAAGGTGTCAGCAGGGTTGGTTTCTTCTGAGAATCTCTCCTTGGCTCACAGATGGCTTTCTTCTCCCTGTGTCTTCACATGGTCTACCCTCTCTATGTCCATATTTCTTCTTGAAGGACAGCAGTCATATTGGATTAGGGCCAACCCTGATGATCTCACTTTTATCTTAACTACCCTTTTTAATGACCCTACCTCCAAAGAAACAATGTGCTGAAGTATATATTTAAACATAGAGATTTTGGGAGAAGAGTTCAGCCCACAGTGTATTTGTTAATGAATACCATTCAAATTTGGAAATTTATATCGGCTAACTGATGGAGTGGGCAGGTCACCATGAATGGTGATGTCTTTTCCAGGTTTGAGGATTTGTACAGGTCCGTGTGGTCATTCTCTGGGGAGGCCCATGTGTGTCTGTGGTTGAGAGGCTGAAGTTTTAAGGAGGCCCAGGACCCCTCGGTGGCTGGACACACCTGGTGAACATTACTTTCCCTTCAGTCCTTCAAATAAGCTTAAATCTCTCTTCAAGGACTGGTTTTAGATGTGTAAGTATTATACATGTATATCTCCATGCATATATCTCACAAGCACACACAGAGACGCATGGATTTTCTGGAAAAGCAGTTGGTGCCTTTGGGGACAGTGGTTAAGATGTAGCCACTGTAGGTAAGAGAGGAGATTCATTGTACTGAAAGTACTTGAGACTTAAAAGCAAAGCGGAAGCTCAGCAGCTGTGCCTCAGGACCGCAGAGGCCTGCGGGGAAGGGACAGTTGACTTTTACAGGAGTGGATCCCGGCGTCTCTCAGAAGTTGCCCTCACCGATTTCTGCCCATGGGTGTCACCGCAGGTAGCTGCGCGCCTTTTCCTGTGTGGTGTCGTGGAATGAGGGCCCTGACCAGATCGTCGTGATGGCAGAGGCAGCTTGGGTGGTGAGGTCCGTCCTCCTGTGAACTTGGAGGATGTGGAGTCACAGGGAGCTCATCAGCATGACATGTGGCCATGTGGTGGCAAATGGGAACGAGGTGATGGCCAGGAAGTGCTGATCTGCCCTTGGAGTCTTTCCCCCAAGCTCCAGAGTTTGGGCTGCAGAGCCAGGAGTCCCGGCGTCGGGTCTGCTCCTTTGGGGGCAAAGCGTGGAGCCTGTAGTTTGTGTGTTTCTGTCTTCATGGGAAAAAGTGGTTTTGTGTGCCATTGAATGTTAGGTAATTTCAGAAATTCAAGTTGTATGTCTGATTGGCGCTCCTCCAAGGGGCCTCTGGGTAGTAAACTCCTTAAAGGAAGTAGCAAGAGAGCTGTGTTCTTAGGAGGTTAAGGGGGGATCTGGTAAGGGAATACAGCCACTGTAAGGTCATGTACTTGTGCCAGGCAGATCTCGGTTCAAACTAGCTCAGACACAGAGCTTTGATATTTAATCGCAAAGCCTGAGTGTGACATAATAAGAACAGAACTCTGTCGCAGTCAGGTCACACTTACTGTTAAAAGGATAGAGATCAGGCGAAGGAGACGGGTGGAGCGTCACTCAGTGTGACTCAGGGTGGGCGCTGTGGGTCACGTGGCGTCGGGAGTGGCTGGGGAGGGAACATGCACAAAGGCGTCCTACCTGTCCTACCAGGCTGTAGGGGTCAAGCGCAGTGAAGACTGGATGCCCAGGCTCAGGTGACCCTGCCCGGGTGCCAGTGCCCCCTGCCTCCTGTCATGTTGATGCCACAAAGCAACACTGCCCACATGACTCCATTGTCAGGGGCAGCTGGGATTCCACGTCTGGAACTTTCCTGGACTCTGACTTTTGTGCTGGTTGCCTTGGCTGGTGTCAATCTGTATCCATGAACTAATAAACCATAACAGCAGAACTGGGCTCAGTGGCTTCTCAGTCCCTCTGCGAGTTACCTAGTCTTAGGGAATATTCTGCCTGACCACAGGAGCTCTGTGCTGCCTTTTGGGTAATTTCTCGTTCACCAGTTATGCCTTTAATACCTTTGATGGGCTTTCTTTTTTTTATTAAGGTGTCATTGATATATACTCTTATGAAGGTTTCACATGAAAAACAATGTGGTTACTACATTCACCCATATTATCAGGTCCCCCCCATATCCCATTGCAGCCATTGTCCATCAGTGTAGTAAGATGCCACGGAGTTAGTACTTGTCTTCTCTGTGCTACACTGTCTTCCCCGTGACCACCCCACACCATGTGTACTAATCATAACACCCCTCAGTCCCCTTCTCCCTCCCTCCCCACCCACCCTCCCCCACCCCTCCCCCTTGTAACCACTAGTCCCTTCTTGGAGGCTGTGAATCTGTGGCTGTTTTGTTCCTTCAATTTTGCTTCATCATTATACTCCACAAATGAGGGAAATCATTTGGTACTTGTCTTTCTCCGCCTGGCTTATTTCACTGAGCATAATACCCTCTAGCTCCATCGTGTTGTTGCAAATGGTAGGATTTGTTTCTTTCTTATGGCTGAATAGTATTCCATTGTGTATATGTACCACATCTTCTTTATCCATTCATCTACTGATGGACACCTAGGTTGCTTCCGTATCTTGGCTATTGTAAAAAGTGCTGCAATAAACATAGGGGTGCATATGCCTTTTTGAATCTGAGAACTTGTATTCTTTGAGTAAATTCCTAGGAGTGGAATTCCCGGGTCAAATGGTATTTCTATTTTTAGTTTTTTGAGGAACCTGTATATTGCTTTCCACAATGGTTGAACTAATTTACATTCCCACCAGCAGTGTAGAAGGGGTCTCCTTTCTCTGCATTCTCACCAGCATTTGTTGTTCCTAGTCTTTTCAATGTTGGCCATCCTAACTGGTGTGAGGTGATATCTCATTGTGGCTTTACTTTGCATTTCCGTGATAATTAGCGATGTGGAGCATCTTTTCACATGCCTATTGGCCATCTGAATTTCTTCTTTGGAGAACCGTCTATTCATATCCTCTGCCCATTTTTTAATAGGGTTATTTGCTTTTTGGGTGTTGACGTATGTGTGTTCTTTATATATTTTGGATGTTAACCTCTTGTCAGATATGTCATTTACAAATATATTCTCCCATACTATAGGATGCCTTTTTGTTCTGCTGATGGTGTTGTTTGCTGTACAGAAGCTTTTAAGTTTGATGTAGTCCCATGTGTTCAATTTTGCTTTTGTTTCCCTTGCCCGAGGAGATGCGTTCAGGAAAAAGTTGCTCATGTTAATATTCAGGAGATTTTTGCCTATGTTGTCTTCTAAGAGCTTTATGGTTTGATCACTTACATTCAGGTCTTTGATCCATTTTGAGTGTACTTTTGTGTATGGGGTTACACAATAATCCAGTTTCATTCTCTTGCATGTAGCTGTTCAATTTTTCCAACACCAGTTGTTGAAGAGGGTGTCATTTCCCCATTGTATGTCCATGGCTCCTTTATTGTATATTAATTGACCATATATGCTTGGTTTGATATCTGGGCTCTCTAGTCTATTCCATTGGTCTGTGGGTCTATTCTTGTGCCATCACCAAATTGTCTTGATTATTGTGACTTTGTAGTAGACCTTGAAGTCAGGAAGTGTAATTCCCCCTGCTTTATGCTTTATTCTTCCTTCTCAGGACTGCTTTGGCTGTTCGGGGTCTTTGGTGGTTCCATATGAATTTTAGAACTATTTGATCTAGTTTGTTGAAGAATGCTGTTGGTATTTCGATAGGGATCGCATTGAATCTGTAGATTGTTTTAGGCAGGATGGCCATTCTGACAATATTAATTCTTCCTATCCATGAGCATGGGATGTGTTTCCATTTATTGTTGTCCTATTTAATTTCTCTCATGAGTGTCTTGTAGTTTTCAGGGTAGGTCTTTCACTTCGTTGGTTAGGTTTATTCCTAGGTATTTTATTTTTGATGCAATTGTGAATGGAATGGTTTTCCTGATTTCTCTTTCTGCTAGTTAATCATTACTATATAGGAATGCAGCAAATTTCTGTGTATTGGTTTTGTGTCCTGCAACTTTGCTGGTCAGTTATTAGTTCTAGTAGTTCTGGAGTGGACTTTTTAGGGTTTTTTTGATTACCAATTCAATTTCGTTGCTGGTAATTGGTGTGTTCAGATTTTCTGTTTCTTCCGGGGTCAGCCTTAGAAGGTTGTATTTTTCTAGAAAGTTGTCCATTTCTTCTAGGTTATCCAATTTGTTAGCATATAATTTTTCGTAGTATTCTCTCATAATTCTTTGTATTTCTCTTGTGTTTGTAGTGATTTTTTCTTATTTCTGATTCTGTTTATGTGTGTAGACTCCCCTTTTTTCTCTGATGTGCTTTTAATGTACAAGTGTGTGTGTTTCTTCAGATAGACTTTTTTCCAAATGTGCCTGCTTGTTTCTTTATAGATCCTAGTTTTTTAGACATTTTAAAATACTTTATTCCTTAAAATATTTCAAATACACTATTAAATGTGCTATCCCTTGTAATTCTAGCATCTGTTGTGTCTGCATGGTTGATTCTGATTCACCAAGTCTGGGAAGGCCCTTGATGAATAATGTTTTATTAATCCTGATGTTACCCCACCTGTGAATAGTGTTTGGCAAACAAATGTTGGTGTATGTATGATTTTTGATTAGCAAGAGGATTTAATGGCTACTTATTACAGAGACTTCTGCTTTGTGGGATAAATGGCATACTGAATGTAAAATTGCAGACTATTCCAATAGTATTTTCCTTCTTTAGCATGTTGTTTTTGAAAACTGCCTGTGTTGACGCAGCCTATGTGGTGAAAATAAGCAAACTGCCCTCCTTTATGTCCCTTCTGGAGCAACGAGTGGACAAACACCTATAGTGGACAGCAGCAGGATATCACAGGAAACCCTGTTAATCAACGATGTGGCCGTGGACTTCCCCTGGGGGGGAGGGCAGCTCCTGGCCCCCACTCAGAAGGGTGTGATGTTATACCGGGACGTGATGTTGGAGAACTACAGCGACCTGGTGTCAGTGGGTGAGGACAGCTCCCCTGTGTCACCAGGGGGCCCCCTTCGGTGGCCTTTTCTCCCAGCTGCTGAAATCTCTGGCATGTCCACAGTGCTCTCAGCAGTGGCTCCTCAGATCCTCTGGCGTCAGACAAGCATACATAATGTTCCCCCTCTTGACAGAAGTCTCTGCTTTGCTGATGTGAACACTGTCTAGTCCCTAAATGTAGTATTCTCCCATCTTGACATCCCAGCCCAATCCCGCAGGTCTAAGTCTCTCGTTATTTCCCACCAACAGGGTATGAAGCCAGCAAGCCAAACACACTCTTCAAGTTGGAACGAGGGAAGAGCCGTGGATGGTAGAAGATGAAGCCCACAGTCGGATCTGTGTGGGTGAGCGGGGCAGAACCAGCCAGCTGGGCAGCTGAGAAAGGCATAGTCGGGTCGGTCAGAGAAGCCTCCCCAACTATGCGTGTCTGAGGATGTGTAGACGGCTGCTCCTTGAATGCTTCCCATGAGAGAGCCTTCTCTTGGGAGGAGTCTAGGGGGGAATACACCCCTTGGTATTCTGAGAGCTGATCCCACCAGATCCCTGTTTATTTTAGGTACATCTTGATTTTGTTGTTGTTTTTCACCCAGTTCTCTTCATCCTACATTTCTCAAATCTCCTTTTTGTCCATTGTCACAGTGTCTCTGCCTATTTTTTTCACCTCCCTTGCTGTGAAATTCCATCTCCACTCCTCACTCCAAGCAGGTCTTAGAATTCAGAACAGTCTTCTAACTGGTCATATTCCTGCTCCCTGAGGAAAGAGTGACTTCCCTTCCTAACTCTCAACCCGCCATTGGATGTTGTGCCCACACCATTAGCTTATCTCTGTGTTTATATGGTTTCATAGCTTCTTGCTATGAATGTCTTGTGTTCCACTGAAAATTTGTATGTTGAAATCGTAAACTCCAAGGTATTAGTATTAGGAGGCAGAGCCTTTGAGAAGTAATTAGCCCATCAGGGCCCAAAGAGACGCCTCAGCCCTAATGCCATGTGAGGCTCCGGCTGAGGAATCAGCCTCTCGCCAAACACCACGTCTGCTGGCGCCTTGATCTTGGACTGACTTGCCTCCAGAAATAGGAGAAATTTCTGTTGTTTATTTTGTTATGGCAGTATGAATAGACTAAGACATTTCTCTTTGCTCTGGAATTGTCCAAAGGTTCTGTTTTCTGTATCTTGCTCTGTTCTCATAATCCTTAAATCTTCCCTTCCTTCTGGTGAGTTAAACTTTTATTTTTTATCAAGACTACCACATTTGCTTCTTCCTGAATATTTTCTGACCTATGGACTTATGCTATATATTTTTCTGTCTCCACAGAAACTCCCAAATGAATTCTGACTTTCTGTTCGAGGAGCTAAAATCACTTTCCCTGTAAGAAAATTACCTCCACCTTCCTTTTTTTTTTTTTTAAGTTTAGATTCTTCTAACAGTTTCCAACCATTAGTATGTAATAAAGTAGGTTAAGATAGAGCAGTGGTGAAGTGAGAAGGATGGTGAGGTCGGAAGGTCCAAGAGAGGCTGGGTCCCCAGAAGCAGAAAGAGAACATCCTTCCAGAAAGATCAAGCTCTCTACAGCTGCTCATTCATCAAGTAAGATAGGAATTTAGGAACAGGTGTGTGATTTTAGTGTTTTCTTCCCATTTATGTGTTATATGTATATATAACGTGTGGTTTTTTTTCATCTTGAGTTCTCTTCCACGACATGGTTCTGACCGCCCCAGAAGGTCCTAGCGCCTTCTTTCTCTTAATTCTCGTTTGCTCAAGACCAGACTGTTGAAACTCAGCTTTGAAAACACTGTGTCCATCTATTTATCAAACATTTCTTGAACCCAAGGCTTTTGTTGCAGTGTGTGTGTGTAGCGCATGCATCAAGACCTGGTCCTCTCAGAGTCTGGTTTGTAGACTTAGGGTTCAAGTCTAGGCGTGCTGATAAAGTTCTCTAGAGGATACACTGTTGTGCAGTGTACTTGGTGACTCACAGCTGAAACACTGAATTTCAGGAGAGGCGAAGAAATACTGCCTAGTAGCAAAGATTCTTGTGACAAATGTATGGCAAATACAGGTTTTGAACACAGGGTATTGCTGCTAGAACTGGGGGAATTTATATGTCAAAATGATTAGTGTAGATGGCATGTGGTGACTCTTTAGTGCCTATAATTACACAGGGAGCATGGGGAATGGTGGCATGATATGTAGGAGGTGTGTTTAGATTTTTAATTAAAGAAGATAACAAAGGGCAAAGAATGGGGGCATGAATGGTAGGACCTGTGCAGGGCCGAGTGAGACGGCCGAGGTATTGGCCTGAAGCCTTTACATGAAGGCCAACATCAGAAGGTGTTTTCAGGAACTAGTGGTGTGGAAACAGGCACATGGGGTAATTAAGGCAACATTAGCTTTTATCACCAGGCTGGCTGGGTTTTATGCATTAGTGATTGAAGTCTTTGTAGGGCTGTGGTGAATGGTTAGGGGGTTTTCATCACTGTTCTGTTTCCTATCTCTGGGTAGTCTTAATTTTGATCTGGTGGCAGCTGTGTAATAATAATAATAAGGAAAAACTGAGGGTGGAGCTGACGTGAGTCCTTGTCCAGCAGGAGGAAGGTGGTCCTTCAGGCTGCTTCACTGGTGCCACCACGGAGGCCTGAACGTAGTCATGGGAGAAGATGCTGTGGGTTACGAGATGAGGGGTCAGGGTGTTAGGACTGAAAGGGAACATGTCCAGTGCGATGTCTGTATAGGTGCAGCACACAGAATGCGCCTGAAAAAGGTGATAGTTTTTTTTATTCCATTAGAGGCACATGTGCTTCTGGAGAACTCTGCGAGGGCCACTGCCCTATTGAAAATTCTTGAATGATTGTTGTTTCTCATCTTTCCCTATTTCTCTAGGAACGAACGAGAACATGCACCCAGCTAGACAAAAGCTGGTCATATTGAGAATAAGAGTTTCTCTCTAATCGTGTAATCAGTGCTTTGGGAAAGCTAGTGTGGGTGCTGTACAGATTGTAGAAAAAGGATACCTCGTAGAAACAGACTGACCACACAGGAGTATCACAGATATGCTGAAATCAAATACTGAGGGTACAATAATATTCTGAATTGCCTCTCTGAGATATTTGTTCCAAACCAGTATTTAAATATATTCTTAATCAGTGTAGTCAGTTAATTTCCCCTTAGTGGAATTTTCCAAACTGGAAGTCTGACTATTTGAATGACTAAAATCTTGGTCCTATGCCTTCACTTTCTTTCAGTTCTTGCCTTCTCTGAACGTGATCTTAGCCAGTCTTTTATCCTTTATATGCTGACACTTCCCACATGCTCTGTCCTCTGAAGCCCAGTCTCAACATATGTAAATCCACCTGGGTACTTGGCACTTGGATAGCTAATAAAAATCTCAGTGCTTATATGCTTCAAAAGTCCACTCATTTCCTCCCATTCTGGGCTTCAGTAATATCCACCTTCTCAAAGGCAGCTCCCACGTACCGCCTGACTCAAGCGAAATAACTGAGGAACAAACCTGAATTCTTCACTCTCTTTAATCCCCGCCTCTTTGAGCTCACCATGATATATCCTCATTTCCTCCACTGCTTTCTGACTCCTTTTCTCCTTCCAACCACCTCTCCCAGTTTTTTTACTTTATTTTATTTTCCCTAACTAGAATGTAAGCTCAGTGAGAATAAGGGAAATGTTCATGTCCCCAACACCAGCACTCTAGCCCCCACATAATGGGCATTTTAGGAGGGTTTGTGGAGCGACTGCTGTCCTTATAGATTTAGATGAGGTGTCCCTTCCATCTCTATTTTCTCTTCCAACAACGAGGTTCTCTTTCTTGCTTTTTACCCTGTATGTTCTGCAAGGCACCATTTAGAAAGCAGCCAGTCTGTATTTTTTTTCATTGTGGATTATTCAAGCTTGTCTGTACTATTTCTGCCAGTTGATTTTTGTGTATCATGTTTTTACCAATGTCCAAGAAATAAAGGAACATTATTGAAGATTGTTTGCACGGAGATCACGCAGTCAACACTAAAGAGCCACTGCGCCCCTGGGCATTCACTGGTCTTTCCTTTCCTGGAAGTTGAGGAAGTTGGTGATTGTCTGCAGAGCAGACGCTGACACTTGTACAGCAAAGGTGTCTAAGGAGAATGGAACAATGCCACAAACGTGATGCCTTTCAAAATACTGTTCATCCGGGCCAGCATAATTTTTTTTCCTTTAAGGCAAAATCATGGAAAAACTGTGCAATTAAGTTTAGTCAGTCAGAATGGAAGCTGTGAAATTAGAACCCTGTTAGTGTGGTGGAGATAGAAATCCTTTCTCCTGACAGAGCCGGAGCAGGTTCATACTAGAGTTGCCGGAAAGCTCAGCACCAAGGCTCACTTGGGAAGCACCAGTGAGCTCATGGAACAAAGACCCAGGGGTGCAATGACTGGAGGGGCCTTCATCGGGAGTCCCCGCTCAGTGAGCATCAGAGTTCCCCTCAAGGGGGGAGCCCCGTGACAGCAGTGTGTGTGGAACAGCATATACCACAAAGTTCAGACTCAACACCAGAAAATTCAGACAGGAGAGAGCCTTATTTATGTGCTGAATGTGGTAAAGCCTTTTCCAGGAAGTCAGAAGTCATTATACGAAAAAATAATGAGAAATGAAGGGGTGAGGGGAAACCCCACTGATGCACTGAATGTGGCATAAATGATGTCTCATTTTATACCGGAAAACTTTCTGGAGAGAACCCCTCCACATGTGTTGGTCGTGGGGAAGGCTTCACCCAGGTCAGTTTCACTGTACATTGGAGAATATGCAGGGAATGTGGACACAGCCTCATCCGGAGGCAGGCCTCAGACCGCACCAGGGAGCTCAGGCACACAGCACTCCCTTTGTCAGTAGTGACTGGAAAGTCTGTTCTCAGAGGACATGTCTCATTAAACACCAGGACATCTGCACAGGAGAGAAACCTCAGTGGCTTGTTGTCCATCAAAGAACTCATCCAGGAGGGAGAGCCCATGAATGCACTGAGTGTGGGAAACCTTTGCTTACAAGTTTTGCCTTATTAAACATAAGAAAATACATGCAAGGGGGAAGTATGCAGATTCAGCAAAGGCGGAAAATCCTTCCACAGAGAGTCACAGCTCTTTACATACAAGCAAAATGCTGTTCATTTGGTGACTGTGCACGTGGCTTCTGCCATTCCTCAGACATCGTTAAATATCAGTGGGCTCCCAGCAAACAGGAACTTTGGTCCTATTGGAACAGCCTCTTGTCTCGTCGAGGCATCTGGCACGTGAGTCTCAGCGTGTTCCTCATCTGGGTTTGCCTCAGAAGGATCGCGAGAACTGTTTGCAGCCCTTGTCACACCACTCATGACTCACACCAGATTCCAAGAGGCAGCACCTATTCTTTTCTCTGATTAGTTTCGGCTATAGATTCAGCAGGAACTAAATTACAGCAAGGTTAACTGCTCGGGTATCTACACAGAGCACCTAAGAAACAGCCTGACATTGAATCTATGTTCATTCAGTGAATATTTATGAAGTACCTTTTCTGTAACCAGTTATTATTCTACCAGCTGAGGACAGAGAGGTGAACAAAACAGAAGAGTCTTTGCCCTCCTGGAATGAGCACTGAGTTAGCTGAATTATATGTAAGTGGCATGTCCACACTCCCATCTAACATACTCATAGTATGTAAACTCGACGCCAGGTGAAATGGGCAAGGAGTAACTGGATCAAGGAGTTTGTATTTTCAGATGACGGGGTGTTAGAAAAATCCTGAAAAAACTTTCCCCAAGAAGAGGATTATTTGAATGGGAGAGGGGGGAAGGGCTTATATTAACAATGTATAAATACCCCAGGATACAAATAACGTTTTTATAAATGCCCATGTCTAAATCTCCCCTCACTCATTATACATTCCTTGACAGTTTTACACTAATTCAGTAGCCACTAGCCACATGTGGCTATTTAAATGTAAATTAACTAAAATTGCATTAAAACCTTAGTTCCTCAGGATCGCTGGCCACAATGCAAGAGCTCAGTCGTCGTGTGTGGCTGGGGACCACCGTCGTGGACAGTACAGAGGTGGGGTGTCTCCACCACCACCAGATTGTTGGTTGAAGGGTGCTGCTTTACAGTCAGACATTCCTTGTGACAGGAAAATTTATATGGTCGTTTTGGGAGATGTGTTGAATAGACTAAAGGAAAATGTATTTTTGTCTAAAATAGCTGTAAAGAATGAAGTTCAAAATAAGTTTTGTGTATGTGTGAATTACTAGACTCAATGTCTGTCTGACTGTGAAATGGGGAGAGCAGAAAAAGGTACAAGACACCTGGAATAAGTAGAATAAAAACTTACTTTCCTTGGTCTAAGATGGAGGAAAGCAAAGGATATGGGAGAAGGGCAAAATTCCTCTCTGGTATTAGAGAAGAACCCTTATATTTATTTCACAGACCAGTCACCTTTGAGAGTCACCATATCAAAGTTGCCATCTCGGCGACCTGCTAAAGTGCACGTGGTTTTTCTTTTTCCATTCCTTACTCCTACGAATGGGACCCCGTCCTCTCTTCTATCCAGTCTTTCTCTTGATCCAATAAGGATAATCCTGCCAAAAACACCTTGAGGCCTTTTTAGAGAAGAAATGGAAATTTGCTCTGCAATAGCTGTTGTATTTTCATCACAAACCCTGGATTAAAGGGTAAATTCACTCCATGTATTTTTAAGCATCTAAACTTGGCCATCTAAGTACATGAGATTTTATTCTGTAGTGCAGTCACTAGAATTGAGAACAGGAAAATTTCATGATTGATTTGGGCTTTACAAGGACCCCCTTCCCTGCTCTATGGAAACAAGGAAGTACAGGCCAAGGGCACAAACAGGGACAATTGTAGTATCCCAGGTGAGAGACTGAGGCAGCGTAGTAATGATGGAGGAGTGCAAGAAGATGGAACTGGCTTCCGGCTTTGACCTGTGGTTACGTGGCGCTATGAGGTGTATTCTGAGAATTATAATGGCGTATATGGTTGAAAATGAGCAAGGTGAACCTGGCTTCTGTGCCCCAGCCTGTGTGCTCAAGATCTGTGGTTGCGCAGGGTGAGTGAGCCTTCGAGCTCAGGACTGGGCTGGGGGGAGAATAGGGCTAGACATGGGTAGCAGGTCCGCAAATGGCTGGCGAGGACCTCCTGGTGCCGATGCATGGCACTACGGAAGTCCAGTTCTTTGTAGTCATTTTATTTTGCACACGAACGTCCACAACAGTTGCAATATCCAAAAAACAACCCAAAGGTCCACCAACTGGCAAACAATTGAACACACTTTGGAATACCCATACAGTGGAATGCAAAGGAAAGAACTATACTTAAAATCAGGGATGAATTTTTAAATAATTATGCTGTGTGGAAAAAGTCGGATAAAAAGAGTACTTGCGGGACAGATTTTATGGATACGGTGCAGGCTGATCCACAGTGGCAGAAGGCGGAACAGTGGCTGCCCGGGATGTACCGTGTTTTGTCTTTGGGCCGGGTCGGGGCATGGCTGGTTTGAGGTTCACTACTTCCATCGCGTCTGCTCCCGGATCGCTGCATCCGCCACACCATCTCACCTTCCCAAACCTTGCCGGTCTTCCCCAAGCACCCCCGCCCTCCTCCCCAGCGAGCTTTCGCTCTGCCGAGGGACACACCCTCCTCCAGACGGCCGCGCCCTGGAGAGCCCGCCTAGCCCGGCGCGGCCGCAGCGCGCCGCCAGCCCTTGGCAAGCATGTCCCAGTTTGTATACGGTCCCTAACCCTGTTCGCAGAGTGACGGGGCGCCCAGAGATGATTCTTATTTCCCAGAGAGCGGAGACGCCACGGCAGTACGCGCCGCTTAGAAGGCGCGCTCAGAATGTGACGGGCTCTGGCCTTTGAATCGCGCCGTTGTCCTTCCCCCACAACTACGGGCCCCTGTCTGTCCAAAGTTCATCCCCGTGGCGCGTTTGCCGTGCGTGGGCTCCAGCCTCAGAAAATACCTCTCCTTTCCCGGCTCTGGTGCTGGGGAACCCGAGCGGCTCCGCACTGCACTCAGCGTAGCGTCGCGCCGCTGACGCAAAGATGGCGGCCCCCGGGCACCGAGGCGGCGGCGGCGGCGCGGAAGTATGACCTCATAAAGCAAAGCCGGAATCCTGGATCCCGATTCCCATAGAAACGCGGCGGCAACGCCCCCGGCCCTGGTCCGAGGTTCTGGGGACGGCAGGGGAAAGAAGGTTAGGGGAGTACGCCAGGCCCAGGTCGCCGCAGGTTCGGGAGACACTCGGGTCGGCGTGTGGGTCTGTCTGTGGAAGCCGCGGGGAGCGGGGCCGGTCTGTCGGCCTCCAGGTAGGTTTTGGCTCCTGCGAGTCGAAGAAGGTAGTTGATTTTGGAGGAGGAACCTGTAATGGGTGTCTGTGATCGGGGTGTCTTTGGCGTCAGTCATACGGGCCTCTGGTGGTCAGTGGTTAAAGGACTGAACGGATCAACCGCCGGGAGTCCCGAGGTCAGGGTTTAGGGTCCTCTGGGGTCACTCTGCCTGTAGGTGATTGACAGCTGGTGGGGTGGTGTTTATCAGTGAATGCGGCGTGTGGTTCGGATTCTGGGGTAATTTGGAGCTCAGTGATCGAGGAACCATTGAGGGAGGTCAGGGTACCTGTGCACCTGGTCTGGGTTTGGGATTCATCTGGTGGGCTGGTGGCCACCGTCTTTTGTGCAGATATGCGTGGCAGCAGAAGGCTTAGAGACCCGGGAGCCCTGGCTGGTTCTTGTGTCGAGCTTAGACTTGGGCTGCTGGAACAGACTTGCTAGAAGTTAACATTTCCCAAAAATTTCAGGGCCAAGTCCTTCCTCCTCCACTAATTTTCTAGTTTCTTTTGGCTCCCCGCATCACCCACTACCTGTGAACCCACAGAAATGAAAGTTTCGGGGGAGAGAGTAAGATTCAGCATACTTAAAATTATGCCCTTTTAAGATTCTTTGTGTGTCCTCCTTCCTGCAAACTTCCTGTATATTTCTTTTGGATATTTCCTTTCAGGTTCTATATGTGAGTATAGAAAGGCTGCTGTTTCCCCAATATTTATCTATTTAAATTGTTTTTTATAGCTTTATTCCTTCTCTCTCTTCACTGTTGTGCTCATTGCTCTTCATATTGAAGTGTGTATATAAACAGGGCTTATAAAAACTTGTAAAGTGATATGAAGGCAACATAGCTTAAAGGGAAAACCCATTGTTCCTCCCCGTCCATAAGGCCTCATTTCTAAAACTGATCTGAAAATTATATGCCGCAGAGGGGTACTTCTGTTCTGATTCTCCTTTGCTACCTCCCTTTTCGCGTCCATGCTTCTGCCACACATTCAGGGTCTTATGCCTTTGATCCTCTGGGGAATCAAAGAGACACAAACCCTGGGGACCATGTGTTAAGGTGAGAGCACAGAAAAAGGGAGCGTAACCCTGAAAGTAACTTTGCTCTTCAGCCCACAGGTCCTGACAAGAACCAAGAAATGAAGGAAGGAGAAGGAGGTTCCAGCATCTAGATGTTGTCATTCTGGGGCCACTTTTGACTGGCGACTAAGATTTCTAACTAGAAATTTAGAGCATATCCAGAAGGGACAAAGACAGAGTATCCCGGTTGCTGGCCATTTCCCAAAACCGAAGAAAATGATCCATGCTCAGGTGACTTTTCTCTTGTTTTACTCTCTGATGGGTTTATAGAGGCTTGTAAACAATCAGTTCAGTATCTAGAGAGAAATCCAACTTTGAATCTAGTTCCAACGCATGAGAAAGTAGAATAAAAAATACAGTGTTTGTATGATTCTTGGTAAATGACTAATGTTGGAACATAATGCGTAACTGAAGGATCTTCTGGGTTATATTAGCTGTCGTCTTGCATCTGACACGTGTGACACCCAGCACAGCGGGAGAACCATGCTGTTACATGATGTGCAGGACTGTGAGGAGAAGGCAGGAAGGTCCCTCAGGGAATGTCAATATTTCATGGCCCTTAGGTTTCAGGAAAAACTTTATATTCTTCCTGGAGGTCATGGAGTGGACAGTGTTTTGAATAATAGTCTTCTAATAAAGGCAGATTTCCAACTGCTATTTATTATTATTTATTATGAGACACCCTTGTAGGAATTAGACCACAAAAACTCAGTGAACACAGTTTTCTCAGGGAACCAATGCAAGGTCACTGAAAGGACTCGGCCTGATGTCTGCCTCAGTTTATCCAGAAATAAAGCCTAAATGGCCTAGGGAAATGGAAGGATTGTGTGGCCTTCCAAAGGTCCTCCGTGAACAGGTGGATGAACTGGCATTAAAGTACAGACTGGGCATTAGAGTTGCAAGGAATTTTGTCTGATAAGGGCTGAGTTATCAGGTTCCACGGTGTTGGCTTTATAATTTCACATCATCTCCGGAAATGCAGAATCCTTCCCCACTTTCAAACTCAGTTCTCTCCTAATCTTCTTTTTACTGCCTTTCTATAATTATGCAAGTTACTCATGGATACATTTTAAAGAAAAATTTTCCAATGGCAAAGCACACATGGGCAAAAAGTAAATTGCTTCTTCGTGACATCCTTCCCCGCCAGCTCATACTGCTTTAACACATGTTTGGTAGTGTGTCCTTGCGGTCACTGACCCTGGGAGTGCTCCCGTGTACGGGCACCTGTTTACAAATGCATGTGGACTTACGTACGTAACTATGTACATAAACACATCTGTTAGGACATTTTGTGTATCAGTGGGATCACATGCCAAAGAACATGACCTGTTGCCCAAGATGGTGTAATTTCAGCATCTAAAGGAATAAGGACTGCAATTGATTGATGGATATTAACTATATGAAATTCCATTTGTCTGTCTATACTCATTCTCCACAAAATGAGTTAAACTATGTAAAATGAGCTAAACTATGGATGAGTGCCTGCTACAGAGTAAATGATATGTGGGATCATCCGTGCCTTAAATCTCTGCTGGTACGTAATAATAGAACATTATCAGATTGCCTGATTTTCAGCTCTCAGAATGGTCAATAATCTTTTGCCTTATTTTGCATTTTCCTCATCACAGGTGAGGTTGAGATGCTTCTTCTGTATTTGTTGGCCAGTTGGATATTTTCTCTTGTGAAATGCTTGGCCTTATCATTCTCACATTGAAAAATTTTTTTAAATTTTTTCTTCCTGATTAATAGTTGTTTATATCTACTATCTATTAATCCTTTCTTTTGTTTATTCAAAATACTTTCCCAACTTGGCACTTTTCTGTTAGCATATGTATACAGCTGCCGATCCTCTGACTCTCTGGACACCAGCTGAGCGGCCTACAGTTCAACTCCATTCTGACGCTAAGGACCTGCAGGAAGTGTCCAGTGCCACATATTAAGAGCTCAGTCCCATAAGATGGATCGCATTTTAGGTGCCTGTCAAAAGTCCCAGGGTGTCACCTGTGCTTCTGAACACAAAGTTGCTCTAAGTGTGGGGGCTCCTCCAACCCCCTTCTCAGGTTTGGGAACTTGCTAGGATGACTCACAGAGCTCAGGAAACCGCTCTACTTACATTCACTGTTTATTGGAAAGGCTGCGTCTCAGGAGTAGCCAAATGAACGAGATGCACGGGGCGGTGCTGGAGAGCAGGGGAGGTCCTCCCCCAGCCGCCTCTGCCAGCGCCTCAAGGCGTTCCCCAACCCGGGAGCTCTCAAAGCTGCTGTTTAGGGGCGTATGGTGGCTTTATTATGTAGGCGCAACTGATTAAATCACTGGCCTGTGGTGACTGTGCTCAGCCTCCGGTCCCTCTTCCCTCCCCGGAGGCTGGGGGTCTTTCTGGAGACCATCTAGGGACCCCCAGGCACCAGTCATCTCATTAGTACACAGAAGACACCCTTATCGCTCCCGAGATTCAAAGGGTTTTAGGAACTGTGTGCCAGGCACCAGGGACAACGACCAGTGTTCAGTAAGCTTTGTCTTCTGACGGTGAGGAGCCTTTTCTTTCTGGAGCATCCTTGTGACCTCCGGACCAGTCTCTGTGGCCTCGGCCTGGCGTCTCCAGGTGCAGAGTCCCTGCTCGGCTTTGCTGGCTCACTAAGTCTGAGTTGCAGGGCACTTGATCAGTTCTGGAATGTTCTCATTCCTGAGACCTTCAGACTGTTTCTCTGTTTCAAAAACAAAGTGTAGGCACAAGTTAGACCTCACTCTGGCCTTCATGTTCATTACACTCTCCTTTGTATTTTCCATCTCGGTGTGTCTGCTTCATTTTCCAGTTATTTTTTAAAATGCATATTCCAGTTCAGTTACCTGTTCAGTGAGCCTAATATGATATTAACTTTTTGAGAGCGAGTGAGACTGCATTGGTCTTTGACCCCAGTTTCTGGCACAGGGCTCCTAAAACGCTTCTAAGTAGGGGTGCTAGAGTCTGCTGGTCTCTGCCCGCAGTTCCTGCACAGAGCTCTTAAAATGCTTATAATTTCCTAAGTGATAAGAGCACTAGGGCATCTTCTTTTCTTTTCTTTTTTTCGGGGTACAATTATTTGTTCATCAAAGAAAACCAACTCCTTAAAACCATAGTCCATCACGAACGTGTAAGACACCTTCCACTTCAGTTCTGTTGTTAAAGTTCCCTTCTATTGCTCCGTCTGGTGTTAAAGATAAAAAGCAGGAAGGCTCATTCTCTACCTGCATACATTTTTTTAAAAATTTTATTTTGGTATCATTAATCTACAGTTACATGAAGGACATTATGTTTACTAGGTTCCCCCCTTCACCAAGTCCCCCCCACATACCCCTTCACAGTCACTGTCCATCAGCGTAATAAGATGCTGTAAAATCACTACTTGTCTTCTCTGTGTTGCACAGCCCTCCCCGTGCTCCCCCCACACTATACATGCTAATCGTAAGGCCCCCTTTCTTTTCTTCCCACCCTTATCCCTCCCTTCCCACCCATTCTCTCCAGTCCCTTTCCCTTTGGTAACTGTTAGTTCATTCATGGGTTCTGTGATTCTGCTACTGTTTTGTTCCTTCAGTTTTCCTTTGTTCTTATACTCCACATATGAGTGAAATCATTTGGTACTTGTCTTTCTCCGCCTGGCTTATTTCACCGAGCATAATACCCTCTAGCTCCATCCATGTTGTTCCAAATGGTAGGATCTGTTTTTTTCTTATGGCTGAGTAATATTCCATTGTGTATATGTACCACATCTTCTTTATCCATTCATCTACTGATGGACATTTAGGTTGCTTCCATATCCTGGCTATTGTAAATAGTGCAGCGATAAACATAGGGGTGCATCTGTCTTTTTCAAACTGGAGTGCTGCATTCTTGGGGTAAATTCCTAGAAGTGGAATTCCTGGGTCAAATGGTATTTCTATTTTGAGCATTTTGAGGAACCTCCATACTGCTTTCCACAATGGTTGAACTAGTTTACATTCCCACCCACAGTGTAGGAGGGTTCCCCTTTCACCACATCCTCACCAACATTTGTTGTTGTTTGTCTTTTGGATGGTAGCCATCCTTACTGGTGTGAGGTGATATCTCATTGTGGTGTTAATTTGCATTTCTCTGATGACTAGCAGTGTGGAGCATCTTTTCATGTGTCTGTTGCCCATCTGAATTTCTTCTTTAGAGAACTGTCTATTCAGCTCCTCTGCCCATTTTTTAATTGGATTATTTGCTTTTTGTTTGTTGAGGTGTGTGAGCTCTTTATATATTTTGGATGTCAACCCTTTATCGGATCTGTCATTTACGAATATATTCTCCCATACTGTAGGGTTCCTTTTTGTTCTATTGATGGTGTCCTTTGCTGTACAGAAGCTTTTCAGCTTGATATAGTCCCATTTGTTCATTTTTGCTTTTGTTTCCCTTGCCCGGGGAGATATGTTCAAGAAGAGGTCACTCATGTTTATGTCTAAGAGATTTTTGCCTATGTTTTTTTCTAAGAGTTTTGTGGTTTCATGACTTATATTCAAGTCTTTGATCCATTTCGAATTTACTTTTGTGTATGGTGTTAGACAGTGATCCAGTTTCATTCTCTGACATGTAGCTGTCCAGTTTTACCAGCACCATCTAGGGCATCTTCTTTTCTACTATTTGATCTTTGCCTCTGTCCCTGACACAAAGTTCCTAAGTCCCTTGGGTTGTCCTGGGTGAGAGCATTGTCTCTTGCTCTAATGAGACAATGCTGTGTGGGCTCCTGGATGGGGGCTGGTCACCAGGAAGACCCAGCCGTGAGGAGAAGCTTGGGATTTCCAGCCCTGCCCCCATCTTCCAGGTAGAGGAGGGGGCTGGAAGTGGAGTGAGTGAGTGATCAGGCCCACGTGACGAAGCCTCTGTATGATCCCCAAGCCGGGGGGTTCCAAGGGCCTGTGGGTTGGTGACCACGTGTAGGTGCCTGGCCAGTGGCGCTGCCCTCCCCGTATACCTCACTGTATGCACCTCTCCCACCTGGATCACATCTGTATCCTTTATCATATCCTTTTATAATAAACTGGCAGTCAGTAACTAAACTGTTTTCCTGAGCTCTCTGAGCCACTCTAGCAAATTCCTCAAACCCGAGGAGAGGGTCTTGGGAACCTCCTGTCTACAGCTCGTTGGTCAGAAGCACAAGTGACAACCTAGACTTGGGGTTGGCATCTGCAGGGGGCATGGGGGCAGTTTTGTGGGACTGAGCCCATCACCTGTGGGATCTGACGCGGCCTCCGGGTAGATGGTGTCAGAATCGAGTTGAACTGGCGGACACGCGGCTGATGCGGTGCAGGGGAGCAATCACACAGCAGCCGTGGTGCTCGAAGTGTAGCTGGTATAAACTGGACGACCTCCTTCATATTCTTCTTAACCAATAAAAAAGAAACACTCGTTAAATTGCACTCTGCTATTGCAGGACACCCTGTCATTCGGGGATGTGGCCGTGGACTTCAGCCGGGAGGAGTGGCAGCTCCTGACCCCCGCTCAGAAGGGCCTGTACCGGGACGTGATGCTGGAGAACTACGGCCACCTGGTGTCAGTGGGTGAGGACGGGCCCCCGTGTCGCCCAGAGGGCCCCCGTCAGTGGCCTGTCCTCTCTCAGCCGCTCATACTTCCGAGTCACTGCCGCGCTGTGAACGGCAGGTGCTCAGCCCCTCCTCTGGCTCCTGACAAAAGGCCGTAATGTCCTCTCAACTGTTTTTACTGCCAACACAGCTGACCCCACATGTGTGGGGGTTTCCTACACCAAAAACCAGTCTCCAGCTCCCCGGGTACCAAGTGGGTATCGTGCGGTCCAGTTCAGTTCTCAGCCTCTCAGCTGGTGCCCTGAGTCAGCAGCAGGCTCCCCAGGCCTAAGGGCTCTGTTCCCCAGGACTGCCCTCTCTTCGGATGCCAGCCACAGCTTTGACGATTTGCCGGAACAGCTCACAGAACCCAGACAAGTGTTTTACTTACCATTTTATTACACGGGCTACAATGCAGGAACAGCCAGACAGAAGAGCTGCATAGGGCCAGGCACGGGGGGAGTGGGAGGGCCTGCCCCGCTCTCTCCTGGTGTGTCCCCTCCCAGCACCACGATGTGTTCACCGGCCCGGAGGCTCTCCCAGCCCAGTGGCTTAGGGGTTTTTATGGATATTTCATTATGTAGGCGTGATTGCTTAAATCCCTGGCCATTGGTGAATAACTGTTTCCATCTGTGGGGGTTGGAGCTGAAGGGTCCAACCCTCTAAGCTGCCTCGGCCTTTCTGGTGCCCAGTCCCCCTCCTGAAGCTTCCGAAGCAACTGCAGCCACCAGTCGTCTCATTAGCTTACAAAAAGGCACTCCTCATTCCAGAGAGACTTGGGGTGTTAAGAAGTTCTTGTGTCAGGACCTGGCACTTGAACCAAACACTGTAACCAAAGATGCCCCTCTCGTGCCCATCAGCCAGGAAATTACAAGGGTTTAGGAGCTCGGTGCCAGGAATTGGGACAAAGAGCAAGTATCTGTTAGTATATCACCGTATCACGTGCATCCTCTCCTGAGTGAAAAGCCTCAGTTTGCCGATGCGAACAGTCTAGTCTTCAAATGACTCTCTCTCCCATGCTGACATCCCCGCGCAATCCAGTGGGCCTAAGTCTGCTGTCATTTCCCGTGAACAGGGTACCAAGCCAGCAAACCAGAGGCACTTTCCAAGTTGGAACGAGGGGAAGAACTGTGGACGGTACAGGACGAAGCTCACAGCCGGGTCCGTCCAGGTAAGCAGGTCAGCACCAGCCAGGTGGTTAACTGCAGCAGCCGGACGGGCGTCAGTGAGGGGAGGCTGGGAGGAAAGAAATTTCCTTTCATGTCTTCAGAGGGAAATACACACCTTTTTGCTCTTCTGAGACCTCAGCCTGGCTTGTTTTATTTCACATCCTGATTTTTGTTTGTTTGCCGGCTTTTCTTCCTCCTTGGATTCCGTAATCTACCCCTTCTTTGGACCTGTCACGGTGTCTGTCCCTGTTCTTTCTACTGCCCTGGCTTTGAAGTTCCGCCTTCCAGGCCTCACTCCCAAGAGAGATCTTTGAATTCACAGAATTTTCTGACTGTGGCCCTTGCTGGAGTCCTGATTCCCCTCCAACTCTGCCCTGACTTCCAGTACTACCTTGTGTGTTGGGTCCTCTCAGTAACCTGGTCTCCTACTGGGCATCTGTCCACTTCCTTTGTTTCTTTTTTACAGCCCCCACCCCCACTGGCTCCCGCTTATGAAGCTCTTCAGGGTTCTGTTTTACATTTCTTTGCTGTATTCCTCATCCTGAACGTTTTCGGTCTTATGAATTAAGCTCTTTTTGTTCTCTGGAAGAGACTCCAAATTGGTATCTCCCTTAGTATTGTCTAGCATCCGCTTTCAGTTCTAGATATTTCAGTGAACTAAGATTTCCAGTTCGTGTGCGAGGAGCAGGAATTATCTGCCCTCCCCAGAAAGCCTTTCCACCATCCGATTTTAGCAGAAGAGTCTCCGTTAGTACCGTACATCTTATTCTGTCCCGGCTGGTGGTGTCTGCGAAGTCCTCATCTTAAAGGTCTCTGCTCTTTCTGTTGACTGTTTAACTAGAAAAGACTCTTTTACATCCCAAATCAGTTCTAGCCTAAGTCCTAGCTTCTGTCTACTCCAGTTTTCTTCTTTCATACATTTGATTTTTCTGACTTTCTGCCGGTTTATCCTAGGCCTTAGCATTGTATTCATTTCACTAAGTCATTTGTTTTTCCCATTATATTTTCTTCTTCTTTTTTTTACAGTTTTATTGAGATAATTCACATACCTAACAATTTCCCAACCTAAAGCATACACTTCAGTGCCCCGTAGTACATTGATAGAGTTATACAACCATCACCACAAGCAATTTTGGAAGATTTTCATCTCTTAAAAAAAAATGTTTCCTCCCCAGCCCCCATCTCTAGGCAACCCCTGATCTGCTTTCTATCTTTGTAGATTTGCCTTTTCCAGATATTTCATAAAATATGTGATCTTCTGTGACTGGCTTCTTCCAATTAGTATAATGTTTTTGTATCAGTGCTTCATTCTTTTTTATTGTCAAATAATACTCCATTGCATGGATGTCCCACGTTTTATTTACACTTCTGTCTATTGATGGACGTTTGAGTTATTTCCACTCTTTGGCTTTGTGAATTATGCTGCTATGAACGGTCATGCACAGCATTTTTGAGAATATATGTTTTCATTTTTCTTGGATATATATCTAGGAGTAGAATTCTTGGGCCGTATAGAGTTGAAGGGTCTAAACGTGGTGCCTCCATGAATCACGGTCAGCATCACCTCCCCTGGCCGCAACGTCTCACAGGAGGCACAGAGTATTGCCAGCCACAGAGGCTCACTTGAGCCTTTGGCATGTAGAGAGTGTTTACTGGGGTGCAGTCACATATTGCCTGCATGGCTGACCTTTATAGTCTCTGATCCCTCTGGAAGTTCGGCTAATACCTACAGTCTCGAGTTCCTCTGAAGTCTGCAGGTCGGACCTCATATGGCATGGCCCGTCATAAGTCACATTGCTAGAATGTCCAATAGCCAAAGCCTCTAGGCAAACAAAGACACTCTGATCAGGCCGGACCTTCCAGGGGCCTAGAAATCACTTCCCTCATAGCCAAGGGAAAAGGCCAGACCTCTCTTTGGGTGAGGTTAAATCTTTACTGAAGTAACTGTAAAAATGAACAATAAAGGGATTAACTTGGAAATATAGAAAAAATAAAGCTTACGGTAGTACATTCAGAATAGGAATGACAGCATGATATGTATGAGGTGAAGACACCTATGTTCTGAGTCAGGAAGGTGATGCCACGAATCAGGAAGGAAGGCATGAAACAGGAAATGTGGAAGGCCACGGGGCTGGCTCTCAAAAGAGTGACCTGAAGCCGACCAAGTGAAAGCCAGTGTCAGAAGGTTTCTGCAGGAGAAGTGGCAGTGTGGAAACACGGATAAGTGCAATGCTTTTTTCTGCACGTTCTGGATTTCAGTGATGATCCTCATCTCAATTTGTAATACTTCCACCTACCCAGTGGCTCAGGCCACAGTCGGCAGAGTGATCCTCTGTCCCCACTTGCATTAACCCACTCTCCTGGTTGAACCCATTATTTAATCTGGTCTTTTCTTTTTCCTGATTTCACCACTTCCCTTCAAATCACATTTAACAATCTCCAACTCCATCTTTTTTTCTCTCCTTTTTTATTTGGCTTTCCCTAACTAGATTTAAGATCGGGGAAAGCAAGACATGTTTTATAAATTCCAAACACCAGCACAGTTTCTTGCACACGGCAGCTATTCAGGAAATGCTTTGGGGTGAACGAATGCAACCCTCATCATTTGGATCAGTTGTCTTTTCCACCTCTGTCACCTGGTGTCTCCCCAAGTAGAGAGGTATTCCTCCAAACCCTGTCTTTTGCTGCTAACAATGACTTGCCTGTATTTTGTCTGTGCATGTTTTGCAAGGTCCTATTTATAAAGCAGTGAAATCTACATAGATTGGCAACTGCATACCCTTATCGGTACACTGCTTTTTCCTTTTGGTTTGTTTGTATTATTGTGTTTTAACCTTTGTGTAATAAATAAAGAGCATTTATACATGACATTTCTTTTGCACTATGATAGGGTCATCACTGAAGTGCCATTTTTTAAAAAACACCAAGGAATTTTTTAAAACAGTTTTATTCCAAACAAGGTTATGTAAGGATTCATTGTTCTTTTCTTTCCTAGAAACTGGCAAAGTTGATAATCGTCTGCAGGATCACTGGGAAAATCAAAGACCACCGAAATGTCTGGAACAATACCACCAACACAATGTAGTTGGAAATATTGTTTCTCAAAGCAAAAGTCATTTCCCTTTTGGGAAAAATAATGATATATTTGAGATCTATATAAAAACTTTGAGATCAAATTTAAGTTTAGTTAACAAGCCCACAAGCTATGAAGTTAAGAACTCTGCTAAATTTAATGGAGATAGGAAGTCACTTCTGCATGGTAAGCTTGAAGATTTTCATTCTGCAGTTAAATTCCCTATAAGTGCAAAGCCCGTTAGCAATAAGTCACACATCATTAAGCAACAGAGAACTCACAACACAGAGAAAGCCCATGTATGCAGTGAATGTGGGAAGGCCTTTATTAAGAAGTCTCAACTCACTGATCATCAGAGAGTTCACACAGGAGAGAAACCTTATGGATGCAACATGTGTGCAAAAGTATTCTCCAGAAAGTCCAGGCTCAATGAACATCAGCGAATTCATAAAAGAGAAAAATCCTTTATATGCAATGACTGTGGAAAAATCTTCACCATGAAGAGCCGTCTGATTGAACACCAGCGAACTCACACTGGAGAGAAACCCTACGTGTGCAGCGAATGTGGAAAAGGTTTCCCAGGGAAGCGTAATCTCATTGTACATCAGCGAAATCATACTGGAGAGAAATGCTACATATGTAGTGAATGTGGAAAAGGCTTCACTGGGAAGAGCATGCTCATCATTCATCAGCGAACTCACACTGGAGAGAAGCCCTACATCTGCAGTGAGTGTGGGAAAGGCTTTACCACAAAGCACTATGTCATCATTCATCAGCGAAATCATACAGGAGAGAAACCATATATGTGCAATGAATGTGGAAAAGGTTTCACGATGAAATCTCGTCTGGTTGAACATCAGCGAACTCACACTGGAGAGAAACCCTATGTGTGTGATGAATGTGGAAAAGGCTTTCCCAGAAAGAGTAATCTCATTGTACATCAGAGAAATCATACAGTAGAGAAATCCTACATATGTAGCGAATGTGGAAAAGGCTTCACTGTGAAGAGCATGCTCATCATCCACCAGCGAACCCACACTGGAGAGAAGCCCTACATCTGCAGTGAGTGTGGGAAAGGCTTTCCCTTGAAGAGTCGGCTGGTCGTGCATCAGCGAACGCATACTGGGGAGAAACCCTACAGATGCAGGGAATGTGGGAAAGGCTTTATTGTGAATAGTGGACTGGTATTACACCAGCGAACCCATACCGGAGAGAAGCCCTACATATGCATTAAATGTGGAAAAGGTTTTGCCTTCAAGAGCAATCTTGTGGTACATCAGCGCACTCATACTGGAGAGAAACCCTTTATGTGCAAGGAATGTGGGAAAGGCTTCACCATGAAACGCTATCTCATCGTACATCAGCAGATTCACACAGGAGAGAAATCCTACATATGCAGGGAATGTGGTAAAGCCTTTGCCATGGAAACTGAGCTAGTTTTACATCAGCAAATTCATACTGGAGAGAAACCTTATGCGTGCAATGAGTGTGGGAAAGGTTTCACCGTGAAAAGCCGTCTTATTGTTCATCAGCGCACTCATACAGGAGAGAAACCTTTTGTATGTGGTGAATGTGGAAAGCGCTTCTCCTCAAAGAGAAATCTCATTGTACATCAGAGAACTCATAATGGACACAAAGCCTAATAAGACAACAAATATGGTTACATCTTCAGAAAGAAAACAGGACTTGTACAACATCAGATTTCACACAGATATCCTGTATATGTACTGTGGAAAATTCTCTTCAGTCAGTATTAGTCTCATTACCTCCAGGGAATTCACAGAGAATTCAAACATTACATATGCAATTAAGGAGAGAAAGCCTTCAACATGAATTCAGCACCCACTGTACATCAAGTAACTCATAAAAGAGAGGCCCTGTGGATTCAGTCACTGAGGAAAACCTTTCTCTTATTTGTCAAGCCTTGTTAATACACACAAGAAATGTATAAATCAAGGCACATAATCCCTTGAAGAGGATCTAAACTCAGTACATACAAGTGAACTTGTGCAGGGGACAAACCATGATAGTTTGGTGAACAGTCTGAACATCAAGAGCGCTCCAAGCATACTTGAATATAGTCAATGTAGTCTGTTGTTAGATTTTCACCTTGGGAAATTACAGTTTTCATAAGAGCGAAATTTAGTGAATGCAGAGAATGTGCTAGCGCCTTCAGTGATCAATTACCTCACATTGTATGTCCAAATTAACACATAAGGGAAAAAAAAGTCTGGTACACTCAATGCACAAAAGTCTGAGGAAACATTTTTAGGTAATTAAATGTCTGAAAAGTATATACTAAGATAAATCTTATGAGAGGAGAGATTAGGAAAGCCTATGGGAATAAAGATCCTGGCTCATTGGAGGTCATAATAGGTCATGAGTGACATCATACGCAGTAGCAACATGATCATCATGGCGAAGCCTTTGTCTAGAAATAAAACCTCAACAGTTGCCTGATATTCATGTTGGAGAAAAGTTTCCAGATGACAGGATTTCAGTGCTACATTCTGCCTCATCATTTCTCATTAGTTCATACAGAAACAGGAACACGCTAAATGGGAGTAACATTAGCAAAATATCAGAGCATTCTCAAGGAAAGAAGCCTTGTGAAAATGGTGTATATTTGAATTTTCTCTCACAAAACTAAACTTATGCACCTGGTGTCTATTTTAGGACAGGATACCTTGAACCATATTCTCAATGATTCCATAATTTTAAAGTAGGCTATTTCAACACTGGTTAAATTTTGATGGTAAATACAGTGCAAGGGTGTACTGTGCCCATCTTGTATCATTATATGATTAGCCCTTACATTTCTTAGGCTCTAAATTCATCTTTTTCAGCCTATTATGTACTTCAAAAGAAAAAGGAATATATTCATAAATATAATTCAAAATATTTGGATGTGTTAATCCAAGTTTAGCTGACAAAAACACTTTATATGTGATTTTTCTAAAATGTTTGGAAATAATTTTAGATTCACAAGAAATTATAAAATATACAAGGTTCTTAGTACCTTTTTCTAGGTTTTTCAGTGAAATCATCTTACATGACTATAATACACAATCAAAACCAATAAAGTAACATTGGTATGACGCTGTAAGTAACTGTAGACCTTGGATTTCACTAGTTTTTGCATGCACTAATTTGCGTGAGGTTTTGGGGGTTTTTTTGGTGTAAAATTCTAAGAAATTTTATCACATATCTAGATTCCTTTAATCCCAGCACAATCCAGACGCAGGATTGTTGCACCAAATCAAAGCCACAGCCTCATGCTACCCGCTTACAGTCACACACTCCTCCCAACTCTGACCCACGGCAACCGCTGGTCGGTACTCCAGCAAATTTTGTCATTCCAGGAATGCCACTGCAATGGAACATTACAGTGTGTAACCTTTGACACAGGCTTTTCTTCACTCAGCAAATTGTCCTAA
Organism: Manis pentadactyla; assembly: GCF_030020395.1. Taxonomy (NCBI): domain Eukaryota; kingdom Metazoa; phylum Chordata; class Mammalia; order Pholidota; family Manidae; genus Manis; species Manis pentadactyla. Next base: position 5,184,493 of record NW_026644588.1, on the reverse strand, counting down.
GATCCATCCAATTTGCTGGCTTTATGAGTAGCTCCTGTTACTTAGTATTTTTTTGTATGGATGTACCATCTGTTCACTGATGACTGGGTTGTTGCCAGTATTTCGCTGTTAAGAATAAAAATGCTGTGAACATTTGTGTACCCAATTTTGTGTAAATATAGTTTTTGTTTCTCTGGGATAAATATCGAGGAATCACATGTTAAGTCTGTGTTTATAAGAAACTGCCAAACTTTTCCAGGCAGCTTTACTAATTTACATTCCCACTAGCGGCCTATGGCCGCTCCAGCTGTCTGTGTCCTTTGTAGCCCTTGGCACAGTCATACATGATTCTAGCCATCCTGTCGGTGTGTGGCGGTATATGATGATGGCCTTAACTCACATTTCCCTAACAGCGAATGATGTTCAGTATCTCTACATACACTGAGAACCTTATTGGGTACAGTTGTCATTTTTGCATTCAACCATCAGTTTGAAAAACTCGAGTATATTTGATATGTTTACACTATTCTTTTTCCTTCATTGCACCATGTTTTCTTTTTATCAATTGTTTTTGAGCAGGTCTGCAGGCAACCCATTCTGAGTTTTGCTAGCAATAGGGCTCTTGTTCTCTTTTCTTTGTACATTTCCCCCGATGTAATATTCAGTTTGGTTTACAAATGCTAAGTCCTGCTTTTGGCAAAAGAGAGGACATTTGCCATACAGCGTCACGTTGTACAATTGCCGTGTTGAACAATTCCTTCTGGTAAAAGTATTTTTTTGAGCATCTACACTGTGCCAGGCACTGTTGCAGCCCCTAGGGACACATCCATGAGCAAAATAGGCAAAGCCAGGTCCTTTGTGGAGCATACAGCATAGTGAAGGGGTGAGTAAAATAAATACATAGCAGAAGTTCTGATGAGTGCTGTGAAGAAATAGGGAGCCTAGTGCATAGGCTGTAATGGAGGAGCTGTTTTAGGAAGGGTTTTCAAGGAAGGCTGTGCCAGACTGATGTTAATTTGAACCAATACCTAAGTGTACTGAGGGGAGCTAGCCAGCATAATATTTGTAAGCCAAGAACACTCCAGACCTGTTCCTAAGTGTTTTCTCTGGTTACTTCTGGTACTGGAACCCCGGACCTTTATGATCTATTCTTAAATATGAACGTCTCTGCCCTAAATCCTGATTTAGTGCTCCTTTCACCATCTGCACACTGTAACAGGATGCATCCTGGGTACATACTCTACAGCAAAAAATCGGACATGAGTGTTCCACCAGCCAGGCCCGCAGATCCCTGTTCTTGTCCTCTTGCGAATCTCCACACCCTGCCCTGGCGAGGTCAGATCAACTCACTCTCGAAACTCCCCGATCAGGATGGGCTGCTCGGCTGCCCCGAGCTCACTGGACCAGATGCTGAACTCACCTTTCAGAGTCTGACATCCCAGGTGTCGATGGGGCTGAAATTTAATCCCTAGAGGGGATATAATATTCTTACTGTAAGAAATTATGATGCCCTTGTAGTATGTAACTGAAAACCATGGGCAGGTTCAATTGTGCTTATTATAGTTGTGTATTGTTTATTGCTCTAAGAAATGGCGTGTGAATTCTGTAAAAATGTATCTTATTTTTATACATATAAAATTGCAGACATTGTTCTATTTAAGTGGTTATTTGTTTAAATGATGGTGAATACTTTCTCGACACTGGTTTGTCTGCATGTGTAAATATTTTTACAAGGAGATAAAATACAGATTTGTTTTTTCTAAAAAAAATTATGCAAATAAGTTTTCAATGTATAGAAATTAGAAAAATATAACAAATACAGAAATCTTAAAACACTTGTAATTGTACCTGAAAGCCAAGCAGTGTTCATCTCCCCAAATTTTCAAACGTATGTACATACATCTTTTATGAAAGAACAGTGAAACTAATCTATTATATATTTACTATATAACCATCTACATTATTCTTCTAAAACCTTTCTAAATTGACATTTTTATACACCGAAGTAATACATATTTATAATACAAACATATACTAACAATGGAGAACTGCAAAAATCGGCAGTGTGAAAACTTCTGATATTCTCTTACCTATAAGCACAGATCCTAACGTGATCCAAACTAAATGTTTTATTTAACCAGTAACAATTTTCGAAAAGACAAATGTTTATGATTTGTTCCCATTATATTTCTACTGTCCTGCAGATCTGTTTTTTTTTCCCTCTAAAGGATATGATTATCTCATACTGAAGTTGGAGTTTATTCTTTTTAAATGCTCTATACAATCCTGCCAAGCTGATGTTACATTAATTTACCAGGTATCATTGTACTTGTAGGTTTTTCCTTCTTTGGTTTTTAAAATTACAAAAGCCGCTGTGGTTAATTTTAAGAAAACTTTTTACCAAATAAACTTGAAATTAGAATTTCTGGATCAAAGAGAATGGAATCTTTAAATTGGATCCAGGTTGCCTGGATCTAGGTTGCCTTCTAAAACGGGACTATCTATTTAAATCCTCTGCGATTAAAACTCCCATGCCTGTATAAAAACATTTTTAAATTGGTTTTGGGTGGGTGGAAACTATGCCAAGTATGATCATTGCATTATCTCAAAATTTCATATTCTCAAATGACTCTCGGTCATCTTCATTTATTTTCGGGAGGAAACCGGTACCTATATTTGCACCTTCACTTCAGCTCCCTCGCCACTAGAGGGAGCGCTGTACCCACATCCATGTGGGTATCAGCGTTTTTAATGGAGCTTCTCCCCTTAAATGGTTGTCTTACTTCCTTCATAACTTCACACGGAACTGCCCCCTCCCCAAACCTAACATTTCAAGTGATCACTGCTTTTGTTCACTTCTCTGGCCGTGGCCTCTGCAGTGACGTTATCTTCCCAAGTCGCCCGGGGTCCGAGCCCATCTCTGTCGTACGGACACCTGCCTTGCCCTACGATGGCGGCACCCACGGTACGGCAGCCTAGTCTCAGCGCGACAGTTCACGACGGGCGCCACCATGCTTCCTTGTCGCGCCGCCGGCTGGACGCAGTATGGTGGCGCTGAAGAAGCACCATCCTCCGCAGTCTTACGCGGTTAGCTCATCATTATGGACCGTCCCTTGTGAGGAGGTAAAAGCACCGCAGGGGCCCAGGAGGACTTCCGTTTCTCCCCGCAGCCATTACGGCCCCTCGCGTCGGAATCGCTGGGGTGGGCGTGGCCGTGCTGCGTCATAGAGGGGGGCCGACGGGCCGTATACGTTATAGAGCGGGGCCGGCGGTCGGAACTCGGAAGTCCCGCGGCGAACGGAGGTCCTCGCCGGTCTCCCGGGTTCCTACCCGTCGGCTTCTCTCGCGATCGCGAAGGCGGGAATGCGGATGGGAAGCGGCTTCGGTTGTGGGCTCCGCCTTTTGTCGCTGCCGGCGGTGTCTGGAGAGGAATGGGGTCAGGTGAGTCGGGTTCCGGGCTTGAATACTCGGCCTGTGGAATGCGTGAGACGAAGGGTGGGTGTAGGTCACTGAGCGTGGGTGAGGGGGCCTTTGGGAGTCCGTGGCTGAGTCTGAAAACATCAACCACCGAGAGGCCGACTCGGCCAGGGTTTGAGGTCCTCTTGGATCCTGTTTGTGGGACTCGGTTGAGAACTGCGGTGAAAAGCTTCTGTGAGTGATCGCCTGTCTCGTCCAGGCTTACGATCTATGACTTGTCTTCTCATTCCCTTGAAATAGATGATATGTTTTTAGCTGTTACAATTAAATTTATTATCTATTTTAACTTTTTTTTAGCCTATGGTATGAGGTAAGGGTGTAGGTTTATTTTGTGGGAAATGGATATCCCAGTTGCCCCAGTACCATTTGTTGAATAGACCATCCTTTCCTGCATTGCACTGTCTTGAAACTTTGTTGAAAATCAGCTGGCCATGTGTGTATTTATTTCTCAACTTTTAATTCTGTTGCGCTCTGATTTATGTATGTATCATGTCATTCAGAACCCGTCCTGTTTACTGTGGCTTCATAGTACATCTTAAAATAGGTTAGTGTAAGCATTCCCAACTTTATAATTGTATTTTACAATTGGTTGGCTAGTGTGGGTTCTTTGCCCTTTTAATGTAAATTTTAGAATTAGCTTCTTAATATTTATAAAATTCTTTGTGTACCTTTGATAGTGGTTGCATTGAATCTGTATCGGTGTGGGGAAGTTGGGGTTCCTATGGCCAGGATCCTCACTGAACTTAAACCATCTGATGATGTAACTGGCCTGTTGCTAGGCTACCGCTTCCACACCTTTAGGCAATAAGCTATTACTGTGCTATATAGACGGCATAAAGAGATTGGAGAAACTCTCCAGGAGCTGGAAAAGGTGGGTATTACAAAGCCCACCCATAGTCCTTTCAATTCCCCAGTGTGGCCAGTAAAAAAGCCAGATGACTCCTGGCGTATGACTGTGGATTACAGAGAACTGAATAAGGTCATACCCCCTGTACAACTGCAAGTACAAACCAAGGAAGAATCACTGAAGCCGAGGTTTGGCCATCAGAATAACATCTTGCTGCCAGCACCAGCTGCACTGCAACTCACTCTGGCCCGGTGCCTGTTTTTGCTAATGCAGTTTCACTGGAACCCAACCACCCCTACTTGTTTTCCTAATATGGCTGCTTCTGAGGTACAGTGGTAGAGGTGAGCAGTTGCCACATAAGTCATATGCATAACATTTTCCCTGTCTTCTAACTTGGAAATTATGTATGTTTTTAAAACATGTTAGTTTTATTCCCACGCTAGAGATTACAAATAACATACAGACTTAATTTGTCAAAGTATTATGGTAATCAGTACTTTTGTGTGCTTCTCTATACAGAGACCTTCGAACACCTCTAAATTTACCCACTCCTAATTTATATGCTGTCATGGTGTATTTTAATGGTTTATGTTTTTAACATCTCCAGAAATAGGATCATTATTTTTTTTCCAGTTGGTACTGATTTAGACTTGACCTTTTATCTGCCAGTTTTTTTCCTCTTCACTCTTTGCCCCTCTGCTTGCATGGGAGGATCCTTTCCTTTTGCACAGGTCTTTTCATTTAGAACTCTCTCTGGTTTTGCTTGAAAATGTTTTGCTTCAGTTTTATTCCTAAAGAATATTTTTGCTGAGAATCCTTTATAGGTTTATACTTACGGTATTCTTACAGAGTATCAAGAGGTGGATGGTTATGAGAATTAACTATAACAGTGCTTATTATTTGCTTAGCTCAGTGTTCTTCATACTGAAGTGTTTGCACCCTGGGATGTAAAAAGACTTGAGGTTCATGGACACAACAATGTGTCTATCCTGTCTGTGTGTCTTCTTTCCTGAAATTGGTCTGAGAGTTCCCTTGCCACTGAGCCATCACGCTATGCTGGTTCCCCTCCCACACTGCCTCCCACCATCGTAATTGCTTCCACTTTACAAAAGAAAGGTGTGCTTCCCAAACATCCTAAATGTTTTATTTTATCAGCCCACATGTAAACAAAACAATCACAAGGTTGGTTCCCGAGCAACCAGCCCCCATCCTTAGGATATCTAAGGGCCCATGAAGAGTCACCTCCTAATAGAAACTCAGGTGCAGTTGAAAGGATCTTGCTATGAATACCGTAGGATGCCCCTCTCACCTTTATCACTTAGGAAATTCCAAGGGCTTTAGGACTCTTGTGCCAGGAATCAGCAAGACCAACTATTTCTTATATCATGATTTCTCAGGCATTAACTGGGAGGAGAAAGACCAGTTCCTTGAGGAATGTTAATGTTCCACGGCACACAGGTGTGCAGTTCACACTGGTCTCTGATGATTCTTCATAGAGGAGACGTGGTGGGTGGTGTCCTTAACTGCCCTCATTTCTCATAAATGTAAAACTATCTTTCCTATAGCTATTTCTTCATTGACTCAATATGGGATTAACTCTGCCTAATGATATACACACATACATATGTATTTGTCTATATGGACATTTATGTGCCCACAAGTATATTCTGTAAAGAATAGATTTTTTTTTACATATTCGTTTAGCCATCTTTTGTGCTTTATACATGTTTTACACTGTTTTTTTTACTTTTGCCTAATATATTAGCCACTGAAATTAGTTTGTATTGTCTTGCGATTCTAGCATCTGGAGTCTCTTCATTACGGGTTTTGGTATTGGCTCAAACGATCATGACAAATTTAGGATTCTGTGTTATTGATCTACTTATAAGTAGCATATAGTTCAGTATTGGCAAATAGGTGCTCAAATTTATATAGTGATCGCACATGTTCCTACATTAGCAAGAGGATTTAGTGGTACATATTACAGAAACTGGATTTTCAACTTTGCTGGATAAATGGAAGACTGCACAGTGACATAATATTTTACTAGGATTCTTATTCTGTCACAGTGTGTTAAAAAAAACCCACCAATTTCCTATATTGCAAAAATGAGCAGAATCATTTCCTTTACCCTGTTTCCGTATCACCATTAAACAGCACTATGTTACAGTAGGAATCCCTGACATTCGGCGATGTGGCCGTGGGCTTCACCCGGGAGGAGTGGCAGCTCCTGGCCCCCGCTCAGAAGGGCCTGTACCGGGACGTGATGCTGGTGAACTACAGGAACCTGGTGTCAGTGGGTGAGGACGGCGCCCCTGTGTTGTCCAGAGGGCCCCCATCAGTGACCTTTTCTTTCTCAGCTGCTTAGCTCTTCAGAATAACTGCAGTGCTCTGAAACTGCAGATTCTCAGATCTTCTCTGGTACATGTCCCCTCTCCTGAGAGAAAAGCCTTGATGTTACAGACGGGAAACCCGTCGGGTCCCTGAATGATGCTGTCATGCCTTCGTGGCATACCCCAGCACGATCCAGGCGCGTAAGCCCTCTGCACTTTTCACAGGTAGGGTGTCCAGCCTCCAAGCCAGATGCACTCTCCAAGTTGGAATGCAGAGAGGAACTTTGGACATTAGAAGATGAAATTCACAGTCAAATCTGTCCAGGTGAGTGGGTCACAGCCAGCAAGCTGGGCACTGCAGAGGTCAGAGAGGACACCTGGGGAAATGTAGAGAGACCCTGCACGTGTCTCTTGCCATGTGAGAACTCTTTCTCTGTAGAAGTTTGGACGGAAATTTACCCCCTTTTCTTCTCTTCTGATGTCTGATCCTATATATATATCTTACATATGTCTTGTTTTTGTTTGCATAATTACCTTCTTAAGATTTTTTTATCTTAGATATATCTTGGGTTTTTTTGCTTGCATGATTACCTTCTTCCTAGGATTTTTTTTTTTAATTGAAGTATAGTTGATAGTCTTATATTGGTTTTGGGACAGTGCACAGTGGTTCAACAGTTACCCAGTGTATTAAATCCTCATCCCTGCTATTCGTAGGATTTTCAAATCTTCCTCTTTTGTCCACTGTCACTATGTCCCTCCCTGTGTTGCCACCTCTCTTATTATGAAATTCCACTTTCCAGGCCTCTCCGGAAACAGAACTTAGAGTTCATCACTTTTTTCTTACTGCCAACCCTTCCTGCCTTATTAGGAAACAATGATTCCCCTCCACAACGCCCAGCCTCACCTCGGATGCATCCCCGCGGGGACCTGGTTTTCACTGGGCCTGTCCTCCTCTGGCTCCCACCCCACCTCAGGGTTCTCCATACTTTTGTTTTCATTCTTTTCAGTGGTCATCTCTTAAGTCTCCATTCCCATGAGTTAATCACTCTTTGAAAAAGACTCCCAAATTGACTTCTGCCTTAATACTGTCACATGTATGCTTGCTTTCTATGTTTTATACTCTTCATGGCAACTGGCCTGTGACTTCTGTTTTGTGTGTGGGAACAGGAATCACCTTCCCTCCAGTCTTTTTAAAATTTAGATTCTTTTTCAACACTACACATTGGAATTCTGTCCATCCTGGCATTACCTTGAATGTCCCCTGCATGCTGAGCCCTCTTACAGGTCTCTACTGTTTCATTGGATTAACTGGAAAAAATCTTTGTAACATGCTACATGATTTCCAGCCCAAACTAGATCATAACTTATGTCTTCTTCAATGACTTCCTTCATAGTTATGCTAATTCAGATATTTCTTTAGTTCTTAGATGTTATTGCTGCATTTATTTTCCTAGAGCTTTTGTTTTCACTTACGTTTTAATGGCATTTTTTAGATTAAACTCAACATACCATACAATTTAGCCACTTAAAGTATATAATTCAGTCATTTTTAGTGTATTCACATAGTTGAACAGCTGTCACCATGATCAATTTGGGGACATTTTATATGTATATATCCTCATAGTAGCCTTGATTACTACAGCTTTGGAGTAAGTTTTTTGAATTTGAAAATGTGAATTCTCCAACTTTGAGACTATTTTGACTATTTTGAATCCTTTGAATTTCCATTTGAACTTTAGAAACACCTTGTGAATTTTTGTGAAAAAGCCAGCTAAGATGTTGATAGAGATAACATTGAATCTGTATGTCTGTTTGGGGAGTAATTACATCTCGACCATATTAAACATTCTGATCCATGATCATTGGATGTTTTTCTATCTAATTAGGTCTTTAATTTCTTCCAACAGCATTTTGTAACTTTCAGAATGTTTTGCATCTCCTTTTTTAATTTACTTTTACTCTCAAAGTATGGTGTTCTTTTTATTATGTAGTAAATGGAATTACTTTCTCGATTGCTTTCTTGCTTTTCAGATTATTTATTGCTGGAATAGAGAAATACAATTATTTTCCTACTTGATGACCCTTAGTCCCAGTTAACCACGTTTCCTGCCATGTGAGATTACAGTTTCTCATTCAGTGATCTCCATCAGATGACATCATCTTGATTATAAAGTTTTTGTCTCCTTCTAAACACTTTAATGTCTTCATACATGTGGTTTCCTCCTGCACTTAATGTGATAACCTCATTCCTTTAGAACTTGTGTTTTGGTAGTCTAATAGGCTAATATTTTTGAAGCTAACAGCAGTACAAGAAAAAAAGAAAAAATAAACCTTGCTCCTACTCTTCACATGGTTTTTGTTCTCAGTGAAAGTACTATATAAACAATAATAAGCATAACTAAACAATGTGTCAAATACAATTGTTGTAAAGAACGTTAAAGCAGCGAATGGAACGGTGTGTGTTAGTTTCTGGAGCTGCAGTTTAAGGGATGGGCATGGCTCTTTGATAAGGTGCCTTTGGGCACATAGATGAGGGATGTGAGTAAGCTCCCTGGAGTTTGCCAAATGTGAGACAACGGGAAGTTCAAAGACGTGACTCTGGAATGTGTTTGAGGAAGTTTGGAGAGTAATGAGCAAGTGGGAAAACGACAAGATAGAGACAGTGGAGTAGTAGCCGGAGGGTCTCATACATAGGTCACATGTTGCCTGCCAAGGGCATTCAAACCTTGATTTCATTCCAGATTATTTGATAAACCAGCAGGGAGTTTGAGTAGAGGAGTGGCACTATATAATTAATTTTTAAAATGGATCACCTTGCCTACTACTATATAGAAGGTAGGCATTCGTAAGAGGAGAGTGTACTGCTTAGTTAACAGTCTGTAACAGTAAAACAATTCAGACTAAAATTAGAGATTAAAGGTGCATAGAAAAGACTTCAAGAGAAACTCAACACAAACTTCCAGTTCTCCTCTGCCTGTGGAGTCACGTGAGCAGTGCTGAATTTCCCGGCAGTAGTGATTTGCCGTGTGTAAAGTGTTGCCAACCGGGGAAGCTCACCCGAGCCTGGTGTCTCTGGCCTCCCAGTCAAAATGTTAGTGTTGTAAGCGTCAGGCGTACAGAAGGTATCCACCACCAATCACATCGTTGGTGTGAACTACCTGGCATGGCCTAAGACCCGAGGCATAAAAAGATACTCTTGCCAAGCAGGATATTCCAGGGAGTCAGAGGCTAACTCCCAGTAATCAGTCGGGGCCAGTCCTTTGGAATGTGTAGGGACGGAGTCACCCACGCCTGCTGAGTTAACACTTTACTGCATGTCATCACTTGCTCTTTATGTGGAAACAGAGCAGAGGATGTTCCGGCTAGACCATTACTTGGAGTCTTGATTACAGAAGCTTTTATCTCAATTAGAGATCAGTTTGTTGGGAGAGTTAGGTTAATAGTGGTCTGTCTGCAGAATGAAGAATGGCAAATTTTTAGAATATGATAACCCTCAATAGTCTGTCATACTTACCTTGAAATCAGATGCTGAGGATCCACATTCCTACTCGCCACTATATTTGTTATGTACACCTGGGTCTACACATGTGCACTTGAGCACAATTATCAGTGGTTGGTTCCCTTGGGTGGGCTTACTGAATTCCAAAACTTTACCTGTTGGAATGACTAAAGCCTTGGCCTGTGCCTTCACCTTCTATTCTACGTTTCCAAACACAGTCTCATCCAGTACTCTTTGTTTGAATAATTTGTATATGTTGATGATATCCATATTGCAATTTTCAGGTCTTTTATAAAGACTTATATATTCAGTTTCTTCATGTTTGTGCTTGGATATGTAATCATTGTCTTAAACTTCATATTTCACAGTGCACAGTAGAGTCTCCCCTCATTTTGGACTTGAATAGTATTCCTCATTTCATCCAGAGGCATTCCACCTAGCCACTGGCTCAAGCCACATAATCCCTGGAATAATCCTTGATTCCCCAGGTTCGTTAACCTCTTCCCACTTCTTGCATTGAGGCCATCAGTTGTTTTTTCTTTAAATATCTGGATTTCCTCCAACTTTTACATTTCCATTGCACCTTTAAGTGTGTTCATGGACTGCAGTCACTGTCTTTATTCCTTTGCTTCAGTTATCTACATCTGTAATTAAACCTGGGTGTTCTACAAATTAAACTCACCTCTGACACATCTACCTGGAAACAGTGGCACATCCTACACATTTAGGGTTCAGTCTCATAAGACTGCCCTCACTTCAGATGTCAGTAGTTGCAAGTCCAGATTGCCAACAGGCTAAATCAGTGGTTCCCATGACCCCCTCCTTGGGTTCAATTAATTTGCTAGAGTGACTCACAGAACTCAGAAAAACATTTACCTATGTTTACAAATTTATTATGAAGGTTATAGATGCATACCCAAATGAAGAAGCACATAGGGCAAAGTCTGAAGGAATCCAAACACAGGGGCTTCTGTCCCCATGGAACTTGGGTGTAGCACACTCCAGACCCAGGGATGTACTCACCAGTCCAGAAGCTGATCAGATCTTGTTCAGGAGCTTTTATTCACATACACATATTCTTTAATACATATACACACACATATATATATATCTTCTTTCCCAGAGGTTGGTGGGTGGGACTGAAAGTTCTAACCTTCTAGTCACTTGGTCTTTCTGGTGACCAGCCCCATCATGAGGCTGTGTTAGGAACCCAGTGCTAAGTCATGATTGGCATAAACTCAGGTGTGACTGAAAGGGCTTGTTTTGAGTAACAAAAGATTCTCTTATCACTTAGGAAATTAAAAGGGTTTTAGCTCTGTGCCAAGAACCCTTATGGAGGAAGAACAAATATATTCTTTATTATACCATACACAGGATTATTACTAAATAGTTACTTCACATGAAGGCATTTTCAAAAACAGTTTTGTTCCAAACTAAGATTATAGAATGATTCATTATCCTCTTCTTTCCTAGAAATGAGGAAATTTGGTGATCCTCTGCAATGTCACTTGCAAAATCAAAGCATTCAGAAGAGTGTGGAAGAATGCTGTGAATATGTTTGCAAATATTGTTAATCACAGCAAAAGTCATTTCCTGTTAAAGCAAAATTGTGATATGCTTGACTCATGTGAAAAACCTTTGAAATCAGATTTAAGTTTTGAAAACCAGAACAGAAGCTGTAACTTAGAGAAGTCTGCTGAATTTAATGGACATGGGAAACCTCTTCTCCATGCTAACCATGAACAATTTTATACTGAAATTAAATGCTCTGTAAGTGCAAAACACAATACATCCCAGGTTACTAAGCAACAGGGAACTCACAACATAGAGAAAGCCTATATATGCAGCAAAAGTGGGAAAGCCTTCATCAAGATTTCTCAGTTCACTGGTCATCAGAGAGTTCATACTAGAGAGAAACCTCATGGATGCAGTATGTGTGGGAAAGCCTTCTCCAGAAAATCCAGGTTAACTGAACATCAGCGAGTTCACACAGGGCTGAAACATTATGAATGTCCTAAATGTGACAAAGCCTTCCTCAAGAAATCGCAGTTCAATATACATCAGAAAACTCCTATGGGAGAGAAACCTTACACATGTACTGAATGTGGGAAAGCATCAAAAATTGTCAGCTCATTTATCATCAACAAACTCATACAGGAGAGAAACCCCATGGATGCAGTCTATGTGGGAAAGCCTTCTCTACAAAGTTTAGTCTCAATACACATCAGAAAACTCATACAGGAGAAAAACCTTATACATGCAGCCAATGTGGAAAAGGCTTCATTGAAAAGAGGCGTCTTACTGCACATCATCGAACTCATACTGGTGAGAAACCCTTTATATGCAATCAATGTGGGAAAGGTTTCACCTGAAGAATAGTCTTATTACACATCAGCAAACTCATACAGAAGAGAAATTGTATACATGCAATGAATGTGGAAAAGCCTTTTCAATGAAGCACTGTCTTATTGTACATCAGCGGACTCATACTGGAGAGAAACCCTATACTTGCAGTGAGTGGAAAAGGCTTCACCTTGAAGAGCCCTCTGATCAGACATCAACGAACACATACAGGAGAGAAATCCTATGTGTGCACTGTGGGAAAGGCTTCACCATGAAAAGTGATCCCGTTGTGCATCAGCAAACTCACACTGCGGAGAAACCCTACATATGCAGTGACTGTGGAAAAGGTTTCACTGTGAAAAGCCGCCTAATTGTGCATCAGCGAACTCATACAGGAGAGAAACCCTATGTGTGCAGTGAATTTGGAAAAGGCTTCCCAGCAAAGATCCGGCTGATTGGACACCAGCAGACTCATACAGGAGAGAAACCCTATTTATGCAGCGAATGTGGCAAAGGCTTCACAGAAAAGAGTCATCTCAGTGTATATAGGCACACTCATACGGGAGAGAAGCCCTACATATGCAATGAGTGTGGTAAAGGCTTAACTGGAAAAAGCATGCTCATTGCACATCTGTGAACGCATACTGGGGAGAAGCCGTATATATGCAATGAATGTGGAAAGGGCTTCACCATGAAGAGCACTCTTGGTGTACATCAGCAAACTCACACTGGAGAGAAACCACACAGATGCAATGAATGTGGGAAAGCCTTCAGGAAGAAGACATGCCTCATACAACATCAGCGGTTTCACACAGCAAAGACTTCCTTTGCATGTGCTGAATGTGGAAAATTTTCTTTGCGTAAAAATGATCTCATTACCCATCAGAGAATTCACACAGGAGAGAAGCCATAAGGATGCAGTGAATGTGGAAAAGCTCTCACTACAAAGTCAGGGCTCAATGTCCATCAAAGAAAACATACAGGAGAGAGGCCCTGTGGGTGCAGCAATTGTGGGAAGGCTTTTGCCCACTTGTCAATCCTAGTTAAACAAAAGAGAATTCACAGGTAGTCACTTTGGGAAAGGCTTTTGCCAGTTGTGAGCCCTCAAGATAATACGTAATGAAGAATAACAATGCAAAGGTTGGTATTGTCTTTAGTGAGCAATTGCGTCATATTTTGTTGACAGAATTTACAAACAACTCATACAGTCAGCCTTGAAAATATTTCTTTACATTATATGTCTAAAAAGTGTATACTGAGATAAACCCTGTGAATGTGATGGACTGGGAAGGCCTTCGGTGGGAACTAGACCCTGTCATATGTGGTCATCATAACCATGAGTGAATATTTCTAGTTGGTAAAATACAGCTGTGGGAAAGCCTTTGCTCAAGACCTCGGTGGTTTTTGGTTCACAGTAGAGATACAGCAATGGAGTTTCAGTCATGTATATTGCATCATCACTTGCCAGGAATCCATACAGAAATGACATCAACACATTCAATGTGGTGGACTTAAGCTAAATATCAGACAATTTACAGAAGGAAAGAAGCCTTGGGGAAATGATGAATGAGAGCATTCTGTCACAAGCCTGAACAGATAACACATCAGACATTGGGGAAAGGATACTTCAGCCATATTTCTAGTTGCCTTCTCATTGTATAAATTTTAAATAGTGCTAGTTACTCTTATCACTGATTAAATTTTATATATACAGTGGAGTGTTCTATGCCTGTTATGTAACAGACACAATTTTTTTGTCTCAAATTTAAGTGTTAACTTCAGTATATAATTTTTAATATTGAAGAAAGTTTAGAATGACAAAAACAAATTCTCCAGAGATACCCTAAATGCCCGCAGCCAGTTATTCCCCCAAGTAAAACCTTACATAACCTTAGTTCATTGTATCAAATAGGAGGAAAGTGGAATTGTTATTGTGCTGATAGCTATAGAATTTATTTGGATCTCACTAGTTTTACTATGTACTCATTGATTTTTATGTTTTAAGAAATGTTAATCACGTTTGTGTGACTGACACCACAGTAAAACTTCAGAATGTTTTCTCAACACAAACTCCCTCATGCTACCCCCTCCTAATCACATCCTTTCATCGACCCTCACCCTTGGCATCACAAATCTGTGTATCTATTATTTTGTCATTTATAGAATGTTAGAAAAATTGAATCACTTAGCATGTACCCTTTTAAGATTGGCTATTTGACTTTGTGAGATAATAGAAAATACATGTATTGGTTACTAGAGGCTGAATCAGCCAGTGGCCCTAATTTAGTCAATCATGACTATGCAGTGAATCCTTCACAAAAAACTTTGAGGAGAGCTTATTGCCCTCTTTCTGCTTTGCTTGCTCTGCTTAGTTGGATCCTGCTTCTTGGTTGGAGAGAGCTTCTAAGCTTGGGGAACCAGACCGCCTCCACATGCCACCGTGCCAGGCCCCAAGTTCTAAGAGGATAGAAGCTCCTTTATTTGGGACCTTGCCCTGCGTCTCTCTTCATCTGGCTGTTAACTTAATCCTTTAGAGTATCCTTTATTAAACTGCTGAGTCTAAGTGTTTTACTGGGTTCTGTGAGCTACTCTAGCAAATTAATGGAACAGAACGGGGAGCTCATGGGAACCTCCAGTCTGTAGCCAGTAGGTCAGGAGCACAGTTAATTGCCTGGGGCTTGTGACTGGCATCTGGAGTCAGGGAATGGAGGGAAGTCTTGTAGGACAGAGCCCTTAACCTGGGAATCCGGTGCTGTCTCCGGGCAGATTGCGTCAGAATTGAGTTCTCAGACACCCTGCTGATGTTCAAGAATTGCTTCGTATGTCTTGGGAGACCCCCTCCCACATATTTACACAAAATGGAGTTGGGTCCAGTTACCTGAATGAAGTTACACTATTACTGATGTGTATAATAATGTTACTGCTACACATAATGTAGGGAAAAAAGTACAGCATAGCTTTTGGTGTCAGAAGAGTGGGAATCGCAAGAGTGTCACTTGGCCTTGGGTAGATTCCCACCTCTGAGAACAAGTAGATAGCTCTGCAGCATTGAGCGCCTCCTGCAAAGAGGACTGCATGGGGGTGTCCATAGACATTTCATTCCTCCCTGCTTGTCGGGGTCAGAGCAGCCCCGGGGGCCCCAGCACTGACTCTTGCAACCTTGCCAGGCCAGAGCTTGGACTTCCGGAAGTAACCTTGCACTCTCACAAAACCCACTCCACCCAGCCCACGGTGGCCCTAAGCGAGAGCTGAGGAGGGACTGTGGGGTGAGGGCACCAGAACTGGAAGTGGCACTGGTCCAGATGGGGTCTTCAGAGGCTCAGGGTCCGGGAAACCTGATTCTGGTCGTGGGGTCCGAGTGAGGGGCCTGCTGTGCCCAGGAAGCGGGGACGTGTGTGAACATCCATGTAGGGGTGTATCTGGGGTCAGTCACGTGGAATCTGGTGTGAGTGTGGGGCCTTCGGTTAAGGCTTAGTCTGAGATTATGGGCTGAAGGGCCTGTGGTCAGGGCTTAGAGTCTGTGAACTGAAAGAAGGGTATTTGAAAACGAGGTGAACTGTGTCCCATGAGCACTGCCTCTCACTCAGTGACTTAATACAGGGCACATGACACAAGCCTGCAGTAGAGGGAGGAGCCTCAGTGCGCAAGAGTTTCTACAGTAAATTTCAGATTGAATTTGGTCAGTGTTGTTTTGGGAGTGCAGGGTTTGTCTGTGTTTGAGAGGCGGGAGGCCAGTCGGTGTTTTGAGGCCCAACCTTTGGATACTGGGAAAACTTACCTCTTTCAAGTTAAAGTTCCTTCTGAAGGCCCCTATTAAAAAGTTGTCTCCCACATCCACTCTTCTCATTGTCCCCACAAAAATAAACTTGGATATTTCTTTTCAGGTCTGACACAAAACCATTTTCCTAAATTCTTGTCAGTGAGAAGCATTTTAATAAAAAAATTTTTTTAGACTACCTTTCTAAAAATTGGGATCACCGTAAAATATACATTCAAGAATCTGCCTGTCTTCCAAGATGGATATCATTTTTTGCATTGTCTCTGGCAAATAAGAGTTCCTGTTATTCCACCTTATCACCAGCATTTCATATTTTCAGGGTTTTTTGGATTTCAGCACGCCTAATAGCCTGGTACTTGTGGTATACTGCAATTTTAATTTGCAGTTCCTAGCAAAAAACGATGTGGGCCATCTCTTCACATGCTTCTTTGCCATCTGTTTATCTTCAAGAGTGTATTCAAGGTCTTTGCCCATTTTTAAAACTGGATTTTCTTACTGTTGACTTTTAGAGTTATTTCTATGTTCTGGGTACCAGTCCTTTATATGATATGACTTGTGTGATGAATGTGGGATCCTTTGTATGTTTGTTTGGTTTTTTTGGCCTGTGGACCTCTAAGTGTTCCAGCATCATTTGTTGAAAAGCCCATCCTTCCGCCACTCGACAGCCTTCGTACCGTGGTCATACTATTGAGTATACTTTGTACCTTGGTCAAACAGTATATTTGACGTGTGTGGGTTGTCTTCTGGACTCCCTCTTCTGTTCTACTGGTCTATATGTGTATCCTTTCAGCAATACTATTAATACCAATACTTTTTTAAATCTTTTGATGTGAGCCCTGTAATGACAGTTCTTTTTGGTCAGAATCATCTTTGCAGTTTTCAGTGGAGAAACCTGGCAAATGTTACCTTTACCAGGAGATCAACATTAAGGCATTTTGAGATTTTGCACCCTTAGATATGGTGTGATGAGAAAGGGACTTGAATTCTGAGGTGTCTTTTCCACAATGACCTGTTTAATGAGGAAAGTTTAGACCAACCCAAAAGACGGAGACTGTGTAAAATGCCTGATCAGGACTTCTCAAAATAACTGAGGACATGAAAAAGAGAAAAGACTAAGGAGTGGTCAGAAAGCAGAGAAAGTCAAAGAAGCATGATGTCTAAATGCAATACCGTATTCTGAGCTGAATCCTGGCATAGAAAAAAGACAGTAGTGGGAAAACCTGAAATCTGAATAGAATCTGTAGTTTAGTTGAATATTATACTGTTAATTTCTCAATTTGACAAATGTACCACCGTTATATAAAATGTTCACATGAGGGGAAGTCAAATGACAGTATATGTGAACCCTCTGTAAGTGCCTTGTTTCGTGAAAATCTAAAATTTTCTAAAATTTTTATAAAAGTAGGTATAGCCTATGTCAATTATATCTCAAAACTAGAGTAGGTGTAATCTCATTTTATCACTTAATTTATCATTATAAACATTTTTATATTATAAATGTCTCTATAAAAATTACTATTCAGGGCTGTAGTAATATGGGTGAACTAGTAGGATTGTTAGGCAGGAAAAGAGATATAAGCAGGGTGGGAAGAGAATAAGGCCAGTAAATCCCACTAGAAGGGACTCAAAAGGTTAACCAGTTAAAAATTGAAAGGTCAGAAGGCCAGGAGCAACTTGACCTAGAATGTTTGCATACTCCCCAGATAAAGAAAAGTATCCCAGCATAGCCTGTGCTTTCATTGTGTCAATTAGTACATACCATTGTAAGATTTCCTTTAGCCTGCTCAAAGGCTCAGCTTATTCAGGAAGAATTCCATATTACAGCTAAGATTCCATTTTAATCAGACAGACAATAACAGCCCACCTTGGAGGCAGGACGGACAGTCTTGATTGATCTGCTTCCAGACAGAAACTTTTATCCTGGAAAGGAATCACAGCAGAAAATGTCTTGTGTTAAAAGAAGAAACTTAATGTCTTATCAAAGATGAACATTTGGGGACCCCTTAACAAGTCCACACCCCTAGCCCTTTGTGGCTTTCCTGAAAATCCTCAACTGCCTATAAAACCCAGACCCTAACCCCTTAGGGTGCACTTCTGATGTCGCCCGCACTTTCCAAGTGCGTAGCCTTTTCCCAATCTTCCAGCGCCTCTTCCCTGAGGCAGCCCACGCTCCCCTTTGAGTGTGCACCTTTTGCTCTAAACAAACTTCTCACTACTCAACTTATAACGTTTTGTCCCTGCCACCCACAAGACATTTGCACAGCCAGGCACACAGTAAATCACACCCAAGTCCAACCCCTAGCCACCTCCCAAATAGAATTTTTTGCTGCCCAACACATTTTCCTTTTCAGTATCCGACAGGCCAAGCAGCCCTCTGGTTTTCCAGTTTTCAATTAGCCGAGCCTTCAGGCTGCCCGACAGCCTTTCTTTTCCAGCATGTGTGTGTGTTCCCATTTGGCTGAGCCTTCCTCTGGCTCCCACAAAAGATCTGCCGGCCTTGATTTCCATTGTCTCCATCTCTTGGGATCAACTCAGATCACCGTAAGCCCCGTCTTGCCAATGGGTTTCAGCCCCAGACAAGATCACTATGGATTCAGTGAGACCAAAGAAATGACAGTAGAACGTTCTTGGGATGAAACGGCTATGCCCAACTTTATTTCCCTGGTGGCAGGTCAGTCACTAGAATCCTGTCCACTCAAGAGCAAGTCTGCACGCAGCAAGTCAGTCTCTGCCTCTGGGCCTCTCTGCCTGCACAGCCGTCTAGTCTCTGTTCTCGGTGCTGCCACCTCTTCCGTCTCTGCTCCCCTGCAGCCTTGCAGCCTTGCCATGGTGTTGCCCAGAGTGCTGGGCGGGGCTCTTTATATAGAGACAGTAATAATGTATTGCCCACACATGTGTAGTGAGCTAGCCAACCAGGACCAGGTGAGGATCCTGGCCACAGGAACCTTCACTTTATCCACACCCCCTAAGCCCTAAACTAGGAAGCTGCAACAGGACTCTCGTTTTGGACACATCCAAAAACAGGAATAGATTTCCAGGTCTTGGGATGCTGAGACCTCTGGGATAGACCCTGCGACTCTAGGGTCTCCAACCCATTTGTTTCTTCCTAGATGGGCAACCAGGAGTCCATCCCAACTACAATGCCATTGGGCTGTATCCTTTCTCATTGGTCCCAAATAGAGCCAGGGACACTTAAAAGGAGATGGCTAATATTCTTTTACAACACAGCCTGGCCCCAATATCAGCTAGAGGACCAGAAGCAGTGGCTGCTTAACGTAACTCTTAACCCTAGTACTCATGTAGCTTGATCTCTTCTGTAAACAGCTGGGTAAATGGGCAGAGATCCCTTATGTTCAGGCTTTCTTCTGTCTTAAAAGCAGGGAGGATCTCTGCCAGACTTGTAAGTTAGATAGTCCACCTGGCCCTCGCTCCACTCTTCTCCCTGCCTTACCCTGCCCCAGTACCCAGGGCTATCCGAAGACAAAGCCCCGCAGTGAACCCCACAGGAACATAAAGAACCAAGTGCTCAGAACCACTCCCCAAAACACCTAACATTCTCCCATGAGCGGATACAGCTGGAGGTGAACTTGGCACAGTGCTAGTCCACAAGTCTTTTTCACTAACTAAATTAAAACAGCTTAAGGCTGACTTCGGTAACTGTACAACCAATCCAGAAAACTACATTGATTAATTCCAGTATATCAGCGTAGCTTATGAACTCACCTGAAAAGACATTAAGATAATCCTGGGGCAGACTGTCTGACGCTGAACAGAAGAGAGTTGTTAAAGAGGCCCGTAAATTTGCTGATAGCCTCCATTTGTCAGACACTGACTATGCCATTGGTAAGATTGCTGTTCCCTCTGTAAACCCTAGTTGGGATTTTAATGACAAAGATACTATGTGGGAAAGAAACCATTTCCTCTTCTGTGTAAAGACCAGGCTAAAGAATGCCAGGCAAAAGGTTGTTAACTATTCAAACATTCTAGGTCAAGTTGCTCCTGGCTTTCTGAGCTTTCTATTTTTAACTGGTTAACTTTTTTAGTCCCTTCTAGTGCACTTTACTGGCCTTCTCTTTCCACCCCCCTTGTATCTTTTTTCCTGCCTAACAGGATGATAGCTTGTCACATAAAAGGTATGCATTAAAGTGTGATGTGGAAAAAGTGAAGGTTCCTGGTTGGCTAGCTCACTACACATGTGGGCAATATGTCATTATTGACTCTGTAATAAAGAGCCCTGCCCAGTGCTCTGGGCGACATGGTGGCACAGCTGCAGGGCTGCAGGAGAGCAGAGATGAGACTGGAGTGGTGGCAGCACCAAGGACAGAGACTGAAATGGCTGCGCAGGTAGAGAGGCCCAGAGGCAGAGACCGGCTTGCTGCATGCAGACTTGCTCTGAGTGGACAGGATTCTAGTGACTGACCCGCCTCCATGGAAATAAAGTTGGTTATAAACCCTTTCACCCCAAAAACGTTCTACTGTCATTTCTTTGGTCACACTGAATCCATAGTGAACTTGCCTGGGGCTGAAACCCATTGGAAAGACATGCGGTATACTCGAAAAACAATATATTCAATTGTTTATATTATAACCCTCTCATTACCCAGATTCTTACATTGTCACTTGAAGATTTGTTGTACCTTTTTTCTTGTCTCACATATCTCCATTAACTTTAATCCTAGGTAGTTTATAATTTTGCAATTATAGTTTGTTTTTTAAAATTTGTAACATAAATTTTGTAATATAGAACAGCAAATCATTTAATAGCTTTACGGTCTTAATTTACATAACACATTTACCAGTAGTAAGTGTACGATTCAAAGACATTTAGTAAGTTTATAGAGTTGTGCCACCATCACTGCAATCCAATTTTTAGAAGTTTTCATTACCCCAAAAAGTAAATGGATGGTTGTTTTGTTATTGCTGAATTTTAACATGGAAATATTTTCCCCCAATATCTGGCTCCACTCTTCACTTTCTCAAATGCTGTGAGTGAGTACAAAAGTTTTTTAATTAAGTTCAATTTATTAGTTTTTCTTTAATGGTTCAGCGTGTACTGTCTTGTCTCAGAACTCTGGTTAATTTAGGTTCATGAGAATTATATCCCATTTGCTTCTCTAAGTTTATTCTTACACCTCTTATATTTAGGTCTGATCTATTTTTATTTATTTTTTTATTATTTTTTACTTTTTTCTATAAAAGAATTTATTGGAAGTCTGCATGTAAATACGAAATGTTTACATTCAGATTGATGGGAATGTAATTTTTAGAAGTTAACTGAGCCTTTGTCGTAGAAGTTCGTCTATTTGGGTCTTATACATATTTTTTACATCTTCAAGATCTAATCGGAGTTCTTCGGCTTCTTCTGCCTTTTCCCCATACATCTGCAGAATGGTGTCGTACCTCTGATCCAAATCTCTTAGCTGAGTTCTAAGTTTGGGTACTTCCTTTACTTTCTCTTCAAGGTCATCATTTTGATTTGTTAATTTAACTAGCTCTTCAGCCATTATTGAACATGTTTTTTCTAGACTGCCAATTTCTACCTGTAAATGAGTAATTTCTCCTTCCCTTAGCTTTAGCTGAGACTGTAGATTTTCAACAATGCTTGACCCTGCTCCCATCCTTACAGCATCATAAAGATTGCTTCCATTTGCTGAGACAGACATTGGTCCAAATGAGTGATCATGAGGCTCACCCTGAGATAGAAAAGATGTTTGTACTCCTGCCATGTCAACTCCACTTACGGAGCTTGAGCGTGAAATTGTGGGAGCGCTAGAGAGAGAAAATGGCTTCCGTTCCTTCTCTTTCATTGCTTCTTGAGTGAAGATTGCTTTCTTCCTTTCTTGTTCAACTTTCATTTTCTCCATTTCTGACTGACTGTTCAATAGTGTCTTTTCTTTCTTTGTCTCTTCAAGTGTTCTTACATATTCATCTTTTAGGTTTTCTAATTCAACCTGGTACCTATTATTTTCATCCTCCAGTTTTCTTAGCTTATTTTTCTCTGATTCTAGGTGGGCCTGAAATCTACTGTTTTCCTGTCTTAAGAGAGAATTCTGTGACTCCATGGAGGACATCTGAATTTTGTTGGCAAGGAGTTCTGTGGCTGCACATTCTCTTTCAACTGCTGCTGCCAGCAAGGTCTGGGATTCACCAAGCCTCTCAGAAAGATTCTTCTCTAACTTCTCCCATGACGATGTCTGAGACCCTAGAGTTCCTTGCAAATTTTCTATCTGTCGAAGCAATGGTCTTGTTGTTGACGAAACACTTTGACTCAGTTCTTGGTTTCGATTCTCTGCTTCCTGGAGTCTCTGCTGAAGTTCGCTGATCTCATGGCGTAAATAATCCTCTTTTCTGGCAGGTGCTTGTTCTGCACGTTGTAGTGCCAGCCGAAGGTCCCCCACTTGAATTGCTAACATTTCTTGCTGCTGACGGGCGGCCTCTTGGGCCTTCTCTAGGGTGGCAGCCAGCTCTTCCTTAGCCTTCATTTCACGACTCCGGGCAGCCTCCTGTGCCTCACTCTCCTTTGTGGTATTGGCTTTGTTGAGATCAGTAAGTTCTTTGTATGCACTATCAAGAGCAGCCTGTATACTTCGGTTCTTTTCTTCAAGTTCATCCATGTCTGCTTGAAGTCGGCCAAGATCCTTCTCTTGGCGTTCAACCACAGAATTTAGTTTTTTAATATTTTCTCTATGTTGTTTCTCAACCTCTTCTTTGCCATCGAGGACCTGTTTTAAATGCTGCAATTCTTCTTCTAGCTCTTTTACTTTTTTGTTCAGCTTCATAATAATATTTTCATTCTCTGTCTTTAGCTCTTAATTTCTTAATGATGTTAGAATTATGCAGTTGCTGTTTTGAAAGTTTTTCTCCTTCTTCCATCAATCCTCAGATCTGTTCATCTTTCTCTTTCAAAAGGTCTCCAGTTTCACTACTGTTTAATCTAGTGGCAAGTTCTTCTTTTATACTTTTGATTTCCTTTTTAGGAGCGTCTCTCTGCAGGCCAGCTGAACTTTCTTTTCTGCTTCTGCAATCCTTTGAGTAAACTCATCTTTCAAGGAAGAAATGCTGATGCTTTCTTCTTTCACTCTGAACATTTCATCTTTCAGATTATCATAGGCTTCTTCTAGAAGTGCTTTTTCTTTACTAAGAGATCATAACTGAGCCTCCCTTTTAACCAGTTTCTCATTCAGAAATTCAACTTTCTTGCAAACATCTTCCTTCTCAGAAAGTGCCTCTGGCTGACTTTCAGCACCTTCACACTGCTTGGTCTCCTTGTCTAAGACAGTATGTCCTTCATTTATTGGTGAAGAAACCAAGGTATCAGGCTGTTCACAGTTAACAGGGGTTGCACTTTGTCTACTTTCTTCCATTTCTGTTTCTTCAGTGGGTATAATTAATGTTTCATCTGCTTCTTCAGATTTTCCTTCAACAGATTCAACTATTTTAGTCTTTGGAGTTGAAGGGTTAACTACAATAGGTACTAAAGCATATCCTTTGCCTGACAATTCATCATCTGAATTGATTTCACTTACACTACGGCTATCTAATGACTGTACACTAAAGGAGTCTGTTCTTTCAAAAGCATCTTTCAAGATGAGCAACAGCTCTCAGTGAGTTTTTGGAAATCATCTAAACGATTATACTCAGGACAAGCAGATGCTGAGAGAAGCTGAAAAGATGTTTGCATCAAGTGAAGACTTGATTTTGAATCTGTCATCTCTTGTCTTGAACTTGCTGAGCTCTCGCTTACTACACTCTCATGATCTAAAACTTCAGTATCACTGGTAGTAGAAGTACCTGATGAGAAGGTGCTAACAGGGGGAGGAGGTGTATTACTCTGTCTGTCTTCATGTTTTTGCTCCTTAGGTTCCAAAGCCATGTCCTTTGTTTCTGTTGTGAGAGACTGTGTAGACATATTAGATGTAGACATATTATTAGATATGTTTTTCCTGGTTGTTTTCACATTAATTGCACTTTCAGATACTTTCAGAGGCATGACTGACACCTGCATATCAGATTCTTTATTAACAGTTTCTTCATGCCTGCCTTCAGTTTTAGGTGACAGACTCTCTAATGCCAGACCTTCCCCGGACACACATGGAGAAGGGTCTTTTACTTTTGACTCGGTTGTTTCGCTTGTTCTTGACTGCCCAGTGTGCAATGATTCCTGTAAGGTGTTTTTCACTTCTTCTGGCCGTTGTGATTTTGCTGGTGGTGTTGATACCACTGGACTCTTCTGAATGGTCTGAACATCTGCTGGAGACAGAAAGGCACCGAAGAAATTTTCAGATTCATCTACCACAGTACTCCCAACTGGCTTCGTAATTGCTTTTGGAGAGGCTATTGGTTGACTCTGAGGTTCAGTGATGGACTTTAACCCCCAGGTTGATGTATCCCATCCTCCGCTGACAGGACTTATTTGGAATGGTCTCGGCCCAGGCACTCGGCTCCTCTTCCTGGATGTCCAGGACCCTGTCGATGGACTTCTGGGCCTGGGACAGGGCCTGCTTTGCGAAGCTGGAGAGCTGGGAGGCGTTGAACCAACTCATCTCTCCACCTCAGCCGGCAGTGCCGCAGCAGCACGAAGAGGGAAGGCCGGGGGCCGGGCCGACCAGCCTCAGGCCCAGGGAGGTGCAGCGGAACAGCCTCACCCCCATCTTCAGCCGGCGGGGGCCCCGTCAGCGAGTGGCCATGACCCCAACGGTCTCCCCCGACCCCTATTTTTATTTTTATATATGGCTAGAGTTAAGCGTCTTATTTTCTGCACTAGATCTTTATCCCAGCATCGTTTGTTGAGAAGACTAACCCCACTGACTTGAAACCTTGGTCAAAACGCTATTGCCCTTGATATTTGTGGATTCTGAATTCCAATTGTGTCTTTCCAATTGACTCCAGACCTTTACAAGCCTCGTTTTTAGTGGCCTTTTCCAGAGTCCCCGCTGCTCTTTTCCCCTCGAAGGTGACGTCGGGGCTTGCGCTGTACCAGCTTCTTGAAATCGTTTTTCATTCTTACAAACCGCTTCCAGCAAGCAATTTTCCGCCAGTAGTCTCCGTGGCTGTTCATTTACCCATCGGTAAAATCATGTATTGCTGTTTCTCTTTTCAGAAGTTAGTTCTCTGCAGCTGTACGGACACCTGAATTCCTTGTCCATATTGAAACCTTTTTTTTTAAATTTTTTTTCTACAAAGCGTAAAATGCCGCGACATTACCTTTCTGTCCAACCTGCCGAAAGCAACATAACCCGCCCGCTCCATGTTTGCCTCGCAAAGCTCAGTCTCTAAAAACCTCATTTTCCGCAGGCGCCGAAACCGCGGCGTAAGAAAGTAACCTCGGGGCCTCCCGGCTCCGCCCGCCCTCCCAACACGGCCCCCCGGCGCGGCGAGCCGGCTCCCGACGTGCTGCCTACCCGGGCAGCCCCGGAAACGCGCTGCCCGCCTTCTTCCGCCGCAGAGCCTCCTCGGCCGCCGTAGGCCGACGAAAAATCTGGGCGACGTTCCCGGAGGCAGCCGCAATTCGCGGAAGTGTGACGTTTGGACTCCGGTTGTGGTCTGGGTAAACCAGGTCAGCGCGCTGTTGTCCCTTGTGGTTTTCTCTTGACAAATCCGTGGGAGGTTTGTCTCGCACAGAAGGACGTGACGTCCACGGAGTGGAAGCGGAGCGGGTGGACCTGGGGGGCTGTTGGCGGGCGAGTAGGGCGCGCCGAGGTGGAGGTGTGTGGGCGGAACCCGGTGGGAGTCTGACGCGCCGGCGTGCGCTCGTGGTACCTGGGGTACTTAAAACGACTATGGATCTGCAGAGATCCTCGAGCGTGTCCCGGCCGTCGGGGTAGAGGGTTCCTCAGGGTCCTTCTGCTGGCAGGTGGTGCAGGTATTTGCGACGACCGCAGTCTGGTTCAGGTTGGGGATTTAATGTGCGGCTCAGTGATGGGGGTCTGGGGTGGGCGGTCATCACAGAGGGGCTCTGACTGCTCCGGCTTTCTGATTCATGGCTGTGTGAGCAGAGCCCGGTACAGAGAAGCAATGAGGGCTGACGCTTTGGACGCATGGGACCCTTGGCTGGTGTTTGGGTTGAGATTCCAACCTCGTCTGCTGGGACAGAGGCGAGCGGCCCAGAGCAGCAGTTGGAAACCATGTTTTTCAGCCTTTTATTCAGGACTTGACTAACTGCAGACCGAGGGACTAAGCCAGCAATGCTGATCTCTTATGTATGTCTGTGGCTGCTGTCGCCCTGCAAAGGCAGAATCGAGTTCTTGTGACATACATTTTGGCCCGCAAAGTCGAAAATGTGTTTTTGTGCCTTTGCAGAAAATGTTTCGTGGCAGCAGACACTGTTGCTTATTTGCCTGACATGCAGTCACACCTTTTCTTTGCTGACAGATCTCCATTTGGTTTATAGTATCCATCCTTTTAGGTAATTAATCCATTGTAAGTCCTGGTTGGTCTTAGTCAATTATGGTGGCTCCAGTTCCGGTTGCTAGTGTTGAATTTCTGTGAAATGAACTTAGATACATGGGGCAGCTCTAAGCAGCCTTACATGTGAAAACCTGCCTCAGGGAGCATTTTCTTTTTTAAATAAGTAATACCTTGAATCTTTCCATGTCAGTGATGATTTTGTCTGAATATAACCATAATTTTCTGTCCAGTTTCTAATGTTTGTAACCTATTCCTGTCTCAGTGCATTTGGCTGTTCTCTGATGCCGAGTAGGAAGGCAGGTAGGATGGTAGTGGGCATCTTGGTTCTGTTGCCTACCCAAAAAATTCACCCACTGCGTGGTCTGGAGTTAACATGTTTCTAAGAGAGTAGGATCATTGAATTATAAATTCATCCAGGATTTCCCATTGAAAGACATAAAAAATGTTTACAGTATAATCTGAGTTATGTCTTTATTAATAAAAAAACTTTATTAAAGCTTTGTCTTTTATTAATTCCTAACGATCTTTATTTGTACCACTTCTCTTTCTCTGATCCCTCCCACTGCAAATGTTTTATTGGTCTCTTTAAAAAAAAATTGGGTATTATTGAGCTTTTCCATTTATTTGTTGATTTAAAATATCCATAAAGTAATTAGTATAAAAGGAATATAAATATATGAAACAGTTGGTACCTAGGTCAAGAAGGAGAACACAGCCAGCACCCCAGTGGTGAGCCTCTTCCCAATTATATTACGTCCTCACACCCAAAGGTCACTACCATCCTATCTGTATAGCAAGCTTTTTCAGACTTTTCTTTACAGTTTTATCATATTAAAAAAATTTTTATTTTACATATGAACCATTAATTTGAGTTACTTGTGCCTATTTTTAACAGTGGGTCAGTGTAATCATAAACCACACATTTTTAAATCCCAGTCTTCTTTTGCCCAATAATTGTAAGAATCATTCATATTTTTGCACATAAGTGTATTTTTCTTATTTATTTTGCTGTGCAACAGAGTTCAGGCAAACATTCTATAAATACGTACACAGTAAATATTTTAGGAGTTGCAGGCCACAAACAGTCTCTCAGATATGCCTTTTTGTATTTTTAGAGTCTTTACAAAAAACTGTAGAAACCATTTTTAGTTTGCAAGCTAGACAAAGATTATAGTTCCTCCCTATCTTCCCATTGTTTGAGTATAGGGCAGTTTCCTACTGTTAATTAAACTTGTATTGGTTGCAATTCCGATTGTTTTGAATAATGCTGCTATGTGACTTCTTGTCAGTGTCTTCTGGTTCCAATGTACCCCTACTTGGGGCTGGTTGGAGGGTGTAATATAGACCTTAGCTGTACACCTCAGAATGAAATTGCTGTATGTTAAGGTGTGTAAAACTTCAATAGAGAAACGATGCTGAAATGTCTTCCAAAGTGGTTGTACTATTTACAGTTCCCCCAACAGAATATCATTTGCTTTATAGTGTGATTTATGTGGCCTGTTTAGAATATCTTTCCATATACCCTGATATCATTGAGAGATTCTGCTATGTTATCTTCTTAGTTTTACTAATTTTCCTCTCCCATTGCGATTGACAGCTGGCCCCTGTTAAAAAATTATTTTTTGTGTGTGTATGTTATAAAGTGGGGTTCCATATTCTCCCTGGCTACTCCCCAACACGGATATCTGATTGTCCCAGTACCATTTTTTTTAAAAGACATCCTTCCCACTTCTGTGCAGTGCCACCCTTCTTACCTAGTTCTCTGTATATGTAGGAGTCTTTATAGGCATTTAATTTTCTTGCTTTATCCTATTTGTCTGTTATTGTACTAATACTGTGTTTTTATAAGTAACTTAAAGTGATCGAGAAAATCTCCCAGCTCTTTTTAAGAGTGTCTGTAGCTGTCAGTTTAGGATTTCAACCAGATTTCCTTGAATTTATAGACATATTTGGGAGATATGATATATTTTAAATGTTTAGTTTCCTAAGTCATCTTTATAACCCATTTCAATTTATTTCAGTCTGTTAAAATTTCTCTCAATATTTCCTTTAACTTATCAAACATTTTTCATGGCATTCAGATGATATTGTTTATAAATGTTATTTTGCCAATGACTTGTTTTTTCTGTCAGTTACTGGGAAAGGTGTGTTTCTTGAAGTCTTCTACAAATTAGTAGGGATTTGTTTCTTCATGTTTTTTGGGCTATTTTTGATGTATACATTTAAGGCTGTATTGTTAAGTGGAGAGAAATTGAAAAATTTTATAATGCTGTAAATTGAAACTCTTGCCAGTGAGCATTTTTTTCTTTCTCTGTAGCAGATTTTGGGCTTTGTGGTCCATTTTGCCTGAGAATATACTTACGCTAGATTATCCATGGTCACTCTTTCCATCGTTATCTTTTCTAATCTTTTGTTCTCAAGATTTCCATAATATTATTTTCAGACATGTCACCTACAATAGCACGTTACTGAGGGTTAAGTTTAATCCAGTCTGACAGATTTGAGATATTTGAATCTAATGTAATTAACTGGAATCCTTGTTCTGTTTATAGATAATATAATGCTTACCATGTTTTATTTTAAGACAGTTATCTAAGTATATTGTACATTTTCCCTACTTGTTCTTTGTTCCTTATCTCCCCCACCACCTTTTTTTTTTTTTTGCCTTGTTTTCGATGAATTTCTTATTATATTTCCCCCTTCAGTTAGTTTGGAAATTACATACTTTAGGACAGTTCTCAGTTTCATCATGACACTAGAGATGACCTACAGCGTGGGCCCTTTCCTTTTCCAAATTCTTATGTTTATTCCACCTTCTAATTTTATACCAGTATGTATTTTAATTCTTCATGTATTTAAAACCACCTAAGGTGTTCTCATTATTGCTGAAAAGAGTGCTTCTGGATTCTCCCAGTACATTGGTGTTCACACTGAAGTGTGAGTCCTCCTGGGGTGTACAGAACGTTTGAAGAGGTACCTGAGCTCACATGGTTTAAGGAAAGCTGTGCCCAGACCCTCTCCTCCCCAGGGTCTGTCTGTATAAGTGATCTGCCTGTGGTTCCCCTACTCTGGGGACTGGGGGGCCAGGATGGATCTCACGTCCCCCTTCTCCTTTGACAATCGCCCTACTTTAACTTCACCTCCACCACACTCAGAGGCTAAGGCTTTCTTGGCCAGAAGAGTAAGGTCCTCTGGGGACACCAAATAAAGGGACACTCGGCAGTACTGCCGCCACTGTGTCCAGGTGAGTGCCCAGGAGCCGTGACAGCGCCTGGGCACAGAGGACTGTACCCCTCAAATTCAGTTTCTCCTTGACGCACAGGTCCTGAGTCCCCAGGAGCAGGAGAACCCTGTGAAGGAGGAAGAAGTGACAGGATCTGGTACCAGCATTTCTGCTGATACACGTGACGGAAGCCTGAGATCGCTGACCAGAGATCTGAGCAGATCCAGATCACGAAGAGCCCCCTTGCCAGCTGTTGAGAGGCAGGAGAGATGATCCAGGCCCAGGTGACTTCAGGCTCCTTTTAGCCCCGCCTTTGTTTCCTAGTGGACTTGGAGAGGCCTATAGAAAACCAGGCCCATTAATCTCAAAAGTACACATACATATGTCTTCTGTCTGTCACACACGCATGAGTGTGGTGTTTGTAGGTTAACAAGAAAATCTATCTTGTACACATTATAGAAAGTCCTAATAGGGAAGTGGATTGATGAGTGAATGCATAATTGCAGAATATTTTATTAGACATTTGCTTCAACAACATATGAAAATAACCCCACTAGATATCTAGCTATAGCCTATAGAGTAGATATAAGCAGAAAAACTTTACATTTCTTCCATATCATTGAAAACATGACTTCATTAAACAGCACTGTGTTATGACAGGAATCCCTGACATTTGACGATGTGGCTGTGGACTTCACCCGGGAGGAGTGGCAGCTCCTGACCCCCGCTCAGAAGGACCTGTACCGGGACGTGATGCTGGAGAACTACAGGAACCTGGTGTCACTGGGTGAGGACGGCGCCCCTGTGTCACCCAGAGGGTGCTTGCCCATCCGTGACCTCACCTCTCTCAGCTTCTGAACGTTCTGGTGTGTCCCAGGTTCTCTGAAGTGGTAGATTCTCTGGCCCCAGAGAAATTGGCATATTCTGCGTTCACCAGAGAGAGAAGCCTTGTAGATACATGTGACATTTTGATTTACATTAAGAAATGTATATATTTCACCTTTGTCTCTAGTTGTGGCACAGAGCTCCTAAAACTCTTAGAATCTCTTAAGCATAAGAGGGTGAACTTAAAATGGATGTCTTTTGGTTTTTCTTATAGCAAGACCCTTTTTACCACATCCAAGTTTATGTTAATGAAGTGGTATTTGAAAGGCTACAAGATAATCTAAGCGCAGGGGCTGGTAGCCAAGGGAACCAACCATGATTAGCAGATGAGAACTTTCCGTCCCACCCCCACCCCACCTCTGGAGAGGACCCAGGGGCTGGAGGTTAAATCAGTCCCCAGATGTTAAGGATCAGTCGTGTACTTAATGAAGCCTCCATGAAAACCCAAAAGGGTGGGTTCAGAGAGCTTTCGAACGGGTAAACGGGTGGAGGTGCAGGGAAAGTGGGGCACTCGGAGAAGACATGGAGCTCCGCGTCCCTTCCCACAGCCCTTACATACGTGTGTATCGTTTTCATCTGGCTGTTCCTGAGTTGTCTCCTTTTATAATAAACTGGTCATCTAGTAAGTAAACCGTTTTCCTGAGTTCTGTGAGTCACTCTAGCAAATTAATTTTACCTGAGAAGGGAGTCATGGGAACTTCCATTCTTATCCGTGGGATCAGAAACCCAGGAGACAACCTGGACCTGCAGGCAGCATTGGAGGGTAGGTGGGTGGGCAGTCTTGTTGAGCAAACCCCTAACCTGGGGCACCTGACACTTTGGCCAGAAGGATAATGTCAGAACTGAGCTAAATTGTGCGATACCCATTAGCATCCATCCCTAATGGGTGGCAAATCACATATCTGGTGTCAGAGTGAAGTAGTGTACTAGAGTATTGGCAGGAGACACGGAGGAGTGGGTTTTTCCTTTATAATGTGAAAGTCATTTTGTCCTTGAATGTCACATTCTGTGGTCTTCACAGACCCCACGCCTAATTCAGTGGGTCTGAGTCTTGTGTCGTCTCCCACGGCAGGCTATCCACCGAAGAGCCCGAACGCCCTCTCCAGGTTGGAGCGGGGGGAACGGCCGAGGGCAGGGGAAGACGGGATCCGAGGTGGGGCCCATCCAGGTGGGTGAGGCGACCCGCACAAGGGGCAGGCTGCGGGCCCACGTGCTCATCGCCCGGCGAAGGGTCACGACCGTGTGAGGGTCAGGCTCGGTGAGCACTGCCTGCTGCAGCTCTTGCCCATGGGAGAACTCTTTTTGTAGGAGTTTGAAGAAAAATACGTCCCTTTCTCTCTTCTGGGGTTTGATCTTCATTTTATCTACATCCAGATTTTTGTTTGCATAGTTGGCCTCTTCCTAGGTTCTCGAATCTTTCCCTTCCTCTTACTCCTTCACCTCCCTCACTGTGAAATTCCACCGCCCAAGGCCTCTCTCCGAAGAGGAAACGTTGAGTTCCTTGCTGTCTTCAGGCCTCTTCCTGCCCATTGGGAATGTTGATTTCCTGTCCTGACATCCGCCCCATCTTGGAAGCTGGGCCCCCAAAGTGAACTGGTCTCCACTGTGCCTTTCTCCCCACTCTCGGGTTCTCCAAAGGTTCTCTTTTCCATTCTGTCATGTGATCCAGCCCTTCAAAGCTTTCTTCAGTCGAATAGG
Organism: Manis pentadactyla; assembly: GCF_030020395.1. Taxonomy (NCBI): domain Eukaryota; kingdom Metazoa; phylum Chordata; class Mammalia; order Pholidota; family Manidae; genus Manis; species Manis pentadactyla. The sequence goes on along the minus strand of NW_026644588.1, from coordinate 5,152,024 downwards.
CTAATCTAGTCACCGGTGAGGACTCTCAAATCGGCGTCTCCCTCATGTGATCCACAGGCTTTAGCTCTGTATCATTTACTCACCTCCACGGTGTCTCTGAGTTTCCAGTAATGGCCAGGACCTAGAATCACCTTCCCTCCAAGAACACCCGTGTGAGTTTGGGTCTCCTTTCTCCCGTGCATCTCCGTCGTGGCCATCCAAGCAGTACTTGAAATCTTCCCTCCCTGCAGAGCCCCCTCCCTGCAGTGGTCTCCCATTCATGATGAATTTTTAACTAGAAAACATATTTTAACAACCTACATATTCAGTTACAGCCTAAACCAGATCATAACTTGCTAACTTTGATTTAATTCCTCTGTATATTTTCTAATTTTTAACTTTCTTCTCATTCATCGTAGATGTTACCATTGATTTCATTTCCCCAAAACTTTCATTTTTCTTCCCATTATGTTCTGATGACATTGTCCCACTTACCTGCATTATCTATCATATGACATTAATCTTCTTTGCATGATCTCCATGATATGTCATCTTAATCACAAAGAGATTTCTATCTTCTGTTCAAAACTCTCCCTAGTGTGTTCCATACATGATCACTTTCTTGATTCATTCATGTATAAATTAGTTTTTGACAGCCTAGAGTATGGTGGAGGGTAAGAACAATGAGAAAAAAACATAGAGATAGAGCAGAGCTTTCTTTCATTCTAAGATCAGATGGCAAAGAGTTAACCAAAATAAGTAAATAATATGTCTAGGGGATGAAAAGTACTGTGATAAAAATTGAGTCGGGGCTGGGGCTAGGAAGGGAATGCTGCTTCGATGAGGTGCCTTTGAGCCAAGAGATGAAGGAAATTTGTAGGCCCTGGGTTAGGAGTGTTCCGTGTGAAGAGGACAGCAAGTACAAAAGTATAAAAGCCCAAGACAGGAAAGCATTTGAGAAATATTCCGGAGTCTGCGTGGACAGAGCAGTCTGTGCTGTCAGGCACATGATGGAGGCGTGGCCAAAGGGCCAGTATCAGAGGGAGGTGAGGGTGAGTAAGATTGGTCAAGTAGTCCATTTCAAGGAATCATGATTTTATCCTAATAAGATGAGAAAACGAGTTCTTGAGTGCCACAATGACATGAAATTCTTAATGTTTTCAAAGAATTTCTTTGCCTGCTGTGTAGAAAGCAGACAGCGAGCAGGGGTGCAAGCAGGAAAGTCATGTGAAAGGCAACTGCAGAACACGAGAGGGAGTGGTTGACTTCAGCATGGGCTCGTTATAGCGGGCAGGTGGGAGCTGACCTTCAAGTCAGTCAGGGCACTGACAGAAAGCGGATGAAAGTTGATGGTCACGTTCTTGAGGTGACAGCTGTTGTAAGGAACATCAAAGTGGCATAACTGAATAAAGGGGACCTTGACCTCAGCTCTGTGATTCTAGCAACAGGAAGTCTATTAAAGTGCATTTGAGATGTGAGAGGGATGTGAGTAGGCTCTCTGGGCATCAAGCGTCCCGAAACAAAACTGGAAAGTTCAAAGGCTGGAGGCAGGAGTGTGTCTGAGGAACATCAGGAGACCTGTTTGGATGGCGTGCAAGACAGCAGTAAGGTCAGTGGGGTAGTGTCTGGGGACTGGGGCAGTAGGTCACACGGGGCCTGTCAAGGACATTTCAAGACCTTAAGTATATCCCTTAGTATATGAGAAAATGTCAGAGAGTTTGAGTAGAGGTGGCCTGTTATCATATGATTTGTGTTGAAAAGATCACTCTGTCTCTTGCTCAGAAAACAGACAGGAGCTGGAAGGGGAGCAACGGGAAAGCCAGGCAGGAGGTTGCTGCGGGAGTACCCAAGACAGCGCTTGGCTCTGACGTGGGGAGGTGGCGTGGCCGTTAGTCCATTCTGTAGATATTTTATCTATCACTGAGATAGATGCTGTGTGTGAGTGACAGGAACAAATCAAGGGCGACCGTGAGATTGTCACTGTTGAAGAGAAGAGTGGAGTTGCCACTTACTGTGATGGAGGGAGGCAGGGATTTGGCTTGGGAAATAAGGAGTTCTGTTTTTGAGACTGCAAGTTAGATGTGCGTGAAGCCCTCTGCCGTGTCATTGTTATTCCCTGCAGTGTGCACCACCACCATGAGTCCACCAGTGAGGGCTGGATTTTTCCAAAATACAACCTGATTGCGCCTCCCTCCATTACCATTGCACCTTCGCACCAGTTTTCACAACCTGTTTTCCTTGTCTCTGTCTTTTGCCCCTTAAGTGTTTTCCCCAATTTGCAGTGCAGACAGCATGAACATGAAGAATATGTTTATGTATCCCCAACACTAGCACCATTCTAGTACACAGTAATCATCAGTAAGGATTTGTGATACGAGTGAGTCTGTGTCTCTCCAATTTGAATGAGGTGGTGCTTTAATGTGTGGCACAGTGCTCACAGTAAATTGCTTGTATTTGACAGCTTCTGCTTTTCTGCAAGGCCAGTATTTAGAAAGCCAGATAATGTGTTTATTTATCATTGTTGTTTTTTGAAATATATAAGGAACATTAAACATGGAGTTTTATTTATACTAAAAGGGTCCTCACTAAAAATTTACTAAGGTATTTTTTAAATTAGTTTTCTTCCAAATCAAGCCGATGGATGAATTCATTTTTCTTTTCTTTCCTAGAAATCTGGAGAGTCGATGATCATGAAAGCATGGACAATAGCTTAGAACAATGGCATAGATTTAGCACATTTAACAATACTGTTCATCAGAGTGGAATTCATTTTCTATTAAGGAAAAATCATGATATGCTTGACTTACATGGAAAAAATATGAAATCAAATTTAACTTTACTTAACCAGAGCAGAAGCTTTGAAATAAATAATGCTGCTGAGCTTACTGGAGATGGGAAATCCTTTCTCTGTTATAATAGTGAACGATTTCAGACTGAAATTCAATTCCCTGACAGCCAAAAACTCAGCACTAAGTGCCAAGTCATCAAGCATCAGAAAACTAAAAAAATAGAGAAGCCGCATGTGTGCAGTGAATGTGGGAAAGCCTTCATCAAGAAGTCTTGGCTTAGTGATCATCAGATCATTCATACAGGAGAGAAACCCCATCGATGTAGTCTATGTGGGAAAGCCTTCTCCAGAAAGTTCATGCTCACCGAGCACCAGAGAACTCATACAGGAGAGAAACCTTACGAATGCACTGAGTGTGGCAAAGCCTTCCTCAAGAAATCACGGCTCAATATACATCAGAAAACACATACAGGAGAGAAACCATATATATGCAGTGACTGTGGAAAAGGCTTCATCCAGAAGGGAAATCTCATTGTACATCAGCGGATTCATACAGGTGAGAAACCGTATATATGCAATGAATGTGGAAAAGGCTTCATCCAGAAGACGTGCCTCATAGCACATCAGAGATTTCACACAGGAAAGACCCCCTTTGTGTGCAGTGAGTGTGGAAAATCGTGTTCCCAGAAATCAGGCCTCATTAAACATCAAAGGATCCACACAGGAGAGAAGCCCTTTGAATGCAGTGAATGTGGGAAAGCCTTTACCACAAGGCAAAAACTCCTTGTCCATCAAAGAACTCACACGGGAGAGAGACCTTATGTCTGCAGTGAGTGTGGGAAAGCTTTTGCATACATGTCTTGCCTTGTTAAACATAAGAGAATACACACAAGGGAGAAACGCGGAGATTCAGTCAAGGTGGAAAGTCCCCTCAAAGAGAATCTCAGTTTGTCACAGACTAGTGCTGCCATGCAAGAGGAGGGCTCTGATAATACAGTGACTCTGCAAGTGCCTTCCGTGTCCCTTCAGACATCGCTAAACATGAGTGGGCTCCTAACAAATAGGAATGTAGTCATAGTGGGGCAGCCTGTTGCCAGGTGTGCACCCTCAGGAGGACTTTGCCAGGAGAGACACCTTATGAATGCAGTGAATGTGGTTACGCCTTCAGTGGTCAATTATGTCTTATTTTATGTCACAGAGAACCAGTAGGAAAAAACTCAAGGTATTTCATGTGTAAAAGGTTGGAGCTAAAGTTTCCAGCTCATTCTATGGCTGAAGAGTATATATTGAGAAAAACTGTAAATGCTGAGACTGGGAAAGCCTGATAGCCTCCTATTATGTATATGCATCGATACAGGGGCATCACCGGATGTGACTCAAACACATACAACATCAATTGCTCTGTTGGGTCAATTAAACAAATGAAGGCAGCTTGAGTTCAACTAAGTGGTGGAAATGAGCAGGTGAAGTTTTAAAACAAGGTAATTTGTATCTGGATGTTATGAATGAAGGGCTAATACTGGATTGGTGAGAGATGGGAATGTATACAATCAGTTCAGTCGGTCCAGGTCCAGGTCAAGGTGAAGGATTAATTGAAAACTGGGATGTCTACCATAAACTTTTAGAAGTTTATATTATATAGAGTCATGAAACAACAACCTACGATTGAGCCTATTTGTTTCATTTACTGTTTGTCAAATACTCCCTGTGTACTGTCCCTGTTCAGGAGCTGAGGATACACTGGTGATCAAAACAGAAAAAGCCTGTAGTCTCTAAGAGGAGGCACTGAGGTAATTGGACTGTCTTTAGTGGTACCTTTGCAGGTCACCGAGTAAGGGGGTGTCACTCTCTAGGTGAAATAGACGCCATCTTAACTACATTCTGGTTGCTACAAGACAATACCATAGCCTGGGTGGCTTTTAGAGAAATTTATTTCTCACATTTCTGCAGGCTTCAAAGTCCAAGATCAGAGTGCTGGCAGACTCTGTTTATTGAGCACCTGCTTCATGGTTCACAGAAGATAGTCATTTGTGTCCTCACATAGGGGAAAGGGAATGGAGCTCTCTTGGATGTCTTTCTAAGGGCACTAATCCCATTTATGACAGCTCCACCCTCATGACCTAATCACCTCTCAGAGGCCCCACTTAATACTATCACTAATGTGGGATTAGGCATCAATGTATGAATTTTGGGGGGACACAAACATCCAGTCCGTAGCAGGTATCGAGTACAGTCGTTCCTCCAATCCATTCCAAGACTCCCAGTGGATGCTTGAAACTACGGATATTAAACCCTATGTATAATTTTTGTCCTATACGTACCTATGACAAAAGTTTATAAATGAGGCACAATAAGAGATTAACAATAAGTAGTAATAAAACAGTTATAACAATGTGCTATAATAAAAGTTATGTGAATGTGGTCTCTCCAAATCTTAGTGCACCATACTCATCTTTGTGTTGATGTAAGAAGATAAAATGTCCCTGTGGTGAGGTGAATTGAAGTGAAGGATGTAGGCACAGTGACGTAGCCTTAGGTTATGTGGGTAAAAGTGTAGTATTTCCAGAGTATCTCCCCTGGCTTCAGTGCATTTGCATATCCTCAGGGGTGGAGAGAAGTCCATCTCCATATCCATGGGTAATTACCTGGGCGACCCAGGGCGTGTCTGAACCTGGGAGGTTAAGGGGAGGGTCTGGCTGGCTTAGTGGCTTCTGGAGCTGAGGAGAAAGGCAGCCCTGGACCGCAGTTTGTAAGCAATAAACGGGTTTTAAGTTTTTAAAAATATTTCTCCCTTTGACTGATATCGGCTTTTAGAGGTATTTTGCCCCAGGACTTCCTCTCCCCAGACTTACAGGCTACTATTGACCTTCGATGATAGGTCAGAAGGATCCTCTGCTTCCAGCCTGCTGTTGATCTGTGCTAACTGAAGCGGATGCCGGGGTTCTTGTTCACAGAGCCGAAGAGTGAGCTTCCCAAACACCCAAGGTAGGAGAGCCAGGGAGAGGCTTTTATTGAGAGAGACAGTGAGAGGACAGAGCTCCTGGCTCAGGCCAGGAGGGGACAAGAGATCCATAGTTGTGCGTTGTCTGGGGGTTTTATAGGCAGTTGAGGATTTTGGGGAATTTTAAAAAAGGCTGAGGGGTGTGGACTTAGTAAGTGGGCCCTGAATATTTAAAACTAATACAAGCAACTTCCTGCTCTGATGATTTCTCCCTGAGATACCAGCATCTTGGTCTGGGAGCTTTATCAAAATAGGCCGCCTGTCCAGACTGCAAGGTGGACTGAGGTATTGTTTGCTAAAGAGTAAGAATTTTCTCAACTCCCTGGGTATTAAAATGCAATCTTATCTTTAAGGTGGGATCCTTCCTGCCTTGTACTATGTTGTTTATGTCTGGGCTTGCGTGCTAAATTAGTTGCCCAGTTTGCAAATCACCTCACCAGGTCTTAAGGAGGAAAGACAGCACATAGGCCTGGGCCTTTTAGCATGCTAAAATGAATCTTAAGATTACAAATGATTAGCATAAGCATTAAAATATGATCTGATCTCGCTGAAGAATGACTCTAGAGCTGAATGTTTAACACAGAGTTTTGGTAGGGGGTTTCCTTACATGTAGGTACATTGCTCTGACTGCAAATATACTGCCTTGCTTTTTCCGGAGGCCCTCACCCTACTCTGACTACACCCACAGTCCCTGTCCCAAAGCTATACTAGTGTATATATACTGTGTTACAACTGTAGTAGCTGAAACTGTTACGGAAAATACTGGAAAAACCTGGACAGGATCACTGGCCGAAGAACCAAGCGGCCCTAGGAAGTCTTGGAGTGTTGAGGTTTTAATTTTACACCAGCGGCTCAGAGGGGAGTTATCTCCCAAGGTCTGAGCCCCGAACAAAGGCAAAGGGGGGCAATACATATCTTTCTGCTTTTGTATCTGCAACATTTCTATGTGCACAGCAAACGAGCAGGCAAGGGGGAGTGAAGGGCGGGGGAAGTGACGGGAGTTTGTTGTCTTTGCGAAGAGGAGCAGCAGAAGGGAGCCACCTGGGCCATACATACTGCTGCCCTTATAAGTTTTTCCCTATCAAAACTACTGTAAAGAGGAACTGTTGGGGGAGAGGCGCTGTGTATTTCCTCTGTCCTTGTCCCCACCGCAAGAATTGAAGGGCAGAGACAGTAGTGAAGCGAAGTAAAAGTTTTATTTAAAGTTACTTAGAAAATGCAGGTGACCTCAGAGAGAGAGGAGTGCCCTGAAAGGTTGGAGAGAGTTTAAGATTAAGAGATTTCACACTTAGAAAGTGTGGGCGACCTCAGGAGCGTACTGACAGGTTGAGGGTTCCCCCTTTTAATGATTTTTTTAGGAATGTGACAAAGGGCTAGGGGTGTGGACTTGTTAAGTGGTGTCAAGTATCTTGAATGTTTCTTATCAGTCCTCTAGATAATTGCAAAATTAGCTTAACGCAAGAAATTTACTGTTCTGGTTCCCTCCCAGGATAGCAGCTTCCTGGTTTCGGAGCATATCAGTCAAGCTAAAGAGTATGTAAAGAATCTTCTTAAACTAACTGGGTTTTTTTTCAAAATGCAATTTTGGCTTTAAGGTGGGATCTCCCTGTCTTTATTATGCTGTTTATACGTGGGCCTTTTAGCAGGCTTACAATGGCACAATGAAGACATGGGCTGTGCTCAGGTACTTCTCTTTAGCTGGGGAATATTCAAACATTTAAGGCCAAGTTGCTCTTGACCTTTGAGCTTTATTTGATTAACTCATTAACTCTGTGTGGGATTAATGGGATTATTACATAAATCAAGTAATATAGAAATCAAATGTACAAATACACATGACTTGTTTTTCCTACAACTCTTGATGTGTAATCAAAAACAGAATGAGAACCAAAACAGTTCCCACTGCTCAGGGCCGCCTTCACATGGTTTCAGTATCCTTGATGTGAGAAACACTCACTGGTCCATATTCAGTAAGTGGATATGGAGGCAAAGAGAACAGCTGAGGGAGGCTTTAATGACCGTCTTGCAAGATCGGGTGTCTGGTGGGCGGGCACACCTGGGGAGTTTGGCGCCAATAATTTATCTCCTAGTGCGCGAGTCCCTCCCCTGGTTCCTCATTGGCTGAGTACTACAGAGTTCACATTCTTCCCCGGCCGTCGCCTAAGTCAATTATATCGTTCCTTTACATTTGTCTTGATCTTATTGGTAGGTTTAAAAAACTCAAACAGGTATCGCCAGGCCCTTATCAATTCCCCAACCCCCCCCCTCAGCCCGAGCAGCTGCCACCACGTGGCCCTTTGTTAATACCTTACTGTTAAAATGTTTAAACATCCTAGTGGGAATAAATCACATTTAGGTTTTATACTCTTTCCTAACACTTGAGAAGCGTCGCGACCTTGGGCTAGACTCAAGGCCAGATAATGATGTTTAAAGTACATTTTAAGTTCATTTGCTCAATAAATATGAGAAGTGCCCTTTCGGCATTACTCTTGCGCAGTTAAGCCTCGAGTACTCTGGCTGGTCCTCTCAGATCTTTGATTTCTCATCGTGTCTTCTCCCTTATCTGCGGGTCAGAAGCAGGTGAGTCTTTTCTGGATTTATAGTTTTAACTGCTTAACTGAGTCCTTTTTAGGGGGCTTTACTGACCTTGTTCTCTTTCCACCCTGTTCATATCTATTTTCCTGCCTAACAGGACTACTGTAATTGGTTCAAGGATTTGTGATAATTTGTCAGAGGGGTATATTATTTTGAGGGAGGGCAAGGACTCCTCCTAATGGTTTTTAAGCACCTTAGGGTGCAAGTTTTTTTTTTAATGCCCATGTTTTATCTCATGTCGATTAAAAATAACACTAGTTTTTTTTGCATTTAAATTTTAGAGTTTTAAAAACAAAATGAAACGGTCCCTCAGTTGCACTACAGCACATTTCAGTTGCTCAGTAGCTATATGTGACTAGTGGCTTCCTTGTTGGACAGCGTAAGACTATGAGCAGAATTTTCAGCTGTGGCGGGAAGCACGTACTGAGAAAAACCTGTCATTTCCGGAAGGTTGTATTGGAACGTTTTTGTATTGATTTTGAACGTGAGTGAATGAGCCAGCGGACGAATCAGAGTACTCGTCATTGTTTGTCATTGCCCAACTTCATAAAGCAACTTAGCCTGCTCCATGTTTGCCTCTGGAAGCTCCAGTCTTTGAAAACCTCATTTCCCGAAGGAGTCAAAGGAGATCAATTCCGGGGCTTCTGGGCCCCGCCGGGCCTGCCCCGCCGTCTGCACGTCCGCCCCTCAACAGGGCGGCGAGCGGGGCCCAGACGTACTGCTTCGCGGGGCAACACGGGAGACGCGCGGTCACCCGCCCTTCCGGGGCCTCCGCGGCCGCCGTAGGCGGAGCCGGGAGTCGCGCGGTGGGAGCAGTTCCCGGAAGTAAGACTTAGGCTCTCCTGGTCCGGGGAGAACCAGGTCAGTGTGTGTTTTTTCCCCTTGGAAGTTTTCTCGTCACAGCAGGAGTGTCGTTTCTCGCAGGGTGACGTGTGGACGTGCAGTGTGAACCCTTGGAATCACTGCCGGCGCGGAGATGGAGCGTGTTTATGGGGAAGCGGGAGGGGCACTGGTTTGAGGTGTCTTGAGGGGAACCAGCCGCGTCTGTGTTTGGGGTGTCAGGTCCCTCCGCTTGCAGGTGGTGCAGGTGGTATTTGCGACGATCGCAGTGTCTGGTTCTGGCTGGGGATTTAATGTGCAGCTCGGTTGTGGGGCTGGGGGTGCGGAGTCGTCGTCGCGGGGTGTCTGGTCTGGCCTTCGGATTAATAGCCTGTGTGATCCGTCTGGGACAGACCCGTGGGACCCCTGGCTGGTGATTGGGTTGAGGTTCCAACCTCGGCTGCTGGAACAGAGGCGAGCGGCCCAGGGCAGCAATTGGAAAGCATTTGTTTTTCAGCCTTTTACTAAGGTCTTGACTAACTGTAGACTGAGGGACTAACCCAGCAACGCCCGTTTGTTATGTATCATCTGTGGCTGTCATTGCCCTGCAAAGAATTTTGAGTCCTTGTGATAGAGATAATTTTGGCCCTTAACGTTGAAAATGTATTTCTGTGTCTTTGTAGAAAATGTTTGCCAACTGCCGGCACTGGCCTCTTAATAGGTAACAGTAGACACTGTTGCTTATTTGCCTGACATACAGTCACACATTTTTTTTTCTAGCAGTCTATTAAGTACCCATCCCTCTGGCAAGTGCAATGTAATGAGTCACAAAAAATACATATTTGGTCAATAATGTGACCAAATATTTATTTCCCAGGTATATATATAGTCTTCTTCCACAGTTCCTGAAAACACTGCAGAACCTTAAAGGTGCAATGGGTACCTTGTCAGGTTAATGAGAGACCCAAAGGCAGGAAGGGGCTGGAGGTTGAATCAGCCAGTGACCAGTGATTTGGTCAATCAGGACTATTCAGTGAAACCCTCACAAAAATCATTTGGAGGAGCATATCACTTCTGGGATCCTGCTTCTCTGGTGGAGAGAGCTTCCATGCTTGGGGAACCAGAAAGCTTGCCTGTGCCACTGAGCCAGGCCCCAAGCTCCACGGGGAGAGAAGCTCCTTTATTTGGGACTTTGCCCTAGATGTATCTCTTCATTTAGCTGTATCCTTTATTAAACTGTTAAACCTAAGTATCTTCCTGAGCTTTGTGAGCCGATCTAGCAAATTAAATTGAACCTAAGTGGGAGGCCATAGGAACCTCCAATCTGTAGCCAGTTGGTCAGAAGCACAGGGAACTGCTTGCAATTTGTGACTGGAGTTGGGGGTAGGGGAGCAGTCTTGTAGGACCGAGCCCTTAACGTGGAGAATCTGATGCTGTTTTCAGGCAGATGTGAGAATTGAGTTGTGTTCTCCTACACCCTGCTGGTGTTTGAGAATTCCTTGACTGTGTGTGGGAAGACTCCCTCCCGCAACACACACATTTGAATTGGGTCCAGAAACCTGAAAAGAGTTACACTATTACTGCTATATATTATTGTTGTGTAGAAATAAAGACACACAAGGTGGTGATCCATATCTCAGTTGATTAGTAAGTCCTGGTTGGTCTTAGCCAATCGTGCTGGTTCCAGTTCTTACTGCTAATGATTGAATTACTACAAAATGTTCTTAGGTATATGATACAGTTCTAGCTGGCTATATATGTGAAAATCTGCTGGGAGTTTCTGGGGGAGCATGATCCTTTTTAAATGCCTTTTTTTGCATCTCTTTTTCAATGCTGATAATAATGAAGATAACCTTAATTTCTGTCCTGCCTTCTAATGTTTATAACATTCTTATCTCAATGCATTGGGTCAGCTCCACAATGTGAAGTTGAAAAGTGGTGAGAAAGTGGACATTTTATTATTGTGTTGCCTACCCACAAACTTCATCTGCTATAATCTCCAGAGTTAACATGTTTCCAGGAGGGTTAATCTAGGATTTCAAATTTAATGACGTAAAGATATTCATAATAGTCTTTTAGACAAAAATATATATGCATAATGTATCTGAGTCATATCTCCCATTTATTCCTTATATTCTTTATTTGCATTTTGTCTTTTGACCCTATACATACTGTGATATGTATTTTATTGTTGTTTTTCTCTTCAGGTAACAAGCCTTTGGTGTTTCTGAACACTCCCATTTCTTTGCTAATTTAAAAGATTTGCAAGTTAATCAATATAAAAGACATTGCCCATATTAAGAAACACAACATTGCCAAACACCCCAGTGGTGTTCTGAGAGCCTCTTTCCAATTATATTACATCCTCACACCCAGGGGTCATTACCATCTGTCTGTATAGCAAGCACTTTCAGTATTTTCTTTATAGTTTTATAATACAAGTACTCATTCCTAACATTATTTATTTTATTATACATCATCATACGTCAAGCATTTTTTAAATGTCAGGCTTCTTTTGCTCAATATTTATGAGAATCATTCATGTTTTTCCACATAGGTGAATTTTTTCTTTTTTCCTTTTGCTCTGTAAGAATGCTCAGGCAACTGTATTATATAGATATCCACACAGTAACCTTTTCAGAATTTGCACGCCACAGGTCTCTCATATATGCTCATTTTTGTTTTACAGTCCTTGAAGAATATAAAAAGAATTCTTAGCTTTCAAGTTGGGCAAATACTGTACTGTCTGCATAGCTATCCATTTGAGTATATGGCCATTTTTCTACTATTTATTCAATTAGTAATGTTTGCATTTTGGTTTATCATGAATAATGCTGCTATGAAAATTCTTGTCATGTCTTCTGGTTCCAATATGCCCTTATTTTCGGAGGACTTGATGGATGTAAAATTCAGAGTGAATTGGCTTCCGGGCTGGTGAGCACAGGCAGATGCAGAGAGAGAGTGCACGCCTGCCGAGGGTGTGGAGACTCCTCGCCCTTTCCCACGCATCCTGTCCTGGCCATCTCTTCCGTATTAGAAACCTTCTTTTGGATGAATTTTTTATTTTTTTTAACATTTCCCTCTTCTGGTAGTACTGCAAATTATGTGCTTTAAGAAAATCAGTGGTTTCCTCATGACACTAGAGATGACATACAGCATGGACCCTTTCTTTCTCAAATTCTTATGCTTATTAGTTCCTTCACATTCTTCTCCAACATTAAAAGCAGCTTAGGCTTTGTTTTCCACCTTCTGATTCTTTACTGTTATCATGTATTTTAATTCTTCATGTATTTAAAACCACCTAAGGTGTTCTCATTATTGCTGAAAAGAGTGCTTCTGGATCCTCCCAGTACATTGGTGTTCACACTGCAGTGTGAGTCGTCCTGGGGTGTACGGGACATTTGAAGAGGTACCTGAGCTCACATGGTTTAAGGAAAGCTGTGCCCAGACCCTCTCCTCCCCAGGGTCTGTCTGTATAAGTGATCTGCCTGCGGTTCCTCTGCTCTGGGGGCCGGGGGGCCAGGATGGATCTCACTTCCCCCTTCTCCTTTGACAGTCACCCCACTTTAACTTCACCTCCACCACACTCAGAGGCTAAGGCTTTCTTGGCCAGAAGAGTAAGGTCCTCTGGGGACACCAAATAAAGGGACACTCGGCAGTACTGCCGCCACTGTGTCCAGGTGAGTGCCCAGGAGCCGTGACAGCGCCTGGGCACAGAGGACTGTACCCCTCAAATTCAGTTTCTCCTTGACGCACAGGTCCTGAGTCCCCAGGAGCAGGAGAACCCTGTGAAGGAGGAAGAAGTGACAGGATCTGGTACCAGCATTTCTGCTGATACACGTGACGGAAGCCTGAGATCGCTGACCAGAGATCTGAGCAGATCCAGATCACGAAGAGCCCCCTTGCCAGCTGTTGAGAGGCAGGAGAGATGATCCAGGCCCAGGTGACTTCAGGCTCCTTTTAGCCCCGCCTTTGTTTCCTAGTGGACTTGGAGAGGCCTATAGAAAACCAGGCCCATTAATCTCAAAAGTACACATACATATGTCTTCTGTCTGTCACACACGCATGAGTGTGGTGTTTGTAGGTTAACAAGAAAATCTAACTTGTACACATTATAGAAAGTCCTAATAGGGAAGTGGATTGATGAGTGAATGCATAATTGCAGAATATTTTATTAGACATTTGCTTCAACAACATATGAAAATAACCCCACTAGATATCTAGCTATAGCCTATAGAGTAGATATAAGCAGAAAAACTTTTACATTTCTTCCATATCATTGAAAACATGACTTCATTAAACAGCACTGTGTTATGACAGGAATCCCTGACATTTGACGATGTGGCCGTGGACTTCACCCGGGAGGAGTGGCAGCTCCTGACCCCCGCTCAGAAGGACCTGTACCGGGATGTGATGTTGGAGAACTACAGGAACCTGGTGTCAGTGGGTGAGGACGGCGCCCCTGTGTCGCCCAGAGGGTGCTTGCCCATCCGTGACCTCACCTCTCTCAGCTTCTGAACGTTCTGGTGTGTCCTAGGTTCTCTGAAGTGGTTGATTCTCAGCCCCACTCGGGTCCTGGAGTAGAGGGTGTCATATCCCCTTCCTGAGAGAAAAGCCTTTACTTTTAGGTGTGGAAGTCATTTTGTCCTTGAATGTCACATTCTGTGGTCTTCACAGACCCCACGCCTAATTCAGTGGGTCTGAGTCTTGTGTCGTCTCCCACGGCAGGCTATCCACCGAAGAGCCCGAACGCCCTCTCCAGGTTGGAGCCGGGGGAACGGCCGAGGGCAGGGGAAGACGGGATCCGAGGTGGGGCCCATCCAGGTGGGTGAGGCGACCCGCACAAGGGGCAGGCTGCGGGCCCACGTGCTCATCGCCCGGCGAAGGGTCACGACCGTGTGAGGGTCAGGCTCGGTGAGCACTGCCTGCTGCAGCTCTCGCCCATGGGAGAACTCTTTTTGTAGGAGTTTGAAGAAAAATACATCCCTTTCTCTCTTTCTGGGGTTTGATCTTCATTTTATCTACATCTAGATTTTTGTTTGCATAGTTGGCCTCTTCCTAGGTTCTCGAATCTTTCCCTTCCTCTTACTCCTTCGCCTCCCTCACTGTGAAATTCCACCGCCCAAGGCCTCTCTCCGAAGAGGAAACTTTGAGTTCCTTGCTGTCTTCAGGTCTCTTCCTGCCCATTGGAATGTTGATTCCCTGTCCTGACATCCGCCCCATCTTGGAAGCTGGGCCCCCAAAGTGGACTGGTCTCCACTGTGCCTTTCTCCCCACTCTCGGGTTCTCCAAAGGTTCTCTTTTCCATTCTGTCATGCGATCCAGCCCTTCAAAGCTTTCTTCAGTCAAATAGGCTAATCTAGTCACCGGTGAGGACTCTCAAATCGGCGTCTCCCTCATGCGATCCACAGGCTTTAGCGCTGTATCATTTACTCACCTCCACGGTGTCTCTGAGTTTCCAGTAATGGCCAGGACCTAGAATCACCTTCCCTCCAAGAACACCCATGTGAGTTTGGGTCTCCTTTCTCCCGTGCATCTCCATCGTGACCATCCAGGCAGTACTTGAAATCTTCGTTTTTGTCCCATTATATTCTGATGACATTAAGTCCCAGTTAACCGCATTATTTGTCATATGACATAAAATTCTCCTTTCAGTGATATCTGACACATAGTTTATCCTACTAACAGAAATTTCCATTTTCTTTCTAAACCCCAGTGTGTTCTGTGCATGTGATTGCTTCTTGATTCATTCCTTTATATTTTTTGATAGCCTGGTATCTGCTGGAGGGCAACAGAAATGATAGCATATCAGTAGTCTCTCTATTGAAGTCGACCAAGGGCTTTCATTCTAAGAGGTGATATAAAAATCAAAATGAAAAAGAAATAATATGTGGAGGGTAAAAATTGCAGTGATAAAATGAAGTCAGCACAATGATACAGTAAGTGCTGGGTGTTGGCTCCTTTTTAGGGACGGGAACTCCTTTCTGAGGGGTAGACTGTAAGTTAGATATGCTTGAAGCCCTCTGTTTTGTCATTGTTGCTCCCCCCAGTGCAGACCACCACCATGAATCCACCTGTGAGGGCTGGCTTTTTCCAAAATGTGACCTGATTCTACCTGTCTCCATGTCCATTGCACCTTCCCACTAATTTTTACAGCCTGTTTCCCTCGTCACTGTCTCTGCCCTTTAAGTGGTTTCCCCAGTCTGCAGTGCATGAAGAGTATGCTTGTGTATCTCCAACATGGCCCCATTCTAGAAACACAGTACTCATCAGTAAGGGTTGGTGGCATGAGTGAGTCTGTCCCTCTCTACTTTGGATGAGGTCGCTCCCACCTGTGGCCCACTGCTCACAGTAAATTGCTTGTATTTGACAGTTGCTACTTGTTTTGTAAAGCCAGTGTTTAGAAAATAGCCAAATGTGTGTTTATTCATTGCTGTTTTTTGCACTGTATAAGAAACATGATGTTTACACTCGTGATAGAGTGCAGTTATCTCTGACACCAAATGAGATGTGTATTTCTTCCCTGTGTATATGTATAACAGTAACAATATCATACGTAACAGTAGCAGTAGTGCAGTTTCATTTGGTACCTGAACCAATTTTCAATGTGTTTAAATATGTGGGAGGGGGTCTTCCCACACATACTTAGACCAAGCAATTCTCGAACACCAACAGGGTGTCTGAGAACTCAACTCAGTTCTGATGCAATTTGCCTAGAGATGGCACCAGATTCCCAGGTTAAGGGCTCCGTCCTAGAAGACTGCCCTGCACCCCCAACTCCAGATGCTGCTCACAAGCCCCAGGCAGTTCCCTGTGCTTATGACCTGCTGGCTACAGATTGGAGTTTCCCATGACCACCTCCCCTTAAGTTTGATTAATTTGCTTGAGTGGCTTACAGAGCTCAGGAAAACACACATTTACCAGTTTAATAAAGGATACAAGTTAACAGCCCCATGAAGAGAGACATAGAGCACGGTGTCAAATAAAGGAGCTTCTATCCTTGTTGAGCGTGGGGCCTGGCGCAGTGGCACTTGGAGGCTATCTGATTCCCCAGGCATAAAGCTCTCTAACCGAGAAGCAGGACCCAACGAGCAGAGCAGGCAGAGCGTAGAACACAGCAGAGGGGACAAAGCTCTTCTCAGAGGTTTTTATAAGGGCTTCATTGCATAAACTATTGGCCACTGGCTGATCCAGCCTCCAGCCCCCGCCCTTGTTTGGGCGTCCAAAAATCTCATTAACATGACAGAACACCCATTTTACCTTTATGACTCTGTAGTGTTTTCAGGAACCTTGGATGAAGACCAAAATACCTGGGAAATACATATGACAAAATATATTTGTTTCTTATAACTCATTGTATCACACAGAGTCATCACTAAAAAGATACCTGGCATCAAGGTTTTTTTTTTAAATGTCTTTATTCCAAATCAAAGTGATGGGAGGATCCATTGTTTTCTTTCCTAGATATGTGGAAAGCTGATGATCATCTACCAGAACACCTACAAAAAGGAAGTACGGAGAATAGCCTTGTACAGTGGCTCAAACATAACACCTTTAAAGATTTTGTTCATCAGGATAGAAGTCACTCTGTGTTAAGGCAAAGTCGTGGTATGTTTGACTTCCATGGAAAAAGTATAAAATCAGATTTAACTTTACTTAACCAGAGCGGAAGCTATGAAATAAATAATCCTGTTGAGTTTACTGGAGATGGGAAATCCTTTCTCCATGTTAAGCATGAACAATTTCAGAGTGAAATTCAATTTCCTGAAAGCCAAAAACCTAGCACTCAGTATGGAGTCATCAAACATAAGAAGTCTCAAAAAATAGTGAAGATTCATGTATGCACTGAATGTCGGAAACCCTTCATCAAGAAGTCTTGGCTCGCTGAACACCTGAAAACACATACAGGAGGGAAACCTCTTGAATGCACTGAATGTGGAAAAGCCTTCATCAAGAACTCACAGCTCAGAGTACATCAGAAAATACATACAGGGGAGAAATCATACGTGTGCAGTGAATGTGGAAAAGCCTTCAGCCAGAAGGGAAGTCTCATGGTACATATGAGGATTCATACAGGTGAGAAACCTTTTTTATGCAATGAATGTGGAAAAACCTTCATCCAGAAGGGACATCTCATGGTACATCTGAGGATTCATACAAGTGAGAAACCTTTTGTATGCAATGAATGTGGGAAAGGCTTCAACCAGAAGGCATACCTCATGGCACATCAGAGATTTCACACAGGAAAGACTCCCTTTTTGTGCAGTGAATGTGGAAAACCCTATTCCCGGAAATCAAGCCTCATTAAACATCAAAGAATTCACATAGGACATAAACCCTTTAAATGCAGTGAATGTGGGGAGGCCTTTATTTGGAAAGCACAGCTAGTTACACATCAGAAAACTCATAAGGGAGAGAGAACCTATGGATGCAGTGAGTGTGGGAAATCATTTCAAGGGAAGTCAGTCCTCAAGAAACACCAGAAACTTCATTCAGTCAAGAATCCTTCCTCAGAGAGTCACAGGTCATCACTGACCAGTGTTCCAAAAAAGAAAAATCTTGTTAATGTGGTGACTCTGCAAGTACCTTCTGTTGTTGCTCAGCCAGCACTAAACATGAGTGGGCTTCCAGCAAGTAGGAATGTAATCATGCCAGATGAGCACTCTCAGGAGGATCTGGCCAAGACAGACACCTAATGAATGGCAGTGAGTGTGGTTGTGCCTTCAATGATCAATTACATCTTATATGTCTCAAAGAGGTAGGGAAAAATTCAAGAGACATTCTGTGTGGAAAAGGATTAAACCAAAAATGTGTAGCTCATATTATGGGCGAAAAGCATATACTAAGAGATTATGTAAATCCTCATTCCATTAAATAAATGCATTGAAAGAGAGGCATAATCTGTTAACTCTTAACAGTTACATCAATTTATTGTGTCAATAATACAAATTAAGGAACCTGGAGTTCAATTAAGTGGAGGAAATAAGTGAATTTTTACAATATATAAAATATGTTGTATCTGGAGTGTTACTCTGATCAAAAAACCAGGAATGGGCTAATACCTGATTGGTACCATATGGAATATGTATAAATTACTTCAGTTTCCCCAGGTCCAGGTGACAGATTAATTGGAAACTGGGATGCCTACCATAAACTTTTAGAAGATTGTATTATGCAGAGGGACTTAATGAAATAGCACTGGATTATGTCAACTCATTTGTTCAGTATTTGTCAGATACTTTGCACTTGGTTCTGTTCCATGAGCTGAGGATATACTGGTTATCAAAACAGGAAAAGCCTGTGATGTGGAGAGTGCATTGAGTTAGTCCAGTTATCTTTTAAGTGGTGACTCTACATTTCAGCTTTATTTGGAAAGCACAGCTAGTTACACATCAGAAAACTCATAAGGGAGAGAGTACCTATGGATGCAGTGAGTGTGGGAAATCATTTCAAGGGAAGTCAGTCCTCAAGAAACACCAGAAACTTCATTCAGTCAAGAATCCTTCCTCAGAGAGTCACAGGTCATCACTGACCAGGGTTCCAAAAAAGTGAGAGGATGTAAATATCTGTTTTATGTGAAATGGACTTGAAGTAATTGGTTCAAGGGAATATGGCAATTTATTATTGAATGAGTATATTATTTGGGGGGACTGGGGAAGGACTCTTCTTAATGGTAATTAAGCACCATAGAACATAAGGTATTTTTAAAACATCTCATCTCCACAAAATTGTACATTTTTTTTTCAATTTTTAGTGCCTTTACTTAAATTTTAATGTAGAAAAAAAACTGAAGACCAATACAATGAAAATCAGTTCCTTAGCCTGCACTAGCCACATTTCAAGTGCTGAACAGTCATATGTGACTAGTGACTATACAAGTGGACAGCACAGACACTGAGCAAAGTGGTGAGACAATGAGAAATCTATCATTTCCATTATACCAGAAAGTTATTTTGGAGAGTGCTGGTTTCCATGATTTTATAAAAGTTCAGTACATAGGGAAAACCCTAATTATATATAGATTTGGAGAGTGAGTAAATGAGCTAGTGGGCTAATCAAAGTATATTTTGTCATTGAAGGGAAACGGTTCTAAAGAGCCAGTTGTTACTTCAAACTGTTTTCATTTAGGATCATAGAGACTTAGTAACTTATTATAAAGGGACAAAGCAAAAAAGGAAAATCATTCCTGGAACAAGCAGAGGAAAAACCAAGATGAGAACCTCAGTCTAGATGGTGGACCGTATAGGAAGCGGGAGGAGGCGAGATCTTTTTGGGATGTTTTGGAGATGAATCCTTAAATTTGTCCACAGGCTTATTACCTAAATGAGTCTGCCATTTAAAGATCCTGGGTCCTTGGTGACCTGCTGAATTGAGACACGTGACTTTTGCTGTGTCCTTCATTCCTTCCTACTGTCCTGCGAGTGGGGTGTTCACCTTCTCCTTTATCTCCTTTAGTTCTTTCCTGTTATTCCATGAGGATATAATATCCAGGTTACCAACAGTGAGTCCTAATTATAGGAAGAGAAATGGAAATTTGCCATGCTGTGGCTCTCTCAGAACTTGGTTGAAATCTTGTGTCTGGGTAATTAACTCCTCCAGATATATTTTAAAACACCGTCACTGTGCAAGGCACTGTATTACATACTGAGGATACACCAGTGAGCAAAACAGCCAAAGGAGCAGCATTTATAGACTTTATAATCTAGCAATGGAGACTAATCTAGTAATGGAGACAGTAAATGGACTATAAAATACCAGGGAATGGTAAATCCAAAGAAAAATAAATAAGCCCTAGTAATTTACAGTAATGTGTATGTAGTAATGAGGGCAATTTCCCCCTTCCCAAGGTAAGGCTTTTCTGGGTAGATGGAATTTGAGCCAACACTGAAGTAGAGACCCCAAATACAATCAAATTATAGGTTTTATGTAATCCATCCCCAATCTTAAAATGTCTATGTTCATGAATTTTAGCCATAAGAGAATCATATTGTAAATAGTGTTCTGGTGATAAATATTTCATCCTTTAAGTCATTTTTTAAAAAATACCAGTAAAACCTCTTAATGACTATAAGACTAGTCTGTTGAAGGGGTGTGTTTAATTTACCAAACTGTTCACCTGCTGATGTACACTCAGGTTATTCACAATTTTTTAAAAAGTTACTAAAATTTCTGTGGTTAATATGAAAAAAATTTTTTGACTTTTTTAAAAGTTAAAAAATTCTTAGCATTGGAATTTCTAGATCAACTAAAATGCAAACTTGAAGTTGTATAATCTAAGTTGTCTTCTAAAAAGGATGTACAGAGGGGAACCCTCCTACACTGCTGGTGGGAAAGTAAGATAGTTCAACCATTGTGGAAAGCAGTATGGAGTTTCCTCAAAAAACTAAAAATAGAAATACCATTTGATGCAGGAATTTCACTTCTAGGAATTTACCCTAAGAATGCAGGAGCCCAGTTTCAAAAAGATATATGCACCCCTATTTTATTGCAGCACTATTTACAATAGCCAAGAAATGAAAGCAACCTAATCAGTAGATGAATGGATAGAGAAGATATGGTACATATACACAATGCAATATTATTCAGCCACAAGAAGAAAACAAATCCTACCATTTGCAACAACATGGATGGAGCTAGAGGGTATAATGCTCAGTGAAATAAGCCAGGCAGAGAAAGACAAGTATCAAAAGATTTCACTCCTCTGTGGAGTATAAGAACAAAGCAAAAACTGAAGGAACAAAACAGCAGCAGACTCACCGAACCCAAGAATGGGCTAACAGTTGGAAAGGGACTGGGGAGGGTGGGTGGGAAGGGCGGGATAAGGGGGAAAACGGGGCATTACAATTAGCACACAATGTAGGGGGGCACGGGGAAGGCAGTATAACGGAGAAGACAAGTAGTGACTTTATAACATCTTGGTATGCTGATGGGCAGTGACTAATGGGGTACCTGGTGGGGACTTGATAAGGGGGGAATCTATTAACCACAGTGTTGCTCATGTAATTGTATATTAATGATACCAAAAAAAACACATTATTCTCTACTAGCGCACCTTCTTAGCCTAAAATAATAGCTAATATTTCTTGTGTTAATTTAGGAATGATGCCAGACAAGATAATAAAATACTTCATTTCACCACTCTGAAATGGCCTTTGTTTTGGGCAGCAAACCTTCATACATTCGCAGCCTCACTCCTCTCCCCTTCTGACTGGAGGAAGCCACCTTCCAGGCCCCCCTGGGCGTCGGATTCACAGAGCTCCGTCCTTTTAACAGGCCTGTGTCCAACCGCAGGCCGACCGGCCTTACTCATTCCCAGCCGCCCTCCGCGTCTCCACATCTCTCCAGGACGCGGTCTCCCGTGTTGTGTCCGGGCCTGACGGCACGAACTTCCTGGGCCATCCAGAGGCTCCTGCTGGCTTTCGCCCTGAGGACCTCTCTGTCTCCCCGCGCTGTACCCCCGGGAGGATGGCCGCCCCCCAGGGTGCGCCCCCTACAGGCCCGCGGGCGCTGCCATCTTCCCGTCTTGCCCAGAAGGCCGAATACGGCTCGCGAACACGTAGGCCTCGGATAGGCTCGGGCCTCCGAGCGTCCCGCACAGCGCTGCTGGCCGAGGGCGAGGAGGCGTTGGCGGGCAAGGAAGGACGGGCGCGAGAGCGACTGGTTTCCCTTCCGCGAGCTGAGCCGCAGCCCCCATCCGGGCCGCCGAGGCCTGGGTCGCCCAGGGGGCGTGGCCACGTTGCGTCACAGCCCGGCCAGGCCCGCCGCGCGCGTAAGGCGGGCTCCCGGTCACACCCGGAGCGTCCCTCGCGACCGCCAGGGAGCCCCGGACCGGGCGTCGCTTTGGAAGTGAGTACGGCCTCTGGCAGCCCCAGCGGTCCTTGAAGCTCAGCGTCAGCGGGGCCCGTGAGGCCCGCGAGGCGCCGCTCTGGGGGTTTCTTTCGGTTCGGTCACCGCGGAGTCTTGTCTTCAGTGATCGGCCCTTTGGCCGCCAGTGTCGTTACAAGCGTACGGAGAGACTAACGGCTGACAGCCCGACCGTCAGGGTCTGTCGGTGTGAGTGGGCGCGTGGCCCAGCGATAAGAACTGCGGTGGTGGGTGGACGTCAGAGCGCCGTGTCTTGTCCAGGTTCGCGGTCCCTGTGGGGCCTGGACGTGAGGACGCCTGGGGCGGGCCGTGTCGGCCAACGAGGGCTTCTGCTTCTGAATTCAGGCTAATGCTGGGGTCAGTTTTGTTTGTTGTTTGGTGGGAAGGGAGGCCAGTACATGTCTGTGGAGAGGCCGGAGGCTGGGGCCTTGGAGACGGGTCGCTGCAGAGGAGGCAGGGAGAGGCTGTTTTAAGTTGACTCCTGGGAGCGGACTTGATACATTTGCAGCAGCTGATCCAAATCCAGTTCCTTCCTCCAACTCCTTACTTTCCTGAAAATCTAATTTAAAACTCTTGTCTTGCCACCTAAACACTCTTGTCATTATCTAAGAGTAGTTACATGTGATCTAGTGATGTGTCATAAAAGATGTGTTTTTTTCTTCTTGCCTCCAAGTTTACGGTGTTCTTGGATCTTTCCTTTCGGGATCATTGTACACAAGTAAAAACACCATTGCCCTAAACCTGTGTCTGTGTTTAATTTTGTGCTACGTTCACATTTAAAATGCTCTGTATAACACCAATATCATTTGATTTTATCACAACTTCTAATTATAAACATTTTCCCAGTCTAACATGATTACGGACTTTCTTCATAGCATTACATCAAGCGGGTGAACCGGTGGCAATGTTACTAGAGTCGCATTGAATGTATGCATTGATTTGGATAGGCTTGATTTATATATTTATACTTTTCTGAAACATTATAATTCTCTGCTTTTCCACAGTCTCCAGCCACCTCCAACATTTATTGTGCCTTTTTTCATGCATCTCAGACATTTCTGATTATTCTTATCCCTAGGTAGTTTATACTTCTTTGCAATTATATGTATTTTTTTAAATTACCTTCTCAGTTTTGTACTGCAGAAAAGTAATTTGATTGCTTAGTATTATTGAAAGTCAAAGTCTCAATGGATTCCTTTACATTTTCTAGTTGACCAGTTTTATTAATCACAAATAATTCCAGTGTTATGAACAAGCCTGTCCTTTTAATAGTCGTTTTTCCCTTAGTTGCTGTGGAGGAAATGAAACTTTCTGACCAGGATTCCTGCCTGGTCTTAATAGTGCCCATTGTGTATATAATAAGGCTGATGGCACATTTATGGGATGTTTAACCACAACAGAGCTGCTGGTCATGGGAGTACCTGCCCAGGGGAGGGTTAGTGAGGAAACACCTATTCTCTGCTGTGCGTGTGTTCTTGGTGTCCCCCAGTCACCAGAGACCCGCCCACAGAGTTGATCCCGGAGCATGGGAGCAGGGAATTGGGGGATCTGGGGGAGTGAGGAGACTGCCATGGAGTCCCGATGCCCCTGGAGAATTAAGCCTGAACGTGGGAGCAGAGAGCAAGGAGAGACTGAGACCTGCTGCATAGAGGATGACGCTCGTGCTGGGGAGCAGAACCCGTAGCTGGCCTGGGGAGCGCATTTGAGCTGGCTGCGTGTACTGAGCTGCCTGTGACCACCGTGAGAATAGACGTGGTAACCTCCTTTCTCGCCAACTTCTTGCCTTTATATTCGGTTTCCACGAATGCATAGAAAACTTGCCCCGGCCGGAGAACCCCTTTCTCTAAAGCTAACGCTGCACACCTTGAACTAGTCTTTCCAAAGGAGTTCGTGAAATTAACTAATGTATGTAAAAGTATATATGAGGGGGAGGCATTTGCTAGACTAGTATTGCTGCCAGCAATCTGGACCAGCAAAGTAGCTGAACCTAATATCCCTTCCACAAGTGGAAAAGTCTGGGTAGAGATAAATGACACATGGAGGGAAGGAGAAATTATAGTTGAGGGTAAACGGATGAATAAATGGATCATGCAATGAAATAAATCCAACATTTATTAATACCTCAAGGGAGGCTCAGAGCAAGAGAATAATATCCCTTAGCATAAGCATGCCAGATGCCCTGAAGGGTGAAGCTCTATGTTTGCCAAGACCACCTCTGCTTCTGGAACCTGACAAGGTTGAATGACAGCCTGCAAACTGGAGTTACATCGCTCTGGGAGAAACTCTGGTCATACGATATGTTGACAAACTGGGCCAGTATAAAAATGTTTGTAAAAAAAAAAAATGTTTGTGATGACTTTATAGGACAAATGAGTTGTGTGTTTAAATCTGTCCCCACCCCCTACTGGCTTCTCCAAATGTTAGGCCTATTTGCCTTGGTACTATTGTTCTATCTGTTGTATAGATGCTATACCAGACGTAAGTGTTGTGGCGGGCATGATCATTTTGCTGTAAGGAATCTGTGCTTGAAGACCAGGGGGTGGACTGCAGTATAATGAGGCATAAGAAATATGTATCTGATCATATGACCAAATATATACATTTCCCAGGTATATTGGTCTTCATCCACAGTTCCTGAAACACTGCAGTCTTAAAGGTGAAATAGGTGTTTTGTCATGTCAATAAGAGACACCCAAGGGCTGGGACTTGAGGTTGAATCAGCCAATAGCCAATAATTTAGTCAATCATGACTATGCAATGAAGCCTTACAAAACCCCCTGAGAAGAGGTTATTGCTCTCTTGGATCCTGCTTCTCTGCCAGAGAGACCTTCTCTGCTTTGGCAACCAGAGTGTTTCTGCGTGCCACAGAGCCAGGCCCTAAGCTCCACGAAGATAGAGGCACCTTTATTTGGGATCTTGCCTTATGTATCTCTTCATCTGGCTGTTAACATGTATCCTTTCTTAAACTGGTAAATGTGTTTTCCTGAGTTCTGTGAGCCGCTGTATCAAATTAATCAAACCTAAGGGGGAGGTCATGGGAACCTCCAATCTGTAGCCGGTAGGTCAGAGGCACAGGTAACAGCCTGGGGCTTGCCACCAGCTTCTGGAATGCAGGTTGGAGGGCAGTCTTGTAAGACTGAGACCTTCACCTGGGGAATCTGGGCCTGTCTCCAGGCAGGTAGTGTTAGAATTGAGTTGAATTCTCGGCTGCCCTGCTGGTGTTCGAGAATTGGTTGGAGTGTGTGTGGGAGGACTGTGTTGCTTTCTCCATAAACTTCCCATCATGGGTGTTTGTTTCCCCAAGTCCAGCAAGAGCGAATCACAGTGCGGTCTTAAGACATCATCTTAGATAATGCAGCATACTTACAGGAGTGAGATCACTTCACCTCTGGTGTGTTCTGCTAGCTAGAAGTGAGGCACAGATCCCATCCACACTCAAGGGGAGTAATTTATTCCGTTTTCTGGAGATTAGAATATAGGTATCTTTGGGGCAACCGGCGGGGGTTGGAGGGGGATGATTCTGCCTATCCCAGCACCTATAGCAACATTGACAAGGTGTGTGGCCCAAAGGAATATATCATTTAAAGTGAATTTGTTTTCGAGTCCTTAGGGTCATGGGAAGGAAGTTCCAGGACCAGGAGAGCATCATTTGTGGGGATACTATTAATTTGACATGTGAGATCTTTGACCAGAATTGGAGTGACAATCTAGAAGAGTAAAAAGAATGATCCCAGTAACTGGCCATTTTCTAAGAACAGAAGAAAATGACCAACAAGGTCCAGGTGAGCTTTACATATTTATTTATTTCCCCCTTTTTTTCTTGCTGTATTTGTGGAGACTTAAAAAATTTATTTGATCATTGGGAAAAATATACATTGATAAAAGCCTGAATCTGAAGAAAAGTAAATAACCATAATGTCACAATCAAGGCAAATTTGGAAATAAGTGCAGGTCATAGAATCTGCTCAGAATTTTAAAAATCAGAATAGTAAAATGGTTAATTTAGGTTGTGTGGGTTGCCATCCATAGATGATTCTGTTTCTATGGGAATTGTTTGCCTTCCTTGTTATCTGTGGTGCATGCCGCAGCTCGCTAAATCTAAAGTGAGATCTGTTTCTTGTTATCTCTACCCCCTCATTGCCTGGTGCCAGGGACGACTTGCCCCAGTGACCTGGGGGCAATTACGTTCCTGGAGTAAAGCATGTTAATCATTGTGTCTAGAAACTTGTTAACCCACTCAGGAACGTGATGGCTGATCAATAAATATGAGAGGTGCCTTTCCAGCACCCCTCTTGAGCAGGTGTGCCTCGAGTACCCTGGCTGGCCCACTCAGGTCTTCGATATGTCATCATGTCGCCTCCTTTGTCTGCGGGTCGGAGACAGGGAAGAGGCCGACAGGTTGAGCTACCAGATTATATCCAATATTTTTGGCAGCCAGTTCCAACAAGAGAGACACAAAATGTTTCATGATTTGCATTATTTTTACAGAGAGAGTAGATCATTTCCTCAGATAAGTAAATATTTCCTGACACTGAAGTTGTAATAAATTCTTGATGGCCCTTCCTACAGTGGACAGTGGCCCTAAGAGCAGCTTTCTGGTGTATGTAAGAAATTTCCTGTGGCTGTTTCTCTTTTTCCTGCTCATGTGTGTGTGTGTGTTGCACACACATTAATACTTTCATACTGGAGTGTAACATATATAAAGTGAATTTTTATACATTTGTATACCTGTATGACTACCACACAGGCCAAGATAAACCATTTATTGAACCTATAAATGAATAATATACAAGCCATTTGTGAAATACAGAGAAACAGAATAGAAATAAACAGAGCAAAAAAGAAGAAATTTGCCCTTTCACACTGTACTCATCTCCTAGGAGAGAAAGTAATTGTTAATGGTTTACTCTGGTTTTATTAACATTTATATGCACATGTTTATACATACACATTACACACACACACACTCTGAAAATATTTTTCCATTAAGATCATAATAAACATAATCACTGCTTGGTTTATTCTATAGCAACCTGCCCTATAGAACTTTCCATTGAATGTACATGGATCTACTTCATTGCATTTAGGGATTGTGTGATATTTCTTAGCATGGATATGCCTTAATTTATGGAAAAGTACATTCTAATGGTTTAAGTTTCCTGTTTCTGTTGTGAACAATGAAGCCATGATATTTCTTTAAAATACATATTTCTGAATATGTGTGAAGGTTTTTAGGTTAGATTCCTAAAAGTGAAATCTGAGTCAAATGATACCTGGACTTAAATTTGCTGTGGTCACTACATAATTGCCTTTCTAAAAGTCTTCAACACTCCATCCGATTTAAGAAAGTCCCTGTTTTTCCTACATCCTTGCCATTATTTAATATATTAGCTTTTAAATCTTACAAATATGAAAGATAAAAGCTATCAATTTTGAAGGTTGTAGAACCTAGTGTTTGAGCTGTATGGCCATATTTCCTCACTCATATTTTGTCTTGGCCCATGGTTACCTACTCGATCTTCTAGTCAATCCTGCTGTGGTCCTGTCTTAATATGAAAAATGGGGATTACAGGAGAATTTACATGAGAGGATTATTGTGAAGATTAGATAAAGTAATACATATCAGAGTTTTTCAACATCAGCACTATTGACTCTTTTGACAAAAGAATTCTTTGTTGTCCTTTTGGTGGACACTGTGGGCATCCTGTGCAGCATAGGGTGTTGAGCAGTGTCTGTGGTCGCCACACATTAGTTATCAGGAGCACCTCCCACCAGCTGTGACACCGAAAAGGTTTGCAGACATTGCCATATGTCAAGCCATCTCTGTTTGAGAGCCCTGGTATGTATATATTAGTACAGACATATATAAAATATATCTTAGAATATAGTGTCTGTCACTTTATAAGTGCTGTCAGAATTAGTTTTACTACTTTTAATTAGTAGGTACAGAGAGAGGAAAACTGCAGTCCAGGCCCTTCTCTCTTGCTCGGCAGAAACAAAACCAGCCCCTCCCCCTCCCCTCTCAGGTGCAGATAAGCCCTCCGTTGCCCAGGTAATTACCCACCGATATGGAGATGAACTTCTCTCTACCCGCCTCCCAAGGAATGATGCAAATGCACTAAAGCCATACCTCTCTCCACCCCTGAATGCCCACTGATACGCATTTGCACTAAAGCCAGGCAAGATATTCTGGAAATACTACAATTTTACCTACACTGTTATTTTCAGTTGCATTATTACTGGTGATGTTGAACATACTTTAATGTATTTATTAACAGTTTGCATTTTCTGAATAATCAAATCCTTTGTGCTGATTTGTTTTTTTCCAGTCTCAAAAAATATATATAGGTTTCAGGGATATTAATCTTTATCTGTTTTTTGTAAGACATTTTCTAGGTGGTTATTATTAGTGTGCTCGTAAGCTGTTCGTTTCTGCATGTTCTTCTTTTTTCTGGGCACAAAATATTTACCAAGATAGACCACATTTCTGAGCCATAAAACCAATCTCAATAAATATAAAGGGATTCAGATCTGCTAACTTGCTATTTGCTTTCTACTTGTCAAAGCTATCTTTGTTTCCTGCTTTCTCTTTTTCTGCCTTCTTTTGTATTAATTAATATTTTTATTTTCTTTTATCTTCATTGTTGGCTTACTGGCGATACATGTTAGTTTTTTTGTGTGGTTGATTTTATAGTTAACTTATCATGGTCTACAAGTAATATGCCACTTCATTCATAGTATAAGAACTTTACAAAAGTGTGCTTCAATTTCTTCTCTGTCTATATTTTATAGACATATATATATTTATGGATATATATCAACATATATTATTTTCATTTTACTTCTTCGTATTTTAGAAATCCCACAGTACATTATTCTTGTTGTTTTAAATAATCAGTTGTCATCTAATGGTATATAAAAAATAAAACATTTTATATTTATCCTATTTTTCATTTCTGCAGCCCTTCATTCATTCAGGTAGATCTAGATTTCCATCTGAAGGATGTCCTTTAACATTTTGCTAGCACATGTCTGCTGCTGATGAATTCCTTTAGCTTTTGCGCATCTGAAAGAGGTTTTGTTTTGCCTTCAATTTTTTTTCTGCCTTTTTTACTTACATTAAATACAGTTTTGCCTTCATTTTTGAAAGATATTTTTATTGGGTGTAGAATTCTAGGTTGGAAGTTTTCTTTTTTCAGCTGTGTAAAGATGTTTTTCCATTATCTTCTGACTTGTATTGTTTACAGAAGTCTACAGTTGTCCAATTTGTTGAGCATACAGTGAATCTTTTCTCTGGCTTTTTAAAAATTTTGCTCTTTGGTCTTTTTTCTCTTTCCTAATGAATAGTTTCTATTGTTGTATCTTCAAGTTCACTGGTCTTTTCATCTGCAGTGTCTAATCTGCTGTTAATCACATCCAATGAGTATATGTTTACCCCAGACTTCTTTTTTTTCATTTCTGGAGTTGGAATTGGGATTATTTTATATTTTCCATATTATTCATCATCATGTTCATGCTTTCTCTACCTTCTTAAACATATGTGTGTATAGTTTTTTATTTAATGGCCTTGTCTACTAATTTTGTTATGTATATCATTCTGGTTTCTGTTGATTCTCTCTCTTCAACCTCCACACTATTGACTTTTTTGACAAAGAATTCTTTGTTGTGGGAATGGGTCATATTTTCTTTTCACATATCTGGTTATATTTCATATGATCTGGTCATATCACATATCTGTGTATGAGGAATTATAAATTTCTCACTGTTGGATGATGGATTTTTTTTTTATTCCTTTAAGTATTTTTGAGTTTTGTTCTTGGATACAATATAATTTACCATGCCAGTGTTTTTCAATGGAAGGGAGGCTATGGGTACTATTGACATTTTGAGCTTAACATTTCTTCCTGTTGCAGGATTGTCATATGCTTTATAGGATACATAATACCTTGTGTCCCTGTTTGGGAGCCACTGGTGTATATATATATATATATATATATATATAAGTACAGATATATAATACCATAAGGCCCCCATATGAAACATCCTTACACATTTCCATATCCCCCTTTGGTATGTCACCTAAAGTCTGGAACAAGACCAAGATGTCTAGTGACACGACATTGTTTGGAAATACTAACCAAAAAAAGAGATAAAAGAGAAATAAATTTGGAAAAGAGGAGGTAAATTTTTCCATACTTAAAGATAATTTGCTTAAATACATGGAAAAATATAGAAGAATCACCACAACCTTACTAGAAACAATAGGGGAAAATATCCATGTATAATATTAAGATAATACTTGTATAAAATTCTTAAAAGTTATTTCACTTGACACTTTGAAAATATTGTTTCATTCTTTTTCTGGCTTCCATTGTGGCTATTGAACTCTACTGTCAATAAATTGTATTTATTATTCTGTTGTCAGGTATCTGTCTTGGATAATTTTGAAAGATGCCTTCCATAAAATAAGCCTATAATAAATTTTCTCTTTGAGTTTGGTGTTCTGCATATTTACTTCTGCTTGTCTAAGAGTAGATTTCTTCTCCTTTATCCTGCTTAGAATTTTTTGGTTTCCTCATTCTGAGGTTTGTTGTCATTTATCAGTTCTAAAAAAAAATCTCTGCCCTTATAACATTGGTTGTTACCTTATTTCAATTTTTCTATTCTTCCCACAAACTCTCAAGAGTTAGAGTAAATTCAGCATTCTCACACTTCTTCATATTTCTCAACCACACTTTTGTATTTTCCACTATTGTCTTTTGTACTTCATATCTGTTGTCTGGTTCATGAATTGTCTCTCATTTGCATCAAACTTGTCATTCTATAGGTTGAATTCCTAATTCCAATTAGCATGTCTTTTTTATTTTGAGAATTCATCTTTGTTTCTTCAAATTAGCCACTAATCTTTTTAAAAGTCTCTCTTATACCTTTCCACATATTAACCATACCTTATTACAATTTCAGCATCTTTAGGTCTTTTTGTTTAATTCTGCTTTTATTATTTCTGTTCAACTTGCACACAGTGAAGGCTCCTTGAGGGCAGGAATATGAGTGTTCATTTTGATACCACCTGTGTGTATTTCAGTGCACATATAGACACAGACAGCAAATCTATTCAGGTTGATGAGATTTTAATGACTACATTTTAGAAAATGTTCTGAATTATCAAGTGAATGGATGACTGAATAGTAGCAAGATGTCTATGTAAGACTTCCCTTTCTACCACAATACATAATGTGGTGGAGTTACATATATAGGTAGATCTATACAACAGAAGTGGTAAGAGTAGGTTTCTATATATCACTTCCAAACCAAAATAATAATCCCCTCAGATGAAAGAACTTACTACTACAGGGACCATTGTTATTTGACAGTGTAGCTGTGGAATTCCCCTGGGAGGAGTGGAGGCTGCTGGGCTCCGCTCAGAACGACCTCGACCGGGATGTGATGTTGGAGAACTGCAGCACCCTACTGTCGCTGAGTAAGGATTGCGTCCCTGGTTCGCTCAGGGGGCCCAAACTGTATTCTTTCCTATCTCAACTGTGGAATGATTTTGGGGGTATCTGAAGTGCTGAATAATGTGAGAGACTGTCAAACATTTTCTGCAAAGGGCCAGACAGAAAATACTGTAGGCTCTACAGGCTGCCTGCTGTCTCTGCAACATCTTCATAACTCTCTTAAAATGCAAAAACTATACTTACTTACTGCCGTGGAACATTGTTTGCTGACTCCTACCTAAGACTTAAATTTTGTAAGTGATCAATATTTATTTTCCTTTCTGGTCCCAGACAAAGGGTGTATTTCCATACTCCTCTAAGGGAAGGCTCTTTTCCAAAGTAAGTTGTACAATCTGTAAAAGATATCATTTAACAATGTTCAGACCTCATGCCTAAGTATATTTTTCCAAATATTCTGTTATTTTTCATGAATAGGGTATCAAAGTACCCAACCAATTGATATCTTCAAATTGGAGTAAGGAGAAAAGCCATGGATAGGAAAGGAAAAAATCCATGGCCAGTTTTCCAGGTGAATCAGTGAGGAGCATCTAGGTAGAAGGGAACGGAAGTAAGTATCTAGATTTACGAAGGCCTCATACCTTTGGAGTAGTGCTGAAGTGACTCATCTTGGAGTTTCTAGAGTTTTGATGGTCTCTACAGATACCTAAACAGAGCTCCTGGTTATTACTTTCCTATGTTAATATTAACTGCTTAATCATTTAGAGGAAGACGCTCTGTGTTCTCACCTCTAGATTTGATCCTGATTTACATCATCTAGGATCTTGATGGTTCTGCTAAGATTTTTTTTCTCTTAGAATTTTCAAGTCTTTCTCTTCACTGCCTGCCATAGTACCATCACATGTTCCCTCCTCTTCCTTTGCTTGGGAATCCAGTCCCCCTTGCCTCTCTGCAAAGAGAACTTTGAATCCATCAGTTTTCTGTGAACTAGTGAACCTTCCTGCCCCATTGGGTAATACTGATGTCTCTTCCTAACATCCAGCTCCCCCCTTGGATGCTGTGTCCCCATGGTAACCTGGTCTCTTCACATGCATGTATTTGTTTCCTCATTCTGGATGTGTAAATATGAGATAAAGCAAATGTAGCAAAATGTTAACTGTAGAATCCAAGAGTAGATAAATAGCTGTTCACTGTGTAATTCCCTGTCATCCATATGTCTGAAAATTCTTAAAATGGTAAGGGAAGAGTTGTAAGTAGTATAATTTTCAGAATGAATTATGTGGAAATAAAGGAATTCACTCGAAACAAAAAATTCACAATCATAGGTCCCACCTGAAATCAAACCATAAAACTCACTCATACTTTGCTGACTTTACATATATTTCCTAAATCAGATATTTTTCTTAACTTATCTTAGATGTTATCTTGGTTTAATTTCTCTAGTCTAAATGATCCTATGTATTACCCTATTACCGACTATATAATAAATTCCGCTGTGATCAAGAGACTCAAAGATAAAATACCTTGCTTATGAAGCACCTTCTCTCCATTCTCTAAATTCGAAGTCAGCTTTATTTAAACCAGTCAGGACTCCTCCAAACTGTGATTGTTTCATTGATTCAACAGGTATTTGTAGTGCCTACTATGAGCTTCTATGCAGTATACTTTATATTACTGTACCTATAGCAGAGAGTAAAAGAGATTAAGTTCTAATTCTCATAGAGGTTGTATTCTAATTGGGAGGTACACAAATATGAAAATTTCTGGTGGTTAACTAGAACAATAAAGAACAATAAAGGGGGATGATAAGTGTCAGGCAGGGCCTGATGTTAGATTGCACAGTGGGCAGAAAATGCTTCTCTGCTCTGCTAAGGTGGCTGAAGTGAGGGATGGCCCCCACGTGGGTCTGCAAAGAGCATGCTAGCAGAGGCAGTTCCTGAGAGAGAGGTGTGCTGGGCATGTTTAGGGCTATCCAGGAGGCCTCTGTGGATAGAGAAACAGGGGAAGGGAAAGGACATGCAGGGTGCTGCAGGCCATCTTAAGGACTTGGGACTTTTTTCATAATGACATGAGAGCTATTAAGGGTTTGGGGCAAGGAGGTACATGATCTGGCTTAGGTTTTTAAAAGATGCTTAGCCTTAGACTGTGTGATGTGTTTTTCATATACAACAATACTATTATACACAACAGTAATAGTATTATAATACATAGCAGTAAAGTAGTTTAACCGCGTTCAGGTTCCCAGACCTGATTCCAATCTGTGTGTGTGTGTGAGAGGAGTTCCTGCCACACATACTACCAAGCAGTTCTCAAACACCAGCAGGGTGCCCAAGAACTCAATTCTGATACTTCCTGCCTGGAGACAAAGCCAATTCCCCAGGTCAGGGGTTCCATCTGACAAGACCGGCCTCCACTGTTCACTCCAGATGCCGGTCGCAAGCCCCCAGCTGTTACCTGAGCTTCTAACCTCTACCGGCTATGGATTGGAGGCTCCCACGACCTCCCCCTTAGGTTCAGTTAATTTTTTAGAGTGGCTCCCAGAACTCAGCAAAACACTTAGCTTTACTATTTTAATAAAGGACACAAGTTAACAGCCGGATGAAGAGAGACACAGGGCAAGGTCCCAAATAAAGGAGCTTCTATCCTCAGGGAACTTGGGGCCTGGCTCGGTGGCACGTGGAGGTGTTCTGGTTCTCCAAGCGAGTATTCTCTCTCTCTGACGGAGAAGCAGGATCCAAGTGAGAGATAAGCTCTTCTCAGGGTGTTTTGTGAGGGCTTCATTGAATTGTCATGATTGACTAAATTATTGGCCATTGGCTGATTCAACCTCCAGTGCCTGCTCTTGGGTGGGGGTCCAACAGTCTCATTTACATGACAAGACACCCATTTCACTTTTAAGCCCTGCAGTGTTTTCAGGAACTATAGATGAAGACAAAACATACCTGGGAAATAGATATTTTGTCATATTAGTGACAAAATATGTATTTCTTATAACTCATTATAAATCACAAGCTGAAGGAGAGATGTAAATGGCATGGGTGCAGATGGCTGGCTGGCTAGGACGCTACTGCAGTACTCCAGTTAAGGGATGATGTTAGTTTGGTCTTAGGTGGAAGCAGTAGGGTTCACAAGAAAAAGGCAGACTTGTGATGAGTGTAAAAGACTAAGGTGACAGAATTAGCAAATAGATAGGGTATCGTCAATGAGAAGAAAGAAGAGTGAAGATGACGTTTTATGGCCTAAGCAGATTATGGAATGGAGTTACCATTTACTGACCTGGGGTAGATGAATGGCAGAAGAGCAAATGGACGAGAGAGAGACTGTGTGTGTTTGTGTGTGTGCGTTCATGCGCACGTGCGTGTGTGTGCATGCATGCGTGTGTGCACATTTAATAGCCCAAAATAAGAAACCTATCTTGTTTTGAATAAAGTAGATGATGGAGTCCAAGAGACTTTGTGTGGATTTGGGAATATACAGTTTAAAGTAGAATATTTGATAGATTGGTCCAAAGCAGTAAACTATCAAAGGCCATTATTGATGTTATTTATTGAGAACCTGGTAGAATGGAAACTGGGCATATCTTGAAGTACCAACATTTGGCCAGGCTTATTACTCTGAATGATAGAGATAGCTGGTTTTGCTTGGTTTTTCTCTCATTCTAGGCAACCCTGCTTTTGATGCCAGGGTTCTTGTTTGCGGAGTCAAAGAATGAACTTAGCAAACACTTAAGGTAGGAAAGCCAGGGAGAGGCTTTTATTTAAAGGTAAAATGAGAAGACAGAGCTGCTGGCTCACACCAGGAGGGGACAGGAGAGCCCGAGGTGGTGCATTGTCTAGGGGATTTATAGGCAGTTGAGGATTTTTGGGAACGTGAAAAAGGGCTTAGGGGTGTGGACTTGTTAAAAGTGGTCTTAGAATGTTCGTCCTTGATGAGACACTAAGTCCCTTTTAGCATGCTAAAGTGAATCTTACACATGATTATAAATGATTAGCGTAACAAAAACATGGGCTATGCTGAGATACTTTACTTTATCTGGGAAATATTAACTGATCTCACTGAAGAATGACTTTAGAGCTTAATGTTTAACATGGAGTTTTGGTAGGGAGTTTCCTTGCATGTAGTTACACTTCTCTAATTATCTTGCCTTGCTTTTTCCAGAGGCCCTCACCCTATTCTGACTATACTCACAGTCCCTGTCCACTTTCACCTGGATGGTTCTAGTTGATATCATCAATGGTTCTAAAATAAATGGAAGATTAAACCCAGGTTTCTTGATCCAGGATGAGGACCCCTTAATTGATGGATGCCAGGTATGTGGCAGCCAAGACATAAATAAAGAACTCAGGAAAGTATCATTGGAAAGAAGAGGATTTGGGCAATGAAACAGGAAAAAAACCCCAGCTATTATAGTCTGTGTAGTTCCATTATTTTGGATCTGGTTGGAGAAAGTGACAGTTCGGCAGCACTCTGTCCATAGGTGCTGGTGTGGGTAAAATTGTAATATTTCCAGAATATCTCGCCTGGCTTCAGTACATCTGCATATCAATAGGTGTTCAGAGCTGGAAATAAGTATGGCTTTAGTGCATTTTCATCATTCCTCAGGGGTGGAAAGAAGATCATCTCCATATCAGTGGGTAATACCTGGGCAACAAAGGGCCTATCTGAACCTGAGAGGTCAGGGGAGAGTGCTGGTTTTGCTTCTGCCAGAGCAGGAGAGAGAGACAGCCCCGGACTGCAGTTTGTAAGCAATAAACGGGTTTTAAACTTTATTTCTCCCTTTGACTGATTTTGGTTTTAGAGGTATTTTGCCCTGGGATTTCCTCTCCCTGGACTTACAGATGGCTTAGATGGTTCTTGGCCCTAATTTTAAAATCCACATGGATGATCTTATTTCTCATTTATGAAAATAATCTCAGTTCAATAAGAAGTTGGAACATTGACTACAGGAATTTTCCCCACATAAAAGAAGGGCATTTTAGGAAAATTAATTTGGTAGAAGTATATTGAATTAATAAAAGAGACTTGATTCAGGAGCAGGATGACCAGCAAAAGAAATTTCGCCTTTTGAACTGTCTTTACCAGAATTTGTTCAAAGAAAATATCTTTGGCAATATTATTTCCCTGTGCATGTGGTACTGTCTGTTCCTTCTGGAAGGGCCTTCCTTCTCTGTGAATTTCCACCTAAGACCCTAAATATTGGAATACATAAAGACTTGAACCTGAGCCATGATGTTTCTTGTTTTTAACTCTCCCTAAGAGATATTATCTCATCATTTCTGCTTCATCCTCTTTCCCCATTTTTCAAGGATCTATTTGGAGGGCAGCCAAAACTTTACTAATTGGGAAATATCTACCATCGATTCTGTATCATCTGATGTTTTATATGTTCTGGCTTTATTTCATTGTTTCCTCTCATGCCCAAGACATAAATTCGCACTTAAAGTTTCTTCCATATAATAGCAAAATTATTGCAAAGAGCTTGTCAAAACAATGTTTTAGAAATTTTATTCCATAACATGATTGTGAAAGAATTAATATTTTTCCTAAAATTGGAGGTCATCATATGCAGTGGCCCTTGGGAATTCAGACAAGCTTAAAAATATGGAAAGATGTCATAAACACATTTCATCTCCAAATATTTTTCATCTGCTCAGAAATTTTGTTACTTTAAGACAAAGCCATGATAAATATGAACTAAACTCTAGATTTGGTGAACCAAAATAAAAACTGTGCATTGAAAAATCTTGATAAGTTTACTAGATATGAGAAATCTTTTTTTCATACTAAACATGAAAAATACTACACTAGAATTAAATTCAGTAAATATGGAAACACCATCAGCACTAATTCACATCTTGTTATATATCAAAGTGACAAAGGAAAGAAATATGAATGTATTGAATGTGGTAGAACCTTCATCAGAAAGTCTCTGCTCACTGAAATCAGAGAACTCATACAGGAGAGAAATCCCATGAATGTACTCAGTGTGGGGAAGGCTTTATGAGAAAGTCTCTGCTTACTGAACATTAGAGAACTCACATAAGAAAAAAGCCCCATGGATGCAGTATATGTGGGAAAAATTTCTCCAGGAAGTTTTAGCTTACCGCACATAAGAGAACTCATACAGGAGAGAAAACATATCAATGCCTCAAATGTGGTAAAGCCTTCTGAAGGAAAGCAGAGCTCACTGTATGTCAGCTAACTGAAAGGGGAATAAAACCCCATGGATGCAGTGAGTGTGAAAAAGCTTTCTCTAGGAAGTCTCAGGTCATTGTACATCAGAAAATTCACACAGGAGAGAAATCCTATAAATTCAGCAAATGTGGAAAAGCCTTCATCCAGAAGGGCAATCTGCTTATACATCACTGAACTCACACTGGAGAGCAGTCGTATGGATGCAATGAATATGGTAAAGCCTTCAATCATAAGTCATGTCTCATTGCACATCAGGGATTTCACACTGGAAATGCTCCCTATGTATGCAATGCATGTGGGAAATCCTGCTTTCAGAAGTCAGGTCTCATTAAACATCAAAGAACTCATACAGGAGAGAAACCCTATGAATGCAGTGAATATGGGAAAGTTTATTCCACCAAGTCAATACTTAGTAGACATCAGAGAATCCATACCAGAGAGAGACCTTATGGATGCAGCAATTGTGAGAAAGGCTTCTCCCACAAGTCATGCCTCATTAAACACGAGAGAACTCATATAAGAGAGATGTGTAGATTCCATCAAGTTGGAAAATCATTCTTTTGGGAATCACATTTCATTATGTACCACAGTTACTATACAGGAGAAAAATTATATTAAAAGAGTGACTGTGGAAATGCCTTCTCTTGTAATCCAGCCATCATCAAACATTAGTGGGTTCCTAGCTGAGAGGAATGTAGTCTTTGTTGGACAGTGTGTTACCAGATGTGCACTCTCAGGAGATACCAGAGAATTTGCACATGAGAGAGACCTAATCAATGCAATAAATGTGGTAGTTCCTTCAGAAATCAGTTATGTCTTCTTTTATGTCACAGGAAACATACAGGGATAATTTGATACACTCTGTAGAAAAGCCTTGATCAGAGCTTTAGCTTGTTTGATAGTTGAAAACTTTTTAGAGACCCTTATGAATGAAGTCATAATGGAAAGATATACCTCATTAAATATCAGTGGCTCTTAGTAGGTTGAATTGTAGTGAGCTTGACTTAAAAATCATCAATATATTTGCTTAGGAAGATGCTTTTAGGAAGGCAATTGGTTCAGGCCCCTAAGACTACTCTCTAAGTTGATTTATTCTCTAAAATGATTCAAGGGGATTATGCTCCCCAACTTCAAGCTCTACTACAAAGCCACAGTAATCAAGACAATTTGGTACTGGCACAAAAACAGAACCATAGACCAATGAAACAGACTAGAGAGCCCTGATATAAACCCAAGCATATATGGTCAATTAATATATGATAAAGGAGCCATGAACATACAATGGAGAAATGACAGTCTCTTCAACAACTGGTGTTGGCAAAACTGGACAGCTACATGTAAGAGAATGAAACTGGATTATTGTCTAACCCCATACACAAAAGTAAACTCAAAATGGATCAAAGATCTGAATGTAAGTCATGAAACCATAAAACTATTAGAAGAAAACATAGGCAAAAATCTCTTGAATATAAACATGAGCAACTTTTTTTTCTGAATGCATCTCGAGCAAGGGAAAGAAAGCAAAAATGAACACATGGGACTACATCAAACTTAAAAGCTTCTGTACAGCAAAGAGAACAAAAAGGCATCCCACAGTATGGGAGAATATATTTGTAAATGACATATCTGACAAGGGGTTAACATCCAAAATACATAAAAAACTCACACACCTCAACACCCAAAAAGCAAATAACCCTATTAAAAAATGGGCAGAGGATATGAACAGACAGTTCTCCAAAGGAGAAATTCAGATGACCAGCAGGCACATGAAAAGATGCTCCACCTCTCTAATTATCAGGGAAGTGCAAATAAAAACCACAATGAGATATCACCTCACACCAGTTTCAAAAAGACTAAGAACAACAAATGTTGGCGAGGATGTGGAGAAGAGGGAACTCTCCTATACTGCTGGTGGGAATGTAAGCTAATTCAACCATTGTGGAAAACAATATGGAGGTTCCTCAAAAAACTAAAAATAGAAATACCATTTGACCTGGGAATTCCACTCCTAGGAATTTACCCTAAGAATTTCTCAGATTCAAAAAGACATATGCTCCCCTATGTTTTTTGCAGCAATATTTACAATAGCTAAGATATGAAAGCAACCTAAGTATCCATCAGTAGATGAATGAATAAAGAAGATGTGGCACATGTACACAATGGAATACTATTTAGCCATAATAAATAAACAAATTCTACAATTTGCAGCAACATGGATGGAGCTGGAGGATATTATGCTCCGTGAAATAACCCAGGCAGCAAAGGACAAGTACCAAATGATTTTCCTCATTTGTGGAGCATAACAACGAAGCAAAACTGAAGGAATAAAACAGCAAGTGACTCACAGACCCCAAGAAGGGACTAGTGGTTACCAAAGGGGAGGGGCTGGGGAGGGCAGGTGGGGAGGGAGGGAGAAGGGGATTCAGGGGTATTATGATTGGCACACATGGTGCGGGGGAATCATGGGGAAGACAGTGTAGCACAGAGAAGGCAAATAGTGACTCTGGCATTTTACTACACTGTTGGGCAGTGTCTGCAGTGAGGTAATGGGGGGGCGCGGTAATGGGTCAATGTAGTAACCACATTGTTTTTTTCATGTGAAACCCTCATAAGAGTGTTTATCAATAATACCTTAATAAAAAAAAACTCATTAAAAAAAAGAACAGCCACATGGGAAAGACTAAATCTAATGTTACTGTATCCTCTTTTCTACAACCTTCCTCAATTCCTAATGTAAGGAATTAAAATCAGTTCATAAATTTTCAAAAAAAAAAAGATAAAATAAAATGCTTCAAAACTCAAAAGCTGCTATACATATGTTACAGTGTATTATAATGAAGAGATGAAGAGATTAAAATTAGCAAATGTGAAAAGTCATCAGAAAAAACAGTTAATGATCACACTATTGGTTTTAGGTTTTGGTTGGTTTTGGTTGTCTCATTATTTTTCATTAAAAATGGAGATGTCAAGAAGCTTTTAAAGGTCGTAAAATAAGCAAATATCAAAGGTGCACATGGCAGAATCCAGAAGAAACCAGGCACATACTATCAATTGTCCTCTCTCAGTGGAGTTGTATGGACATTGCTTAACTCTTCCAGCAATGATGTGACAGCATGTATGGAATATTTCCAACCTGAGAAACTCACCTGAGTCTTAGTGCCCAGGGTTTTTTTGGGGGGCTAAATAGGCATGGAGTAGCTACATGACTGACTGTAACTTCTCACATGCCAGTTCCCAGAGATCAGACTGATAGAGCATGGCCCAGAGCCTCAAGCAAATAACATGCTCACCAAAATTCACATTGTTAACATGAACTGTATGGCATGGCCCAAAGCCCATGTATACAAACACACTCTTATCAGGCAGTATGTTCCAAGGGCTTAGACTTTCCTCCTAGGTGCCAGTCAAGGGTCAGTTCTTTCTTTGGAATGTGCAGGTTTTGAACTTTCCAAACCTGCCAAATCAACGCTTTATTGCAACCACATGAACAGAACAAGGTTTTCAGTAA
This sequence comes from Manis pentadactyla, assembly GCF_030020395.1. Classification (NCBI taxonomy): domain Eukaryota; kingdom Metazoa; phylum Chordata; class Mammalia; order Pholidota; family Manidae; genus Manis; species Manis pentadactyla. The sequence goes on along the minus strand of NW_026644588.1, from coordinate 5,110,820 downwards.
CAGTCTTCTCTTATGTCGAAAATAAGAAATGTCTATCTACACACTAAGTTTGAAGAACCCTTGAGAAAATGTTAGAGATCTGACAAAGGAGATAAGCCCATGATTGCAATGGGTATTTGGCAACTTGTCAGAAGTTTACCTTCATTTTTCATCAGATAACACCCCTAATGTATATTTTGAGATTAGAATGTCTTAAACTCTCATTGTTATGGGAATGACTCCATAACTCATTTGAAGAAGATAGTTTATAGACAGTGTCACATTGTACATATTGTATCTAAATCTTCCATCACCTTTGCTGTATAATTTTAGAAGCAAGTTCATAGGCGAGCCCACACTCAAGGGAAAAGTTTTACAAGAGGGCATGGATACCAGGAGTTGGCTATCCTCGAGGACTTCCCTAGAGTCAGCCTGCCAGAATATGATTTTCAAGAGGAAAAAAGACATACATTGCTGAGTGTTGCCATGGTTTCCTGTTTCAACAGTGTCTGGACAGAACCCTGGTGCTTGCCCCCCAGACCTCATCTGGCCATGTAGAGCCAGCCCTCTGTCACCTCCTCCTTTGGATCCCAAAGCTCCTGCCACTGCTCCAGTGCCGTACAGCACCTGCTGCTGATACGCCTCTGCCACCTGCTAGGAGTACCATGTCTCCCTCTTTGGTGCACCAGCATCACGAGCAGGCCTTGGAGGCCAACTGCCAGATCGACCTACAGTCTGTCATGTCTTACCACCTGTATGGCAGTGATGTGGCTTTGAAGAACTTTGCCATGTATTTTCTTCTCCAGTCTCGTGGGGAGATGGAATATGCTGAGAAAGTGATGAAGGTGCAGAACTAACTAGGCAGATGAACTGTCCTTTGAGATATCCAGAAACTAGAGCATCATGACTTGTAGAGTGAGCTAAATGCAATGGAGTGTGTTTCTCAGTTAGAAAAAGGTGTGTCTCAGTCGCCACTGGAGCTGCACAAAGTGCCTGCGAACAAAACAACCCCCATTTGTGTAACTTAGTTGAGACTCCTTACCCAAGTGAGCATGAGAAATACATCAAAGAATTGGGTGACTACATAACCAACTTGTAAGACGAGGTTCCCTGAATCTTGCATGGCAGAGTGGCTGCCGAACATACCTAAGGAAGGAGTGAGAGCTGAGCATTAGGCTGGCTTCCCAATAGGCATGGGAGTGGCTACCTTGGTCACTGTGGCATGCATGCATTTTGGTTTTATCTTTTCTTTAAGGTGACTAAGAATCCATTTAAGCTTTTTTCATTTGTACAATTTTTTCAAATGTGGTAAACTGCCCCTTGCCCTGCAAAAAAAAAGATGGAAACACAAAGATCCCAAGTTTTACTAAGATCCTACTACCATTGAGAATACCCACACTCGTGGGAAGAGGGCCCTGCTGAGAAGAAAATCTCACAAATGTCACTCATTTTTTTAAAATATAGAAGTGGTTTACCTTGAAGTCATTGCTCCCCAGTCATTCATTGGAAACTTTGTGCTGGCTTGAAGAGGACAAAGGCTGGCTGAGGGAAGTTCCTCTGGAGCCTGGAGGAGGAACCCCCATGGAACTTTTCCTCCGGTCTCTGAGGACAGCGCATAGCTGGCTGGTGCTAGAAGCCCTGAGGGTGTGTGCTGAGGAGGACTCTCAGAATGTGGACAGAAATGGAATACTGCACCCGAGTGTTTCAGCAGCAGCAAGAAGACAGAGCAAACAGCAAGTCCCTTCTCTGTTTTCCTTCTGCCTATGAATTCTATCTAGTGACCCATGTTGGCACAACTTAACATGAACACAGCTGGCAAAAGAGAGTCAGGTTTTCAATACCAGTTGGAGCATCAAAAGGGAGGCAGGAAGAATAAGGTTGAAACATGAGAGACAAGAGCTAAGGTAAAAAAATCAGCACGACAACATTCTTCAATTTTAGGTAATTGTGCATATGCCCCATCCCCAAATTTACAAATCTAACAGTCCACTCGTAGATGAGTACAGAATGAAAAGGTATTTGTGAATACGATTACTTAAGCTCCTTTAACATTTGCTGTGTATAAGGAAACCTGTTAGTAAAGTTAGTAGTGATTCTTTATTTTTGGTTCTTTATGAACTTTGATGGAACATGTAACACGAACCTCAGTATGATTTATGCCCCTAGAATCTATTACTTTTCTGTATGTTCCTATGGAGTATAGTCTCATGTTATTTTAGGACAGATATACAGCCTAAAATCATGTGAGGAAGTGGTGCTGCAGATCACTGGGAATGGGAAGATACTTTCATAAGGCTGCAAGGATTACTGATTATATTAATAAAGAAAAGGATGAAATTACTTGTCTACTTCATCATATATGGTCCATTGTCGATCGAAAACCTCCATTTGGAAGGGAAACATCACCATTTGGAGGGCATATTTGGATTCTGATTATTTCAAAAGCCCTCTTCTTACTGGCTTCCAACCATAAGACCATTGGATTCCCAATAATTGACCCGTGTAAGTGCCCACAAGGACCTTCCCATCACTGTCCTCCACAGATCATTGTTCACTGCCTCCCAAAGGCCTACCAGTTCTACACTTTGAGGGGACCCCACCTACTGACCTTCCATCCCATTGATTCCTCAAACCTTTCCATTAATGACCTACAGCCAGCTGCCCTGATTGATAAATATAACAGGAATTTCAGTCCTCAGGCCAGTCTTCTCATTGACGAGTTGGAGGTGAATGTAGATAAGATGCACACTAATTCAGTGGGTTGGGGTGAGACCAGGTGGTAATGGTGGGATGGTGTGGAGGGAGTGGTCAACACGAGGGCAACTGGCTGCGTTTTTAAGAATAGGTAGGTGCACCATGGGAAGGTGCTTCCTAGCCTAGGGCTCCACTCTCAGTGGCTGAGGAAATTAAATCAGCTTTTTATGTGAAACTGCCCACAGGCAGGTGGGAGAAAAGTGCCCGTTTTAACTTTTGACTCATTGTGTGACTTAGGTGGGTCCCTTACCTCTCTGACCTTTGCTTTCACTAGCTGTGTAAACACCTGGAATAAGGCTGTCTAACGGTGCTTGTTAGTTTGATATGTGGGAGTCATAAGACGGAACACAGAACAAATGTATCCCCCCATTTCCAGTCCACTTCTTTGGGCCTCTTACGCTGGTATTTCATGATACATTTGGCCAGGAAGCCATGCATCCACCACAGGCCTGCCCCCAGCGGTGACTGGGTCCCCCCAACAGCCCCGGGGGCATTCTTCTTACCTTGTCTTTCATGGCCCAGATGAACAGATTCTCAAAAATATATTCAGGATGGAGTCTAGGTAAGCCAGAGTTTTTAAAGTCGACTTATTCCACTTGCTGCTTAGAGAACGCATAAATGAGTAATTATGTAATGCCTATTTAAAATATTTTCTACAATACTAGACATAGAGAAGGCAGTGCATATCATGTATGGCAGAAGTGATCACATGTTCCTGGTCATCTTTTCTCCATCACCTTGTATGAAGCAAGCAGCCAGAGGAAGAAGTACTGAGCACCTTCTGGAAGGGCCCCAAGCACAGGAGCTTCTGTTGCTGTGAAGTCAGGTGGATGTGCTCACTAGCTCCAGTGCTCTCTGAACCCCATTGCTCAGGGGTTTTTACGGAGATTTCATTACATGGGGATCATTGATTAAATACCAGTGATGATTAAACTCAAATCTCCAGCCTGGTGGCCAAGGGGTGGGGCTGAAAATTCAACCCTCTAAGCACATGGCTGGTTCTAGCAAACAACTCCCATCCTAAAGCTGTCTGGGAGTCCCCCAAGAGTCACCTCATTAGCATAAACTCAGGTGTGGTTGCAAGAGTTGTTATGAATAACAAAAGATGCCCCTTTCACCTCTGTCCCTCAAATTCAAGGGGTTTTAGAAGCTTTCTGTCAGGAAACAAAGACAAAGACCAAATCTCTATTACTGTGTCATGTCATGACTTCCATGACATGAGTTTGTTTCTGTAGATTCCTTTTTGGTTGTGTGTGTGTGTGTGTGTGTGTGTGTGTTTTAGCCCCCCAATATCTAGAATATATTCACTGTTGTATTTCTTCAATCTGGGATCCTACACTTGTTAAACTTGTTACCACAGGATGACATTTCTAAAAATGTTTTATTGTCTAGTGTGATTGAGTCAGGAGTCTCCAAGACCACCTTCAAACTTGATGATATATAAAAGGAATCCCAGAACTCAGAAGCTGTTAGACTAATATTACCATTTATTGTAATGAAAGGATACAGATTACAATCAGCAAAGGGAGAAGGGGCATGGGGCAAACTCCATAAGAAACCAGGCATAAGTTTCCAGCTGTCCTTCCCAGTGAAGTCACATGGAGATGTGCTTAATTCTTGCCTGAAACAATGTAATAGTGTATGTGAAGTGCTGCCAACCAAGAAGGTCACTTAAGCCTTGGTACAGGGTTGTACTGGTGTCATTCATATAGGGATGCCCCAGAGCAAAAATGCAGTCACCATAAACCACATTGTTAGGGTAAACTTACGTAGGCACATGAGTATAGATGGCCCAGTGTCTCCAATATAAAAAACCCTGTTACCCAGCAAAAGATTTCTAGGGCTCAGAACTTATCTCCCAGGAGCCAGCCAAGGGCCAGTCCTGAAGACAGGCTTTCTTTAGAATTTGCAGGGTTTGAGCAACCCATTTTTGCTGAGCTAACCCTTCCCTGCATGTCATACTGGGTGGTTTCATTGTTCTGTTTTTCTAGATGTCTGGCAATTTGCTGAGCATGTAGAACAGCACCAGGATAAGCAAGATAAACTGAGCTGTATGGAAAGGTGCCATGAATATGATGATTTGGAAAAATATTTTGTGTAAGCATAAAGCTTGGTTCTTAAGACATGTTTGATTCCCATGGGAAAAGGTTGAAACCAAATCCACACTTAAATTTATTTTTTAAAATAGATACTATTCAAGAAAGAGGACTGAGGAATTTAATGAACATGTTCTTCCTGCTAAGCATGAAAAAAGTCAACTGAGAATTAAATACTGTGAATGTAATGAATGGAAAAAACCTTTGTCAATCATGGCTCATTATACATCACAGAACTTACCCAGGAGAGAAACTGTTAATACTGCAGTGAATATGGAAAAGGCTTCCTTGAGAATCCAGGTCTCAATAAATGTCAAAAAATTCACACAGCAGAACCTTTTGGATGTAATAAATGTGGGTAAGTGTTCTCCCAGAAATCTTACCTCCTTTTATACCAGAAATGTCATATGGGTGAGAAGCCCTATGAATGCAATCAATGTGGGAAAGCCTTCACTCTGAAGTTATATCTCATTATCAATGAAGTCACTTGGGGTGAAACCCTTCAAATGCAGCAAGTGTGGGAAAGCCTTCTCCGAGAGAGCTTTCCTCTCTAGACATCAGATATTTCACCCAGCTGAGAAACCCTATGAATGCAGAGATTGTGGAAAATCTGCTGCTGAGGAATCACCTAATTATACATCAGTGAACTCACCTTGGGGAGAGACCCTGTAAATGCAATGAATGTGGGAAAATCTTCACCCACAAGTCATACTTCATTAGGCATCAGAGAATTCACACAGGTGAGGAGCCGCATGAATGCAGCAAATGTCACAGAGTCTTAAGTGAGGAATCATTCATCATTAAACATCAGAGATGCATACTGGGAAAGGCCTGTGGATGCAGAGAATACAGGAAATCCTTCTTTCACTCCTCAGATGTCATAAAACATCAGAGAATTCACACAGGAGAAAAAGCTTACAATTCCACTGAATGTGGAAAAGCCCAGTAAGAAATAATACCTAGTAATGTGTCAGAGGACCTATACTGGTGAGAAACTCTTTGAGTGCAGTAGAAAAGCCTTCAGTCAGAAATCAATCCTACTTAACCATCAGAGAATTCACACAGGCAAGAAACCCCATGGATGCAATGAATGTGGGTGAATAAAGTGAAAGCTTTTATCAGGAAGTCACAACTCATTACACATTAGAGAACTCATACAGGAGAGAAGCCTTATGAATGCAGTGACTACAGGGAAAGCCTTCAGCCATGAATTTAACATCATTACACATCAGGAAATTCATCTTGGGGTGAAATCTTACAAATGCAATGAATGTGGAAAAGAATATTCTCAAAAGGCTTATCTCTTTATATATCAGAGATTTCACACAGGAGAGGAATCCTTTGGGTGCCAGCAATGTGGGAAAACATTTGCTCTGAAGGTGTGTCTCATTCCTCATCAGAAAATTCACTTTGGGGCAAAAAGCCTCTGAATCCAATTACTCTGGAAGTGCCCTTCCTAGTGAATGATTAATAAAAAATATGTTTTAGAATTAGTACCTATGAATTTACTGAATGTGGGAATTCCATCACCAAGAAGACCAACTTCCCTGAATTTCAGGCTTCACACCTGAGGAGAACCTTATAAAGTATTTTATAATCTCATGAATTTAATTCATCATGAAAAAGTGTGTTAAGAAATTAGGGAAATCATGTTATAGATTCAGAGCATAAGTTCTGACAGATTACATGAAACATACTACAAAGGGTAGGCATGTTTATGGAAGATCATTATGCTTTAAAAATGTTATAAATGTGTGATTAGTCCCTCAGTTTTATGTGGTTTTCTTTCTTGGCTATGTTATATAACATGAATTTTATTTATTTGGAAAATACACCTATGAAAATAACAGCATATGAAATATGCATATACCACATGAGACAATTTTAGAATATACCAAAATATAAACAATATTTAAAGACTAAACATGACATCATATAACAAGTCAAAACATATGTTTTATTTCCTAACATTTGCTGGCTTACTTAAGTACGCCACCAACTGTTCCCAGACTTCTTCAGATCTGTTCATGTAAAACGTACAATGCAAAAGAAAACATAAGAAGGAATAGAAAAAAAAAAGAAAGTGTGAACTTCCTCCTTCAGCCATGGCAGGTACTGCTAGTGGCTATGAAGTGAAGGTTCCTATGGCCAGGATTCTCACCTGGTCCTGGCCAATTTGCTCACTACACACGTGTGAGCAATAGATTGTTACTGACTCTATTAAAGAGCTCTGCCCAGTGCTCTGGGCTGCTGCACGGCTGCAGAACTGCAGGAGAGCAGAGACTGGAGTGGTGGCAGTGCCGAGGACAGAGACTGAGACGGCTGTGTGGGTGGGGGCAGGGAGGCCTAGAAGAAGAAACTGGCTTGCTGCATGCACACTTGCTCTGAGTACACAGGGTTCTGGTGATTGATTGAACTGCCGCTGTGGGAATAAACTTGGGTATAAACCCTGTGGATAAAATGAGAGTTCCTGTGGTCAGGATTCTCACCTGGCCCTGGTTGACTAGCTCACTGCACACCTGTGGGCAATACATGGCTGTTGACTCTATAAAAAGAGCTCCACCCAGTGCTTTGGGCACTACGTAGTGGCAGGGCTGCAAGGCTGCAGGAGAGCAGAGCAGAGGCTAGAGTGGTGGCAGCGCCGAGGACAGAGGCCCAGAGGACGGCTGTGTGGGGCAAATGTGTGGGATGACTGTGCAGAGACGCCCAGAGGACGGCTGTGCGGGACGGCTGTGTGGACAGAGGGGCCCAGAAGCAGAGACCGGCTTGCTGCCTGCAGACTCACTCTGAGTGAACGGGATTCTAGTGACTGACCTGCCACCTGGAAATAAAGTTGGGTAAAGCCCTTTCACCCCAAGGATGTTTTTCTGTCAATTTCTTTGGTCGCATTGAATCCATAGCAAACTTGCCCAGGGCTGAAACCCATTGGCAAGACAACCCTTTTACCCCAAGAATGTTCCACTGTCATTTTTTCAGTCTCACTAAATCCTTACTGAACTTGTCTTGCCAATGGGTTTCAGCCCCAGAAAAGTTCACTATGGGTTCAGTGTGACCAAACAAATGACAGTAAAATGTTCTTGGGGTGAAATGGTTATACCCAACTTTATTTCCAGAGTGGCAGGTCAGTCACAAAAATCCTGTCCACTCAGAGCGAGTCTGCAGGCAGCAAGCTGGTCTCTGCCTCTGGGCCTCTGCCTGCACAGCCGTCCTCTGGGCCTCTGTCCTCGGTGCTCCCACTACTCCAGGCTCTGCTCTCCTGCAGCCTTGCAGCTGTGCCACCGTGTCACCCAGAGCACTGGGTGGAGCTCTTTATATAGAGTCAATGACGACATATTGCCCACACATGTGTAGTGAGCTAGCCAACCAGAGCCAGGTGAGAATCCTGGTCACAGGAACCTTCATTTTATCCACACATGGCTTACCCAATATCTGTTCTCTCCTTGCCCAAATATAAGAAACTAATTATATTCAGGGTAGCAATTGCCTGGTTCAAAAAAAAAGATTTTTTTTGTATGCCTCTTCCCAGGTCCCTTTTTTTTTTCCCAAGTACAATTTTTTAATAAAAGATAATTACAAAAGATGGAAAAATCAGCTCAGAAAGGCCGATTACTTCTTCAGCAGATCAGCTCTTTGACATAACTCACATCCACTTTTAAATACTATCACATAAAGCATGGTGGAGGAAAAGAAATTTTGCTTCATAATTAGAAAACTCACAATAAAACTTGCCAAGAAAAACAAAAACAAAAAGCCATTTTGAAAATAAATACAGTTCATGCCAAAGTAGTATAAAATGAAGCCAGAAGTCTTCAAGAAGAAAACACTTCTTCCCAATATTTTCTCACTTGTTTTACGGTTTCTGAAATTGGTGACTCTCAAATTTAAGGGTTGTTGAGCTGTTCTGATTTGGCTCCTTTGGTATCTGTTTTTTCACTATTATTGTCCTTGACTTTGTCTTCTTCCTTAACATCTGATTTTTTGTCCTCTGTTTCCTTCTTGTCTTCTTCAGTTCTAGCTTCCTTTGCTCCTTACTTACTATCAGCCACATTTCTAGGACCTCCTTCTCCTTCGTCTTCAGCATCTGAGAATTCCTTGTCACAAGCTATCCGTTTGTCTAATGCTTGAATAGAAATTCTTTTGTCTGGGTCTCCATCTTCATCCCTACTGTCTTCATGAACAGCATCTTCTGGAATAGCTTGCATCTGGACGCCAGGTGCATGAGGTAACATGCGTAAATTTTCAAATAAACACTGTTTTATCTTTTCCAGATATTCTGGAGTGTTCTGGTTTGGCATGTTTGAGGGACTAATATGAAGTTTGAAGTCTGGTCCAAAATACTCAAAGTAATCATTATATGGCAATTCATTGGGAATTTCACAATCAAGGGCAACTGCAGTCTCATATGTCCAACATTGAGCAACATTACGGATTGTATATCCACCTCCTCCAAGCATCAGTAATGGTAAACTGAATGTTTTTACAACTTCTACACATTTAGCATGACCTTTGACTGTTAGATTGAAGCAGCCAAGTCTATCACCGGACAGCGAGTCTGCACCGCACTGTAACACCACAGCACTAGGCTGGTACATCTCCATCACTTTTGAGATAATAGGCTTAAATATCTGCCCATATGATTCAATCTATACCATCTCTCATTGGAAAATTGACAGCGTAGTAGTTGGCTTTTCTGGCACCAATATCCCTCAAGTCTCCTGTTCCAGGAAAGTATTCTCCGTATTTATGGAATGATACAGTCATTACACAATCTGTTGTATGAAAAGTTTCTTCAACACCATCACCATGATGGATATCAATATCAATATATGACTCTGTATGATACTTTAGTAATTCACGGATGGCAAGTACAATATCATTAACATAACAGAATCCTGATGCTTCTGATTTCTTTGCATGATGTACTCCTCCAGCCTAGTTAACAGCCATTATCAGTTTGTTGTCGGTTCAACTTCACAGCCCCAGCAACTGAGCCACCCGTTGAGAGCTGACAAAACTCAAATAGTCCATCAAATACTGGGCAATCCTCTCCAACATTAAATCTCTGCATCTGCTTACTATACTCAAACATGTTATCTGGTCTTATTGAACATAGATTTTTGATGTACTCATCACTGTGGTATTTTGTCATTTCTTCAGCAGTGGCTTTATGGGGCCTGTATATTTCCATTTTTCTATATAAGCCATAATTTAGCAGCAAGTTATGAGTCATGCGGATTCTCTGCGGTTTCATGGGATGACCCTGTCCATAATAATAATTTCCAATACCACCTGATTTAGCACTACTGCACTACTCTTGAAAGTTTTCCTACACCAGGACTCCCACCACCTAGAAACAGCTTTCACAAGCAAGATGCCAATCAATGCTCTCCTAAACCTCCAAAGAGGGTGTATTTCCTGATGGCACAAAGAGCAACGAAGAAGTAGGTGGTAGCCACCTCTTGTAGACGCCGGAGTGGACACATTGAGTCTGACCTACAACACAGACAGTAACAGCTCCAAGTCTCCCTAACGCCGTCACATTTCGGGGAAGACGGACTACCTCATCTTCAAAAACGTTCATTGTTTTTGAGAAGTGGGGCCCTTCAATTTGAATCCTGAGTGGTGCTCCAAGACCCTGGTGAACAAAGGAGAGGACAGAGCCCACGCAAAGAGCGGCACCAGTGCGCTGCACGGAGGCCAGGGAGGCCGGGCGCTGCGGGCCCCAGGTCCCTTTTTAACTAGAGGTGGTCATGTGACCCAGTTCTTCCAGGGAGACTTAAGATCAGAAGCCCAATAGCAGGTGGGAAGGGGGAATGACTTCTGAGAAACCCATTTTTCCCCCTATATAGGAGACACATGAGTCACACTTATCTTTTGCACTTTGTCTTCTGTCTTCTTCCTGATATGAATGTGGTCACAATACCTGGGTAAACTGAGGTCATCTTGCTACTATGGGTTTGAAAGTCACGAGAATGACAAAGCCAAAAACAAGGGGTCTGGTCTGTAAATGGTGTCAGAGTCCCTGCACAATCCTGGAGAGTGGACATCCATGCTTGTTACTTGAGAGAATAAAAGCCCTTACTTGTTTCAGCCACAGTTATTTAGGTTTTCTTTCATATACAGTTGAGTAATCCATAACTGATATGTAAGTGTAAGGCTGGAGGCACTGGAGGGAAGAAAGCGAGGACAGTGCAAATGGAACAAAGACAGCACCAAATAGCTCTGTGCCATATTAGGTAGGAACGGACAGCTCTTCCGGGATTCCAGTCCCGGGATGTGCCGACAAACCCTGGATGCAACTCCCTCCATCCTGAAGGAGGAGACCTCTGGCTGTCCATCACCCGACCCTGAGCCAATAAAAAATTCCCCACATACCCCTGGCGAGGCCCACTTCCCCCTCCTCTCCCTGTGCTTATAAAAACTCCCAGCCTATCTGGTTACACTCAAGCTTCCCCAGCCTGTGTTTCAGACTGGTGATCCTCGCCCAGGAATTGCGCTCAAATAAACTGCCTGGCCCTCTGTTGCCTCTCGTCGCCTGCTCATTTTGGCTAGAATTTATCTTACAGTAAGCACACTCACTATTAAAGGGGTTAAAGAAGAGGTCTCTATAAAATATCTAGACACCTCTTCCTTCAGCTCTTTTCAATACAATTGAATACATACTTAAATATGCTTAACTCGGTTTGGAAAACATGAACCAGTTATGATTTATCATGCTTAGAGTGCCACTGTTTGCCATACCAGCATTTTTTGAAGTACCTAGTAATATTAATAGGAAGGACTTTTATTGTGGCCGTACAGTTCAGGGTTGCCAAAATACTAAGGAACAAACTATATTTTGTGATGGATTCGGACAACAGCTGTTTTAGTTTGCTATGAATTTTAATTTGGACAGTGTAGTCATTAGAAATTACATGTAGCAGTGTTAACTTTTCTTCAAACAAAAAAACACATAGAAAAATCTTATCTGTGACTTCATTTTTACATGTACTCACTCAGCTCACCACTGCATTTCGGTTGTATTATGGTGCAGTTCTTTTTATCAACATTAAAACTTAGGCAGATAATTTCAGCTGTACTCTGCAAACTGTGTAAGAATAAACAGAGTTCACAATTTTAATTTGTGTAGCAGTGGAATGTTCTATCATGGATAATGTGCTTAAGGCCTTATGATCTATAGACATTGATAGCAAAATAAACAAAAACCAGGAGAACAATAATTTTGCCTTGAATGTGTAAATGGAGTTAATTTTATCCTTATGTGGAAAGGAACTTCTTTGGTTTTTACCTTTGTTTGTTTCGGTGGAAGCATGTAGGTGCAGAGAATGGAAATCATAGGCAGGATTCTTGCCTCACCTAATTTGAATATTGCACACTGTAGACCTGAAAAGCCCGTTTCCATATCTGTGGGATGTTTCCTGGGGACATTGCCGCTGCTCAGTCCTGGGAGAACCGACCTTGCCGAGGGCGAAGAGGAAACACCCGTTCTCCCCTCTGCTCAGTTCCTGGTACATGATAGGTCAGGCATCTGCCAGTCACCACAGAGGCCCGCCCACTTCCGGAGCGAGGGGTGTGGAAGCAGAAAACGGAGGACAGGAGAGAGGGGAGAAGCGAAGCTTCGAGGGAGAACTGGAGAGAACAGAGGCTGGTGGAGGGAAGCCCCGGAGCCCCGGTGCTAGGAGAGGATTGTGCCCGTGCTGGGGAGCAGGAGGGAGCAGGGCCGGAGCCGGGAGAGACGGGGCTGGTCTCTGCCGCTTGTACGTAACTGCGTGACCACTGTGAGAATAAGCGTGGTATGCACCCCTTTTAACACCCCCAACTTGCCCTTGTCTTTGGTCTCATCAGATTCACTGTGAACTTGCCTAAAGCAGGGGACCCTCCCTTCTCCCAGAGCAACAGCAGGAGACATATCATCCAGACATAAACCATTAAAATGCTTGTGGTTTGCTTGGCTGTCATTTTCAAAGCGGTTAATTGAGGACAAGGGGTAATGCAGAAGTGGTGGCCTCGGGGTGCTGAGTGTCCTTGTAAGTGGCGTTGATATTTTAAACTATCCCTGCCACCAGTTCTCCCTGCCCACTTACCCCTGTGTCTGTCTCCCTGCTTGCTGCTTTGCCCGCCTCTTCCCCACCGCGCTATGGGGCAAACTAGGTTTGCCAAGTTTAACATAAACCACTGATTTAATTGGCCAAGTAAACTGAAAGATGCGATTTGAACTGTCTGCCCTCAAATGTCTTCCTCTTATTTTCTCTCTCCCCTAAAACTTACGTCCCAGATTCTTTTACTTGCTGTTTTATTTCACATTCCTCTTCCCCTTCCCTTTTTCCCTTCCTGTCTATCCACTGAGTTTACAAAATGGGAGAGCTAATTGATGCACTTGTGTTTGAGGGTGTTGCGCTTTTTCTTTCTACTTCGTTGTACAGCCTATTCAGTTTCCTAGGATGAATCTCGTAACCAAACTTGGAGAAGTCTCCATTTTCCCAATTCCTCTAGCAGTTTGGTAGCCCAGTTTATTTTGATTTGTTTTGTTTTTTAAAGGTTGTTTTTAAAAAGGTGGAAAGGAATAATGAAATTTATCAACATGTTTGCCAAATATATTGAGATTTGGGCTTTGAAGAACACCTTTTCAGTGTTAAGTGGCCTTTACCTTGATTGAAAAATAGTTCAGAATATTAAGTTCTCTCCACATCTCTTTGGAAACTTGGAATACCATGTATTTGGAATAAGGATAATAAAAGGCTTTTCATGTAAGCATGAGATCTCTAGCTATCTCTAACATCATCCTTTTTTCACTTAATTTTACCAGTTCTGCTTCATTGTTTATAGCATCAGGATAGGTAAGTTTGCTACACTGCAGCATCCTAAGATGGTACCTTTGTTGAAAATTGTGAATAGCATTGAGGTGGGGCAGAGACATGGGAGAAGCATCATCATTAACTTTTTCTGCCTGTGATGAAAAATGCCAAGTTACAAACTGTATAATAAGAACAGGAGGGACTCTATCTTAAGGCTGAGATTCCATTTTAAAAACCAGGGAGTTAGGAGGTAAGATTCCTAACATACTCTTTGGTAATCAGCCAACACCCTATCTTAAGGCAGGGCAAGCAGGCCTAAATGATATGTTCCCAGGGCTTGAGGAAAACCACTATCTTGGAGAAGAACAGGATCAATAAATTCCTTGTGTTAAGTTTATTTTACAGTTATCTAGAGGACTTACTGGATGGTGGCATAATGTCTCTCACCAGAGACAAACATCATGAGATCACATCTCAGGCCCGTGCACCCTCACCTCTGCCCTTTGCCCTACTGTTGAAAGCCTTAAAAGACAGAATCCTAAGCCTTTAAGTGCACCTCTTCTCAGAGGTTGTCCACACTCCCCTTTCTTCAAGTTTGTACTTTTTGCCTTAAATAAGTACTTCTCACTGCTCACCTTATTGCGTTTTTGTCTTGTGCTCTTCCAGTAAGTGTTTTTGTCACTTCACTATTTCATTCTATTTTCTAGACTTTATCACTAGTCTTCACTCTCTGTTCCACTTCAGACAAGTAGGGAAGAGCTACTGAGCTGTCTGATCTGGGCTTGCAAGTTCCCATCGCCTGGTGACCCGGACAGGACGGCAGCTGTATGATCATGCTCTTTAGTAGCCTGCCTGAAGATCTCCTTTATTTGCCTTGGGAACTTCTCCAAACATAATCTCATTCCATCCAGTGCTCTGGCTTCCCCAAATACTGGGGTGGTGAGGGCTTAGTTCCCATGCAGATTCAAGCGGACACTGGACACACCAGGTGACCCTGGCTTTAGGAGTTGGCAAAGGATCTTCCATATGCTGAGCCATGAGTCCGGTGAGGTTCCCTTTCCTCCCTGTGCTCTTCCTCGCTCTCTGCTGCCTGCAAAGCAGCTGCCATTCCCTGCCGCTCTTGCTTTACTGAGTTCCTTCCTTACCTACACTCGTCCAACCTGCTCAAGAATTCTTTCTTGTTCAGAGTCAAGAACCCTCCCCTGTCTAACCTGAAGGTTTACTTGGTGTACAAGGAGAAACCTCCCCAGATGCAGCTGCCCAACAGCAGCAGGATTCACTTGCAGTAGAGGCCGAGTTTAGGACAGAAGCTTCCATGAAGTTTCTCTGTGTTGTGGACAGCATTTTAATGCCCTCTTGGCTCACGTAAAGAAACAAGGGGACGTATCTGCTGTAAACATCCATAAGTTTTTCAGATAGTACCCTAAAAATAACTGTATATGCCTCACTGGTGATGGTTTGTAGGTTTTTCTGCCACTTGACTTTATCATTGTTTACTACTAGTAAAAGCAGCATTGCCAAATTATACCTCATTTTCCAATAAAAATAATGAAGTTTCTTGAAAAGTTTTAGGTTAAACCTACTGTTGTTAGATTAATTTAATGTGTTTGTTGTTTTCCTCTATCTGGAATGTGATAGTAGCTTTTAAAATTTTAACCCTCTTTAACCTGCGTTTAATTCACTGGCTTCATCCCTTGGAGCTCTTGGCTTTTACCCTGCCAGATCTACAGCCTTGAAAGGCTGACGTTTCCCCAAGAATTTGTGCTAATTCCCCGTAGTTTTCATTTAGGGGATCTTGTGTGTTCTCACCATTGTTGAGAGCTAAACAATGGGATTTTTGGATAATTGACATTTGTTTGCATAATTATAATCGGCATTGTACATAGAAAGGATATGGGTACCTTTTGTTAAACCTGCACTTTCTAAACATCAAAAAAGAGGAAATGGCATTGTGGGTAAAATCGCAGTATTTCCAGAATCTCACACCTGGCCTTAGTGCATCTGCGTATCAATAGGTGTTTCCAAGGGGTGGAGAGAAGTAGTCCATCTCATATCAATAGGTAATTACAAAGGCGAGCAGGGGCAAATCTGGACTGGAGAGGTTGGGTGGGGTCCCTTCTGCAGCTGGGTCACCAGAGACATGGGAGAGGAGAAGTGGACAGCTGCTTGTAATCAATAAATGGGTTTCTCCCATTTTATTTCTCCCTTTGACTAAAGGTATTGTGCCCCAGGATTTTCCCCTGGAGTTACAGGCATGTAAGTCAATTTTTGTATGACCTATTTGAAACATTTTATTTGCTTAATATTAGGCCTTTGTCCCTTCCTCTGTAAGTCTCCTGTGTAGAAGCTGTTCTCATTAAACACCAAATAATTAAGTAAATAAAACAAGTTACGTGTAGCAGGATGTAGAAGGATAATAATGGAGGAACTGAGGTCTGGATTAGATCTGCTTCTGGGAGGTTTTCTCTTGTCAAATAATTTAAGCAGCACCCAACTGGAATATAAACTGAGTGGCACATAGAATGGTAGATAAAAGCACAGATTCAGAGAGCATGTATTCAATCCTAGTTTTACCACATACTATGATCATGGAAAGGTTCCATGTCCTATCTGTGCCTCAGTTTCCTCATTTGTGTAATGAGATAGTCTCTTATCTTTGGGGCTCTTGTGAGGATTAAGAAACTTGATGTTTGCAAAACATTTAGAACCGTGCCTGGAGCACTGTATACTGGTAGATTGAATTATCACATCATCATTTCTGCTAAGGTGGTTTATGGTGGCCCAGTGTCCTGCCCTGGGATCTGTTCTGAAAGCAGAGGTGGTTTATGGCAGCAAAGTCTGCAGGGTGACTCAGAGAAGTGTCACTTACTCCTTCCACCCCCACCACATTCTGAACAGATACTAAAAGAGGCTGGCTAGACCGAGTACCATCCCGATATTTAAGGGCCCCGAATCACACACAGCTCCACAAAAGCAACCTTTATACTTAACCCTCCTTTTACCAAACCATGAAACTAATGATTAAATTTATGTATATTAATTCATTAAATGAATCCATTTTGATGAAAATATGCACAATCCCTCATCTTTTTTGGCCGAAACAAGCTGTGTGATATAATGAGTCATAAGAAATATATATTTGTTTTACTTATGAATAGCCAAATATATATTTCCCAGGTATATTGGTCTTCATCCACAGTTCCTGATAACACTACAGAGTCTTAAAGGTGAAATGGCATTTTCTCATGTTCTAATGAGAGACTTTTGGACGCCCACCCAAGGGCAGGGGATGGAGGCTGAATCAGCCAATGGCCAATAATTTAGTCAATCATGACTATGCAATGAGGCCCTCACAAAAAGCCCTGAGAGGGGGCTTATCTCTCTCTGCGCTTTTGGGTCCTGCTTCTCAGTTGGGAAGAGCTTCTATGTTCAGGGAACCAGGAAGCCTCCACGTGCCACCGAGCCAGGCCCTGAGCTCCAGGAGGATAGAAGCTCCCTTATTTGGGACCTTGCCCAGTGTCTCTCTTCACCTGGCTGAGTGGGAGGTCGTGGGAACCTCCAATCTGTAGCCGGTAGGTCAGAGTCACTGCCTGGGGCTTGTGACTGTCATCTGGCGGGGGCGGTGGGGGGGAGGGAGCGTCTGGAGGGCGGTCTTGTTGGAGGGAACCCTTAACCTATAGAATCTGGTGCTGTCTCCGGACAGAGAGCATCAGAATTGACCTGAGTTCTTGGACACCCTGCTAGTGTTCGAGAATTGCTTGGTGTCCGTATGTGTGGGATGACCCCCTCCCACATACTTAGACACATTGGAATTGGGACCGGGTACCCAAATGAAGTTATACTATTACTGCTGTGTATAATACTGTTATTCTTATACATATATAGAGGGGGAAAAAAAAGACATCATAACCATACATAGTAAAATTTTTTTCTTTTGATGAGAACTGTTAATATCTCCTCTCTTCGCAACTACCAAATTTGCAGTGCAGTTTAACTATAGTCACCCTGCTGTACATTAGATCCCCATGATTTATTTTGTTTATAACTGTAAGTTTGTATCTTTTGATGCCTTTCATCCCTTCAGTTCTTTTGAACATATGTCTAGGAATGAAATTGCTTGGTTACATGGTATTTCTGTGTTTAACTTAAAAGTAACTGCCAAATTAGTTTCCACAGTGGCTATACCATTTTATTTCCCCACCAGCAGTGTATGAGGATTCTAATTTCTCCACATTCTCACCAACAGTTTTTTAAAAATATTATTATACCCATAGTAGAGAGTTTAAAATGTCAACTCTGTGGTTTTTTAGTATCTTTTTAAAAGATACATAACACAAAATTGACCATTTTAGCCATGTTTAAATGTACAGTTCCGTGACATCATGTACATTCACATTATGAAACCATTGTCACCAGCTATTTCCACAACTTTTTCATCATCTCAAACTCAAAATCCTCATTTCCCCTGCCCCCAGGTCCTGACAACCACTGTTTTACTATGTGTCTATGAATTTGACCTCTTTAGGTTCTTCATGTAAGTGGACTCACACCATATTTGTCCTTTTATATCTAGCTTATTTCATTTAGCATAATGTCTTCACAGTTCACAAAGGTTGTACCATGTAACAGAATTTCATTTTGTAAGGCCAAATAATATTCCATTTGTGTGTGTGTATATGTATATATATACACACATATGTATGCCACATTTTATTTGTTCATTCATCCATCAGTGGACATTTGTGTTGTTTCCATGTTTTGGCTATTGTTTGTAATGCTGTGAGCATTGTTGTAAACCACATTGTAAAAAATAGATTAATAATGGGCAAAACTTCAATAGATTTTTTATATCTTAATTTTTGGTTGTTTTTATTGAAGTATAGTTGATATACAATATGTTGGTTTCAAGTACACAGCATAATGAGTCAATAGTTATATACATTATTAAATCCTCACCCCAGCTAGTGTAGTTACTGTCAGCATAGAAGGTTACAGAAGTATTGACTATATTCTCTATACCTACTTTCATCCCATGAGTAATTTATATTAGGATTGAGATTTTGTGCTGCTTTATCCTCTTCACCTGTATCACACTCCTGCCCCAACCCCTCCTCCATGGTAGCCACCAGCCACTTCTCACTGTCTATGAGTCTCTCTGTTTTGTCCATTTTATTTTGTTTTTAGATTTCACATAAAAGTGAAATCATGTGGTATTTATCTCTCTGGCTTGTTTCACTAGTGTAATACCCTCTAATTCCACCCATGTTGTCACAAATGGCAGGATTTATTTTTATGGCTGAATAATATTCCATTGTGTACATGTACCACATCTTCTTTTTCTGTTCTTCTATTAGTGGACAATTAGGTTGCTTCCATACCTTGGCTATTGTAAATAATGCAGCAGTAAACAAAGGGGTGCATATATCTTTTTGAATGAGAGATTTTGTTTTCTTCAGGCAAATTCCTAAAAGTGGAATTCCTGGGTCAAATGGTATTCCTGTTTTTAGTTGTTGGAGGAACCTCCATACTGTTTTCCATAGTGGCTGCTCCAATTTACATTCTCTCCAACAGTGTAGTTGCCTTTTTCTTCACACCCTTGCCAACACTTATTTCTTGTCTCTTGGGTAGTGGCCATTCTGACTGCTCTGAGGTGTTATCTCCTGGTAGTTTTTATTTGCATATTCCTGATGATTAGTGATGTGAAGCATTTTTTAATGCGCCTGTTGGCTATCTTTATGTATTTGGGAAGATGTTCAGGTCCTCTGCCCATTTTTTAATAATTTTTTTTTGTGTGTGTGTGTGTTGAGTTATATGAGTTCTTTATATATCTTGGATGTTACCCCTTTATTGGATGTATAACTTACAAATATATTCTCCCATACTGTAGGTTGCCTTTGCTGTACAGAAGACTTTTAGTCTGATGTAGTTCCAATTGCTTATTTTTTCTTTTTTACCCTCTTGCCCAGGGAAATGTGTCCAGAAAAAACTTATGCATGCTTATGTTCAGGAGATTTTTGCCTGTTTTCTTCTAAGTTTTATGGTTTCATGTCTTATATTTAGGTCTTTAATCCATTTTTAGTAAAACACATCTTTGAATCCCTGGCTTTCCATTCTTTTGGGTATGTACCCAGAAGGGAAATTGACAGATTTTTTGGTATATGTTTACTTTTTCAGCAACCACCATACTATTTTCCACAGTAGCTGCACCATTTTTCCTTTGCACCAGCAGTCAGGAGGGTTCCAATTTCTCCACATCCTCACTAACACTTGTTTTCTTTTCTGATAGTAGCCATCCAAATGGTATGACTCATTGTGGTTTTGATTTGCATTTCCCTCATGACAAATGACATCGAGCATCTTCTCATGTGCTTGCTGCCCGTGTATGTACTTTCTCCAGAGAAATGTCTGTGTGTCCTTTACCTGTCTTTTGCCTGGATTTTTGTCTTGTTGAGTTATAACAGTTCCTTATATTCTCTCTATATGTAGTTCTAGACATACTTTGTAGACCCTTTTCAGATGTATGAGTTACAAGTATTTTCTCCTATCCCGCAGGTTGTCTTTTCACTCTTGATAGGGTTTTTTTGATGCACAAAAGTTTCTAATTTTGATGAAGTCCAGTTTATCGATTTTTTTCTTCTGTTGCTTGTGCTTCTGTCAGGCCTAAGAAACCACAGTCAAATCCAAGGTCATGAAGATGTACCCTTACATTTTTGTCTAAAGTTTATAGATTTGGCTCTTACATTTCATGCATTTTGATCCTTTAACTCTCTGTTGCCATTGTTCTCATAACACCCTATATACCTTATCTTCCTAGATCCCAATATCCCCCATACCCGGAGCGTCCTTACATTCCTTGTCCCTTGTAATCTTAAACCTGGTTTTGCACTTTAACCCTTAAGCAACATTTAACACCCTTTTACCTTTTATCTCTCTGCCTCATTTCTTTCCCTGCACTCTATACCCCACACTCACAGACGCTCTGTTTTATCCCAATCTTCCCCTTTCCACGTGCCCTCTTCTCTCCCCACTCTATGACACACCCACACAGTGTCACCCCACAAACACTCCAGTATTAAACAGTTGCCACTGGCTGTTTCTAATAAGTGCCCTAATGGGTGGGGGTGTTCACACAGATCAAGCACTGAGTCAAGTCATATAGAGAAAAACCATGAGAATGGGACTCCCCAGCGAGCTGCTGAAGGGACTGGATTGTGAAAATTCTCTGGGTTCGGGTTTTTGGGGAGTTCCAGAGCCATTCTTGCTCCCCACTGGCTGCTAGGTTACCGATTTTCACCGTTACTGTGGTTGAAAGGTGGTTGGTTTTCAAGGTTACCTCGCCTAGGACGAGTTAAGTGCCAGAAGGCTCACTGCAGTTTAATGTGTGGACTTAGTCAGCTGCTCAGCAAGAGGGAAATGACTGGCATCTAATGAGGCCTCAAAACTGGGTAAAGAGCACAGGCAGAATTACATCACATTCCCCTCACTATTCAACCAGCAAATTCCAACCTTGCAGGGCCACCTTGATCTTTTCTGCTCTCCTCTGGACATCCATCTGTTTAATTTCCTTTCTCTAATCATATAAACATATTCTTTGGGATAACTGTTTACGTACACATGACCAGGTATCAGCTGGGTTTAGCTTCATCCCTTGGAGCTCTTGGCTTTTACCCTGCCAGATCTACAGCCTTGAAAGGCTGACGTTTCCCCAAGAATTTGTGCTAATTCCCCGTAGTTTTCATTTTGGGGATCTTGTGTGTTCTCAGCTCAGCCTTCCCCACAAAATTAGACACTGCCATGTTTAAACACAGACATAAAACTCACTCCTGCAGTGAGTATTCCCAAAAGAATCTGCTCTCATAGAAAAACCTCAGTGACCTATTTGGATTTTTAAAGGTATTATGAGAATGACAGAAAAGGTACCAGGGCACTCTAGGGCAAATCACCTGTATGCTTTTATTATGATGATTGTTTCCCCCACCCCCACCCCCACCCCCACCCCCAGCCCTCTCAGCTGCTCTGCTCCTCGGATCTTCTCCCTCGGCCTGTGCGGCACCACCTGCGGGTCCTGCTCTTGTCTCTCCCCTGTTTCCCGACCTACCCAAACAACTTAAATTCCTCTCCATTTTGATGCAGATCAGTTGGCTTTCCTACATCTACACCCTAACCTAAACACCTAAATTTATTGTGATTCAGCGAGTAGGTAAGCTTTTGCTTTAGTATAACCCAACTTTTTATGAGTTCTATCTATCATCTATCTGTTTTCTTTTGAATCACACCCAAGGTTATTTCCAGAACTGTGAGTGTCTAAGATTAACCCACAACTCACACAGATACAAGCAGGATGCATGAGATTCCTAGATTAAAAAAGAATGCCTTTATGACTCGCTGTGCAGGAGGCGGCAAGAACAACCTGATCATAACTTTTTCCCTTGGTGGCCTGCTCCCCAGTTCTAATCCAGGCAGTGCAGAGAGGCCCAGGTGAATGCTGCATGTGCAGTGGGTTTGCAACACACCTAAGGAAGCCTGAGTCTAGGAAAACTAATCTTTTAAAGAGGGCTGCTCGCAAACCTGCTCCCCTCTTTGCCCAGAGTTTTTGCCCACATTATCCTTATTGTACAGCAAATAAGTCTGTCTACTGTTCCAAAAGGTGACACTCTCACTACCTTCCAAGATTCTTTTTCACACAAAAATCTAAGAAAACACAGTCTGGAATAAAAGCTGCCCATGCCACTGTCCATAAGGCATGTGCATATATGAGAAAGCCACGGAGGATTGTCTTCCAATACCTAACACTAATTTCTTGAGTGTATTAGCTCCTGGCATGTTTCCCCTTGAATGTATCACTTGTTCAGACACTGATTGATCTGACAAGAGATTGGGACCAGATCCGTTCAATCTGCCTCAAGCAACATTTGATTAAGACTGTCAGTGGGATGATATGTATCATGATGAGGCTATCCTGCTTGGTTCATCTTCATGCCCACGTAGTTCCTACATTCAGCCATCTGAAGAAATCCCAGTGCCCGTTAAAGTCTACCTTAGAAAGACACGTGCTTCTCCTTAGATTTTGTATTGACTTCTTGAGAATGATGAATGGAAAAACAACCAAACATAGTGCAAAAATACAATTTACATTGTTCTGGTACAATAAGGGGGCTTTGGGTCCCTTATCCTCACAAAGCAGAGCCTGGATACAGTGCAGTCCCAGCTCATGAGCAGATAGGGGCTGACAGTTGGAAAACACACAGAAATTACAGCAGAGAAAGTCACCCCCCACGAATCGAGATTTTTAAAAGAAGCAACACAAATATGAAAGATAGAGGAGAGGAAGTAAAAACACACAAAGGTGCTCCCCAGGACAAGGACCCTCTGGGTGGCTCTGGACTCAGCAGAGGACCTGGGGGAGACATTAGTGCTGTGAATGTGCTGGACCCGCTGCTTGTGCCTGTGCAGGATGAGCACCATGTAGCCGCTGGCCCAGAGCATGAGCCCAGAAAGTGAGACTTCAGGGAAGGTTACTAGGGCTGCATATACTGAGCCACTGATTTGCTCATCATATGCAGCAGTACAGTATCCAAAATGCCTTTTCTTTGTCATATTTTTGCTATTCCATTCCCTAGACATAAATAACACATATATAGGGAAAAAAGCATTTCCCACGACATACATGATCCAGCAGAGGGAAATGGAGAAGACAATGCACTTTGGAGCATTTACTTGAAGAGTCTTCCAGCTAGAGTTCACGGGGCTGATCCTGACGGCCCAGAACACACTCAAGAGGCAAGTGGCACCCATGGACACACCCCTGCCCACTCTGCTAACATACAAAAGGAGTTTGCATCCTAAATCACTGAAGAGATGTTTCAAACCAAAAGCAGCCAAGGTTTGGGAGACTCCTTTAGACAATATGACCAAGGAGTTGCCTAGAATCAGGTGCTTGAGAATCAAGTCTGTCAGTCTCAACCTGCCTCCAGTGAAGTGAAGGAAAAGGTAATGGTAAAGAAGAGAGAAATTGCCCGAGATTCCAACTGTAGTCTGTGATAATAAGATGATTCCCATTGCCAGATCCCCGCAGGCTCTTTTGTCGTTCAATAGGTTTTCCTTTAAATTATTGCAGCAGTCATTCCTGTGAACAAAAAGGCTCCCTGAAGATTTCCGACATCAAGAGTAGCTTAGGTTGTTTGCTCCTGTGAGATTGCCAAAGACTTTAAGAGGCAGGAGAAGGTGGAGAATTAGCAGTAGACTTCACGGCAAAGGCAGCACGAAAGATAAAGCGGTTTAATCTGAAGGAAGCAATAAGTGAAAACAAATGGAAAGAATGCTTAACACATTTTCAGAAAGAATTTGTGATCCACCTTGGAAAAAAGACACTTCCATCGCTACCTACACAATAGGTTAAATCACTTCTGAATGTTACTGGTCTAAATATTATAATTAAATTATGAAAAATCTAGAAAAATTAAAAATATTTATGTGGTCTTAGAGGAAGAAAACAATCAGCACAAAATTCATTAGATATATGGGTGAAGTGACAGATTATATTAAAATTATGATCAAGTTCTCATTACAAGGAACCCAGACTCAGTCTTCCTTGTGTGCCTGTGCAGGCACGCACGCAGGCACACACGGGCACACACACATAATTGTTTCCAGTGCAAAAAAGTTTATGATCAACACAAGAGAATAATGGAAAAAGTATTCCAACAGAAACCTCAAGAAGAGATTATGCAGTAGTTATGGGGAAATATTCAGTGTCCTTTATAATCAGAAAAACAAAACCACTACCATGTGCCGTCCTACAGAAACCAGAGAGCTAAAGTGAAAATTACAGGAAATACCAAATTTTGGCAAAGATAAGGATAAACCAGGAGTCTCATACACTGCTGGCAGGTGTTAAAACTGGTACTAACATTGTGAGAAATACACAAACTCAGTAAGTGGGCATAGAAAGAGAACGGGCAGAGCGAGGCTTTAATGGTGGTCCTGCAGGAACGGGAGTCTGGTGGGCAGGCACGCCTGGGGCAGTTGGCGCAAGTAATTTATTCCCTGTATGTGAGTCCCTCCCCTGGTTCCTCATTGGCTGAGTTCCACAGGGTCCACATTCTTTCCCCGACTTCCCCTAAGGAAGTTCTATCCATATTAGGCTTTCCCTTATATTTGTCTTAATTTTATTGGCTGGTTTAAAACTTCTTTCTTTTCCCAGATAGGTACAGCCTGGTCCTTATCAATTCCCCCACCCTCCCCAACTCCCAGCCTGAGTTACTTCCTGGCATATATTTCACTACTGGCCCTTTGTCAATACCTGACTGTTAAAATGATTAAACCCTCTAGTGGGAATAAATCACATTTGGGTTTTAGGCTTTTTCTAACAGTTCCCCCTCTTCTTCTTTAAGAATTTCTGATTTTATTCCCAGTAATGTTTCAACTCATGCCCAGTCCTTTTTCAAACTTTTCTAATATATTTTTGCTCTTTTCTTCATAACATAAGATTATTTTGGGTGTAGGTCATAGGTATTTGCTTGTTTATGGCGGCCTCTATAAGCCTCTGAGTCAGCCTCTCACACAGAGATGATCCGGCATCCTACGGCGGTTACAACTCCTGCAGCCAGAACAAGGGATGTTGAGAGAGGCAACCACACCTTTCCACTTTCCAAACCCCCCTTCCAACCAGTCTGTAAAGGGGTCACTGATGCCAGAGTGTTCAGCTAATTCATTAGCGAAAATAGTGAGCCCCAGTAGGGCTTTAGTAATAGTACCATCAGGGGCAGTATTATTTAGAATAAAAGTACAACATTTTCCTCCCAACATAACATAACCTCCTCCTTTTTCTGCTAACATTATATCTAATGCTACCCTATTTTCCCAGGTCCTCCTGCTGGTAGCATATAATTGGCTAGCTACTCCTTGAAAAGCATCCCTGGTATAGTTAATAAACCTTT
The DNA here is from genome assembly GCF_030020395.1 of Manis pentadactyla. Classification (NCBI taxonomy): domain Eukaryota; kingdom Metazoa; phylum Chordata; class Mammalia; order Pholidota; family Manidae; genus Manis; species Manis pentadactyla. The sequence continues at coordinate 5,085,257 of NW_026644588.1, read as the reverse complement.
GTTGATTATAGTAAATGTAATTGATCCAATCTACGTTTTTGTTGAGGGTAGACCACCAAAATAGTGCTGATTTGAACCCTGCAGCTATTTGGTTTCTAGCTTTAAATTCATTAGGGACTCCCCTAGGGACTCCTATTGAGTCAATGTGTACATTCCAATCAAAGGATCCTTGTAACACTCTGTGATTCTATGAAAAAAATTTTTTTTCCTTAGGTGTGGAGAGAAATGCCAGGGTAAATGAAATGGCCAACTGGACTAAAGCCCAAGTCCCAGTCCCATTGGGTGGCAACGAGTAGCGCAGGTTCCCCTTTCCGCAGTACCACCAAACATCCGCTCGGGGGATGCGTGCTTTCGAGAAGTTGCCATCTTTAGAGACATTTAGGACGTGGGACAAGTCAGCAAGCTCCCCACAGGAGTTGTGAAACCTTCCCCTTCCTAGAGAAGCATGAGGAGTGATTCATCTTCCCTATGGAAAAGAGGGGGTTGCCCTCAGGTCTGACTTCTTTAGCGCAAGAAGGAGTGGAGACAAGCCCTTGCACATCTCGTCTCCCCAAGCGTCCTTGTCCCGGTACAGGGCCAACGTGCAGTTCATCCCAGTGGGGGCCGTGTCCCAGCCGAGAGGGAATGGGACCACCAGGACCACCTGTGCCCATGGGCGTACAGCAGCACATGCGTATCAATCTCTTCTGTTCAAAGCTAGTACTGAAAATCTGACCCATTTACCCAGTCATTGGTGCCTCCATAACCTGTCTCGATTTCAAGAGTCTGTTTTAGATCCTTTACCACTGTTATAGTAACTAGTTTAGGGTCATTATAGGGAAATTCTGGCTCATTATCTCCCTCAGGATCGGAGTGGTCACTGTGGGTGAAGTCTTGTCTTTGGTTAAATTAAGACCAAACCTTCCCACAGGATCTACTCCAGTGACATCTGCACCGAGTCTGTAAACACGAGGAGCAATCACAGGGTCTGAGCCTAAGTCTTGAGGATTATGTATAGTTAATAAGAGGGGGTTACACTATCTGTCCTGGCAATTATCAGGAGGAATACCTTTAGCCAAGGGGAGCTTTCCTTTTAAAGGTTTTCCTGCTGCACGAGGGGCCATCCGTCCACCCTTGAAACTGGGTAGTCCACCAGACACCGCTCCACCCTGCACACGGGGGCCCGTTTGCCTTTCTCACTCCGTTAACATTCGTCCATTCAGGACACAGACACTTACTACCTCTGGGAAGCTGTCCTTGGTCACTCAGGTCACCACAAGACAGAGCCTGACACGCATCAAACCTGATGGTTTGGGGGCCTGACGGTTTTGTAATATTGACAGCCAGCTTGACAGGATAACCTGGAGTTCCTTCCATTCTAGGGCTCCCTGCTACTGTCTGTGAAATACAGTTAGAAGGATAAAAGTTAACATTTTTAAGTCCTTTGAGTTTCAGCCCTAAGGGTTGGTAAGCCATCTGGGACACCTGCCAATTCTCTGTGTTGTCCCCAGACCCCCTCAGTTTCTTGTCTCTGGTGAAATGAGTCCAACCCTTTTCAGCCGTCCTCACTGCATCTCTGTGGTCAGGAGGCACTTGGTAGGGGCGACATTTCGTCCAAGGCAACTTGGTTTCTAGTATTTGGTTAAATGTTTCTTGAGAGTCTGAGTCATTCTTTCTACCTTTCCAGGGGATGGTGGATGCCAAGCAGTATGGTAATCCCACTGTACCTGGAGTGCCATCATTATTCCCTGTAGTACTTTGAAAGTAAAATGACTCCCATTTTCTGAATCAACTTTTTCTATTAATCCAAACCTAGCAATTTCTTGCTCTAAAAGTACTTTTATTACTGATCCTGCCATTGCAGTTGTTAGTGGGTGGGCCTCCACCCATCCAATGAGATGGTCAATAATCACTACTAAATATTTAAGCTTTCCCATGTTCGGCATCTCAGTAAAGTCAGTCTGAATGCTTTGGAGTGGTCTTCTTCCTGGGGGTCTCCCTCCAGGTCTGACTTTCTCATACACTTTTTGTTAATTCTTTGGCATGTTCTGCAACTCCTATAAACCTGCTGAGCAATGGTGTAAATACTTGCACACCCATAACCTTTTATCAAAGCATCACACAGCGCCTGGGGACTCCAGTGGCTCCCTCTGTGTAACATGTTCACAGCTCTCTCGTAATAGGTCAACTGATCATTTCTCTCCCGTCTGGTAAAGTCCACCTCCCTTTCTCTTCCCAAGATGCCCCCACCTCCTGTAGCTTCTTAATTTCTTTTTCAGAAAACTTTGGGATCAAGGTAGTTTTAGGGATATTAGGAGTGAGATTCAAAAGTCTAATTTCATCTTCAGATGCAGCTTCTTTAGCGGCTGCATCAGCAATTCTATTACCTGTTGCTTTAGAAGAATTTCCTTTCTGGTGCCCATTCACATGTGTTATAGGTATTTCAGCTGGAAGTCAAGAGATGTTGCAGAACCTCCTTGATTAATTCTCTGTGAATTAATTACTTTACTCTTTATGAGACCTCTTTCTGTCCAAATTTTTCCAAAGGTATGGACTACTCCAAAGGCATATTTGGAGTCATTTTTGTGTAAATCATGCCCTCCTTATTTGAAAGTAGTTTTAAGGCCTGATTAAGGGCAAACAACTCACAGGTTTGGGCTGACCAATTATTGGGTAATCTCCTCTTTTAATAGATAATTGGTTCCCATCAATGATGGCACAGCCATCATGTCATTTGCCCCCTATCATCCGGGAGGACCCATCTATAGACAGTTCACCCACCTGGAGGTGCTTCCCTGAAATCAGGCCTGACTTTAGTCTGATGCTCTATGAGGTCTGTGCAACTGTGGCTCAATTCTGATGGGCCTTCAGCCTCCCCTGCACACAGGAAGCTGGCTGGACTGAGGCAGGCATCTGGGGTTAGGATCAGGTCATCTTTTTCAAGTAAAATGCCTTCAAATTTTGAAATTCAAGCATCTGTTAGCCAGCGCCCAGCCTGCTGATTTAAGTATGGCCGGAACCTGGTGAGAAGTACTGACCATGAGGGTTCCTCCAAAAGTTAGTTTCCAAGCTCAGAAAACACACTCAGGGTATCCTTGAGAGACAGGGCCCAACAGTGCAGACATAAGGGCCACTGGTTGTTTCTCTCCTCCCCAGGCGTGGGTCAAAACCCCTACAGCGGAACCTTGTTCAACAGTAACAAACTAGTGAAACAGCTTCTCTAAAGACGGGAGTGCCAGGACTGGGGCGGTGACTAAGGATCGCTTTAATTCCTCTAGGATTTGCAGTTCCCCTGGGGTCCACTGGAGAGGGTCTGGCTCTCCCTCTAACAATATGGAGTACAAGCTTCTAGCTTTTTGTGCATAAGAGTCGATCCATAATCTACAATATCCTACTGCTCCCCCAAATTTTCTAAGTTCCCTCTTTGTTTTAGGCTTGGGGTAATTTATGATTCCAGCAATTCTTCCTGGATTGATTCTTCGTTTTCCTTCATTTATAAGATGACCTAAATATTTAACTTCTTTTTCTACAAATTGAAGTTTATTTCTAGAGATTCTTAACCCCTTTTGTCCCAGGAAGTTAAGCAAATCCATAGTGGGTTGAGACACTCTTGTGTTTTCTTTCCCTGAGATTAATAAATCATCTGCATATCACAGAAGTTGTGTTCCTTGCACAGATTCAAAGTCTTCTAAGATGGATTCTAAAATTTGATCAGACAAACTGGGGGTCTCGGTGAAAACTCGTGGCAACATGGTCCAACGATGTTGCTGTTTTCTTCCATTTATGGGACTCTCCCATTCAAAGATGAAAAGGTCTCTGCTATCCAAACTTAGTGGACAGGCCCAAAATGCATCCTTCAGGTCCACCACACTAAACCATTCATGTTCATATGGTATTTTACTCAGAAGGGCATAAGGGTTAGGGACTGCAGGATGTTGGGTCTGGACTATCTGGTTTATAGCCCGAAGATCCTGCCCCACCCGGTATGGCCCTCAGGTGTTCTCACGGGAGGATGGCAGTACTGTATGGTGACCTACAAGCCTCCACAGACCATCCTTAGCAAGGCTTTCTCTTGCGGCTGGAGACCTTTTCTCCCTTCAAGGGAAATTGGATACTGTCTCCTGCAAATTATTTCACCCTGTTGTTTCAAAGTTACTTTTATCGGGGGAACTTGTAAACCGCCCCTATTTCCTTCCTTAACCCACACTCTAGGGTCTGTTTTCATTTTTCCTCCTCCGTGAGACAGGCCATTAGAAGGGCTCTATTGGGCCCTTCTCTATTCCTAGTCCCAGGCCTAAGTGAATAATTAGATCCCATCCTAAGAAAGTAGTTCCTGCTTCCAGGACGTACAAGAATGATCCCTCTGTCATTTCATTTCCCAATCTGATTAGTTTTTTTCAAAAATGGGAACTTGGAATCCCTCCCCTTCGACCCCAGAGACTAAAAGCTTTTCAGTTGAAATTCCACATTTTGTGGCTGAAAGGTCAAGGAGGAACAGGCTGTCCCTGTATCTACTAAAAAGGTTGTGTCTTCTTCTTTAGTCCCCACCTTTAGATTTATTAAGGGTTCCTGGTGGGGTTTAATGAAGGGAAACCCCTGAGCTCCCTATTCCTCATCTAATGCCCTGAGAGAAGTCACTTCTTTTTCCCATAAAGGGCATTCTCTCTCTTAAAGTGGCCTGATTACCCGCATTGAAAGCATTTCTTGTCTCCTCCCGTCTCCCTCTTTCTCTGTCCCTCCTGGTTCCCTTGTCTCCTCTGAGGTGGTCCTCCGCCTCTCTTCTCACTTGTTCTACGGCAGTCACCATGACTTGCTTTCTGCTTCTGCCTCTCTTCCTCTCTTTTAGCAAACACTTTCTGAGCTTCTCTCAGTAATTCCTCAATAGGTTTCCCTTTCCGTCCATCTAGCTTCTGTAATTTCTTAGCAATATGCAGCCAACTTTTGGTTACAGAATTAGCCTTTAAAAGACCCTGTCCTACCTGATCTTCGGGCCCAAGTCCTGAGTACTTCCTCATCTGGTCCCCGAGTCTCTGTGAAAATGCAGTTGGGGTCTCTTCCTTCTCCTGTTGGACTCCAAACCCCTTAGTAAGATCTTGAGATCTTGGGGCCGATTCCCTAATTCCCTTCATAATCAGCCCTCGAAGACCCTGCATTTTAGTTCTGTCCCCTAGATTACTATTATCCCACCCAGGATCTACATTTGGGAACTTCTGTTCCGCTGGCTGGACGCCCCGGCCCGGTGGGTGTTCTCGTTCCCAAACGGACACAGCGGCTCTCCTGATCACCCCCTCACCACCAGGGCACAGGATAGTCACGGTGGGCACCAGCTCAATCCAAGTATACATACTAGGTCCCAGGAATTGGTCTAGTTGGCCCGCTAGGCCCAGGGGAATCTTCTAGCAATGGTTTCATTTCCTTCTTGAAATTTCTCACCCGAGTACCAGTGAGGAAGCACTAACAGACCCAATTTCCCCCTGTCCTAGCGGGACCTCTCTCAATGGAACCTCTTGGGGTTTCTGGTGGTCTCCCCAGAAGGACGGGGGAAACTAAGCCCCTCTCACATTGTTGTGACTCCTTCCGAAGGTTAGGATAAGGGTTGTAGGGGGCCTGGTAGGGGCCGAAGGCTCCTGGCTCTCAGGTGAACCTGGGTCTTACTTGATCCTCCTGGCTTGTTCCCCTCGAGTCCCAGCCTGAGGATTACCAGGGGGAGGGAGGCAGGACAGCGGGTCCCAGACCCGCCCTGGGGGGTCTCCTGCGGCTCCTCGGCTTTCCCGTCGCTGGCGTTGAGGGGAAATACGGGAAGCGCCCTGGGTGACCAGCAGAGGGCGCAGTCCCCGCCCTCCGGGGACCTGGAGGCTTCCGCGCTCGCAAAGCACTGGAGCCTGGCAAAGCCAGTTTTCATCCCATCCAAACTGCGGCTGGAAAACTGATGGCTTAGGGTCGGTTCTTTAGTCCAGACAAAACAGCAAAGTTTGACCACCTTCTGTTTGTCCTTAGCCCTGGTACAGGCAGCGTCCCCCCAGTACTTAACCGTCACCCCAGCAGGCTCTCTGGGGGGATTTCAGGGGAGCCCATTCGGTTCCCTTTCCCTGCTTCCCTGGGCCTAGAACTTGTATTTCCCACCTTTCGGTGTCCGAGTTCCCTGTGTACTCAGCTCCCCATAATGGAGGCTTCTTGCACACACCTCAGGACTCACTTCATCTATCGGGCCTCCACACTTGCTTCGTATCTAGGACACGTCTCAGCCGCACACACCCGACCTCCGAAAAATGCCCGACCACCAAGGCAGTACTTAGAGCCCGACTTTCCTACCTTGGCTCGGGCACAAGGTCGCCTGGTTGCCGCGGCGCCTGCGTTTTCTCCCCTGCGTCGGTCACGCTGTCTCCTCCCAACAGTCTCGGGCCTTCTCTCGGCTTCTGTGCGAAGGTGAGACGCCCAGACAGATGGGCCGCCCAAAGCCCAGGGGACGCATCTTCCCACTCCGCTTGGGCCCCCACCTCGCACAGGCAAGAGGATCCCGGACGAGACCCCAAAATGTGAGAAACACACTCACTGGTCCAAACCCAGTAAGTGGACACGGAGACAAAGAGGACAGCAAGCGAGGCTTCAATGGCGGTCTTGCAGGATCGGGTGTCTGGTGGGCAGGGACACCTGGGGCAGTGGGGCAAGTAATTTATTCCCTAGAATATGAGTCCCTCCCCTGGTTCCGCATTGGTTGAATATTACAGGGTTTACATTCTTTTCCAGACTTTGCCTAAGCAAGTTATGTCCATATTAGGCTTTCTCTTACATTTGTCTTAGTTTTATTGGCTGGTTTAAAGCTTCTTTCTTTTCCCAAATAGGTACAGCCCCAATCTAGATTGGAAATTGATAAGGAAATTGATTCCTTATCAGTTTCTCCCCGCCCCACTCCCAGCCTGAGCAACTTCCTGGCATATATTTCACCACATGGCCCTTTGTTAATACCTTTACTGTTAAAACGTTTAAACCTCCTAGTGGGAATAAATCACACTTAAGTTTTATGCTAACAATATTTTAGAAAAGTCTTTGGTAGTATCTATTTAATGGTGAACAGATAAAGCCTATTTGCGAAAAAGACTAAAAATTTATTAAAAATATACAAAAAATTCCTAATAATTTATATACCAGTGTTACACAGGAAAATAGATATGAGAGGGCTGGAAAGAGAATAAGGTCAGTAAAGCCCCCTAGAAAGGACTCAGTTAACCAGTTAAAACTAGAAAGCCAGAAGACTCAAGAGTTAATGAGGTGATCAGTTAAAGCTCAAAAGGTGAGGAGCAAATTGGCCTTGAATGTTTGAATATTCCTCAGATAAAGAGAAGTATCTCAGCATAACCCATGTTTTCATTGTGTCAATTAGATCATGTGCCATTGTAAAATCTACTTTAGCCTGCTAAAAGGCCCAGCTATAAACAGCATCATAAAGACAAGAAGATTCCACCTTAAAGCCAAAATTGCATTTTAAAAAATCCAGGAAGGTAAGAAGTAAGTTTCTTAACATACTGTTTAGCAAACAAACAATAACTCAGCCCACCCTGGGGGGCAGGACAAGTGGTCTTAATTGATATGCTCCCAGACCAGGAAGCTGCTATTCTGGGAAGAAATCAGCAGTAAATTTCTTATATTAATTTTTCAGAATTACCTGGAGAACTAATAAGAAAAGAGGCTTAATGACTCATCAAAGATAAACATTTTGGGACCACTTAACAAGTCCATACCCCTAGGCCTTTGAAAATCCTCAACCACCTATAAAAACCAGACCCTAAACCCTTAGGGGCGCCTCTTCTCTGAGGTAGCCCACACTCCCCTTTCTCTGAGTGTGCACTTTTTGCTTTAAATAAACCTCTCACTGCTCAACTTATGTTTTGTCTCTGTGCTTATCCAGTAGTAAATGTCTTTGTTACTTTGCTTTTTCATTCTAATCCTCCAGATTTCAGCTCAAACCTTTACTCTCCTTCCTATTTCAGACAAGTAGGGAGGGGCTGCTGAGAGCTCAGACCTGGACTTGCAAATTACCACCGCCTGAGTGACCTAGATGGAACTGCAGCTCATGGTCACGGTCTTGAGCAGCCTGCCTAAAAGTCTCCTTTCTTTGCCTCTTGGAAGTTCGCAGAACACGATCTCACTCCAGCCAGTGCTCTGCGGCTCCCCCAAAGCCCAGGGTGGTGGGGACTCGGTTCCCATGCCGTGCAGATCCAACCGGACACTGGACACCATGTGACACTGGCTTAGGAGTCCAGAGGGGAGGTGCCCCGTGGTGAGTAGCAGTTCAATGAACTTCCTTTATCATTCTGCTCTGTCATTCCCTGACACTCTCACTTTAACAAATTCCTTCCTCACCTTGTACTCTGAGTTCCCTGCGTCTCTGAACTGACTTCTCCCCAACACCAGCACCAGCACTACTCATAATAGCTCCAAACTGTGTATATATATATATATATATATATATATATATATATATATATATACACACACAGAGATTTATTATAAATAAGTGGATCATGAGATTATAGAGGCTGAGAAGTTCCAAGATCTGCAGTCAGGAAGCTGGAGATGCAGAAGAAACCAGTCCTGTAACTTCCCATCTGAGCCCAAAGAGCACATGCTTGAAGTACCATCTTGAGCTCAGGAGACTGTCTCAGCTCAGGCCAGGGGCGTTTCCTCGTACCTTTTTCTATTTAAGGCTTCCGAGGATTGGATGAGGCCACCCTATTAGGGAGGGCTGTCTGCTGCCCTCAGTTTGCTGATTCCAATGTTAATCTCATCCCAGAGCCCCTCACAGACACAGGAGAATAATGCTTATGTCTGACCACCTGCCAGGGATCCCATGCCCCAGTCAAGTCAGCATAAAGAATTACCCATCACAAGGCGAATGAATGCCCAGCAGTAGATAGAGTAATAAACATCATAAGAAATTTTAAGAAGCTAAATATGAAAGAGGTCATGTTGTATGATTTCACTTATATGAACTACAACATAGGCAGAAGTGGTCTAATCTCTAAAATGTTAAAATAGATGTAAACCTGTGTCCCAACAATTCCACTCCTACAAATACTCCCACCAGAACTAGTGATTTAGAGAGGGAAACAGGAAGGCTTTAAAGGGCTGACCATATTCTGTTTCTTGATCTAGGTGATGCGTACAGAGTTCTGTTTGTAAAATTCCACTTATACTCTGCGTATATGCCTTTGATTTTGTGATATAGTAAGTCATAAGAAATATATATTTGGTCATTCAAGTGTATATTTCCCAGGCATATTTGGTCTCCATCCACAGTTCCTAAAAACACTGCAGACTTAAAGGTGAAATGGGTGTTTGTCATGTTAATGAAAGGCTTTTGGACCCCCACCCAGGGGCAGGGGCTGGAGGTTGAATCAGCCAACAGCCAATAGTTTAGTCAATCATGACAATGCAATGAAGCCCTCACAATACCCCAGAAGAAGAGCTTAGCTCTCTCTGCTCTTGGATCCTGCTACTCTGTCAGAGAGCTTCTAAGCTTGGGGAACCGGAACACCCCCGTGTGCCACCGAGCCAGGCCCCAAGCTCCACGGGGAGAGAAGCTGCTTTGTTCAGGACCTCGCCCTGTGTATCTCCTCATCTGGCTGTTAACTTGTATCCTTTATTAAACTGATAAATGTAAGTGTTTTCCTGAATTCTGTGAGCCACTCTAGCAAGTTAATCAAACCTAAGAAGGAGGTCATGGGAGCCTCTCATCTGTATCAGGTCACTTAGAAGCACAGGTTAACTGTCTGAGGCTGGCAACTGGCGTCTGGAGTGCAGGGTGGCAGGCAGTCTTGTGGACAGAGCCCTTAACCTGGGAATCTGGGGCTGTCTCTGGGCAGAGAGCATCAGATTTGAGTTGAGTTCTTGGACACCCTGGTGGTGGTCAAGTATTGCTTGGTGTTGTGTGTGTAGGAAGACTCCTCTGACCCCCAACACACACACACTGGAACTGGGTCCGGGAACCCGAAAGGAGTAAAGCCCACCATCATCGCAGATTTACAAAAATACTATCACCAAAATAAAGTTGGAAGAAGATGCTGGGGGAAAGTTTGGTCCTATGATTGTATTTGACCTGCTGCTTCTGTCTCTATAGGATGAAACTTACGGAGCCACAGGCCCAGATGTCACAAGTCCATACACGAAACACTGAGGAATTAGAACAATGCTGGGTATAGTAAGTCTGGATTTTGTCATGAAGTTTGGCAGGACAGTGTCCCAAATATTTCATTCTTTGTGATGTCTGCTGCTCCCTTTGGCAATCATATACATTTTTAAAAAAAAGCAAACCATGTTTCCCAGCATATATAGAATCCAGCAGAGCAACATGGGAAACCCAAAGAACTTGGAGCTTCTATTTCAAGTTCCATGCTCTTGGAGTTCCTGGGGCTGTTCAGAATGGCCAGAGATGCTCAGGTGGCAGTCGTGCCATTCCACACACTCTGCCAACGTTATGAGGATAGAAAACAAACATATTCAAAATCATTGAGGAAATGCTTCAACCTAAAATCTCTGTCTCGGGGATACCTTTATAAAGAGAATGATCAGGAAGTGGCTCTAAGCACTTGAGAATCAAACCTGTGGACCTCCATCTGCACTCAGTGTAGTAAAGGAAGAGATAATTGTAAAGAAGTGAGAAAATGCCCAGATTCTAACTGTAGTCTGAGACGAGGAGACCATTCCTACTGTTAAATGCCCACAGGCCATCCTGCCAGTTCCTACTGACTGATGTGCATCTTGAGAGCCTGCCTGAGAACACGGCTGTGGGCTACTTTTATCATCTCAGCTGAATACAAACTTTTGGATTAAGAAATACTTAAGGTTTCTGTTCTTAAGAACCTTCAAATAGCACTTAACAGTGTACGAATCGCTGCAGTAATGCTGTACCTTCTTAGAGTTTCATAGGTGCATGAAATAGACGCTAGCATTATTTTCACTGTAAAGACAAGGAGAACTTAGGTTCAGAGAGGCTGAGCGATCTGTCTCAATTCACACGCTGGCTTGGGGCCGAGTTAGGACGTGAACCTGGCTAGGCTGTGTGCAGAGAACGTGCTCTGACCACGGTGCCACACTATCAAACCACGTCCGCTGTGTTTTTAAATAATTAACCTCTATGTGTAGTTTTGTTTTTAACACACCTTGCCATTTTATTTTACATCTTTGGTACTTCATTTTATAATTTTGTCTGTGGCAAGTTTTTGTTTCTATTTAGAGATTTATTGTATAGGTCAATATCAAATATGAAGGAAGTTTTAGAGATCCTAGTGAAATACAGATGCACTAATTACAGTAAATTCCTAAAGGAAACTGCCCCACGTTCAAGTTGGATTTAATCAATGCAAGTTTGGCTCATTCTTACTTTGGCAACAGAAAGACTCATTTGCTGTCATGCCAGAGCAAAACTACAGTGGGCATGGATCAAATAAATTATTGACTAATATTACTTTGTGCCTAAATTATGGTACATGAAATACTAATATGTGATTAAAACATTGTAGGACAGAAACTAAATTGTTATTAATTTCAGCTCTTATACTCATCAGTATATTAATGCATGAGTTAAGTAACTATCAGCCGTGAAGCTACATTTGTGGGATATATTAAAATATAAGAGACATACATAAAATGGAATCTGGAGAACATGAACTCTTAGTCATTGTCTGAATTGAAATCATAGTGAAATGAGCTGTGGACTTGGGATTGGTGCTAGAATAGTATTAAAGCAGAGAAAATAACAACGTACATCTCGTCCTCATAACTGTTGTCTGAAATCCCTGATTTTTCAGTTGCCTTCTCCTTACACATTACTTCCCTAACTTGAAGAGGGACGCAGTTTCAGTATAACCACTAGACTACAGCTGTGTTCAGGAGAGACATAATTACTGTTTCAAGTGCATCGTAAACTCAGAGTTAGATTTTTTTTAAAACACTTTTTAATTCCACAACTAAATTCAGACACATGGTTTCCGCACAGAATGAGGTTTCTCTGCTATAGTTCCATCCTCCTTTTTATTATAAGCATGAAGGCGTTATTCCTATGGCTCTAGTAATTCTCTCAGTGTTGCCCGTGATTCAGATAAGGTAGTGTGAGCAGCACATTGATTTCATAACTACAATCTTTAAGCACCTAGAAAAACAGATTTTCCTATCTGGTGTTACTCACCAACAATTATCCTCAGGGAGGGCTTTGTTAAATCACATTAGGAGCCATCAGGGGTGGGCGTAGGGTCCAGGACCATCATCTGCCTTTACCAGCTCGGCTCATAACTGAGGAATTACTCCTCCCGCATGTCTAGCTTTGCCATGCTGTTTCTACCCCCAAAAGAATCCTCGCGGACACACAAACACTTACTCAGACTTCATTTCCTTACGGACTCTGCCTCTCGGACTGAAATACAAAGTACTTGTTGGGCTCCTTCCCGCCGTCAGGGTGGCGGGCTCAGTGTGAAGCTCAGGGCATCCAGCACACGTGGGAGGGAGGCAGGCAGCCCCAGATAAAGGTTTCTGAGCCTGTGACCTCCCCTCCCCTCGGGACTGTAATTATCACGTCACTGTCATTTCGGCTGGAGTGGCGATGACGGTGCAGGCTTGGGGAGCTGAGCATATTCCTGAAAAACTTTTTTCCCAGTTGCTCATTGTCAAGAGCAATTGCAATTCCTCAGAGTTGTAATTGATAGACCATTGAAGTGTTTAGGGGGGTGTCTATTTTTTCATGATCCCTGAAGTTTTAACAGGCAGATTCTACCATCATTTACTATCAGATAAGCGAATGCTACTGGCTCTGACTGCATTGAGTGGTTACTAGATGTATTTATGCTGAAATTTCATTAAGGAGCACTCACTGATTATGTAGTTAATGAAGACAAATAGAATTTTTGAGCCCAAACCAGTTCTTTGGCTTTTCCAACAGACAAGTCCAGCGTTTGATTTAGGTCTACTATTCATTTCCCATGTGAGAGTTTTACTCCAACTCAGAAATCAAAGGAACCACGGTCCACACACCCCTCTAACGACAACAGCAAGTTTGGAGGTTCCCTAAAAACACCCAGAGTTTCTGTTATTCTCTGGAGGGACTCAGAGCGCTGACGGGGAGCTGTCCCACTCGTGGTTGCAGCTTATTGCAGAGAAAGGAGGCAGATGAACACCAGACAAGGGGAGAAGTGCGCGCGGGGAACAAAGGAGAAGTTCTGAGCGCGGGTCTCCTGCTGGCTTCTCCGTGCGGCCTCGCGGTGGTGCTCCTAACTGACGCCCGACCGCGCTTGTGGGGTCCTGCCAGCGGGGAAGCTCACTGAAGCTTTGGTGCCCAGTTTTCACTGCAACTCTGCCACTGACTTTCTGGACGGCCGACCTCCGATTTCAGCTCTTCCAGAGGCTGAGATGACAGTCTGGGCCCAAAGCCCCGTCGTAAATCACGTTGTGAGACTGGTGGCCAAGCGTCCAAGCACACAAAACCACTCAGCGGGCATGACTTTCCACGCGCCTAGAGATCCCTTCTCAGGAGCTGTGGGCAAAGGCCAGACTTGACTTTATGTAAAGTTAATTCTCAAGTAGGCCACCATCTGGCTTCTCCCAAGACTCTCCTACAACAAAACGAACATGTTTGTCTGGGCACCGCCCTCCAGGACTGCATCTGAAGGCCAGACAGCGGCTGTACAGCTCTGAGTATGACATTCGGACGAAGCAGTGTGAGGTAGGGATAGATTTAAAGAAGCAGCTAATCCGGCCTCTAACGTCATGACACACATTTTCATAGGTTTGTACTACATTACTCATTTCCCTCCTTGACCCACCAGCCTTACTCTGTTTAGGCAGATTGGTCACTACTCACTCTAATTTCCACATCAGAGAAGAGACCACCCATTCTCCAAACACAAACACCCAGGATATCACTCAGACACACACACAAGCACACAGTGTGCACACTCACATACTCAACACACCGAAACACATACTTACAGTCAGTCATTCCCACACACACGGAGTCCCACGCAAGACACTCATGTGTATATTCACCACATACTGTTTCCCATTCCCATTCATGCATAATCACGGTGCACAGACCCACACAAATGACGTCGTCATCAGGTGGATATGCATCTCAGTGACATGTTTGTATGTGAAAGAATTGGGCACATGTCCAAACCTGTGATTGCAAGAAAAAGTGTGGGGGTGTCCTAACTGCCTCTAACACCCCTTTCGACCCCATCAGAGCCCACATAGGCAGCATCTGAAAGTGTCCTCAGCTTTGCCACTTAAGGTCGGGGGTGTGGTGAGAAACTAGGAGTGTGCTGGGTGTGTGTGACTGAGTTATGCAAGAACCAGGGCACAGGGAAGGGGCACAGGAGTAAGATGGGGTGCAAGAGCATGGGGGTTTGGGTGGTCGTGCGGGGGGTTAAGATGTGCATGGGGTAAAGTATATGGTGTGTTTAAAGTGCACTGTGGGGCTTAAGGGCAAAAGGGGTCAAGAATGCCAGGAAGTTAAGGGTGTAGCACATTCTGGGCCCTGTGGGGATTGGGGGTGCAGTGGTCACGGGAACAAGCCGTGATGGGGACAGGGACAGAGGTGCAGGGCGGTAAAGGGCAGGGTGGGCACAAGGCACAGGGGCGTTCACATCCACAGCAGCCTAGAGAACTAAGATGGGAAGGTTCTTCTGGTGGTGGACATGACTTAGTGACACTCGGGTGGGTAGAAGGTGAACTCTTCTTCGCAGCCCAAGGGGAGGAGAGGGACAGGCAGGGCTGTGCGGGCCCCCCCCCCAGGGGAGGGTAACCGCAAACCAGAGTCGGGGGGCAGCTTGCATGTGGCAGATTTAGTGGGATTAGCTAGGTTTTGAGGGCTCTCTGTACATTGGCTGATTTGAATAATTCCTCAGGGTCCAGGGCATAGAGATGGCTCCTGATCTACTGGTGATTGTCCCCAGGACAGTTAGAGTTGGTACCTGGTGGCCAGGAGTGTGAGAGCTCCACAAAGGAAAGGAAGTGATTGGGTGTGTGGATTCACCAGCCGCTCAAAAAGGAGAACTAATTGTTCTCCAGCCGTGGCTGCAAAACTGGGTCAAGATAGCATAAATCCAAAAACCTGAAAACTATGTTACAGTGTATTTTTGGGGTGTGAGTGTCCTGGGCGTAGTTAGTGGCCTAAGGCAGAGCCTGAGGTTGGGAAGGGTTAGCTGGAGGCTTGCAGAGGATATAATGGGCTCAGGGAGACAGAGTTGTTGTGGGCGCTGAAGTCAGCTGGGGAGGGTGGTGGGTCTGAGTAGACTAAAGGGCCCAGAGGAAAAGAGCAGGTTTGGGGGGTGAACTGGGCACGTGGAGAGGTGACGGCACCCAGTGTCTGAGGGGTGACATTTTGAGAGAGGGGCATGGAGGACATGGGAATTTGGCTGAGGTCACGGAAACAGAGGCAACTTCAGGTCAAGGGGGAATGTGGAGGTTATGGGAGGCGAAGAGTGCTTGGCTGGGGTCCTGGGAATGGTCCCGGATGTGGAGGTGACAGAGGGAAGGAATCCGAAGTGGGTGAAGGATGGAGGTGGGGTATGGAAGTTGGAGGGTCAGGTGGAGGTGGGAAGGGGAAAACGCAGATCAAGGAGTTGGAGGGTGACGGGGCAGGCACCGAGGGATGGATAAGGAGTGGTGGGACGCGGGTCTCACTAGTGACAGAGGTGGAGACAGTGTCAGTGTGGAGACAAGGAGCTGGAGTGGCAGGGGCACCTCGGGGGTCACTGATCAATTCCCCCACTCCGCAGTACCCTCATTTACGGGGGAGTCACAGATTACTCGTGGATCGTTTTTACATTCTCCTCATGAAGCAAAAATCTTGCTCATATAAAATGCTCCTACAAAGTGTTTAGCACACAGTAGGACCACAGGTAGATTCTGAGTAGACAACACTCCCCACCCCCACTATTTCTTTACTGGAATTCCAGGTAGAAGGTGTGACCCCTGTGGGTCTGGCTGGAGACCTGTTAGTGGTACTGGGCACTCAGTGTTGACAACAGGTGGCAGGCCTGACCCCTTCTTAATACTTAAATCTTTGAGAAATTGCCCAAAACTGATTTGATGAGATTCCCCTTCTTTATGGTAGTTTTTCTAAAAGGTAATACATGCTTTATATCAGACATAAAGCATAACAAAACAGAATAGAAAATTTTAAAATAATGTTTGTTCCTTGTGTGAAACCATCCCAAACGGTAACCACTGGTAATAGTTTTGTGGATCTGATAACAATTCAAGATAGTTTTCACTGGGAAAATTCCTCCGGTGTCACAGTGAGCCAGGCGGTCCTCCCTGCCCTGGTGTTAGCCCTTGATCATGTTTCATTACCTGGCCAAAGGGACTCGCAGATCAACAACCTAAGTGATGAGAAGTTGCTTCTTATGGACGAGCAAAGAAAGCGGTTTCTTGAGATGGACTCTACTCCCGGAGAAGATGCTGTGAAGGTTGTTGAAATGACAAGGTTACTAATCATCCGACTACAACAGGGAGATTATTCCAGATCATCTGCGTGGTCTGAATGTAATCACGTGGCTCTAAAAAAAACAGAAGAAACCAGTTAGATGCAACAGAGAAGGAAGAGATTCAAAAAGGGGGCCAGGATTCAGCGTGCGATGCTGGCTTTCAAGATGGAGAAAGCCACGTAGAGATTGTAAAAGGAAATGAATTCCGCCAGCAGCAGGGATCAGCCCGGAAGCAGTTCTCCCCCAAGAGGCCCCAGTTACGGGCCCAAGGGAACCACCACCGTGATTTCAGCCTCTGACTTCCGACCTGAGAGGAAATAATGAGTCTTGTGTTAAGCTGCTATGTTCCTGGAAAGTTGTTACTGTAACAGTAGAACCTAATGCAGGAATACCTCTTTTTAGTGTGCTTTGCAGATACGGGTTTGTTTGGTTTTGTCTTTTTTTTTTTTTTTTTACAAATTGAAGGTTTGTGGTAACCCTGCCTTGAGCAAGTCCATCAGCACCGTTTTTCAACAGCATTTGCTCACTTCACATCTCTGTCACAGCGTGGTAATTCTCACAACATCTCAGACCTTTTCATTTTATTATACTTGTTATGGTGATCTGTGATCAGTGATCTTTGGTGTTACTACAGAAATTGTTTTAGGGTACCACGACTTGCACCCATATAAGACAGACAGCTTAATTGGTAAGCGTTGTGTGTGTTCTGTCTGCAGATGTGGTGGAAACAGCAGGAGATCTAGAATTAGAAGTGGAGTCTGAAGATGGCACTGAATTGCTGCAACTTCATGATAAAACTTTAGCTGATGAGAAGTTGCTTCTTACGGATGAGCAAAGAAAGTGATTTCTTGAGATGGGCTCTACTCCCAGAGAAGATGCTGTGAAGGTTGTTGAAATGACAACAAAGGATTCAGAAAATTACAAAAACTTGGTTGATAAAGCAGTGGCACAGTTTGAGAGGACCGACTATAATTTTGCAAGAAGTTCTGTGGGTAAGCTCCTGTCAAACAGCATCAAACAGCCACACACAAGCCACAGACTAGTCGTTTACGAAAGGAAGAGTCTGTTGAGGTCATTCCTTATCTAACACAAGAAACTATCACCCTTGACAAATCAACACTAGTATTATGCCATCATTTAGTGCACAGTCCATACATAGGTCTCCCCCAGTGATACAATGATGCCTTTCAAATCTGTTTTCACAAATCTCGGATCAAGTCATCATGCAAGGATTGCTTTCATTGTCTTGATTCTTTGGTTTCTTTAATCTAGAACAGTCGCCCCTCCCCCCTTTTTTGTCTTCAGTGATGCTGACATTTGTTAAGAATGCACACTCATTGTTTTACAGAATGTGCTTCAGCCAGTGAAGAGGGCTTTTGAAATGACCAGAATCCAACCATATCTTCCAAATGGTGATCTGAAAGTTTTGCCTTTCAGATTTAGGTTTTTGGCCTGTTGAGAGTAGATCTGGCTATATGATGTGAGGTAGGGATCTAATCCCCTTTTTGCATATCAATAATCAGCAATCCCAGCTCACTGTGAGAAAGATTCATCCTTTCCCCGGTGATCTGTAGTACCGCTTCCACATACGATTTTAGGCTGTGTATCTGTCCCTACGGTAACATGTGGTGCTATTCATACTATAGATATAGGAACATACATAAAACTAATAGATTCTAGGGGCACAAACCGTGCTGTCACACGTTCCCATCAAAATGACTAAAGAACCAAAACAACGTGGATACTAATGTTACTAAGAGATTTTCTTACACAAAACAAATATTCAAGAACTGTTTAAATAAGTATCACCCTCACAAATACCTTCTCATTCTCTCGTCTACAAGCGGGGTGTAAGATTCGTAAATTGGGGAGGGCGTGCCCCACAGCCACCCCCAATGGAGGAAGGTTGCTGTGCTATTCAGCCCTTGTCCCTCGTGTCTCAGCCTTCTCTTGCATTGTGTCCTTTGTGATGCCGGGGCGGGCAGTGCAATCCGGATCCTCACCTGCCAGCTGCCTTCATGTTAAGTTGTGCCAACATGGGACACCTCAGGGAGGGGACAGGCAGAAGGAAAATGCGAAGGCACTTGTTGTTTCCTGTTTGCTCTCTCTTCTTGCTGCCCAGGAAACATTTGGCTGCAGGTTTAGGTTTCTGTCCAGTCGCAGAATCATCTTCATCGCACACCCTTGGGCTCCGGCATCAGCCAGCCTAAGAGACTGGAGGCAAAGTTCTGTGAGGGTCCTGCCTCCAGACTCCAGAGGAATTGCCCCGGTCACTCTTCATGCTCTTCAAGTCATCAGAGATAATATTTCCTGATTAAAAAGCAAACATAACTCCTTAGTGAAAAATTTTCAAAAACCTAAATGGTGACCATTTGATGGCCTTGAATTCTGTGACGCTAGCTCCTCTGGCGGTTACAAGAATGGTGAATGCTGCTGTTACATCTGCTCATGGTGCTTTCTGTGGGAGGGACTCTTCTAGAACCTTCTCTCTTCTGTGGCTATCAGCCTGCTTCTACTTCCTACCACCAATGAGGGTCAGTACTAGCAAATTATAATTTCCTAACACTACGTATCAGTTGATACTGAGTTGTGTAAATGAGTGCAGTTATCTCCAATGTGAATTACTGCCATCATGTTCTTATGTGACTCTATATCTCTTTTTAAATCCTCAGTTATTTGACCCCTTCCATTTCTTTGCTCATAACTTCATTGATGATGCAGCTCAGTTGTACGAAATTAGAAAAGAACTCACAGATAGAACTCCCAATGAGGCAGAATGTCCAAGGAGACACATACTTAGCCCCAGTCCCTCACGTGCCAGACGTCACCATTTCCTGCTCCCGTCCGTGTGAGCCACTGTCTGCCCTTGGGACTGTGGAAAAGTGAGTCTTTCACAAATGCTCCAGTAATCTCTCAAGAGATGCTAGCGAGCAGCTTGTAGTTCTTGGTAATTAGCAACTGGGAAAAAAGTTTTCAAAAATATTCTCAGGTCCCAAGCCTGTTACTGCCCGCGCCACGGGAAGTGAAACAGTAATTGCAGTTCCTGGGGGAGGGGATGTCACGGAATCTAAAGTCCTATTTCAGGGTCCAGCCACCCCTCCCGAACTCACTGACTGCGTTGACTTTCACCCTGAGCCCACCACTCAGTCAGCAGGAAACAGTCGGTGGGTTTTCTCTCTGTTCATCTGAGAGGTAGAATATTTGAGAGAAGGAAGTGTGTCAGGAATCAGGATAAGTGAATCTATGGGACAAAGTCTTCTGTGTGTGAACCAGGTCCAGTACCAAAGCCACGTGGGAAGGTGGAATAAATCCTGAGGCATGAGCTGAGCTGGTAAAGGAGGTGGGGTCCCACCCACACCATCCCTCATGGCTCCAAATGTGATGTGACGTAACACTCACGGACAGCAACTGTTGTGATTTCATCCAAGGCATGATGAAATCTGGTTTTGAATGTGCTTAAGGGCTATAGTTTACAATCAATCTGCTTTTCAGCCAGCTTTACAAGAATCGCTGATGTGATTTTAAGGTTTCTAGGGGTGCACCTGTAACACCTCCTTGCTTGTAACAAAGAGTAGGCTGAATCTACAGGAATCATCTGGTGCTGTGCAGAAACTGTGTCTGGTAGCAGCTGCTGGGGTGAAATACTCTCCATGGCTGGGTGTGTCAGTGCTTAACAGGTTTGACCGTTATGTTTCCAGTGATGATGGGGAGACTTTTCCCAGTAACTGTTAAGCAGGCAGGCAGCAGCAGGAAAAATTTAGCTTTGTACATTTCAGACAAAATTTTTAAGCTCATGTGAATCTTGTGATATTGTAGCTGCTTTTAAATATTATACTACTGTCTTGCCAATGGGTTTCAGCCCTGGGCAAGTTCACTGTGGATTCAGTGCGACCAAAGAAAATGACAGTAGAACGTTCTTGGAGTGAAAGGGTTATACCCAACTTTATTCCCACCGCGGCAGGTCAATCACTAAAATCCCGTTCACTCAGAGGGAGTCCTCATGCAGCAAGCCGGTCTCTGCCTCTGGGCCCCTCTGTCCACACAGCTGTCCTCTGGGCCTCTGTCCTCGGCGCTGCCACCACTCCAGCCTCTGCTCTGCTGTCCTGTAGCCTTGCAGCCCTGCCATTGTGTTGCCCAGACCACTGGGCAGAGCTCTTTATAAAGAGTCAGTAACAATGCATTGCCCACACGCGTGTGGTGAGCTAGCCAACAGGGCCAGGTGAGGATCCTGGCCACAGGAACTTGCATTTTATCCACACTACCAATCCAAAAAAAGTATGCTATTTATACGATACACATGCTTTTTGCCTTAACATTCCATTGTGTATGTGTATCTTGTAATTTTTTTATCAATCTTCTCTATCTCAGTGCATCACCATCTGCAAACATTGCTTTCTGCCATAGCTTACCTTCTTTTTGTTTTTATTTTTTAATTTTTTTATCATTAATCTACAATTACATGAAGAACATTATGGCTACTAGGCTCCCCCCTTCACCAAGTTCCCCCCACAAACCCCATTACAGTCACTGTCCATCAGTGTAGTAAGATGTTGTAGAATCACTACTTGTCTTCTCTATATTGCACAGCCCTCCCCATGCCCCCCCTCATATTATACATACTAATTGTAATGCCCCCTTTCTTTTTCCCCGTCCTTATCCCTCCCTTCTGTCCCATTCTCCCCAGTCCCTTTCCCTTTGGTAACTGTTAGTCCATTCTTGGGTTCTGTGATTCTGCTGCTGTTTTGTTCTTTCAGTTTTTCTTTGTTCCTATACTCCACATATGAGTGAAATCATTTGGTATTTGTCTTTCTCCACTTGGCTTATTTCACTCAGCATAATACCCTCTAGCTCCATCCATGTTGTTGCAAATGGTAGGATTTGTTTTCTTCTTATGGCTGAATAATATTCCATTGTGTATATGTACCACATCTTCTTTATCCATTCATCTACTGATGGACACTTAGGTTGCTTCCATTTCTTGGCTATTGTAAATAGTGCTGCGATAAACATAGGGGTGCATCTGTCTTTTTCAAATTGGAGTGCTGCATTCTTAGGGTAAATTCCTAGGAGTGAAATTCCTGGGTCAAATGATATTTCTATTTTGAGCTTTTTGAGGAACCTCCATACTGCTTTCCACAATGGTTGAACTAATTTACATTCCCACCAGCAGTGTAGGAGGGTTCCCCTTTCTCCACAGCCTCGCCAACATTTGTTGTTGTTTGTCTTTTGGATGGTGGCGATCCTTACTGTTGTGAGGTGATATCTCATTGTGGTTTTAATTTGCATTTCTCTGATAACTAGCGATGTGGAGCATCTTTTCATGTGTCTGTTGGCCATCTGAATTTCTTCTTTGGAGAACTGTGTGTTCAGCTCCTCTGCCCATTTTTTAATTAGATTATTTGCTTTTTGTTTTTTTGAGGTGCATGAGCTCTTTATATATTTTGGATGTCAACCCTTTATCAGATCTGTCATTTATGAATATATTCTCCCATACTGCAGGGTACCTTTTTGTTCTATTGATGGTGTCCTTTGCTGTACAGAAACTTTTCAGCTTGATATAGTCCCACTTGTTCATTTTTGCTTTTGTTTCCTTTGCCCTGGGGGATATGTTCATGAAGAAGTCACTCATGTTTATGTCCAAGAGATTTTTGCTATGTTTTTTTCTAAGAGTTTTATGTTTTCATGACTTACATTCAGGTCTATGATCCATTTCGAATTTACTTTTGTGTATGGGGTTAGATAGTGATCCAGTTTCATTCTCTTACATGTAGCTGTCCAGTTTTGCCAACACCAGCTGTTGAAGAGACTGTCATTTCCCCATTGTATGTCCATGGGTCCTTTATCATATATTAATTGACCATATATGTTTGGGTTAATGTCTGGATTCTCTATTCTGTTCCACTGGTCTGTGGCTCTGTTCTTGTGCCAGTACCAAATTGTCTTGATTAGTGTGGCTTTGTAGTAGAGCTAGAAGTTGGGGAGCGAGATCCCTACCCCCCACTTTATTCTTCCTTCTCAGGATTGCTTTGGCTATTCAGGGTCTTTGGTGTTTCCATATGAATTTTTGAACTATTTGTTCCAGTTTGTTGAAGATTGCTGTTGGTAATTTGATAGGGATTGCATCCAATCTGTATATTGCTTTGGGCAGGATGGCCATTTTGACGATATTAATTCTTCCTAGCCAAGAGCATGGGATGAGTTTCCATTTGTTAATGTCCTCTTTAATTTCTCTTAAGAGTGTCTTACAGTTTTCAGGGTATAGGTCTTTCACTGTATCTTGTATTTTTAATGTTATAAATCTTGCCTTACTGCTAATAATTTTGTCTAACTCAGGTATTAATAGATATGCTCTCTTAATCATAATTGATTACTAAATTATGATCATTATTACTAGTACATATTTATCACATGCCATAATCAAGATGTAGTATATGTATTAAGATAGGAATAAAAATAAATAACATTGTTAAGAATAAACAATAAATAAATGGTCTGAATTTAGTAATGATTGTGTTTCTACCATACATTATTTACCAGTCATCAGTGTTTTGTGTTCACAGTTCTCGTGACCCGTGCAGGTGTCTTTCTGTTCTTGGAATAAAAGCAAAGTAATTTGTCTCTTAACCATCCTTATGTGGAGCCATTCTGGTATTCAATAAATCCGACTCATCATGGAGCAGATGTCTGCAGTTTTATATGCAACCACCTACATTTTCCTAAGATCCCTAAAGTTTTATTTAAAGTTTATGTTTGCTAGTAGAATAAGTCTTCTTCAGTAAAGGGAAACTTTGTCACACCAATATTTTAAAATAAAGTACCACTAATTGAAATTGAAATGACAAGGGGCAACACCAAACTTAATTTAGATCTGGTTTATCTGAGGAATAAGCTAACCAGTATTTCATAGTTATGGGATACACGCACTGACTTGGTTACCAGCCCATCCAGGTTCAGATCCACACTGTGTCCCTAACCAGTGAGTGAACTAGACGAACCACCTCTCCGGACCTGTGTCCTCATCTTTGAAAGGAATGTGGTAGTGCCTGCCTCATGGGTTTGTGGAGCATAAGGATGCCCCTGCGTGTGTGGCCGTCAGAGCAGTGAGTCCCACATTGCAAATATTCTTTAATGGTTATACATGCACCATTTGGAAGCCTCTAAATGACTAGGTAAGACCCTCAACAACAGAGGGAAGACTAAGTAATTATTTCAAAGTAGGAACTGTTGGTGAGTAGAGAATACTGAATTTCAGTTGAGATAATGTAGCCCACACCTCATATTTCCACACAGGAAATCCTAGTTCTCAAGAGAAATATCAGTCATTGAGAACTGAGAGGATGGACACCAGGGAGATGGCCATAGGAGCGATCGTCTTAATATACAGACTACATTTGGAATCCTGGGGAATTGTTCTCTTTACCATTATTTCTTCCTTTACTTCACCGGGTGTAGGCTAAGGTCCACAGATCTGATTATCAAGAACCTGTTTGTAGCCAATTCCTTGGTCCTGTTCTCTTGTGGAGTCCAATGTACAGTAAGATCTTTCGGGTGGTTTCATGCTTTCGTTGATTCGGGATGCAAATTTTGCCCCTACGTTCGCGGGGTGGCCAAGGGCGTGTCCACCGGCACCACCTGCCTCCTGAGTGTCTTCCAGGCCGTCACCATGAGCCCCAGGAATCCAGGCGGGCTGAGCTTGTCACAAGAGCGCCCAGGTACATCGTTCCTTCTGTTTTCCTGGGCTGGATCCTGGCGATGCTGGTCAATAGTTTTTCCTCTATTTTTGAGTAGCAGTGTGTGGTCCACAAAAACATCACAAACAATGAAGATTTCAGATCCTGTGCTGCTATTCGTCACGACAAAGCCACAGACTCAGTCTTTCCAGCACTGCTGTCATTCCCTGACATGTGTGCTTGGGGCTCATGCTCGGGGCCTCCAGCTGCACGGTGTCCATCCTGCACAGGCACAAGCAGCGGGTCCAGCACATTCACAGTCCTCCACCTCCTCCACATCCTCCCCTGAGTCCAGAGCTACCACCACCAGCCTCCTGGGGAGCACCTTTGTCTGTTTTTACACCCTTTCTGCCATCCTTCAGTCTTTTCTGTCTGTTACTGAAAATCCCCGCTGGTTCCTGTTGAACACCAGTACAGTAATCGTTCTGCGTTTCACAACTATCAGCCCCTTTTTTCTCGTAAGCTCTGACTCCAGGGCATCCGGGCTCTGCTTGCCTGGATAAGGAATACAAGATCCCCTCATCTTGTGAGAAATAAGCACACAATGTGCACTTGGTGATTCACTCACCCCTCTCAGAGTCCTAGGTACAATTATGAGTGGTTTACCAGAGTATGATAAATGGGACATACTGAGCATTTTCTTTGAAATTAACAATATGTTATGATAGTAATCGTAATGAAATATTAGGTAATTATGTCAATACCGATACTATAGAAGTCTTACTAATGCTTGCAGTGGAGGAGTTCAGAATTTATGCAATAATAAACACCAGCTCCTGAAATGAGGAGATTGTGAAGTCTTTGTATATGTGAGTTAAGTTTATCACAGCAGATTTCTCAGAAAGGGACTTGGCATGGAATTTTCAGAAAAGGCACATAAAAATGGATAAGCATATACCGGGTCAACACTGAAAATGAGGACAGTAGCCCTGGAGGGGAAATTCAGTCAGTGAGCAAAGCTTTGGGATCCAGTTTTTTTGTTTGTTTTTTTTGTTTTGAGAGGGCATCTCTCATATTTATTGATCAAATGGTTATTAACAACAATAAAATTCTGTATAGGGGACTCAATGCACAATCATTAATCAACCCCAAGCCTAATTCTCAACAGTCTCCAATCTTCTGAAGCATAACGAACAAGTTCTTCCATGGTGAACAAATTCTTACGTAGTGAATAAGTTCTTACATGGTGAACAGTGCAAGGGCAGTCATATCACAGAAACTTTCGGTTTTGATCACGCATTATGAACTATAAACAATCAGGTCAAATATGAATATTCGTTTGATTTTTATACTTGATTTATATGTGGATCCCACATTTCTCCCTTTATTATTATTATTATTTTTTTTTTATATATATATTTTTTTATTGAAGGGTAGTTGACACACAGTATTACATTAGTTTCAGGTGTACAACACAGTGATTCAGCATTTATATACATGATAATTCTAGGTACCAGCTATCACCATACCAAGTTGTTACAATATTTTGACTATATTCCTTATGCTATACATTACATCCCGGTTACTTATTTATTTTACAATTGGAAGTGCATATATATATATATATATATATATATATATATATATATATATATATTTTGTGAGGGCATCTCTCATATTTATTGATCAAATGGTTGTTAACAACAATAAAATTCTGTATAGGGGAGTCAATGCTCAATGCACAATCATTAATTCACCCCAAGCCTAATTTTCGTCAGTCTCCAATCTTTTGAAGCTTAATGAACAAGTTCTTACATGGAGAACAAATTCTTACATATTGAATAAGTTACATAGTGAACAGTACAAGGGCAGTCATCACAGAAGCTTTCGGTTTTGCTCATGCATTATGAACTATAAACAGTCAGTTCAAATATGAATATTCATTTGATTTTTATACTTGATTTATATGTGGATACCACATTTCTCTCTTTATTATTATTATTTATAATAAAATGCTGAAGTGGTAGGTAGATGCAAGATAAAGGTAGAAAACATAGTTTAGTGTTGTAAGAGAGCAAATGTAGATGATTAGGTGTGTGCCTGCAGACTATGTGTTAATCCAAGCTAGACCAGGGCAATAAAACATCCACGGATGCAGAAGATTTCTCTCAAAACGGGGGGGTCAGGTTCTAAGCCTCACCTCTGTTGATCCCCAATTTCTCCCCTGATGGCCCCCCTGTGACTGTGCCTGTCTTAGGTTGTTCCTCCCTTGAGGAATCTTACCCGTCTCTGGCTAACCAGTCATCTTCCGGGGCCATACAGGGAAATGTAAAGTTGGTAAGTGAGAGAGAAGCCTTATTGTTTGAAAAGGTTAGCTTTTTACTTCTTTGCAGATTTATGCCCTGTGGCTTCTATGCCCAGCATTTGTCTTGAAGTATCTTTACCACTTGGAGGAATTATGATACTGGGATCCAGTTTTAAGTTTTGTACATTACATCCTTACAGAGGCCTTAGTCCTTTGTTTGAAATAGGATGCTATAAAGGGCGATGAGCATGTTTAAACTTTTTCAGGGGGAAATGGCCATTTGAACTGTAGTGGGGCAAAGGTGAGCCTAAAATTACAACTTCACTGGATTTTAAATGACATCAGGTGAGTGTGACAATTTCAAAAGATGTGAATAGCATGGTGTTGGGATCTACAGAAGGTTTCTTCTCTCTTTTGTGAAGATGACTTGACCACGTTGGCAAGAAGGGTTTGGAGGGCACCCTCATGTCTCCAAACTGATGGGATTTGTTTATGGTGGAGAAGTCCATGAAATTTGGAGCACTGTAGGGAGAGCCACTGGAAAGGGAAATACCTGAATCCTGTCTGTTTATGTGGAGTTCATGGCTCCTTGGTTTTCAGGGAGCAGAGTGCATATTTCCTCAATTTTAGGAGAGTTTTTTTAAATATAGTTTTCTCTGTATTTACATTCTGAAGCTGATGCAAAGTATTGCGAATTCAACAATTAGAAAATGAAAGAATTATTTTGGCCTGATGATTTATATATATTGGACCTTGTAACAGAGAAAAACCCTTTTTTTTAGCTCACATGAGACACTTAAATATTTGCCTCAAATTAGATCACAAAGATCACAAATTAGATCACACATACCT
Source organism: Manis pentadactyla (assembly GCF_030020395.1). NCBI lineage: Eukaryota > Metazoa > Chordata > Mammalia > Pholidota > Manidae > Manis > Manis pentadactyla. The sequence goes on along the minus strand of NW_026644588.1, from coordinate 5,057,973 downwards.
ACAATTGTGTATGTTTATATGCATGTGTACATATATGTGTGTGATATGCATATTTATGTGTAAGTATACATATACATATAAAGTCAGTCATGTTTGTTATCCATCAATCAATATATGGGAAACTCATACATTAAGTTTGAAACAGTACTAATCAGTCTTATCTAATCTCAAAGTGTATGTTATCTGATGTGTACAGTGCCAGGCTAATTATGTAATTGTGCAAATTCCGTAAAATATATATTTTATTTTGCTACTTTGTTTTATTTTGCCACATTTCTTGAAAAAAATTCAGTAATTATAGGAAAACATGTTTATTTATAAAATGAGGACAGTCCGTTTAAGTTTAATATAATAATTGGCTCATCTGCATTATCAGTAGAGTTTGTTTTTTTATTTTAACAATGCTAACTTACTCCCTATTAATTTTTAAATGTGATTCTACATTGTCATTCTATATTATCAATGACCCCTTTTCTTTGGAAGTTGTAGACTCAGTATTTGTTAGTTTTTCTTGGAAATTTCAGCATCCATTTATTTAAAAACTAATCACAGTTTCATTTTACTTAATAGAACTAAACCCCACTTTTACAATTCAAGGACATTACAACCCTAGACTGTGGACAGAGCCCACATGTGGATTGGTGAATTGCATTTGAAAACCTTGAAGACACAGATCCATGTCATAAGTGCACAGCTCAGTGAAAGTCCACAAAGGGAACCCATTTCTGTACTCAGTTTCTAGACCAACCAGCAGAGTATTGTCAGACCCAGTTGCTCCCTGCACTGCCCCCACTCACCACCCCAGGGTAACCACTGCTGTGACAGCTAACAGCAGAGATCACTCTCGCCTGTGTTGCAATGACACATTCAGTCTTGTGTAATTGGCTCTTGTCATCCCTTACGTTGTCTGTGAAATTGCTGCTGCTTGTTATCGATCATTCATTCTCAGCGCTGTATTGGATTCTGCTGTGTGCATATAAACAATGAAACCATGCCACTGTTAGTTGGCATATGGGTGTTTTTCATTGGGGACCATTAGGAATAATGTTGGTATGTAAATTTAGAACATGTTTTGATGATGAACATACAAATTTCTGTTGGCTACATATGTACAGTGGGATTGCTGGGTGACAGGTTTTGGAGATGGTGCCAGAGGGGTTCAGAAAATGTACAAATTTCCACACCCACCAGCAGTATGGGAGATTCTTGGTTTGTCTGCATCCTGGTCAGCGCTTTCAGTTTTTATGGTCTTTAGTTTAGAATTCTGGTTGCTGTGTGATGGTACCAAGGAAAGACTTAATTTGCATTTTCTTGATTATTATGGAAGTTCAGCATATTTTTGCATATTTATTAGGAATTAGGTAACCTTTTTTGAAGTAGGTGTTTGTTTATTTTGGCCTATTATGTTTTCTTCTTATTGATTTGTAGTAATTCTACACATCTGGTGGCCATGCTCCCCTTCTTGGTTCTCTGTTTCTCTTACACTCTCTCTGTCTCTGTCTTTCTATGTGTATGTGTCTTTTCATGAAGAGAAAGTCTGAATTTTAATGTAATTTGATATTTCCTCCTTTATATGAGATTGGTGTCCTTTAAAAAGAGACCCTGTTTAAGAAATGCTCTTCTATGACCACGCAGATGTTCTCCTTTATTATTAAAACTTTACATAGCTTTAGAATTCAGATCAGTAATCTATGTGGAATTGATTTGTTGTGTATATAGTCAAGGAATTATATTTTTTTCTGACACACAAACACATTTCAGTTCATTCCAAAGATGTGATGAACTCATCGCCTCTCCCTTGGCCCTGTCTTTCCTGTGAAGTCTCCTGTGTCTCTGTCTTTAAAGTTCCCCAGCACCATGTGACCAAGGTCAGTCCTGGTGTCAAAAATCTTCAGTGGATCATTTTACTCAATCAGTTATTCCCAGATTTTAACAGGAACAGTGCACCCAGTTGGGAGACAATTTGCCATAGCCTCTCCATTGTCTTCATATCTTGTATCCCATTCTGTTTAAGACTATCTTGCACGGAATTTTATCTAACAGCCTTGATTCCTGCCCATCTTGGGGTCAAGGGGAGATTAACAGCTGACCAATATAATACAAATAATGCCTTCCTTGGAGGCAAAGGTTGGGCTGTTAAACCTCCTTGAAAAGACTGGGGTTTCTTGAACTTGAAGTTCTCTAGCTGTGACACAAACCTACTATGTGTGCAGCATCTACCTGGACATATTTGCATGGCCCCCATGGGAGCAGTGGGAATGGATGTGAACGCAAAGCTCTTGCTGCCTGTCGTGCCAGGAACATAATGCCTTTTGTCTCAGTTCTGGGAGTCTGTCTTGTGCCAGCATCCATGAAAGGCTAACTTGTTGGTTTTCAGTGGGGTAAAATCTTACACATTTTTTTTTATTTTATTTTAAATAATTATTTTTTATTGAAGGGTAGTTGACGCACAGTATTACATTACATTAGTTTCAAGTGTACAACACAGTGGTAGAACATTTATATACATAATTCTAGGTTCCAGCTATCACCCTACCAAGCTGTTACAATATCTTGACTATATTCCTTATGCTATACATTACATCCCAGTTACTTATTTATTTTACCATTGGAAGTCTGTCCTTTTTTTTTTTTTTTTTGTGAGGGCATCTCTCATATTTATTGATCAAATGGTTGTTAACGACAATAAAATTCTGTATAGGGGAGTCAATGCTCAATGCACAATCATTAATCCACCCCAAGCCTAATTTTCGTCAGTCTCCAATCTTCTGAGGCATAACAAACAAGTTCTTACATGGAGAACAAATTCTTACATAATGAATAAGTTACATAGTGAACAGTACAAGGGCAGTCATCACAGAAACTTTCGGTTTTGCTCATGCATTATGAACTATAAACAGTTCAAATATGAATACTCATTTGGTTTTTATACTTGATTTATATGTGGATACCACATTTCTCTCTTTATTATTATTATTTTTAATAAAATGCTGAAGTGGTAGGTAGATACAAGATAAAGGTAGAAAACATAGTTTAGTGTTGTAAGAGAGCAAATGTAGATGATCAGGTGTGTGCCTGTAGACTATGTGTTAATCCAAGCTAGACCAGGGCAATAAAACATCCATGTATGCAGAAGATTTCTCTCAGAACAGGGGGGGTGAGGTTCTAAGCCTCACCTCTGTTGATCCCCAATTTCTCACCTGATGGCCCCCCTGCGACTGTGCCTGTCTTAGGTTGTTCCTCCCTTGAGGAATCTTACCCGTCTCTGGCTAACCAGTCATCTTCCGGGGCCATACAGGGAAATGTGAAGTTGGTAAGTGAGAGGGAAGCCTTATTGTTTGAAAAGGTTAGTTTTTTACTTCTTTGCATATTTATGCCCTGTGGCTTCTAGGCCCAGCATTTGTCTTGAGGTATCTTTACCACTTGGAGGAGTTATGATACTCGGTAAATTTGATATGAGGCACGAATTCTATTTAAGGGTTGTAATTAGGAAGGAAGAAGAAAAGCTATAGAAGTAGCAGACGGAAGAAAACATGGGAAGATTGATTATTTCTTTGACATATCTTCGAATCTTACATATTTTAAACCTTGGCAATGAGGATGGGATAGTGACTGAGCCGTACAAGGAATAGCCTTTGTGCATTTTTGCAGGAGCAGAGGGAAGCCAACTTGACGAGGTAGTGGGGCCTATCTCAGTGTGTTTGGGCTGCTGTTAAACACTTCCATAGACTTGGCGGCTTATAAACAACAATTGGTATCTCAGTTTTGGAGGCTGGAAGTCTGAGATCGGGGTGCCAAGCATGGTCAGGTGAGGGTCCTCTTCTGGGTTGCACACTTCTTGTTATATCCTCAGAAGGCAGAATGGGGCAAGGGTATGCTCTTGGGCCTCTTTTTAAAGGACACCAATCTCATTCATGAGGGGGTGTTCTCAGGACCTAATCGTTCTAAGGCTCGCCTTCCTCATACCATCACCTTAGGGGTTAGTATTAAATATATGAGTTTTGAGGGGACACAGACCATAGCAAGACCTCCTGGAAAAATTCAACATCCTGTTGTTTCTACAGCAGAATACAGTAAGACTTTGTGTGTCATATATTTGTGCTTCCCCATCCTATAAGTGCCAGAGGGGATTATGTCAATCAGGTTGAGGTATAGGTAGAGAAGTGTTACTTTCATTTGCCACCAGTGGGTGTTCAAAGATTAAAGTCAAGTGCTACTAATATGTGATGGACGAGGTTTTCACTGAATAATGATATCCTCTTTGTTGGCAAGTTGGAGGCCTCAGTGTCAATAGTCCTGTCTAAGGTGTCATCACCTCTCTTTAGTAGGTGTAGCTGATAAAACCTGAACACATTCAGAGTCCTGTCTTCCGGGGAGTTTACTGGGACTCTGCGGGCAGACAGATTTGCAATGCACAATCCTTCCAGCAGTGAGGCAGTATACAGACTCCACCGCAGTCACAGTCCCATCCCCAGGGATGGAAATTCGGAGGCGGGGTATGTAGGGGTCGGAGGTGGGGGCTGGGGGCTGATCTGTGGCTCTGCGGACTTAGAGGACCAGCACAGACAGAAGACATTCATGCAGAGATCTGAGAATTGAATAGTAACCGCTCAACTGTACGGTTTAGGCAAAGTCTTGGTAGGAAAAAAAAATGTGTTCGGTTGTCTCTAATTTTCCAGGAATGCTTAAGTGTAAAAAAGGAAGGTTGGGGATTTGTGCAGGGACGGTCCAGTTACGAGATTCACTGGCCATGAAGACCAGCCAGCCCGAAGGGCTGAGTTTCATCTACAGGGTACAGCAAGTCACCACCTTTCTCTAGACCTCGGCATAATAAGGAATGGATCAAAGACTCACTCCTTCCTTCACAGCACAAAGTCGTTGTGGGCGTGCATTCGACAAGCTAAAACCTGCAGAATGTCGTAATCCCTACCTGACGTCATGAATTCTTAGCCACGCATGCGCAGGAATTTTCTTCGAGAGTCGTAGGACAGGCTTACACGCCCTCTCAGGCCTGCCCTCATTGGCTAGAAGCAACTGCTCGTCTAGGCCCTTTGCGGCTATGTGGGCGGGGCAATCTTGGTCGCTAAGGTACCGTGTACTTCCGTTTCCTTGCCCCGCCTCCTGGACTCGGCGAGCGTAATCTCGTTCCTTCGACCAATGGCAAATGGGAAGTGGGCGGGAGTTCGCTTGTCCGGACCAACGAAACGCGGGTCCCCTCGGAGGAGCGCGGCCAATGACTGCAGGGCAGCCCCTGTGAAGTGGCCCTGGCGCCCCCACGTTCGCCTTTCCTCCTCCTCCCCTCCTTGCCGCTCCGTAGCCCTGGTTCAGCACGGCGCCGGCCGTAGTCTGACAGGAACTGCACGGAGCCAAGATGGCGGCGGCCGACGGCGACGACTCGCTCTACCCTATCGCGGTGCTCATAGACGAGCTCCGCAACGAAGATGTTCAGGTCGGGAGGCCACGGGGGAGTTGGGGAAGGTGGGAAGGGGGACATGGGAGCACAGGCCGCCCTCGCGGAGAAGGCTTAGAGTTCGCTGGGAGTGGCGGAAGGGGCGGCGGCCAGTCGCTGTCCAGCTCTCATCTGCCCGGAGTCCCCGACTCCGATGATACGGCCCCCGTGATTGGAAGGGAGCCAGGCCAGCCTGGATGGTCCTGGGCCCCCGAGTGCGCGCGGCGGCCCGGCGCCGGAGAGCGCGCGGTCAGGGAGGGGTCGGCCTGCCGGGTGGGGACGAGGCAGCTCGGTGATTGGCGGCAGCTTCGGAATGATTCCCGGGTGTTCGGGAGGCGCGTGGCCCGCTCGGCGTGGGGGAGGGGCCGCCTGGGTGGTCGGACCCGGGTGGGTTTTCCGGGTTTTGGCAGCTTGGCGTCTGCGGTGTAGGGTAAAAAACTCCATAAATGAGGCTCGAGAGATGAAGGCTGCCTTTCCAATTTCTGTTCTCTCTCTTCCTGCAGTTGTGGTGTAGGTCACCGAAGGGGAGGGGGCGCCGAGAACACCCCGCTCCCGGGACGGCACCACATAAACTTAAGGGGAGAATGGCTGAAGGAATTCGGGTGGAAACCCGCCCAGTTGTGGGATCCTCCCATTGACTGGGAGGTGGTCAGCTTACTAGACGGGCTCACACTTCTGGTGGGTAGGTTGGGGTGACTAGGGGCCTTGAGTGCGGCTGGCGAGAGGGATTGAGAAGAGCTAGGATTGCAAGGCTTGACTCTTCCATCTCCAGCTTCCGCTCACCCTGTGACGTTGTGCAGATTATTTTACCTCTCTGGGCCTGTTTTCCATGAAATGTTGGCCAGTAATAGTCAGCCTCATTGGGTCGTTGTGGGGGACTGAAAGAATTAATAAAACAAGCAAATTAGAGCGGTGTCTGGCTGCTGTAAGGGCCTAATAAATGTTAGCTGTAATTATTGGAAGTGGTGATTGAAGAGGTTCCATCGTCCTTTGGGTGAGCGGGTCGCATTGGGCTCAGCCTCTGAAGTTCCTGGTGCCTCTCTGGTTCTGGAATCATAGAGGCTGTAGTTCTGGCTCTTCTGCTTCATGCAGATTGACATGGGCAGTTGTTAGTCTTCCTTTTTTTTTATTTTTTATTTTGGTATCATAAATATACAATCACATGAGCAACATTGTGATTACTAGATTCCCCCCATTATCAAGTCCCCAACCACATACCCCATTACAGTCACTGTCCATCAGCATAGTAAGATGCTATAGAGTCACTACTTGTCTTCTCTGTGTTATACTGCCTTCCCGGTGAGCCCCCCCCACCAATAATGTGTGCTAAATGTAATGCCCTTTATTCCCCTTTTCCCTCCCTTTCCACCCACCCTCCCCAGTCCCTTTCCCTTTGGTAAACTGTTGGTCCATTCTTGGGTTTGGTGAGTCTGTTGCTGTTTTGTTCCCTCAGTTTTTGCTTTGTTGTTAGGCTCCACAGATGAGTGAAATCATTTGATACTTGTCTTTCTCCACCTGGCTTATTTCACTGAGCATAATACCCTCTAGCCCCATCCATGTTGTTGCAAATGGTAGGATTTGTGTTCTTCTTATGGCTGAATAATATTCCATTGTGTATATGTACCACATCTTCTTTATCCATTCATTTACTGATGGACACTTAGGTTGCTTCCATTTCTTGGCTATTGTAAACAACGCTGCAAAAAACATAGCGGGGAATATGTCTTTTTGAAACTGGGATTCTGCATTCTTAGGGTAAATTTCTAAGAGTGGAATTCCTGGGTCAAATGTTATTTCTATTATTAGTTTTTTGAGGCACCTCCTCACTGCTTTCCACAATGGTTGAACTAGCTTACATTCCCACCAGCAGTGTAGGAGGGTTCCCCTTTCTCCACAGCCTCGCCAGAATTTGTTGTTTCAGTTGTTAGTCTTTCTAAGCCTTGATTTCCTCTTCTCTCAAATGAAGTAATATCCATTCAGTAGACACCTGCCACGTATCACATGCTCAAGTTATAATGGTGACAGCAGTTGTTACACGAGAGATAAGTGTGAAACAACTGAATACATGATTAACATGTGTGAGCATTGGTGGGAAGGAAACAACAGGATGTTGTGATAGTGAATCAGTAAATATTTATTAGGCCTCTTCTGGGTAAGGCACTGTGTTTTATGCACAGGTGTACCACACGGAACCAGATAGACAAAAACTGCCTCAAGGAGCTCATGTTGTAATGAGGGAAAACAGACAATAAACAAGACCATAAGTAAACGTGTGCCATGTTAGGTGGTGGTAAGTGCTAAGGAGAAACATGAAGGTGTGTGTGTGTGTGTGTGTGTATGTGTGTGCATTTTTTAAAGGATGGTCAAGGAGGGCCTTGCCGAGAAGGGAATTTTTGAGCCAAGTGTCAGAGGCAAGAGGATAGTCGCGAAGCTCTCGGGGCGGAGTGCCCAGCAAGCACTGAGCGTGGTGGGAAAGGTCCATTTAAGTAGGTCAGTCAGGGAAGGCTTTTCTGAGGCTGCAGCATTTAAGGTGAGACTGGAGGAAGGGGCCAGCTCCGGGAAGAGCGTGGGGAAGAGACCAGACAGGGAGTGGTAGTAATTCTCAACCCACAGGGGTTTCTGCTCATCGGGGGGGCATGTCTGGAGACATTTTTGGCTGTCACCACTGGGGAAGTGCCCCTGGCACGTAGTGAGTAGAGGTCGAATGCTGCTCAACCTCCTTGGGAGCCACAGGACAGTCCCCGCAGCAAAGAGTTACCTGCCCCAAAGTCTGTAGGATAAGGCGGAGAAAAACTGTTTGAGGCAAACTTAGTGGCCTGGAAAAGACCAGTGTTATTTGCCTTACAGTTCTGGAGCTCGGAAGTGTGACTCTGGTCTCACTGGACTAAAAACCCAGGTGTCAGCAGGCCTGTGCTCCTTTCCGCGGGCTGTCGGGGGAGTCTGTTTCCTGGCCTCCTCCAGCCTCTAGAGCGTGCCGGTATTCCTTGGCCTGTGGCCCCCCCACCCTCCTGAGAGCCAGCCGTGTTGCAGCTGTGAGCATTCTTCTGCAGCCACACCTCCCTCTGATCAGCTAGGAAGGGGTCTCTGATTCTAGGGCTCTAGGTGATTAGATTGGGCCCACCTGGGTAACCCGGGTAACCCAGTCTGATCGCCCCATTTCAAGGGCCTTAACCTTGATGCTTCTGCCAAGGTCCTTTTGCAGTGGAAGGTTAATATACAGGTTCTAGGGATTAGGGTGTGGACAGCTTGGGAGGCTATTCTGCCTACCAGAGTTGCCTGTAGTTGGAAGGGGGAAAATGATAGTTTGAGGAGGATGAAGTGCCTTAAAATTTCTTTTTTTACAAAAGTAATTTAATTTCCTTTTTATTCTCTTGTTAATTTTACTATTTTTGCATTGAAGTCTGAAGGGGAACTACTCGATCAACAAATATTTATGCAGTACCAGGTGTGTGGTAAGGATTGATCTGGGTAATGGGACAACAGCAATGAACAAAGCAGACAAAAATCTGCCCTCATGGAGCTAACTTTGTTGTGTAGATAGTCAAGGAACAGACAGGTGCCATGTAGAGGAGGATAGATGGTTGTAAGTGCAACGGAGAAAAATAAAGCAGGCATGGGGAGGACAGGAGAGTGTTACAGTTTTAGATAGAACAGCTGGGGGGAGGGCCTTACAAGGTGTCATTTGAGGGGAGATGTGACAGGAGGGAGCAGGCCCTGCAGATATCTGGGGAATAGCATTCCAGGCAGAGGAAGCAGGTGTAGAGGTCCTGAGGCAGGAATATATAGTGTGTGTTCTGGGAGCAGCAGGAAGGCATGTGTGGCTGGAGCCAAGGGAACCAGCTGTTGTGGGAGGTGAAGATGAAATGGACTGTCTTAGAAGGATCTTGTGAGCCATCCCTTAAACCAGGGATTGGCAAACAGCCACCAGTGACCCTGTGATTTTTTTTTAATACATGTTTTATTGAAAACAGACACACCCATTTGTTTACATAATGTCTATGGCTATTTTTTGTGCTACAACAGCAGGACAGAGTTGAGTCGTTACAACAGAGATGGTCTGGCCCCTTAAAGCCTAAAATGTTAACTACCTGGCCATTTACAGGAAAGATTGCCAACCTTCAACTTAAACCATCTCTGTATCAACCCCCCCACCCCCACCCCTTGTTACCAGGTCTGTGGGAATTTTTCTAGGCATGAGCTGTCCAGTGCATTAGCCCCTTATATGTGGCTGTAGAACACTTGAAGTGTGCCTAGTTTGAATTGAGATGTGCTTGTAAATACATACCAGAGTTCCAAGACTTATGACAACGGAGAGTGTGGAAGATCTCAGTAAAGCTTTTTATGTTGGTTACATGTTGAAATGATATCTTTGGTATAGTGGGTCGAATAAAATATATTAATATTAATTTCACATTTTTCTTACTTTTATAAACATGCCACTAGGAAATGTGAACTTACACAGATGGCCTGTATTTATAGTCCGTGTTGTATGTATTGGAGTGCACCAACTCCAGCTCATGCTCTATTCATATATAGAGAAAGAAAGTGGGCTTTTATCGTTTGAACACTAAATATTTTGTTCTGCAACTTGCTCTTTCCACATAATATTTCCTCCAAATCTTTCCATGCATTTACATACAGGCCTGCATTTATAAGAGCTTTCACATTTTCCCAAAAATCAGGGATGCAGACATTCAGTAGTCAGCATGTGTTCGTGTCTGTGGGCTTTCTGAGGACAGGGCTTGGCTCTGATTCATCTCTAAGGATTCAGTGCCCAGGGCAGGCCTGAGAACAGAGGCCAGGTGATTCGGGAGCTCAGAAAGGATTGAATAAATATGAGCACTAGCTTACCTTTATTGGGTACGTCCTCTGTGCCAGCCACTGCAAAAAGGCAGCGCATTTATGAGCTTACTGAGTTCTCACAGCCACACTTTGAAGTAGGACGGGTGCTTACCTGCGTCTTTCAGGTGAGGAAATTGAAACACAGTGAAGGTAAATAACTTGGGCAGACCTGAGGGCGAAATCGGATTTGGGGTGGGCAGAAGCTTGCTGGCTATATCCACGTCCCAGATGTTTTGATTGGTCTTTAGTGAGACAGTTTAGGACGCTAGAAAGAACATGGGATTTGAAATCCTGTAGTCTTGATTCATTTGTTCGGCGAGTATTTATTCAATACCTTTTATGTGCCAAACTCTGTTAGATGCTAGGACGCAGCAGGGACCCAGACAGCAGAGCTGCAGCCCTCACAGGGCTTACATTCCAGTGGAGGAGACAGATGGCAGGTCTATAGTGTGATGTCAGTGGCAGTCATTGCCGTTTGGAAAGGTGAGGCAGGGGACAGAGCAAGCCCAGGGCTGCTGTGTGAGATAGGGAGGCTAGGGAAGGCCTCTCTGAGGAAGTGGTACTGAGCCAGAGGCCTTGAGTGGAGTGAGGGAGAGTGGATGTCGGGCGTTAGAGCACTCTGAGCAGTTGGTGCCAAGGCCCTGAGGTGGGAGCATGTCCGTGTGTTCAGAGGACAGCACGAAGGCCGGTGTGGCTAAGGCAGCCTGAACGGCAGAGTGGTGGGAGGTGGGGGCTGGTGGGGGACTAGAGCAAGGGAGCCCTGCTGCCGCGAGGCAGCAGCTTCAGTGGGGTGCCAGGAGCTGTAGCAAGGCTGTGCGTCGAGGGCTGTCGTGTTCTGAGTTAATTGTAAAGGATCCTCTGGGCTGAGGAGGGGCAGGGCAGAGCATCCAGCCCAGTGCTGGCCCGTAGGTGGGGAGAAGTGGTTAGATTCAGGCTGTGTTGAGGAGGAGGGCTGTTGGGATTTGTGGAATGTGGTGGGAGATGAAGGACGGGAGTCAAGGAAGGCTGAGGTTTGAACCCCAGCTCGGCCGTTTGCTCCCTGCGTGTCCCTGGACCAGTTCCTTCCCCTGGCCCAGATTCCTCATCTGTGAGGTGGGGATAATGATGAGGAGGCAGCGTCTTCCTGGTTGTGAAGGTGCAGCAGAAATGGCTTAAGTGGCTGGCCATGGTCAGGAAGTAATGACCTTGTTCAGTTGCCCTGGTAGATAATGATTTTACCCTTGGGCAAGAGGGGTACAGAGATTGCACCCACCCTTGCCTGAGGGGCCCCCAGCCAGCAGGAGCCAGAGTCTGGACTGCAGTGTCCATGGGTGGCAGCTCCGACTTCTGTGGGGACTTGGTGCCGCAGAGCTTAGAAATGAGGCTGCCCTCTGAGAATTCAAACTGAAAAAGAGAACTTGGAAGGGTGGCAGTGGAGAACATGGGTTCCAGCTCCAGGCCCTGCTGGGACTCACCAGGTGACCCGTGTTCCCCTCTGGGCCTTACTTTTGTCCTGTGGACACCCGGGGCCAAGGTGGTGTCTGCTCTCAGGTTGTGACAGGAATTGTAAGCAAGAACGTGCTGGCACATAATGAGCCCTCTCTCATGGAAGTTGGGCTTTTATAAACTTATATTGTTACTATTTAAGCGTTCCAAAGTGCTCAGCACACAGGTTCAGGAATCACTAGTTGGCAAGAGTCTGCCCTTTGTCTTCACAGTGCCAAGTCACCTTCCAAGTGGGGGATCAGGCACAGCTCTAAGTAACGTGGTGCCAGGCCATCTGCCATGACATGTGCGTGTTGGTGCTTACATTTCTAATGAGTTAGGGACTTACTTTTTTTTTCTTCCCTGTGTTAATTTACCTTTTTCTTTCCCTTGCTCAGGATATGTAAATACACATAAAATAATCCTAAGAACAGCAAGTGACACTTGCCTGTGTGTTTTCCTTATTTGATCATCCCAGCAATGCTTGAGGCAGGCATAGTTGTAATTCCCATTTTACTGTGGGGAAGCCGAAGCCCTAAGGTGCCCAGGACTCTACCAGGGATCCTTAGCTAATGAGTAAAACCAGAGAGCGTGTTCATTCTTGTTTAAAAAAAGAAACAAAAAAACCCAAATGCCACAGAAACAGAGATGGTGATGCCGGTTTCTATCCTCAGCAGTGCTAAAGGATCATCGGTGGGGTCTTAGTTTTTCACACTCTTTCACGTTACATTCATTTAAAAGTGTGACCCTTCGTGGAGTGAGGAGGAAGAATGTGCAGGCTGTGGGAGTTTATGGGAGGTGCGGGGGCACTCCTGTCAGTCCCTGAGCGTCTCCCCGGTGGAGGCTCCTGTAGAAGCGCGCATCACAGACCCGGCCATCCCGTTAGCAGCCGCCCGCTGTACCTGATAGTAACCATTTGGAGCGTATTCCTCCAGGTGCTGCTTTTCTCTGGGCCCTAACTGTGCCAGGCGCTGTCCTGGGTTCTTGGAACCCAGGGTGAAGAAGAGACCTGCCCTGTGAAACACGCACCCCAGAGGGGCAGGAGAATCCATGAACGAAGGTGTTGGGTCAGAGTGTTGAGTGGAGCAGAGTGGCGGAGTGTGCTGTTTCCCTGGAGTCCCCACGTGGTGATGGTTGGGCAGAGGCCTGGAGAAGGTGCTGGGGAGCCCTGGGCCGTGTGGAGGAGGAGTGTCTTGGGCTAGGAGATGGCAGGTCAGCCCCTGTGAAGGCCTGGGCTGAGAGCGCATGCGGCCTGTTTCGGTTTGTTTGGTTACACCAAGGAGAGCACGGTGACAGGAGCCGGGGAACGCTGGGGTGGACAGTGAGAGCGGGTTGGCAGATGGCCGTGTTGGGCCTTGTAGACCAGAGCCAGGCCTTTGGGTTTTACTCATATTGTGAAGGGAAGGTGGACTACCTGGGGGGTCACATTGCACCCTGGTGTCTGGGAAGCTATGTGGATTAAATGCAAGTGGGGTTTTAAAAGGTGGGTAGCACAAGTACCAAATGATTTCACTCATCTGTGGAGTATAAGAACAAAGAGAAAAAATGAAGGAACAAAACAGCAGCAGAATCACAGAACTCAAGAATGGACTAACAGGTACCAAAGGGAAAGGGACTGGGGAGGATGGGTGGGAAGAGAGAGATAAGGGGGAAAAGGGGGCATTACTATTAGCAGACATAATGTAGGGGATGGGGGGCATGGGAAGGGCTGTGCAACATAGAGAAGACAAGTAGTGACTCCATAGCATCTTACTATGCTGATGGACAGTGACTGTAATGGAGTATGTGGGGGGGACTTGGTGAAGGGGGGAGTCTAGTAGCCATAATGTTGCTCATGTAATTGTACATTAATGATACCAAAAAATAATAATAATAAGTAAAATTAAAGGTGGGTAGTAGTTCTGTGTGTGGAGGTAGTATTAGGAAGGGAGACTATGTCTCTGGGCTGGGCTGTGTTCTGAGGGCTGCTGGGTGCAGTCCCAGCCCTGGGTGAGAAGTGCTTTCATGAAACCATGTACGTGTAATATAATGGGTGCTTGATGGGAACATGCCCCGGGGGACAATGCACAGGGAAGGTTTTTAGGCCAGTGACACGATCAAGATAAAGGTTTCTTACTGATACTGATAGCTGCTCTGTCAGAAATGTGTTAAGAATCCAACCAGCAGTTGGTTAAACAAATAAGGGTTATGTCCAGTAGCTCAAGGGTATCACAGAATTGGGTCAGAGTATGTATGCTGTTCTTTTGACCTGCCTCTGTGGTCACAAGATTGCTGCAGCCCCTGCTGTCATGAAGTCTTTGCAAAACCCCCTGAGAGTGGGACTGACTCAGGACAGAGGCTTCCTATCTTCCTCCCTTTGATCAAGGAGGAGAATCTGTCCTGGAAGCTTCTTGGCTGATTTGCCCTCACATCACTTTCATCCAGAACTAGGTCATATGCTGAATTAATTGGGCATAATAGGAAAACTCTAAGTAAATGAGGCTTAAATGAGCTTAAAGTTATTTCTGACTCATGGAAAAAGTCTGGTGGCAATCCAAGCTGGTGTGGCACCCTGTGGTGTTAGGGTTACAGACTCTTACACATTGTACTCTGCTTGCATGTCTTCCATCCTACCCTCCCCATCCCTAGGTTGCCTCAGGGCCCCAAGATGGCTACTGAAACCACAGCCATCATGGCCCCATTCCAGGCAGGAAGAAGGGTGTGACCCTAGATCTTCAAGTCTCACACACTGTTCCCACCTGTTTCACTAACTAGACATTGGTCTCATGCTCACATCTACATGCCAAGGTGATTCAGAGATGTCTTCCAGGGGGTCTTGCGCACAGCTGGAAACCGGGGGTTTTGAGTGGCAACATAGCCCAGTGCAGGAGCTCTTGAGCTGGGGCCCATCCAAGGTTCCAGGGCAGGTCCGTGAATTTGAATGGGAAAAATGACATCCTTATTTTTGCTAACCCCTAAATCAGATTTAACTTTCCTTCTCTTAGGAATCGTGATCTTCCTGTAGTGCAGTGAGCACAGTGCTAGCAGAGAACTGTGACTCTGCTGGGGACAGCACGCCTGTGGTCATGCCTCACCGCCACTTGGCAGCTGCTCCCGGTGGTGGTTATGCCCACCCCTGCTTCAAAACTGTGGCCATCACTGGGCCTGCTAAGAGAGTCCACATGCCCACCCTGCCCCCAGTTAAAAAGAGCAGAAAGCAGACACGTGAATGATGGTACAGGCTGAGAGCCAGGTGGCTGGGCTTCAAGCCGTGAGGTGACTTAACTTCCCCGCTCCTTTGTTTTCTGTGCCGTACAGTGGGTGATTCTGTACTTGCCTCATGCAGCTGTTGTGAGGATCTAATGAGTTAAAACATCAAAGCACCTAGCACGGTGCCTGGCACGTAGTCAGTGCCGTGGACACGTTTGCCATTGTTATTCCATCACTGAGAGCGGAGGGGAAAGAGAGGTCGGCGTGCTCTAGCCGGCTGCCGCGTGTGCCCTCGGTACCGGCAGGGTCAGGTGCTGCCAGCAGGGCGAGGCTGCTGCAGCTGCGGAACTAGAGCCTCTGGCAGGGCAAGGGTGCTCCCAGTTCCCGTCATTTTGTGCGGAGAGTCACCTGAGCATAGGCCGTATAATCGCCACCCCGCAGATAGGACTGCCGAGGTGTGCGGTGGCCCAGGACCCCACAGCTAATGTGGGAAGTAGCGCTACACCGAACGAAGCAGCTGACATGCTTCATGAACCCAAACCAGAATCTCCTAGGACAGCACAAGTGGGGGGGCGGGGGGGGTGGGGGGAACTGTTCTCCTGGGCCCAGCCCTAAGGCATTTTTCCTAAAGGGCAGTGTGGTGCTGAGATGAGGAGGGTTCCTGTCTTGGCTCTGCTGCTTTCCAGCAAGTGACAGCTTCTGTGTGCAACCCCACCTTTGAAAGGGGGATCCAGTAACGACATGTGTGTACACGTTCTGAGGGTCACGTGTAGGTTAATTCTCCGTGTCCAGCACTTGAATGCTGCCAGGCACATAGTGAGCAATCGAGAAGTGTAAGCTGCCTTTGTTGGCATTGTGATTGTTCTCCACCAGCGTCCCATTGTCCTCTGGGCTGCTGCTCACCTGCTGTGGCTCTGGCCCGGGTGTACATATCCCCACAGCACGGCTGAGAGAAGAACCCAGCGATCCAACTTGGACATGACAAAGAGGAAAACAATGGACCCCGGTGTTTTATTATGGGAAATTTCAAACATGCAGGACATTAAAGACCGTGCAAGGGCCAGGAGACCATAGCCCCTGAGCCTGCCTACTGTTACAAATGCAGTTTTATAGGGGCACAGACCTGTCCCTTGCATGTCGTCTGGGCCTGTGGTGGCTGCAGTGTTGCAGGTGCACACGTGACTAGTTGGGACAGGCCTGCAAAACTGAAAACATTAACTTTGGCCATTTACAGGAAAAGTTTATACTTAGCACCCAGACTCACCATCTATTAGTGTCTGCCATGGTTAGTATTTCATTTGTTTCTGTGCACTTACAGGCTGGGGGGCCTGGGGCCCTTGTCCTCCTCCTTCCAGAAAGAGGATTGCCCCCCTCTGCGTGCCTGGCAGTGGCTTCCTCATTTGCGCAGGCATTTCCTTCCACTCCCACAATGCCATCTCCTGTCACTCTGCAGCCCTGTGAGCCGGGACGGGAGGCCGATCAAGGGGGTCTCCACAGTGGGCTGTGCCGTCAGAGCAGCTGGGTTTGGGCCCTAGCGCCCTTGGTGCTCGCCTGTCAGGTGCCCTCACCTCCTTGGGCCTGTCTGCCCAGGGCCGGAGGACGCCGTGCTCCTTTCCCAGGAGCACGTACACCTAACAAGGGAGTGCTGGGCGGGAGCCAGGTGTGTGAGAGTGGTGGGGATGCCGCAGCAAATCACCCACAGTTCTAGTGGCTTAGCAACAGAAGCTGTGCTTGCAGTTCTGGAGGCAAGAAATGTGAAATCAGGTGTCAGCAGTGTTGGTCCTTTCAGGAGGCTCTGAGGAAGGTCCCTTCCGTGCCTCTGTCCTTGCTTCTAGCAGCTGCTGGCGACACTGTGTGGCTCCCCGGCTTCTCTCTGTCTCCTCTAAGGACACAGTCACTGGCTGTGTAGAGGAAGCCCACTGTTCCTTTATCCCCTTTACTGTCACACCACTGCTGCACTCAGCACTGACACCAGATGTGGGGGGTTTTCCCTGCCAAGCGGGTTTCCATGACACGAGGTGGGTGTCCTACGGCGCAGTTCAGTTCTGACACCAACGGAGTCAGCACAGACCCCACTGTTGAGGCCATAGCCCTCCCACTTCAGACACCTTCCCACTTTTAGTCGCAGGTAGTAGGTCCCCAGGAGATCTGTGACTTCTGTCCAACCTGGCTGTACATCGGGGGTTCCCTGAGCCTCTCCTTGGACTTGATTTTTTGCTAGAATAGCTCATAGAACTCGGGGAGACACATTTACCAGCTCATTATATAATAAAGGCTGTGAGGAAGGATGCAGATGACCAGCCATGTGAGGAGATCATAGGGCGAGGCCTAGGGAATCTCAAGTGCTGAAGCTTTTGTTCCCCCTGAAGGAGGACGTGTACACCCTCCTGGTATATGGACACGTTCACCAATGTGGAAGCTCCATGGACCCCATATTTGGGGGATTTTATAGAGGTTTTATTGCATAGGCATGATTGATCATTAGCTCAGTTTCTGATCCCCCTTCAGAGAGTGGGGGTGGGGCTGAAAATTCCAAGCTTCTAATCATGGGTTGCTCTTGGTGTCCAGCCCTCGTGCGGGAGCTCACCAGAGGTACCACATCAGAACAAAAGACTCTCCTATCACCCAGGAAATCCAAGGGATTTTAGAGCTCCATGTCAGGAACTGGGGTCAGAAATCAATTGTTAGAACAGAAGAGGCCCCTAGTGTGCTCTTAATCACTTAGGAAATTACAGGGGTTTTAGGAGCTCTGTGCAGAAGCCAGGAGCAGAGACCAGTCTATGTCTCCCCCCGCCAATTCAGGGTGTTCTCATCTTGAGATGCTTACCTAAGTACATCTGCAGAGACTTTGCTCCACGAGATGCCACAGGTGCCCCTGCTGAGGCCACTGCTTCCACTGTGATTGACTGTCCCTGTCTTGGTCACGGTCAGGGTCACTTGGTGTTTGCCATGTTGTAATTTGGCACCTTACCAAGGTTCCCCCAAGTCTGGGCTGGCTGACGGTCTCCCCTCCTCTCCGTGTTCTCTCTCAGCTTCGCCTCAACAGCATCAAGAAGCTGTCCACCATCGCCTTGGCTCTCGGGGTTGAAAGGACCCCCAGCTTTCTCATAACTGAATGTGGGGGCCAGGACTGGCACATAGCCGCTGTTCAGCCCATTACACCAGTGGTAGTAATGGGCAATAATGATGCTACCCTAGTTTCATAGCAATGTGTGGTGTGGTTTGTTCTGTCATCATCTCTGTTAGCTGGAGTCCTGGGTTTCGGTCTCTGGGCCACACACCCAAGCTGTGTGACCTTTAGAAGGGGCTTGTGTTCCCTGAGCCCACCGCCACCTCTGTAGGGGGGCTTAAGACGGCTCCAGCCTCACTGTGGTGAGGGGCACAGGGCCTGGGCGCGTGAGCACTGCCTGGGACCTGCTTGGAGGAAGCGTGCTGCCACGGGGCCACGGGCCGAGGCTGCTAGGGCAGCGCTTAGCTCGATGGTGCTGAGCCCAGGCTGACAGCAGGAGTGAGGGGAAGTCAGCCATGTGCGGGTCTGGGCAGAGTGGACTGGCAAGCAGCACTGAGGGGATCTGCTCTGCAAGACCCCACAGGTGCCCCTGCTGAGGCTGCTGCTTCCGCTGTGATTTGCTGTCATGGTCTCAGTCTCGGTCACGGTCAGGGTCATTTGGTAGGTGTTTGCCAAGTTGTAATTTGGCACCTTACCAAAGTTCCCCCAAGTCTGGGCTGGCTGACGGTCTCCCCTCCTCTCCCTGTTCTCTTTTAGCTTCGCCTCAACAGCATCAAGAAGCTGTCCACCATTGCCTTGGCCCTCGGGGTGGAAAGGACCCGCAGTGAGCTTCTGCCCTTCCTTACAGGTAACAGGTGCATGGGACTGTTGGGGGAGGCTCCTGCTCGATAAGAGAGGCCTCATTGGGGACCCGACAAGTTGCGGGGCACCGTGGGGCCGGGCAGAGGGGTCTGGAGCCCGAAAGCCAGGTTTGAATGGCATCAGCTCCAACAGTTAAAAGCTGGTGCTTTTCGGCGAGTTTCTGACCTTGACTGTTCCTCGTAGTTTTGTGTGTAAACTGGAGACAATCCTGCATGGGCCGCAGCGTTGGTGTGAGTGTAACGTGATGATTGCGCCCACTTACATCCTACCTCCGTGGGCTGCACAGTGTCCCAGACCCTTTCTCGGGAGGACTCGGTTTAGAGTCCTCACAGTGCTGCCTGTGCTCAGTGAGCGTGTGGCCGTCATCATCCGAGTTAGTCTTGCAGTGTCTCCGTAAGGCGGGCGAGACCCCTACCTCCCTTTGATAGATGCAGAACTTGAGGCGCGGTTTATTTGCTCAGGGTCATCGTCAGGAGGTGACCTGGAGGGGACATTGTCTAGTGCTGGCTGCAAACTCAGCAGCACTGGTTACTGACTTGGGGTTCACAGTCAAGCTCTGCTGCTCTAGCTGTGTTACCTCGGGCAAGGGGTTCACGTCTGCCTGCCTCTGATCTTGATGTGTTAAGTGGGCTTTGTGATGCAACCTGGTAAGAAGATTGACTACAATGCAGTGTAAAGCGCTCCTAACAGTGCCCACATGGGGTAGGTTCTGCGACTAGTCTGACTAAGCGCTCCTGCTGGGGAGAGGTTTGCAGAGCACTTAGTGTCCGGCACAGACCGCAGCACTGGCAAAGCTGTTTCCCACCTGGTATGAACTGAAGTCGCAGCTGAGGCCCAGAGTCGCAGAAGCTGAGCGCTCTGTCACCATGAGACTTCATGCCGGTCCTCCACCGTGGGCTGGGCAATGATGCTGGGGAGGAGGGAGGAGGTGCTTAGCCTGTCAGCACTTGACGCCTGGGCTCGCCAAGGCCCGCAGAGGTGCAGGGCAGGGAGGGGGGACGTGAGCTGGAGGAGTGCCGTGGCCACGTCATGTGGGCTCATGGTACACGTCTGGATTTCCGTTCAGGTTTTTCAGAAACCACTTGAAGATCGAGGGAGGGTAGTGCATGATTTCTTTTGGGCCTTGTAAAGGGTCACTTTGGATTCGGGGGTGGAGGGGGAGACTGGGTGGTCTGGGGGCAAGGGAGGAAGCAGAAGAGCCAGTCTGGAAGCTGTTGCAGATCACCCAGCAAGAGACGGCGGTGGTCCGAGGGGCTTGAGGAGGGAAGGCTGCCAGGTCTGGGGCAGAGGGGCAGGGAGCATGCGGGGCTGCGAAGGCAGTTGGGGTGGGGTGGAAGATGTACTGGCCGTTCCCGTGCATTTGGTGGTTGCCCTGCAGCTGGGCCAAGGGGTCTCCACTGGAGACTGGGTTGAAGACGAGTTGAGTGCTCAACATCTGCAGGAGACAGACAGAGACAGTGGGAAACTGAGGCTGAAGGAGCCCGGCTGGCCCGAGGTTTCTGAAGCGCTTGCTCGTGCCAGGCCTCATGCCAGGCTCCTCACAGAAAGCATTACTTCACTTCAGTCTCAGAACGATTGTCAGGACACGGGGGTGAGAAAAGAGGCTCGGAGAGGTGGAGGGAGTTGCCGCACAACCAGCCCGCAGTGGAGCCGGATCTGAACCCACCACAGGATGGGGAAGCGGACGATGGCCCCGCGAGAGGGCTGTCATAAGGAAGTGATCCTGAACCTGAACCCTCCACTTGCACTCATGCCTCCTTGGCTGGGGCACAGTGACCTGGCTCTGCCAGCCGCAAGAGAGCCTGGGAAGGGTTTTCTCTGGTTGGATTGCCACGTGCCTAGTTGAAACCAGGAAAATTAAATGCCAGCATAGACCGAGGATGTTAGCATCTCCTGCCGTGGAGGTCTGCAGCCCCCGCCGCCTCGGGGAATAGGGGATGCAGTTTGAGAAGGGCCTTCGGGTCTGACAGCAGGACAGAGCAGTTCTCTGCCCACAGCGTCATCCGTTCTGTCAGCAAAGCCGACTGAGCTCTCCCTGCTCACCTCTGGCAGGAACTGGGCACAGAGAGGGGCCAGTCCTGGACTCAGCAGAGACTCTGATAAAGGTGGTGGGAGTGGGAGGGAGCCCGGAGAAGGGGCCTGGGCTGCCTGGTCAGAAAGTCTTCCAAGAAGCAGTAGACAAACCGAATCTTGAAAGATGGAAGAGAGTTTATCTGGCTGGAGAGAAAGGTGTTCCTGTCGGTGTGCTTGAGGGCAGCGGTGGGGGCGCAGCAGGGGAGCCCCTCCCAGCCCTGTGCTCATGTGCGTGGCCTCACTCATTCTCACCGCAGCCTCGCTGGGAGGTAGAGGGATTAGTACCATCTTAGATCTGCAGAAGCGAGGTGAGAGAATAAGCTCACGGCCCTGTGTCCCACAGGCAGGCGCAGAGGTGTGGCTTGGGTGCTCTGTGCCCAGACCCCAGCCTGTGCCTTGAGCTCTCTGCCAGCCCGGGTGCAGTGGAAGCCTGACTGCTGCCAGTTTGAGGAAGCTAGGGACTGAGGTCAGCCTTGGGGTGGCACTGTAAAGCGTCTGTCTTGGTCCCACAGATACCATCTATGATGAGGACGAGGTCCTCTTGGCCCTGGCGGAACAACTGGGAACCTTCACCACTCTGGTGGGAGGCCCCGAGTATGTGCACTGCCTACTGGTGAGTCTGGAAGGTGGGAGGCCGGAGAGTGGGGAAGGAGAGTGCAGCGGAGGCCACGAGCTCCCTGCTTTACACAGCTGGGCCTTGCACACTCACTTTAATCCCGCAAGTCCATAGTGGCTGTTCAGCAACAGCAGAAACACAGTTGTCTACCTTACCATTAGCTGGGCACTGGGCTGACCAGTGCCTGGCCTTACCTGGCACCTAAAGTATAGGGCTTTGGGTTTGGAATCACACTAGGTTCTACCTCTTACTTGCAGTGTGACTTGTAAGGATTGCTTAACCTCTCTGTGTTATCCTCTCCTTACCTATAAAATTGGAGCCATTGAAACCTATTTTTATAATACACTTGCGAAACCCTTAGCACAGGACGTGGTGCATATTAAGTACTAACTAACAGGTGTTAGTTGCCGTCGTGTGATGTGTCATGAAGGCATGTCCCCCCAGTGGGCTCGGCTGGTTCCTTTCTGTAGATGCCAAGGGGTTAAGCATCTTGTGCACGGTTGCCCGGCTAGCAGGTGGCAGGACCGGCATTACAGGCGTGTCCGTTTGACTCTCCCCCAAGCCCCCACCCCACTGCCTGCCTGTGTGGCCTTGTGCTGGGTGATGGCTGGGGACAGAGATGGGCCAGTTGCTAATGGTAACTGCTGTTTGGGAGAAGGGGAGGGAGGACCCCGCTGTTGTCAGTGCTGTGGTCTGGGAAGGAGCTGTGCGGTCGCCTGGTCCCTTGACTTTCACTGCCCCTCAGACCCTGAACCCCTGCTGCCCCCTGAACGCCCCCAGTAATCCTGTATTTCATTGTTTCCAAAGATGAACATTCATATTTTGGCATCTGTACTGATGGTATCTTAAAATCACTGGCCGCAGCCTTTCTTGCTTTTAATGGTACACAAAGTAATGGTACTTAGAATTGCTGGGATTTGGGGTTTCGGCAAAAATGATAATTTTTCTTCAAACAGCATTAAGTCTAAGGAAATTTGATAGCTGCCATTAAATTCTGATACCTCAGCTTTCATCTGTGCATATGTGTATAATTGGCATGTGTGTACAGACTAAAAACTATGTGAAGGAGATCACGTCATACATTTTACACAGAACAGGGCTGCTTAACACAGGAACATGATGAGCTCCAGAGACCAGCCGGAAGGTCCCTTGAAGTTCCTGGGACTGTCTGGCCTCTGGCGTTCATCAATTTTTCTGAGGAGAAAATCTGTAGCTTTCAGCAGCTTCTCAGGGCTCAGGAACAGAAAACCCAAGGTGTTTAGAAGGCTGGGCATCCCCCACCTCTTTCTGGGGAGCAGTTCCACGTGACGTCTGGGGCTGACGTCCATGACGTCACCTCGGCTGCAGATGCGTCTTGAGGTCCCTGTGCCAGGGGATGGATGCTCAGAGCCCGGAGGTGAGTCAGGTCGAAAGGGCTGGTGCTCACTCAGCACCCGCAGCTCCTGCACCAAGTGCCCTAGGCACAGTGACCCGTCACATCCCGCTGTGGCCTTGTGAGGTGCGTGTGGGTGCTGGCCCCAGTTCACTGATGAGGAAACTGAGGCACAGACTGGCTTAAGTGAATTGCCTGAGCTGGGAAGGAGGCAGAGCCAGGATTTGAATCTGGGTCCTCACCCCTTCACCACTACCACTCCTCCATGCTGTTCTTAGAGGGCTCCAGGCTGCTCCACAGGCTGACCAGTGGGCGAAGAGGGAGGGTGGGGCCCTTCGAACCCAGAGGAGGCACCTAACCTGGTTGAGATGGGATAGGGGAGCTGTCAAGGAAGGCCTCCTGGAGGAGGTGGCAGTTAACCTGGATTTGGACAAGTCAGGAGAAATGGAAAATGACTGTTGTGTAATTTGTTAGCTCCACAAATGTGAGCAAGGACTGTGGGCTGTGGGCACCCAGCGGTGCAGCAGACCCGACCCTGGCCCTCGTCCCTGCAGTGGTGTGGTGAGATTAATCTCACGGAGACACTTGGCAGCTGTGGTGCAAGGACTGATGCTGTTCCAGCAGTCCTGAACCCTTCTGGGATTGTGGCTCCTTCTGAGAATCTGACGAAAACTCTAGACCCTTCCTCCAAGAGTACAGATGATTTTAGGGAGTTCACGCTCACCCTGTCCACTCAGGCCTTGAGAACCCCGCTCTCTGTCCTTACCAGAGGGGCCCTGAGGCAGCGGGTCCTCTGGTGCCCAGTTGCACCTGGAGGTTCCTAATCTGTTCCTTCTTGGGCACTGCCCCAGAGAGCTGATTGCTCAGGTGTCCGCTGAGATAGGCCTCCCGGGGTGACCTGCCATCACTGGCCCCGATCCACCGGGAGGGCCACTCCTGGGTTACCCGCGGGACACCCTGCACAGCCTGTCACAATGACAGGTTACCGTGAGTCCCACTTACAGTCAGCAGGTAAATACTGAGGGCGTGCCTCCCATGTGCCACCCAGTCCCTGCAGTAGCCCAGTGACACCCCCACCCCCCCACTGGAGCCCAAACCCTGCGGCAGCCACACTGCTCCTGCACTGCCATGCCGTAGCACTTCATTCTCCTTGAATCATTGTCAGCCTTCCTTAAATGAGGTTAAAAATATTTTTTTACTTGTTTTTACTTTTTTTATTGTGGCAAAATATACAAAAATTTTACCTTTTTAGCTGGCGTATGGTGGCGTTAAGTATTATTTGCATTGTGGTGTAGTCATCACCACTGTTCATTTGCAGAACTTTCCATCTTCCCAAACTGAGCCTCTGTCCCATTAACCAATAACTCCCAGTCCCTGCTTTGTGACTGGCCTGTTTCACTTGGCATATGTCTTCAAGGTTCATCTGTGTTGTAGCATTTTTCACATAGAAACATCTGACCCTTTGGGCTGCTTTTGGGGAACACATTTGCTTTCACCAGCTGTGTTCCCCTGTGGTGACAGTTCACGGAGCCAGGAAGCAGCTACCCTAGGCCACATGCCACCGTGTCTGCCTCTCTCTGTTGTCCCCTCTGTCGCCTTTGCTCATTGCCTGGCCCTGGAGGCATTTCCACTTAGGAGCTCTTTCTGCTTCTGCAACCTGTCAGGCCAGGCTGGACTTCAGACAGAGAGCTGCACACCTTTGTTGAACAGATTAGAATAAATTGGGTATCATTTGAGAATTCCTTTCCTGTGCTAGGAGCTCTGCTGGACTTTGGGTACAGAACGATGAGCCAGTCAGGTGTCCCTAAAGGAGCACAACCCCTGCAGGCTCCAGAGAGACAGGTGTGCAGCCACGAGCCCAGGGTCTCCCAGCAACATGTGTCTGAGGCAGAAGCCCGCCAGACCACAGCTGTGCGGTGCTGTGCTTTGGGGTCTCTGTGCCAGGTGGCCTGGTGTAGATCCTGGCTGGGAGCTCTTAACAGCTCAGGCAGGTTACTTGGCCTGTCTGCCTCTGTTTCCATCTCTTTAAAATGGAAATAGTAATGGGGCCTGTTCCATAGGATTCAGTGAATTAGAAGCAGCCTCCTTTCCCCAGGCTGTGACACAGCAGCCCTGTTGAGAACGCACAGCCAATAGGGGTTCTCACCAGTAGCAGGGATGATTTCTGCCCTTTGAGAAGCTGACGACAGCTGCAGCCCTCTCTGTAGAGGCCGTGTGTAATTCTGAGGCTCACGGTCCCCACTGAAGCCCCTCCAAGGACCTGTCAGTGAGGTTCTTGATGCTGGTTCTCCAGGGAGGGCATGCTGGGATGGGACGAGCAGAGACGCTTTCTGAGGAGACAGCCTATGGCGGGGGAGGGGAGGGAACCGTCTCATGACCTTGTGCTCTGTGTCACAGCCGCCCCTGGAGTCACTGGCCACGGTGGAGGAGACGGTGGTGCGGGACAAGGCGGTGGAGTCCTTGCGGGCCATCTCGCACGAGCACTCGCCCTCCGACCTGGAGGCCCACTTTGTCCCCCTGGTGAAGCGGCTGGCGGGCGGCGACTGGTTCACCTCCCGCACTTCAGCCTGCGGCCTCTTCTCCGTCTGCTACCCCCGCGTGTCCAGTGCTGTCAAGGCGGAACTTCGACAGTGAGTCCTGGCTTCTCTCCCCTCAGCCTGGCCCTCTGCTCTTAGGCCTTAGTCTCTTTCAGGCCTACCTGGGGCCCAGGCGCCCTGAGCTCTCCCAGCTCCCACCTCTTCTCACCCTCAGAGGTTGCCTGGTCTCCAGACATCACGGGTCTGCCTGTGTGTGTTTAGGGAATGGAGATGGTGATAATTCCTTCTGCACAGTGGGTATTGTGAGGGTGTAAAAGAGTTACATATAATGTACTTAGAACAGAATCTGGTGCATAAAAGCCCTCAAGTGATGTGCGGTGCCGTCTTACACCCGCCCCAGGTCAGAACCCTCTTGGCCTTATCGGCTCAGGTCACCTCTTCCCCCACCCGCCTCCCTTTAGGCTTGATGCTCCTGGAAATTCCTTGTAGCCAAGATGCACCTCCCAAAACAATGAATGAAAACACCTCTAATTGGATTAAAATTTCCCATTAATGTATGTTTCTTCCCCTCTCTTTGGACGTCCATCCATCCACCAACTCCAGCTCCAGGCTGCTGAACAGCAAGCCCAGGCCCTGAGCTGTTAGGACCCAATACTGGTTTACAGCTGCCCACAAGTGCTTGAAGATCTGTGTGTCCCCCTCTGCCCACCCCTGTGCGTCTCTTGACTAGAGCAATCACTGCTCAGAAGTAAAGCCTTGAGTGGCCCCACCACAGCTTTGCTACGCCACTCTACGGTCATAGTGATATAGTCAGCACCTGCCATCTGCTGGGACTTACTATGCAGATCTCATTTAAACCTCACAGTGGCCCTGTGGGATGGGGACTGTCACTGTCAGCTCCATTTTATAGGACCTGCAGGACTCAGGAGGGTCATCACTTGTCCCTGGTCACCCAGGCAAAACCCAGCCTTGCGTGACTGCAGTCTGTGCTCACTCCTCGCTGCACTGCTGTGGCCTTGGGACCCCAGGATTATTGCTCCCCCTCAGCCCTGTGCCTGCCCCCAGGTACTTCCGGAACCTGTGCTCAGATGACACCCCCATGGTGCGGCGGGCCGCAGCCTCCAAGCTGGGGGAGTTCGCCAAAGTGCTCGAGCTGGACAATGTCAAGAGTGAGATCATCCCCATGTTCTCCAACCTGGCCTCTGACGAGCAGGTGGGTCCTGCACCAAGCCCGTCCTCCAGCCCCTTCCTCTGGTAGGCCCGGCACCTCATGGGATCCCAGAGCTGCTGCCCTGAGGCCTCCATGCCCTCTCCCCACTCTGATCTTCCCCAGGACTCAGTGCGGCTTCTGGCGGTGGAGGCATGTGTGAACATCGCCCAGCTCCTGCCCCAGGAGGATCTGGAGGCCCTCGTGATGCCCACCCTGCGCCAGGCTGCTGAGGACAAGTCCTGGCGCGTCCGATACATGGTAGCCGACAAGTTCACGGAGGTAGGCATTCTTGACAGTGTCTCACAGACCCTCGGAGGGGATGAGGTGGGTCTGCATAAAGGAGCTGGGTTTTCAGTTAAGTCTATAGAACCATCTGGTGTTTGAACAGTAAGAACTCTGTGATGGTCCAACTGGGTCTCACTTCGCATGCCAGCCAGCACTGGTTGATCGATAGTGGAATTCGAGGTGCTGTGTTGAGAAGGATTCTGGGTTCAGAGTCTGGGAGAGGGCCGCAGAGCAGAGGAGGGCAGTAGTGTGCGTATGTTCCTGGCCTGGTCAACCGTCCTTTCACACAGGGCAGGCGTAGCCTGTCCTGGCTTGCCGGGGCTCCCAGAACACAGCACTGGGTCGTGTTTCCTCACAATCCTAGAGGCCAGAAGTCAGTAGGCAAGGTGCCAGCAGGGGTGGTTTTCCTAAGATTTCTTTCTGCAGGTTCTAGATGGCTTCTTCCCATGACTTCGCATGGTCCCCACTCTGTGTGTGTCTATCTCCCCCTATTTTGAGGGCATCAGTCATATTGGATCAGGTCCCACCCTAATGGCCTCGTTTTTAACTTAATTACCTTTTTTAAGGTGTTCAAGTACAGTCATAGTCTGAGGTATTGGGAGTTAGGATTTTAGCATATGAATCTGGTTCAGCCCATACTACAGCCCAGAAGTCGGGCTGGTCTCAGGGTGACAGCGTCAAGCAGGCAGAACGGGCCACATGCCATGCCTCTGACTTCAGGGCAGTGCTCTGTACTGGGACCCGGGGGCACTTACTGCTGCCATGTTTGCTGAGTGCTGATGTTTTGCTGGGCGCTGCAGTGAAGTCAGCACACGCCTGGCCTTCGAGGAGCAGACAGCCTGGAGGGGAAGGTCCCTGGAGATAGAGGGGAATTTAGTGATGATGTGCCACTGGAGCTGACAGACGGATGTGGGGTGCAGACGCCTTGAGAAGAGGAGGTGATTCTACGCTGTTCCAGAAGATGAGTGGGCTGGGATGGGAGCTGTGTTCCAGCAAAAGGACAGTGTGCGAAGGGCCACGGGGGCCTGGGAGCAAGTGCAGGCAGCGGTGCTCAGGGCCGGCTCTGGGGGCCTTCAGAGAGAGCCGGAGAGACGGGCAGGGTCCGGCAGAGGGGCTTCCCTGCCACTCTGTGCTGAGGCTCCTGTTTCCGTGGTCCCGCCTATCCCCACTGGCATTTGCTGGGAGGACCAGAGCCTCTGGGTACTATCTCCAGGGCCCTCGGTGTTCCCTGCGAATGTTAGCACAGCGTGGCCGTGCGGGCTTGCCCAGGAGGCGCAGCACTGGGCCTGGGTAAAGATGGCTCTTCCCGTCCTTGGCTCCTGGACAGCACGAACTGGACCACAGTGGGTTTTAGATCAGAGCTCAGGGAGGCCAGGGTTTTAGGCTGTTGAAGCATTGCTTGGCACACAGTAGACACTCGGTAATGTCTGTGTGGGGAATAAAAGGCAGATTTGCTCAGGGTGGTCTCGGGCCTTCAACGCCTTTGTTTCGTCTCCTTCCTAATCCTGGACAGCCCTGTTTCCCACCAGGTCTGCAAGAGCCGGCTCTCCAGCAAACTCACAGGCCTTTCTTTGCCCGGTGCCGTGGGACAGGCAGAGCCTGGCATGCCTCCTCCTGTTATCTGAGTGGTTTTATTGTAGTTACAAAAGCAGTGAGTGGTCTGGTATCCAGTCTTTAAAAATACAGAAGTATGTAAGTCAGAGAGCGAGAGCCACTGAGTCATTAGAATGGTTTTGGATCTGCTAACAGAGAGCCCGACCCCAAGTAGCCTGAAGAGTGAGGGGACCTGTTGTAATTTTCAGTGCAGACAACAACACTGTGTGGTAGGTACCCTCCTGGTCCTCATTTTGCTTTTGAGGAAACAGGCTCAGAGATGTAAAGCAACTCGTCCAAGGTTCCACAGATGATAAGTAAGAACGAGAATTTCAGCCCGGCAGCTGGGCTGCAGAGCCACATCTGAGAGCATTGTGAGCGCTGCGCTACCGGCCCCACTCGGCACCACAGGGTGAGGAAGCCGAGGCTCAGCGACGTGCCCACGGTCACCCCAAGGCACTGGGATGAGATCCCAGTAGGGATCCCCAGGGCCGTGCTCTTGTCCCTAGTTCTGGTCCTTTCGCTCGGGTCTCACTCGCCCCGAGTACCTGCCTGGCCCTCTCACTGCCCCCCGCCTTCCCTGTCTGCAGCTGCAGAAAGCAGTGGGGCCTGAGATCACCAAGACGGACCTTGTCCCTGCCTTCCAGAACCTGATGAAAGACTGTGAGGCCGAGGTGAGGGCCGCAGCCTCCCACAAGGTCAAAGGTTGGTGCTGGTGACGAGAACACAGCAAGGGGGCGGGCGTCCCTGGGGCTGGCTGCGGAGCTAGGGCCTCAGGTCTCGCCTCCCTCTGCCGCTCCCCCTTCCCCTGCCCCCAGAGTTCTGTGAAAACCTGTCCGCTGACTGTCGGGAGAACGTGATCATGACCCAGATCTTGCCCTGCATCAAGGTAACGGGGGATCTGCTGGGAGGAGTGGTGCAGCGCTCAGCCTGCTGGGATGAAGCTGGGGATGGTGGCCAGAGGCAGACTGAGTTCCCAGCCTTCTAGGATGGGTGGGGCTTGGCCTTGAGGCACCTGGGGGCCCTGAGCACAGGCAGGATCTGAGGCTCCAGCTGGGCTTGGGGGTGGGGGTGCTCCCCCCGGGAGGTCACAGCCCTCTCACCTGAAAAGCTTCGGGATTGGGGTGGGGGCCGTAGGGAGCCAGGCTCTTAGAACAATAAGCAGGTGGTTCAGGTAAGGGACTGCACCACCCCTGGTACCCCACGTTGTCCCCTGCTCCACAAGGGGGACGGGTAAAGGCAGGCTGTGGCTCAGGGCGTCCTGGGAGCTGGTGTCTACTTGGCCACTTGCTGCTGCAGGGGGTCCCTGACCCAGTGGCTTCCCCTTCCTTGTGCCTCCCAGGAGCTGGTGTCAGACGCCAACCAGCACGTCAAGTCGGCCCTGGCCTCGGTCATCATGGGTCTGTCTCCCATCCTGGGCAAAGA
This sequence comes from Manis pentadactyla, assembly GCF_030020395.1. NCBI lineage: Eukaryota > Metazoa > Chordata > Mammalia > Pholidota > Manidae > Manis > Manis pentadactyla. The sequence goes on along the minus strand of NW_026644588.1, from coordinate 5,028,047 downwards.
CAACACCATTGAGCACCTCCTGCCCCTCTTCCTGGCTCAGCTAAAGGACGAGGTAAGGGCCCCAGGACAGCTCTGAGTTCTGGGTTTGCAGAGGTGACAGGTGAGTTGGCAACTCTCCCAGATCAGCCAGAATCTCCCGGAATCTCTGACCTCTGATGAGTTGAGTGTGTACCTGATAGACTGCATTCACTCATTCCCTTATTAGGCAGCTGTCTTACGTGCCCGTTCTGTGCTGCCACGCTCGCCAAGTACTGCATTATTAATTCTGCTCAGGATTACAAATCAAGGGTTTTTTTATACAGTGAAACCATTTTCTTGTAAGGAAAAACTTAGATCATTTATTTATGCCAGTCAGTTTGAACCATCCTTAATTTTTATAATGATCAAAACTTTAGAACCTAAGTGCTTTACTACACATAATTTCTTTTCTAAGCATGCTTTTTATAGCTACTTGTTATAAATTAGAATTTTTTTTCCTTCTGATGTTTAAATGGGGACAAGAAAGCTGATGAGAATCCCTCTGGTTGGCTTCTGAGACCTGTTAACACCTCTCCAGAGTCTTGGAGAATGTGTAGCTTTCTGGTGTCAGGAAGGGATCCAGATTCAGCTTGAGTGTGAAGGTGTGCCGGCTCCGTGCCGGGCCGGAGCAGGTTGCTTGCTGTTCCGGCTTCACCTTCAGGCACTACGTGGTGGTCATGTCCCACTGTGGTAGCCACAGTCTGTCCCGGGGCAGCTTCGCGTGCAAAGAGAAGAACCACTTGGTTTTCTTGGTATAAGACACTCACCTGGTTTACATCTGGAATTTCCATTTTAGATCTGTGAACTTAATATTTTACATTTGACTCTCACCAAGATTTACACACTTGTCTCAATAAAAAAGCCTACCTTTTTCTCGGTATGTAAACAGAATTCTTTCTAAATGAGTATGGCGTACATGCTCTTGGAACACCTCCCATGTGTTCAATGCACAGAGGCTCGTCACCAGGATCTCAGAGGGCTTCCCTCCCAGGAGGCCAGCAGCCACCAGCCTTGCCTGTGGGATGTGCAGGGTTCGGACAGCCCCGGCCTCCTGCGCCAGCCCTTCCATGCACACACTTGCTCACTGGAGTCTTTGATTCATTTCAGTGCCTTTTTGTGGTGTGTGACCAGAATAGTTCAACTAGGAAATTACAGTGAGAGGATACAGATAAAATCAGGAAAGGGAAAACGTGCGCAGGAGAGACCAGGCGCGAGCTCCTGGTTGTCCTCTCCCAGGGGAGTCACACGGACAGCGCACAGATCTCCACTGTGATGCATAACAGCACCCCAGCAAAGAGATCCTCACGGGCCTTGGCTTCGCGGGGCTTACTGGGCATCAGTCCCGTCGGCGTGGGATGGCGCTGCTCACGGGGTTGATCACTGTTACTCTGGCCCCAGACTCTGCGGAGGCCCAGTTGATGGCACGCAGCCCAAGGCTCCCCATCAATCATGTTGTTAACATGGTCTGTCTGGTTTGGCCCAAGGTCCCCAGATAAACAAAGACACTCTGATGAGGCAGGGTCTTCGGGGGCTTAGCGCTCATCTCCCCTGAGCTGGTTGCCTGCCAGTCCTTATCCAGAACATGCTGAGTTGGGGCAGCCTTGGCCTGCTGGGTCTACCCTTTGCTGCACTGCACACTGGCTTCCTTGGCTCATCGATCAATTCCTTACGTGGCTCAAATCTGTGCCTGCCATCTGGGAATGCGGGATGCAGGGCAAGGATCTAGTGGAGCTCCTCTTCTGACTAACAGCAAGTTGTGTTTATGTGCCTTTCCTTGTCAACTGGTCATGTGCATTGTGGAGGTAGGTGGAGCTTGTGCACAGTTGCAAACCAGTGCCCTGATGTTGGCAGTCAGCGGGTGGTGCACACGTAGGCCTCATTCTTTGTTCACTCTTTCGGCCGAAACATCTGAGCACCTCTTGTGGCCCAAGACTGCTGGCTTCTGGAGACACAAGGATGAGTGAGACCCGCTCCTTGAGAGCTCAGAGATAGGAGACAAGTAAAAGGAGGGGAAAGGACACTGATGGGCTCCCACACAGGAGCCCTTTGTGGATCAGGGACTGGCAGGCCCTGTAATGGCCTCATCTGCTTTCTAGGCGGATATCCTCTGTCCAGACTGATATCCAGGAGGTCGTGTCCTGCTCCCAGCTGGCACACAGCTGAGTAGGGTGGTGGTGATCATGCCTGTTTCCCAGGGTACCATATTTTTGCGTTCTGATTCCTGAAGTTCTTCAGAATGGCTGAACATTCCTTGGGCTGCTCTTTGGAAAAGCTGCTCCACTCAGTGCCCTTAATGTGTCCCCAGGGCCAGGAGCTGGTTTCGGACACTAGTAGGCCCTCAGGTGGTGTGTGTTCTCCGAAGCTGGTGTGGTCCGGCTCCCTCACCCTGTCCTGCTCACCACGTGAAGTGCAGCCTCCTAGAGCCCCTGTCCCCTCCTCAGTGCCCCGAGGTGCGGCTGAACATCATCTCTAACCTGGACTGCGTGAATGAGGTGATCGGCATCCGGCAGCTGTCACAGTCCTTGCTGCCTGCCATCGTGGAGCTGGCTGAGGATGCCAAGTGGCGCGTGCGGCTGGCCATCATCGAGTACATGCCCCTGCTGGCCGGGCAGCTGGTGAGTGAGGAGGCCTGGGGGCCAGGGGCTGGTCGTGGGGCGGTGTGTCCTGGCCTGTGGGTGTGGGGGCTGACAGACAATGTGAGGACTGTCTGGGGCACGGGAGGAAAAGGGGCTTGAAAGACGAGTGAAGTTCCGTTAGGAGAAGAAGGGAGGAACACCTAGGTGACGTTGAGAACGGCCTGTGCATTTGTTGGGGTTGGGTTCCTTCCCCATCTCCCTTGATCCTGTATCTCCTGTTTTCCTGCAGGGGGTGGAGTTCTTTGATGAGAAACTCAACTCCTTGTGCATGGCCTGGCTTGTGGATCACGGTGAGCTCCTCGGGGTGCAGGAGAAGCTGCTCCCTGGGCTGTTCAGATGCTCACAGGGACCAGGGTAGGAGGGGTACAGAACAGCTCCCCCAGGGCTGCCTGCTTAGCGGATAGTCCGAGGGTCACCGAGCAGACGGCCCTGGGTGGCATCCCATCTCCTCACTGTTGAGCTCAGGCGACTCACTTGCAGTGTGTCCTCCCACACCCATTCAGTGACACATGGGACTTCTCATCCCGATCTTTCAGGGCCATTGCGAGAAGTGCTCAGTTTTCACAAGAAGTGGTAAAAGAAAGAAAATTTGTCTGTGTCCGGCACCATTCTGAGTACAACATACTTGTGATGTGCTTAGACACGTCACTTCTTGGAGCCTCGGTTTGCCCCATCCATAGGGCGAGGCCACTGATGGAGTGTGCGTCTTGGAGCTGTGGGGAAGGTTCCTGCCTGGAACATGTGGTGGCCCTCAGAGGCTCTCGCTTCCCCCGTGGCCTCTGCTTGGTGCCACGCAGTGAGGGGAGGGAGGGCAGCTGCTCCTCCCCACCCGCTCAGGCCCGCGCCTCTCCACTCCCCTGCAGTCTATGCCATCCGCGAGGCAGCCACCAGCAACCTGAAGAAGCTGGTGGAGAAGTTCGGGAAGGAGTGGGCCCATGCCACTATCATCCCCAAGGTCTTGGCCATGTCTGGGGACCCTAACTACCTGCACCGCATGACCACGCTCTTCTGCATCAACGTGAGCACCCCGCCTGCCCTCGGCCCGTCTTGGGTCGGGACTGAGAGTGACTAGGAGAGGAGGGATGGTGGACTCCTGGCTTGGGAGTGGGGAAGAGGTCAGGTTAGGTTGGCAGGATGATTCTCTGGGGAATGACAGGCCAGAGGTCAGGGCTCCCTGGTCAGTCACAGGGCTTCTGGGGTGAGGACCTGCTGTGGGAAATGCAGGACTAGGGAGGCCTGGCCGTTGGGGCAGTGATTGCAGATTTTTCTGAGCACCTCTCTCCTTCCCCACGAAATACATGTGTGTGTTTGCTTATGATATGATCAAGTGTGCAGGCCCTAGAAGCATGCCTGGCTTTTAACTCTGGCTCTGCGGTATGTTAGCTGTGGACCTTGGGAAAATGGCCCAGCTGCTCAGTGTTGCATCTTTCTCACCTGTCAGGGATTCACACTGGTGATCACAGCACCTGACTCATTAGGTTGTGAAGGTCAGTCTGGTTATACTTGCAAAGGGCTTCCAGCAGTTACATATAGGAAGTGCTCCTTTCCCCTCGCTTACATAAACTGTACACGCAAGTGGGGAGTGAAGGATAGGACCTACAAACAAGTATAGCCAAATGTTATGATGATCTCTTTCCATGCCTAACTTGGCGACCACCGCACTAAGGAAAGGGGTCCCAGGGTCTGGGAGTCAACGCCATCCCCAGAGGTTGAACGGGAATCTGAGCTGGGGAGGTGGGACTAGGGTGGCCTGGGCTCGGGGTTTCCAGGGCGGAGAGACAGCAGAGGGAGGAGAGCACGAGATGAGACGGGAGATTCAGGAGAATACACCCTGACTCAGAACCTCCTGTATTGCTCAGCTTCCCCCTCAGACCTGGTGACCCTGGTGGCCCATCAGAGGGAAGGGGAGATGCACAGTAGCCGTGAACTCTGGGTAATGGCCCTCTGCCACTCACTGACCCCCAGGTGCTGTCTGAGGTCTGTGGGCAGGACATCACCACCAAGCACATGCTGCCCACGGTCCTGCGTATGGCTGGGGACCCTGTCGCCAACGTCCGCTTCAATGTGGCCAAGTCCCTGCAGAAGATAGGGCCCATCCTGGACAACAGGTGAGGCCCGGACCTCCCTCACACACCAGCTGTTGCTTTGCCTTCACAAGGTCTTGGTTTCCTCAAGTATAGAACCAGAGTACACATGGCCTGCCTCAGATTATGAGAAGGGACAGAAGGGTGGCAGTTCTATATATGAGCAACAGATGATTAGAAAACAAAATTAACCAAGTATATTTGTGTGTAATTTATAATTGCACCAAAACCACCAAATACTCAGGAAAACATTAACAAAAGATGTGTAACATCTCTAGTGGAAACTATAAAACATTGCTTTGAGAAATTAAAGATCTACATAATATTTATGGCTGAGATGGTTCCCCAAATTCATGCATAGATTCAGTATAATCTTAGTCTCAGCAGGTTCTTAGTGAAAAATTGACAAGCTGATTCTGGAATTAACATGGAAATGCAAAGATCTGAAATAGCCAAGGTGATTGTAAAGAAGAACAAAGTTGGAAGACTTACACTACAAGATACAAAGACTTATCATGACACCACAGTAATTAAATAAAGCGAGGTGCTGGCACAGTATTCTCAGCCCAGTGGAACAGAAATGAGGGCATAGAAACAGACCCACCTGTGTGTGACATCCCAGTGCAGGTGCTGGGGAGGAAGTGTAGGCATTTCCCGTAGACGGCTGGGGCACTTGGGTGTGCATGTGGGGAAGCAACCTCCCACCTCAGTGCTTAAACAGATCAGAGGTAGCACACCAGAATCAAAATGTAAAAAAAAAAAAAGAAGAAAATGTAGGAAAATATCTGCAAGACTTGAGGGAGGCACAGATTTGCTAAATAGCTCACCAGAGGAGGAGATCATTAAGTTGGCCTTCAGTAAACAAAGAACTTTATCAAAAGAATATTATGAGAGTAAAAAGTCCAGCCACTGCCTAGGAGGAGGTATTTACAATATGTATTTCTGACAGAACTGATTCGTCCAGAGTACTTACCTACACATCCAAAAGACAAGCCATAAGAAAGAGAGGGGCAAAGAACACCCAAATGGGCACCTCCACAGGGTGATCTACACGGAGCTAGTGAGCCTGTGACAAGATGCTCAGCATAATCAGCCAGCAGGGTAGGCAGTGCAAACGGAAGCGCACCCAGAGCCTAAACCTAAAAACCTGTCATTGCTGTTAGAGCAGCTGGGACTCCCGTACATTGCAGTGGGGCTGTAACTGGCAAGTAGTACAGTCACTCTGAACACCAGTAGGACCTGGTGAAGCTAAGCATACGTCCGCTCTGTGAGCCAGCATGTCCACTCCTGGGTGTGCATCCAAAAGAAATGAATGCTCATTCTAACAGAATATTTGTGGTAGCCTTACTCATATGACCAACGAAATAGAAATAACCCAAATGTCCATCAACAGTACAGTGGATCAATCGTGGTTTATTCATACAAAGGGAAACCCTATTGAGCAATGAAAAAAGACTCCTACTATAGGCAGCAACCTAGTGACTCTCTCAGACATGTTGAGTGAGAAGCCAGACCCCAGGAAAGTATCCTGTGACTCCATTTGTGTCAAGTTCAGAAATAGGTAAAACAGATCTAGGTGACAAATGAGAGCAGTGGTTGTTTGGGGTGTGAGGACTGTCCACTGGACAGCGGCACTGGAAACCTGCGCTGATGATTTCTTTCTGTCTCTTCGGGGACACAACCTCCCACCTTTAGTTCCTGTGACATTTCCCAGAACAATAGACTTTCAGTGCAGGCGGACTCCCTGGCCCCCCTTGCGTGAGAATAGATGCCCTGGGCTCCTGCCAGTCTTCTGTTACTTCCCATCAGTCTGCTCTGATTCTCCAGGCCCGAGAGTCAAGACTGTTGCATTTACCACTGGGCTAACACCTTATACCCAGGCAGCCTCAGTAAACACACACCTAATACACAGGCAGCCTCAGCAAATACACACCTTATACACAGGCGGCCTCAGTAAACACACCTTATACACAGGCGGCCTCAGTAAATACACACCTTATACACAGGCGGCCTCAGTAAACGCACACCTAATACACAGGTGGCCTCAGCAAATACACACCTTATACACAGGCGGCCTTAGTAAACACACACCTTATACCCAGGCGGCCTCAGTAAATACACACCTAATACCCAGGCGGCCTCAGTAAACACACCTTATACACAGGCGGCCTCAGTAAACACACCTTATACACAGGCGGCCTCAGCAAATACACACCTTATACCCAGGCGGCCTTAGTAAACACACACCTTATACCCAGGCGGCCTCAGTAAACACACACCTTATACCCAGGCGGCCTTAGTAAACACACACCTTATACCCAGGCGGCCTTAGTAAACACACACCTTATACCCAGGCGGCCTCAGTAAACACACACCTAATACCCAGGTGGCCTCAGTAAACGCACGCCTTATACACAGGCGGCCTCAGTGAACGCACGCCTTATACACAGGCGGCCTCAGTGAACGCACGCCTTATACACAGGCGGCCTCAGTAAATGCGTTACGCAAATGAAAGACATCAGTTTTCCACCCCTCAAAGACTTGCAGGCTTGGACTCTGTGGCCCACTTTCCTAGACTGACTGACCCCTGTGTGCCTGTTCTGGGCCCCAGAGACGTCTGTCCTGGTTTATCAGACTCTCATCTCCAGAAGGCCTATATCCGGCCTCATGGGCTTGTCCGTGTCTGTGTGTCTGTGTGCACCTTGCCAGGAGCCCTCCGCCTGCCTGTGCCCCTGGCCCAGCCTGGCTCACTGTCTTCCTTCTCCTTCCAGCACGCTGCAGAGTGAGGTCAAGCCCATCCTGGAGAAGCTGACCCAGGACCAGGACGTGGACGTCAAGTACTTTGCCCAGGAGGCCCTGACTGGTAAGGCATGGAGCACCCAGAGACCCCAGCGGGAGCGGGAGCGGGGTCGGCGAGATTGGGCCTGGGCCTGGGAGGGGGCGATGCAGGAGCAGCGGTGGGTGGAGGGCCTGCTGTGGTCTGACTCCTGCCTGTTCCTGTTCCTGTCCCCCCAGTTCTGTCTCTCGCCTGATGCTGGACGAGGAGCAGCTGCCGGTCTCTGGTGTCCACCTTCCCCCAAGTCCCTACCTTAGGGAGACAGTAGTGGGCCTTTGCTGTCACCCCCTGTGCATGGTCTGACCCCAGGCCCCTTACCCCACCCAGTTCCTCCTCTCCCCAGCCCGGGAATCTGCCATCTGTCGTCCTCCCAAGGGGTGGGGGGGCCTGCATGGCAGGACAGGGCAGTGGCCCTGGGGGGAAGGGACCACTCCCGCCAGTGGTGGAGAGATGTGAGCGTCCTGGCCACAGGATCCTGCTGCTGTAAAGGGGACACCTGTCCCCCATCTGCTCCACCTCCTTTCTCCCTTCCTCCCCCTCAGTGGTTTTCGTGTGTGTCAACTGTGCCATTTTTATTTTATTCCCCTTTTCCCCCTTTTCACAGAGAAATAAAGGTCTAGAAACAGCCGGTCCTCTGGTCTTAGTCACTAGCCTGGAGAAGGAAGCGCCACACCAGGGCCCTGGTCTCTGCCCTTCTGTCTGAGGAAGGCTAGTTACTAGGCCTGGGTTTTCTCTGAAGTGCAGCTGTCTGTGGGGTACAGAGGCCATGAGGTGTCCCTGGCCAGTGGAGCTCAGGGATGCCGTTACATTTTGGACCTTGGCCCAGTGCAGGCAATTCAGAGCAGGGGGCTGGAGGCCAGATTGCCTTGTCTCAATCCCAGTTCCTTCAGTGAATAGCTGTGTGCCCTTAAGTAGGTTACCCTGTCTCTCTGAACTCAGTTTTGTATTGTCAGCGGGGATCACAGTAGAGTCTAGATCACAGGGCCAGGTGTGAAGATAAATGAGTTAATATACGTAAAGTGAGTAATGGCCCATGGCACGTGGGAGGCAGTCAGCTGGGGGTTAGCTTCAGACTGGCAGAGTGCCCTGCGGGCCAGGCCTGCCCCTGTGGAGGTATCAGGGCAGTCAGGCCTGTAACGGAGCGGGAAGGGGCCTGTGGCAGGGCAGAACCGGTTGTCCCTCAATGTGTGTTCTCCTGTTTCTTTCCTAATAGTAACGTGCTGATTTTTAACTGGACACGTGATTGTCTAGCTTCAATGCATCTTCCCTGACCTTTTGAAATTGGGTGTGGCATTGTGGCTAGATTCTGACTAATCCTACGTGAACAAGAGTGGTGTGTGCAGCTTCTAGGAAGTGTTCCCAAGGGAAGATATGCACACCCCCCACCTTCTGCCTTCCTATATTCTGGAATGTAGACCAGACGGCTGGAGTGGGTTCAGCCATCTGGGGCCAAGAAGTGATGTTAGGAGGAGACTGGGCCCCTGCTGCTGTGAAGATCTGTGCCAGTGGTGGTTACTTGGAAGTTACAGTGTTTGGCTATTCATTTGGGGGTTCATCACTTGCAGGTCACCCCAATTCTAGCTTATGTGGGGCTCAAAGAGCTCGAGAGAGAGGAGCAAGAGGGTTAGGGGGTGGTGGCACATTAAGGTTTCACAGAGGACTTGATAACTTGAGTGAAATTTGGCTCAGTGGGGTGGGGGGTAATTGGCGTGGGTGCCAAGGTGACTTCTTCAGCTCAGCTCTGTGTTGCCCAATCCTGCGGGCTCGTTAGACCCCGCTGGGTCCTGAGCGGTGAGGGTGAAGGAGGCCTCATTCCTCCCATTGTTAGTTCACAGCCGCTTCATAATGGCAGAGCCTGGGATTTAGATTCAGCTCCCCCCTCCACACCTCGCCGCCCCAACCCACAGATGTACTTTTCCTGGGACATAAATATTTGGAGGACTGAGAGAAGTGAACTGAGGGGCAGTACATTACTTTGAGTGTAATGTTCAACGTTCAAGCATGGTAGGTAGCCTTCTAGCAGTTATTGAAGGTACATTAGAGTGAATGATCCATGGTGTTCTGCATGTACTGTACTACGTAACACCCACCCCAAAACTTAGTGATGACCCGAAACAGTAAAAGTGCCTTATTCCTCATAATTCTGCAGCCCAGGCTCAGCTCAGCTGGGAGGTGCTTTCACTGCATGTAGTGTCTCCTGGGGTTGGAACTTCAAGATGATACCTCCGCACCCTGAGGTGCCTTCCGGCCCCTCCGCCGAGGCCTGCCACAGCTGCTCTGCACGCAGCCGCTCCAGGGTAGCTGCACCTCTTTACCTGACAGCTTGCCGTTCACAGCAGTTGGCAGAAGAAGTCCCAGTTTACGGTTGCTTTTCAAACCACTGCATGCGTCACAAGCCAGAACAAGTCATAGAGCCAAGCCCAGGTCAGGGTGGGAGGGGACCACACAAGACGAGAAAACCTGGAGCTGTTGTCCTTCGGCTGCTGCCGGTGTAACAGGCCCCCACACGTGGCCTGGACACAAATGTGGGATTCACTTCAGCTCTGCTGACATGTGGAGGATCAGCAGCCCGAGAAGAGGCCCAGCCGGAGGGCACAGGGGACGCCCGCGGCCAGGAGCCCCAGGAGGGTTCTGGTGTAAGTGTGCAAGGGGTTAGGGAGGTGGTGGCAAACGGAAGCCGGGGGAAGATTGCCGAGGACACAGACCAGGACTTGGTGACACCTGGGTTAAGGGGAAAGGGAAAGATGTTGTCACCTTGGCAACCAGGATTCAAGTCTTCACAGCCTCACCACCTGCTCCTCCCTGGGAGACATTCCCGGCTCCTGAAAACCTACACGGTTCGGCATCTCCAGCCTGTTGCCTGTGACATGAACCTGTGCGTGGAAAGCTTTCCCTCGTCACTCCTCCGGGGAGCAGAAGAGACTGGGCGCGGAGAGCGGGCAAAGGAGGGGTGCAGTGGGTGTGGAGAAGTCGGTGGGGGCCAGATCCTGAGAGGCCTCCAGATTCCAGGGTGCAGGGCTTGAACTCGGTCCTGCAGGACAGGACCCAGTGAGACGGGAAGCTCCTCCTAGCATCAGGTAAGGCCAGGGAGCTGGGGTGACGGTCCTGGAAGGAAAGAGGAAAGCCAGCACTGGGCTGGGGCTGAGGAAACGGCAGGGAGACGGGGGACTTGATACCAAAACTCCTCTTCAAACCCAGAGGAAATTACACAGGAGCCCCCAGGAGAAGGCCCTGGCCCTGCCCTAGGCTCCATGTCAATCCGGCACATGCCTTGTCATCAGCGCTCCTGGGGGAGTCCCCACTGCAGCCCCTCCCTCTGCACTTGCCCTGTCCAGCTGTGTGTTCCAGCTGAGGGACAGACTCGGGGTGCTTGGGGCGTGTGACGGGGGCTCTTGATGCACCGAGAGGACCAAAACTCCGTAAAGCTCTCCCAGAAGGAGAAAACTCCTTCATCTCCTCTGATAGCTTAAGATCCTAGCAGGGCCAGGAGGGGAGCTGGCCCTAATAGATACACAAGGAGAAGCAGGCATGCCTGGCACCCTAGGAAATAGGGGTCCTCACCTCATAACCGTGATGCAAGATGTGGGAATCCCTGCTAAGCTTTTTAGTAAGTCACTGAGAGCAAAACCAAATCTGACCTCAACTACTGTAGTGGCAAAACCTAACTTAATTTGGAGTCTTTATCCCTCTTAAATGGGAAGCAAATCACAGAGATACCCATGTTTTAGAACTATATGGAATATACCAAACTAGTAATAAAACTCCAAAGAAAATCCCAGGCCTAGATGGCTTCACTGAATTCTACCAAAACACTTAGAAAATTAATAATAATTCCTCGCAAACTCTTCCAAAATATAGGATGGGAGGAAACACTACAACTCATTCTGAAGCTAGCATTACCCTGACGCTGAAACCAAAGACACCAAGAAAGAAAGAAAGCCACGGATCAATGTTTCTTAGGAACTTAGATGCAAAAATCCTCAGCAAAATACCATAACATCTCAAATCCAGCAACACAGAATTGTAAAGCATAACCAAATGGAGTTTATCCTCAGCATGTGGGGTTAATTTAACATCAGAAAAATCAATGTAATACATTCTAATAATAGAATAAAAGAAAAATCACACAATCATCTCAATTGGTGCTGAAAAAGTATGTGACAAAATCTAACACACTTCAATGATAAAAACAAACTACGAATCGCAGGGAACTTCCTTAGAGGCACCTACGAAAACCCACAGCTGGCATGATAGTGATGAGAGACTGCTTTCCACGGAAGATGGGAACAAGACAGGGATGGCCGCTCTTGCCTCTCCTGTCCAACATTGTGCTGCGCGTTCTAGCCGGCTAATTTAGGTGAGGAAAAGAAAAGGCATGCAGATGGGGAAGGACGAAGGAGAAACATGTTTGCAGATAACGTGGTCTTGTTACAGGAAATCTAAGGAATCTGCTAAAAAAAAAAAAGGAACTAATAAACAAGTTCAGTTAGATTGCTGGGTACAAGATCAGTCTACAAAAATCATTTGTATTTCTGTACATTGGCAGATAAGCGTTGGTAAGGAGTGTGGAGACACCAGAACTCTCACTGCTGGTGGGGATGTAAATTGGTGTAACCACTTTGAGAAACATTCTGGCAGTCCGACTGAGTCACCGTTTCACCCAGCGATTCCACGCCGAGGTATACACATGAGGCTTGAAAACACGAGTCCATGCAAGAACTTACACGCACACATTCATAACGGATTGTTCACAATACTAATGGGGAAACCAAATGCCCACCAACTGATGAATGGGCAGATAAAATACATATCCATATACTGGATATCACTCAACCATAAAAACAAATGACGTTCAGACACATGGTACAACATGAATGAACTTCAGAAATATTATGCCCGAGCCAGGGGTCAGTCTTCACGTCCCTAGCTTGGAAGCCACTATGTGCAGCAGCTGGAGACAGGCCTCACCCCTCCTGGAGCGTTGAAGTTCACCGCTCTAGGCCCTTGATCCTGGACCTTCATCCTGGAACTTGTCTGAGCACTGTGTTCAGCCTGCCATAACTCATTTTGGAGATGAACGGTCCCTCTTTCCATACTCCATGACAACACGCAGGATCTTATCCCTGGTGAGAACAGTGTTTTCATCAGGGATGAGGTGCCACCTGCGACCTTCATCTGCTTAGGGAGTCACAGCGATTCTCCGGGGACGCCTGCAGGTCGTGCACCCCAGGTGGGTCCTGCCCCTCTTTGCTGCTCTAGGCCCTTGGTGCTGGACCTAGGGAGTAGCTCGAGCCAGGATGAGCTACGCTGCCCAAGCCTGCAAATAGCACGACCTCTCTGCACCCCCCACCCCCCATTTAGGTCTGTCCCCTGCTCGTCTGTCCCTTGGCCAGAGCGTCCAACGGTCAAGTAACAGGTCACTAGAGATGGAGTCGGGCATCACTTCCCCTCACTGCACTTTTTGCCCAGACTCGAGGCTGAGATGGGAAGGGAAGGGAAGTAGCCTCTGAGCATATTTCATCTGGAGCAGAGGTGGAACGAGGCCGCCCGCAGGCTCCTGGGAGCTCCCAGGCCTCCCCGCTCAGAGCCGTCCCGGCAGGCTCAGGCCCGTTCCTTAGGACCTACTCCAGACGGTGCTCGGCGCAGGAACAACAGGGTGGGGGCTGCTCTACGTCTTCAATCAGGCCCATCCCCGGGGTGGGGGGCAGAGTGCAGCTCAGACTCCACTGGGAAAGGGAGGTGCTGTCCCTGCAGTGGGCAGCTGTTCCTAAGGAAGATGCTCAGGGCCACAGGTTTCTCACCACCCCTCTGAAGTCAGAGTCTAGCCAACCCAAAGTCCTAGTTCTTAATATTGCGACATGTGGAGCTGTTTGCTCTTAGAGCCTTCCTGGGGCTGAGTGGGGAAAACCCAGCCCTACAAGACCTGGAACCCCCCTCACCCCCAGCTATGTCACGTGAGACATCAAGTCCTTCACCGGGAGGACTGCTTGAATCAAGTCCCGGGGCTGGGTCTTCACTGATTTTCTCATTTTGACAAGTCCTTGAATTGTTCTTCATTTTTTTTAAATTGTAGTAAAATACACATAACATGAAATTTGCTGTCTTATCCGTTTTTAAGGGGGCAGATCAGAGGTATCAAATATATCCGTAATGTGCAACTGTCACTGCTGTCCAGCTTCATAATTCATTTCGTCTTTTGAAACTGAGATTCCACACCCACTAAACAATAGCTCAGTTTCTCCTCCTCCTCCCCGCTCCCCAGTTTCTGGAAAGCACCACTTGCTCCCTGCCTCTGTGATACTCTAAGTATCTCATACATGTAGAATCATACAGTATCTGTCCTGTGACTAGCGTATTTCACTTAGCATACTGTTCTCAAGGTCCATCCATGTTGTATTGCCGAATTTCCTTCGTTTTAAAGCTGATTAATATTCCATTGTATGTATATCCCACGTTTTTCTTAATAATTCATCTGTTGGTGGACATTGAGTTGCTTCCACATTTTAGATACTGTGAATAATGCTGCTCTGGATGTACAAATACCTCACTGAGATGCTGCTTTCAATTCTTTTGTATGTTCCCCAGAAGTGCAATGACTGGATCATGTAATAATTCTGTTTTTAATTTTCTGAGGAATTGCCATTCTATTTTTTAGCAGCTGTGCCATCTTGCATGTCTACCAAGGCTACACAAGGGTTCCACTATCCCCTCACCCTTGCCAACAATTGTTTTCTAATTTTTTGATAGTTACCATCCTAATGGGTGTGACATGGTATCTCACTGCAGTTTTGATTTGCATTTCCCCAATGATTAATGACGTTGAGCTTCTTTTCATGTGCTTGTCTGACATTTGTATATCTTCTTTGGAGAAATATCTGCTCAAGTCATTTGCCTTTCTTTTTATTAAGGTTTCATTGATACACACTCTTATGAAGTATATATATGAAAAACATTGTGGTTACTACATTCACCCATATTATCAAGTCACCCACACACCCCACTGCAGTCACTGTCCATCACCATAGTAAGATGCCACAGAGTCACTATTTGTCTTCTCTGTGCTACACTCTCTTCCCCGTGAGCCCCACACAATGTGTACCAATCATAATACCCCTCAATTCCCTTCTGCCTCCCTCCCCACCCGCCCTCCCACACCCCTCCCCTCTGGTAACCATTGTTCCCTTCTTGGAGTCTGTGAATCTGCTACTGTTTTGTTCCTTCAGTTTTGCTTCCTTGTTATACTCCACAAATGAAGGAAATCATTTGGTGCTTGTCTTTCTCTGCCTGGCTTATTTCACTGAGCATAATACCTTCTAGCTCCGTCCATGTTATTGGAAATAGTAGGATTTGTTTTCTTATGGCTGAATAATATTATTCCATTGTGTATATGTACCACATCTTCTTTATCCATTCATCTACTGATGGACACTTAGGTTGCTTCCATATCTTGGCTATTCTAAATAGTGCTGCAATAAACAAGAGTGCATATGTCTTTTTGAATCTGAGAACTTGATCTCTTAGGGTAAATTCCTAGGACTGGAATTGCTGGGTCAAGTGGTATTTCTATTTTTAGTTTTTTGAGGAACCTCCATATTGCTTTCCACAATGGTTGAACTAATTTACATTCCCACCAAGAGCATAGGAGGGTTCCCCTTCCTCTGCATCCTTGCCAGCATTTGTTGTTCCTTGTCTTTTCGATGTTTGCCATCCTAACTGGTATGAGGTGATATCTAACTGTGGTTTTAATTTTCATTTCCCTGATGATTAGTGATGTGGAGCATCTTTTCATGTGTCTGTTGGCCATCTGAATTTCTCTTTAGAGAACTGTCTGTTCATACCCTCTGCCCATTTTTTAATAGGGTTGTTTGCTTTTTGGCAGTTGAGGCATGTGAGTTCTTTATGTATTTTCAATGTTAACCCCTTGTTGGATATGTCATTTATTAATATATTCTCCCATACTGTAGGATGCCTTTTTGTTCTACTGATGGTGTCCTTTGCTGTACAGAGGCTTTTTAGTTTGATGTAGTCCCATTTGTTCATTTTTTATTTTGTTTCCCTTGCCCGAGGAGATGTGTTCAGGAATAAGTTGCTCATGCTTCTATTCAATAGAGTTCTGCCTATGGTTTCTTCTAAGAGTTTATGGTTTCATGACTTACATTCAGGTCTTTGATCCATTTTGAGTTTACTTTTGTGTATGGAGTTAGACAATAATCCAGTTTCATTCTATTACATGTAGCTGTCCAGTTTTGCCAACACCAGCTGTTGAAGAGACTGTCATTTCCCCATTGTATGTCCATGGCCCCTTTATCATATATTAATTGACCATATATGCTTGGGTTGATATCAGGGCTCTCTAGTCTGTTCCACTGGTCTGTGGCTCTGTTCTTGTGCCAGTACCAAATTGTCTTGATTACTGTGGCTTTGTAGTAGAGCTTGAAGTCAGGGAGCATAATCCTCCCACCTTTATTCCTCCTTGTTAGGATTGCATTGGCTATTTGGGGTCTTTTGTGGCTCCATATGAATTTTAGAATTATTTGTTGTAGTTTGTTGAAGAATGCTATTGGTATTTTGATAGGGATTGCATTGAATCTGTAGATTGCTTTAGGCAGGATGGCCATTTTTTTTCCTATCCCTGAGCATGGGATGTATTTCCATTTATTGGTGTCTTCTTTAATTTCTTTCATGAGTATTCTTGGAGTTTTCAGGGTATAACTCACCTCCTTGGTTAGGTTTATCCCCACATAATTTATTCTTTATGATGCAGTTGTGAATGGAATTGTTTTCCTGATTTCTCTTTCTCCTAGTTCATCATTAGTATATAGGAATGCAACAGATTTATGTATATTGATTTTGTATCCTGCAATTTTGCTGAATTCAGTTATTCTAGTATTTTGGGGGTGGATTCTTAGGGTTTTTTATTTACAATATCATGTCATCTGCAAGCAATGACAGTTAAACTTCTTCCTCACTGATCTGGATGCCTTTTATTTCTTTGTGTTGTCTGATTGCTTTGGCTATTACCTCCAGTACTATGTTGAATAAAAGTGGGGAGAGTGGGCATCCTTGTCTTCTTCCCGATATTAAAGTAAGAGCCTTCAGCTTTTCACTGTGAAGTATCATGTTGGGTGTGGGTTTGTTGTATATGGCCTTTATTATGTCAGTATATTAGCCCTGTATACCCATTTTGTTGAGAGTTTTTATCATGAATAGATGTTAAATTTTGTTGAATGCTTTTTCAGCATCTATGGAGATGATCGTGTGGTTCTGTCCTTCTTTTTGTTGATGTGGTTTATAATGTTGGAGTTTTTAATATTGTGCCTCCTTGCAACCCTGGAATAAATCTTACTGAATCATGATGGATGATCTTTTTGCTGTATTTTTGAATTTGGTTTGCTAATATTTTGATGAGTATTTTTGCATCCATGTTCATCAGGGATATTTGTCTGTAATTTTCTTTTTTTTGGTGTTTTTGCCTGGTTTTGATATTAGAGTGATGCTGGCCTCATAGAATGAGTTTGAAAGTACTCCCTCCTCTTCTGCTTTTTGGCAAACTTTAAGGAGGATGGGTATTAGGTCTTCACTAAATGTTTGATAAAATTCAGCAGTGAAGCCATCTGGACCAGGATTTTTGTTCTTAGGTAGTTTTTTGATTACCAGTTCAGTATCTTTGATGGTAATTGGTCTATTCAGATTTTCTGTTTCTTCCTGGGTCAGTTTTAGAAGGTTGTATTTTCCTAGAAAGTTGTCCATTTCTTCTAGGTTATCCAATTTGTTAGCATATAATTTTTCATAGTATTCTCTTATAATTCTTTATATTTCTGTGGTGTCCATAGTGACTTTTCCTTTCTCATTTCTGATTCTGTTCATGTCTGTAAACTCTCTTTTCCTTGATAAGTCTGGCTATGGGTTTATCTATTTTGTTAATTTTCTTGAAGAACCAGCTCCTAATTTCATTGATTCTTTCTATTGTTTTTTTCTTCTCTATTTTATTTATTTATTTATTTTATAATTTTTTGAGTATATATATAATTTTTATTTTGCTATCATTAATGTACAATTACATGAACAATATTAGACTCCCCCTATTATCAAGTCCCCACCACATACCCCTTTACAGTCACTGTCCATCAGCATAATAAAATGTTATAGAGTCACTACTTGTCTTCTCTGTGTTATACTGCCTTCTCGGTGCCCCCCCTACATTATACATGCTAATCGTAATGACCCTTTTTCCCCCTTATCCCTCCCTTCCCACCCATCCTCCCCAGTCCCTTTCCCTTTGGTAACTCTTAGTCCATTCTTGGGTTCTGTGAGTCTGCTGCTGTTTTGTTCCTTTAGTTTTTTCTTCTTATACTCCACCGATGAGTGAAGTCATTTGATACTTGTCTTTCTCTGCCTGGCTTATTTCACTGAGCGTAATACCCTCTAGCTCCATCCATGTTGTTGCAAATGGTAGGATTTGTTTTCCTCTTACGGATGAATACTGTTACATTGTGTATATGTACCACATTTTCTTTATCCATTCATCTACTGATGGACACTTAAGTTGCTTCCATTTCTTGGCTATTGTAAATAGTGCTGCGATAAACATAGGGGTGCATATGTCTTTTTTAACTGGGCTCTTGCATTCTTAGGGTAAATTCCTAGGAGTGGAATTGCTGGGTCAAATGGTGTTCCTATTTTTAGTTTTTTGAGGAACCTCCATACTGCTTTCCACAATAGTTGAACTATTTTACGTTCCCATCAGCAGTCTGGGAGGGTTTTTCTCTATTTTATTTATTTCTGCTCTAATCTTTATTATGTCCCTCCTTCTACTGACTTTGGGCCTCATTTGTTCTTCATTTTCTAGTTCCATTAACTGTGAGTTTAGACTGTTCATATGGAATTGTTCTTTCCTGAGGTAGGCCTGTATTGCAGTATATTCCCTTTTAGGACAGCCTTTGCTGCCTCCCACAGATTTTGCAGTGCTGAGTTATTGTTGTGATTTGTCACCATATATTGCTTGGTCTGTGTTTTTAGTTGTTATTGATCCATTGATTATTTAGGAGGTTGTTGTTAGCCTTCATGTGTTAGAAGGCTTTTTTGTTTTCTTTGCATAATTTATTTCTAGTTTCATACCTTTTTGGCCTGACAAGCTGGTTGGTACATTTTCAATCCTTCTGAATTTACTGAGGCTCTTTTGTGGCCTAGTATATGATCTATTCTGGAAAATGTTCCCTGTTCACTTGAGAAGAGTGTGTATCCTGCTACTTTTTGGTGGAGTGTCCTGTAGATGTCTGTAAGGTCTGTACGTTCTAATGTGTTTTTAAGTCCCTCTGTCTCCTTACTTATTTTCTGTGTAGTTGATCTGTCCTGTGGAGTGAGTGGAGTGTTGAAATATCCTAAAATGAATGCATTGCATTCTATTTCTCTCTTTAATTCTATTAGTATTTGTTTCACATGTGTAGGTGCTCCTATATTGGCTGCATAGATATTTATAATGGTTATATCCTCTTGTTGGACTGACCCCTTTATCATTATGTAATGTCCTTCTTTGTCTCTTGTTACTTTCTTTGTTTTGAAGTCTATTTTCTCTGATACAAGTATTGCAACTCTTGCTTTTTACCCCCTATTATTTACATGAAATGTCTTTTTCCATCCCTTCACTTTTAGTGTGTGTATGTCTTTGGGTTTCAAATGAGCCTCTTGTAGGCAGCATATAGATGGGTTTTGTTTTTTTTTTCCATTCAGTGACTGTGTCTTTTGATTGGTGCATTCAGACCATTTACATTTTGGGTGATTATCCATAGATATGTACTTATTGCCACTGTAGGCTTTAGATTCGTGGTTACCAAAGGTTCATGGGTAGCTTCTTTACTATCTAACTGTCTAACTTAACTCACTTAGTATGCTATTACAAACCCAATCTAAAGGTTCTTTTTTTTCTCCTCCTTTTGCTTCCTCCTCCATTCTTTATATATTAGGTATCATATTCGGTACTCTTTGTGTATACCTTGACTGACTTTGGGTGTAGTTGATTTACTTTTGCATTTGTTTAGTAATTAGTTGGTGTACTTCCTTTACTGTGATTTTATTCTCTCTCGTGACAGCTATTTAGCCTTAGGAATGCTTCCATCTATAGCAGTCCCTCCAAGAGACACTGTAGAGATGGTTTGTGGGAGGTAAATTCTCTCAACTTTTGTTTGTCTGGAAATTGTTTAATCCCTTCTTCAAATTTAAACTACAATCTTTCCGAGTAGAGTATTCTTGGTTCGAGGCTCTTCTCTTTCATTACATTAAATACATCATACCACTCCCTTCTGGCCTCTAAGGTTTCTGTTGAGAAGTCTGATGATAGCCTGATGGATTTTCCTTTGTATGTGATCTTTTTTCTCTCTGTGGGTTCTTTTAATACTCTGTTTTTATCCTTGATCTTTGCCATTTTAATTATTATATGTCTTGGTGTTATCTTCCTTGGGTCCCTTGTTTTGGGGAGATATGTGCACCTCCATGTCCTGAGAGGCTATCTCCTACCTCAGATTGGGGAAGTTTTCAGCAATTTCTTCCTCAAAGACACTTTCTATCCATTTTTCTCACTCTTCTGGTACCCCAATGCAAATATTATTTCGTTTGGATTGGTCACACAGTTCCCTTTATATTCTTTCATTCCTAAAGATCCCTTTTTCTCTCTGTGCCTCAGCTTCATTGTATCCCTGTTCTCTAATTTCTATTTCATTTACTGTCTCCTCTACTTTATCTGATCTGCTTTTTAAATCCCTACATTGTATGTTTCATTTCTGGTGCTGTATTTTTCAAAGTTTGTATTTCATTCTTGAATTCCTCCCTGCAGTCTTGAGTATTTTTCTGTACCTCCATGAGCATGTTTACCATTTTTATTTTGAAATCTCTTTCAGGAAGCTTGGTGAGTTCAGTTTCATTTGGCCCTCTTTCTGGTGTTTGTGGAATTTTGGGTTGAACCAGCTTACTTTGCATTTCATATTTCTCGGTGGTGCCCTCTAGTGCCCAGAAGCTCTACTCTCTGTAGCTGCTCAGCTCCTGGAGCGATTGTGGCAGTTGCAGGTGAGCGGCGTTGGTGCCTTCTGGGAGAAAAGAGCTCTTTCCTGCTTCCTGGCTGCAGTGCCTGCCTCCACTGCCAGGGCCAGTGGGCTGGGCATGGAAGGAGGAGTGTCTGTGCTGTGCACTTGTAGCTGCCGTAGGTGGGACCACCCTCTGGCTTGCCTGGTGCAGTGGCAGGAGTAGCAGGTTTGCAAGCTGGGCCCAGCCAGGAGGGAGCGTCAGGCTGCATATCGCAGTGGGGGGCCTTGGAGCTGCATTACCAGCTAGGAGGATGGAGCTTCTGAAACTCCGGAATGTTCCCAAGCTGTTTTTGAGTGTGCTGGGACAATTTTGTCCACCTGTCCTTTCTTCTGAGCAGCAAGCTCTGGACAATCCTTGCCCCTTTAGCAGCCCTCGTGCTGTTGGGAGGTCTCTCAGAGTGCTCACCTTTCTTTTGTCCCAGAGTGGCCGGTTGTGGGTACCTGTTCTCCAGAAGCAGCTGGAATCTCAGTCTCTCCAAGTATTCCGCCTGTTTTAGCTTTCCAACCCCAGTAATCTCCAGAGCACCATGTAGTGAAGGTTCCTGCTCCCAGAGCAGCTCTCCAGGGCTGGGTGTTCAGCAGTCCTAGGCCTCCACCCACTACCTGCTCCATTTCTCTTCCTTCCACCAGTGAGCTATGGTTGGGGAAGGGCTTGGGTCCCACCAGATCATGGCTTTGGTACTTTATCCTTTTCCATAAGGTCTACTCTTTTCCCCAGATGTAAGCAGTCTGTCACAGCCTTCTTTCCTGTTGCTCTTTCAGGATTCACTGTATTTGCTCTATTTTCATATTATATGTGGTTTTTGGAGGAGGTTCCTGTCTCATATCTCATGTCACCATCTTTAAGCCAATCCACTTGCTACTTTTTGAATTAGATTATTTCTGCTGTTTTTTGTTCTTGTTGAGTTTTAGGAGTTCTCTATATATTCTGGGTATCAGACTTTTACCAGGTATATGATTTGCAAATGTCTTCTCCCATTCTGTGGATGTCTTTTGGTGCACAAAAGCTTTTAACTTTCATTAAGTCCAGTTCGTGTATTTTTTCTTTTGTGCCTTTGGTGTTATATTAAAAAAATCATTGCCGAATTTAATGTCATGAATCCTTTGCCCTTTGTGTTCTTCTAAGACTTATATAGTTTTAGGTCTTTGATCCATTTTGAAATAATTTTTACCTATGGTGTTAGGTAAGGGTTCAATTCCTTTTTTTTTTTTTTGCATGTGAATATCCAATTTTCTCAGCACCATTTGTTGAAAGGACCACTTGTCCTTTCCCCATTGAATGTCTTGTCAAAAATCATTTGACCATATATGTGAAGGTTTGTTTCTGAACTCTCTTTTCTATTTCATTGGACTGTATGTTGCTCTTTATGACAGTGCCACAGTCTTTTGATTACTGTAGCTTCATAATAAGTTTTGAAATCAGGAAGTGTGAGTATCTTTATTTTTCATCCCCTCGTGGTCAGCCTGTGTGTCTCCTTTCTTCTACTCTTGTCTGCTGTTCAACCCCTGCAGTGAATTTTTCAGCTCAGTCATTTTATTCTTCAGCTCCAAGATTTGTTTGGCACTTTTTTCTGTCTCTTTGTTGAAATTCTCCCTTGGTTCATGCACTGTTCTCCTGACGTCATTCAGTATCCTTATGATGGTTATTTTGAATTCTTTGTCAGGTAAATCATGTATTGCCATTTCTTTATGGTTGGTTTATGGAGATTTATCTTGTTCCTTTGTTTCCTTGTTTCATCATTTTCCTTGACTCTTTATATTCTATCTGTATGTTGGGAAAAAAAGGACAGCCACCATTACGAGTCTTTACTGCCTGGCCTTGTACAGGAGAAGTCTCACCAGTCATCCTGCCCAGAGATTCTGGGGGCCTCTCAGACCTTCATTCTAGTCTGAACTGCCATTTTTCGTTTTAGTGGCTCCCAGGCATCTAAGTCCTGTCAGTCTCAGACAAGTGAGACAGAAGCCAGTCGTTCAGGCATGCCTTAGAGGAGGTGGGACTTTGGACACATTGTCACTTCTTTCCTTTCCCAAGGGAGAAGCTGGAGTCAAGGGTTTTCCTTCTGCTTACACTGCACCGGGCTGAGGTGGGGGCTCTGGTGACTGCTTGTGTGCTTATTTAAACCTCTGTTCTCACTGCAGGCTCTGGGGCATGCCAGGTTCTGTCAGCACTCAAAGGCAGGCAGGACAAGCCAGTCCCTGGGGCAGGCCCAGAAAAGTTGAAGCTCTGGATATGTGATCCAACTCTCTCTCTCTTCAGGGAGAAGCAGGTGCCTGGGGGTTTCCTTGCAGTCATACGGAACCGTGCCAAGGGTAGGGATTATGGCAAGAGCATGCCTCCCATTTCCTACTCTGTTGCTTCTGTGTGGCTGGTTTCACTCCTAGGGTATAGGAACCTCTCAACTAGTTTCTGGATTTCTCACAAAGGGAATTCATCTGTTTATTGTGGAATCAGCATGTCTGTTGAGGAAAGGATGGTTCTGGGCTTCCTATTATGCCTTGTTGCAGAACCACCCTCAGGCACACTTCCTGCTTGTTTCCAGCAGTCTTTGGCTGTTCAAAGCGCAGTGACAGGAACGTATAACTTTTTTTGTATAAAGTTTTAATCAGCCTGGATAACCCCTCAACCCTTCGTCCACCAGTGAGAAGAGGATTGAATAACAACCAGCACGGTCAAGCTGCTTTTCCCCCCTTCCTGTGGCATCAGCCCACAAACAGCTAGGGCAGTACAGGGCCCTTACTCGCACTCCGCCCAGCACTTGGCTGAGAGGATTTTCTAGTTGTCCCACGAAGCTTTCTCATCTCCCCTAACCAGTCTTGGTAATTTCCTCTTCGAGAAAGTCATGTCTTTTTCACCATCTCATCCTCTTTCAGGAAATGTGAAAAAATGTCAGTTTCCCCTATTTGCCAGACAGATTATCCTGTCAGTTTCGTGGATGCTGACAGAAGGCATGAGACTCCTGGGGCTGACATAAACATTTTATTACTCCTGACATAATAAACAGCAAGAGCTTCACGTTTGTATTAGTTGTCCTTGTCCCCTCAATCCCCGCAGAGGTGATAGGAGGCCTGGGGGCTGCTGCACACAGTCGGCATCATCGCTGTGGAATGTCACGGTTAAGAAATCCCACTCTTTAAAGTTGGTCACAAGCTACCCTGCCCAGATTTTGTCTTGAAGGAGGCATTATCTTTATTATGTTGGTCAAGTAATTAATCTGCCCCTTTCTCTGCGGAGATACTATAGGCATTACCGAGGCCGCGTGCTCCACAAAACTCCTTGACGAGGTCATTCAGGACAAGATGACAAGCTGTGAAAACACTTAGGAGACCAATGAAGAATTGTCTCTAACTGTGGTGCAGTTTTCCCTTCAAAGCATGGGAGTTATCAATCCTCTGAACAGAATGGTCTATTGGAGATTTTTGACACCAGACTGTCCTTGATTTTATGATACACTTGGGCTGTCAAGATTGAAAGAGACAAGAAGAGACAATTGCCAGCAGGCTTGACAGAAAGGCATCTCTGGGACCGAAGTGATGCTAAGCTGGGTGGGGCAATGATAGTTGACAGCAAAGAAAAAGCCAGATACATTTTCAGAATAAATTGAAATGTGTTGTCTTGATAGAAAAAAAAGGATTTAAATCTCACTACCTACACATAAATTGATTCTGAATGTATGCTGATGTGAATTTTAAAGGTATAAAATGATGTGTTTAGAAGAAAACAAAGGAGAACATCTCTGAGATCTTACAAGATACTTGTCAAACAGAACAAAAATACTAACTATGAAGGAGGACATGACAAATGATACTATATTAAAATTAAGAGCTTCTACTAATCAAAAGACTCCAAGATACAGAGAGATAAAGCCAAGAAAGAACTTTTACCCACAAAGAACTTTTCAAAAATTCATTAAGGACAGAGAACACAACAGGAAAAAATGAACAAAATAAAGCAATATTTATTTAATTCTGTTTCTTGGTTATATATTTAATTGTTGTTAAGACTAATAAGAATTAACCAAAACAATGCAGAAGTCAACAGAAACAATAAGAAAGTAGAACAAGGGTCATGATGAGCACCGAAAGGCTGGTAAGTGCTCCCCACGTTTGCCCACTGTTACGTGAGACAGAGAAGACTTGGTCCTTTTAAAGTCCTGTGTTGTTTGGCCATATTCATCTGGTTATTTTTTATTGAGAGATACATAGCTATGACAAGAGAACTAAAGCAGATATAAGAAAAGGACATTCTATGTATGTTAAGATAATCACCTAGAAAGGCAAGATAAATATCAATATTTCAAATTCTGAATTTTACATGCTTATGTACAATTTTCAACAGAAACATGAAGGATGGGTAATAACCATGATGAGACTGGTACGCACACACACCTACATGTCACATATGACTATTTGTAACGTGTGCATGTGTGCATACCACCACTTCCATGTAATATGACTGTTTCATATGATTCTGTGGGGTATGAGCGAATAAACAAGTGAACACTGCGAAAACATCCCATTTCCATTTTCCTCCTAGAGGAGGGGACTGTGTATCACTCAGGCAAAGCAGAGCCTGGATGCCCTGGAGTCACGGCACATGAGCACATAAGGGCTGACAGTTGGGAAACACAGAGTGATCACGGAATTGGTGCTCAGTAGGAACCAGCTGGGGTTGTCAACAACAGACAACGTAACTTGAAAGATGGCGGAAAGCATGTAAAAACCAACAAATGTGCTCACCAGGAGAAGGATGGTTTTGGTAGCTCTGGACTCGGAGTATTGGTGGGAGGCGTTAGTCGTACGGATGTGCTGGACCCGCTGCTTGTGCCTGTGCAGGATGAGCACCATGCAGCTGGAGGCCCCGAGCATGAGCCCCAAGCACACAACGTCAGGGAATGACAGCAGTGCTGCAAAGGCTGAGTCTGTGGCTTTGTCGTGACGAACAGTGGAACAGTATCTGAAATCTTTATTGTTTGTGATGTTTTTGTTGCTCAATTTGCCAGTTATGTAGATGGGGAAGATGACATTTACCAGCATTTGCAGGATCCAACACAGGGAAATAGAGGTGCTCACATACTTTGGAGCGTTCCATTTCAGCTCTGCCCACCTGGAGGTCCAGGGGCTGATGATGACGGCCTGGAGGACACTCAGGAGGCAGGTGGTGCTGATGGACACTCCCCTGCCCACTCTGTGAACATAGAAAAGGAGTTTGCATCCCAAATCACCGAGGGAATGTCTCAATCCCAAAGCTGCTCTTGTCTGGGGGACTCCTTTAGCGAGAATGACCAAGGAGTTGCCTACAATCAGGTGCTTGAGAATCAAATCTATGGGCCTTGACCTGCACCCAGTGAGGCAGAGGAAGAGATAATAGGAAAGAAGAGAGGAATTACCCAGGATTCCAACTGTAGTCTGTACTAAGAAGATCATTCCTATGGCCAGATCCCTGGCAGCCATTCTGTCAGTCCCCGGTGACTGTCTTCTGGGCCACAGGGCCCGGGACGGGCACGGTACCGTATACGTACCCTGTCAACTGGAATCCAGTATTTTCCACTTCCCGTTGGTTCCACTAAGAAATGTTTATGTGGTGTTTTTTTCTTACTGCAGGATTTCCAAGGGTTGCGTGTATGCCTTTGAAACCACTAAGAATGTGAAATCACTCCTAGGAAGGCGCTGCATGTGGTGACTTCATTCTTCCCAATCTGTGAGGCCGGCACAACTGTGACTTTGATTAAGAGATGAGCAGATCGTACACACAGACAAGTTGAGTGTCCAAATCTGCTGCTTAGGGCAGAGTGGGAACTTGAGGCTATGTCAAAAATTCAGAAATAGCAAAACTCAAACCACCAACAAATCAACAAATAATATTTAGTAAGAGTTTACTGTGCATATAAGAACAGCTCAGGAGCTGGGAACTTTCAGGTTGAACACTGATATGAAACCTGGGCCTGAGGTTTAAGGATGACTTATACAGTGACAATGAGGAGGTTGTTTCTCCTTTACAATGACTGGTTATTGTAATGGGGGTTTTCAGGGGATTGGTTAAAGTAATTATCCTGTTTTGGGGAAGATGACTTAAGTTTCTTTTATGATTATCAGAGGCATTTGCAAGAAATAAGCTAAGTTTTGCTTATGTTCTTGAAATAAGCATGATTTAGTCTTTCCTGTGTGGCTTAAATAGTTTTGTCTGTTCAAAGAATTTTCAAGTCCCGTGTCTGTTTTGTATTTAATTTAACGGCTGGTAACAATGGTAGTACACTGAACCACTATGCTCTATTAAAAAGCTCGTTAGCAGTGTTCATCAGATAATCCAGTTACAACTCTACACCTTGTCATTTGACTGTAGATTTTTGTTGTACAATTTTGGATGTAACAAGTTTCCACTTATTTGTAAAGATTTATTTTAGGCCAATTTCAACCATGAATAAAGCTTTAGATATCTTAATATATGGATGCACCCATGGCAGAATATTGCTGGAAACTGCCCCCCCAGACAAGTTGCATGTAATAAATGCTAGAAGATCTTGATATTAGGATGGCAACAAAAAGACTGATTTGCTGTTATGTCAGGACCACAAGTATAATGGCACATGTCACAGGACTTGTTGAATCATTGCATCATGCCTTAAATTTTGGGACATAACACACAAGTACATGATAAAGCAGTATAGGGTAGAAATTAAATTATTGTTAATGTCAGGTCATATACTTGTCTATTAATACCTGAGTTAGGAAAAATTATTCACAACGATGCAATATTTATAAAGGATATTAATATATGACATACACAAAATGGCATCTATAGGCAGGAAATCTTGTGCATTTTACAAATTGATACAGATTTTTGGATTGTTATGAGGATATATATATATATTTTAATAGACGTTATTCTTTAGATAAGTTTTAGGTTCACAGCAAAAACAAGTGGAAGGAACAGAGATTTCCCATATGCCCCACACACACGGCACAGACTCCCTGACTACCAAAATCCCACACCAGAGTGGTACCTTTGTTATAATCAATGAGAATATTTTTTAAAGAGTGAAAACAAGGTGATAAGAGCCAGACAGTTGCTGTGTGAAACACCTAATTATTATGTTAACTTTCTTTAATGTTCCTTCTACAAATTTAAGAGGGAAAATAGTATAATCAATAGACTACAGTGTTTTCAAAAGACACAGTTACTGTTTCCAATAATTGCTTAAACACTCAACGAAAACCTTTTCATTCAAGCAATTGCCATTCAGATATACATTCTGCACAAGAGTAGATGATTCCTGTAAATTCATCATACTCTATTACAAACATGGAGGTGTTACAGATACACCTCTCATAATCCTGAAAATTTAGTCTATGATTCCTGTAAAGTAGGCAGGATAGCAGACTGATTTCAGAACTACATGCTTAAGCACCTTAAAAATCAGATTTTATTATCGCTTGCGTTAAACTCCAACAGTCGCTGTCAAGGAGGATTCCACTGTGTTGCATTCGGAGCCCCATCTGTCTCTACTAGCTCAGCTCATTCCTCAGGAATGATTTCTCTGTCCTCTGTGCTGTGACACTAGAGCAGGTTCAAAGCCAGAGAACACTTGGACTGACAGCACCCAGGCAGAATCCTGATAGGCCTCCTTCCCTTGCACACTCTGGCTCTCAGACTGAAATAGATAACACTCACCTGACTTCGTTCTGCTGCCAGGGCTGTGGGCTCAGTCTGACAGTCACCACAGCTAATACATGTGTGGGAGGGAGGCAGCCAGACCCTGAAATAAGGGTTTGTGATTCCGTGACAGCAACTCCCTGCAGAAATATAATTATCTCTTTATCTGTAGCAGCAATGGGAACATAGGTTTGGGAGTTGAGAATGTTTCTGAAAACTTTTTTTCCTGTTGCCAATTACCAAAAACAAGTACAAGTTTCTAGTTAGCATCCCTTGAGGGACTGTTGGTGTGTTTTTGAGAGGCTCTTTTCTTTTCCATTCTTCCTGAAGGCAGGCAGGGTCTCGCATGGAGGAAAGCAGGAGACGCTGCGGTCTGTGAGGGACGGGCAGGGAGCACATGTATCTCACTGGATTCTCGGGCTTCCCTGAGAACTTCACCCAATGTCTAGTCCGTCCCCAATCTTCAGTCCACTGAGCTGAACCATCAGTTAAATTATTAGCACAGAAACGGAATGAGACAAAATACTTGGGAAAGGTTTCCAAATAGCTACAAGTAAATGGAAGAACATGATGCGAAGAATTTACATTAGAAATCACTGAACTCACTTGCACAAATCAGTCAATTATCTGGACTCATTTGCACAACACAATGCCAATTAATGTGGACATTTTGTAGGAAAAGATCCTTTTCCACTACTGACCTCCTCTAGCCGTAGGAAGTAGGCACAGAACAGATCCATAGACGAAAGAAGTTTCCAAGAGTGCCTCACACGGGAAGCATCAGGATCAGAAGGTTAAACGTGGAGATTCTACTGTTGTTGTCACTGTCAGGTAACTAATGCTACTTACTGAACTCCAGAGCATTGATGGCTACCACAGTTCTCTACACTTATTTTGGCTGAAATTGCAACACTTGCTGCTTTAATAATTAAGAAACAGGTTCAGAGTTCTGATTCTTTGATTTATTTTTCCTACAGAAAAATCCACAGTCTTATCCAGATTCACTATCCAGTCATCTCCAATATTCAAGTCAGAGTTTAGAGCTACACTGGTGGGAGATCCAGTTTTGACACACACAAACCCATTTACACACACACAGAATCACACATTCATGCACACTCACACCGTGGACGACTCATATATACTCACACACAAATGCACATACACAGTCACATACTGACACAATTTGAATTGCCCATTCACATTCACGAACACACCACATACAAACTTGCAGACATATTCATCAACAGTCAAAGACTCATTGACGCAGTTGCACCTTTTCATAAAATCTCACAGTCACCGAGCATGTGTGAATCTCAACATGTCCTTGTACAGAAGATACAGAAGATATAGTTACATCTCCCGGTCCCTGGATGCCTAAAAGGGGCGGAGGTGTCTTCCCTTTCCACCCTCTATAACCCTTCTCACCCTTCACCAACCTACAAATGCAAGATTTAGAGAACATGCCGCATTTGAAAAGTGCTGTAAGCATTGCCGCCTCGAGTCTACAGGTGTGGTGGGAAAGTTAGTGTCTCGAGGGGCGGCGGCGCGTGTTGGTGTGACAGAGCCCGCGCGAGGCGCACGGGAGCTGCGGGCCCCGGGACACGGCGGCGGTGCCGAGGTCCTGCCACAGGAGGAGGGAGGCAGAGGGATACGAGACACAAATGGGTTAAGAGTCCAGGGCGCGGTGCCTGAGGGCACAGGAGACCCAGAGCGCATGGCAGGTACAGGTATGAGGCACACTGGGTGCTGGGGAAATAGAGGGGCAGGGTTTCATGGGAATGAAAGGGCGAATGAATGGGCCGTCTGGGTTTGGTGAGACGCCCAGGAGACAATGTCCCCTAAAGGTTACAACCTTGGGAGAGGAGGCAGGGGCGCGTGGGGGTGCGCTAATCCTGGAGGTGGGGAGCCTGGTCCCCAGCACCTGCCGGGTGGGAGAAGAAGGCGGAACCCGGAGCTGGGCGGGCGCGGGAGAGAGCGGAGCATGCACGGTGGGCGGGGCGCATGCGCGAGCCGGGGGCCCGCGAGCGGAGGCTGCAGGGCGCGCGTGGAGCCTCCGAGGCCGCCTGAGGCGGAGGCCGCGGCACCGGAGGGCGTCGAGCATCGGGGGCCCGGAGACGGGCCGAGGCGTTTGAACTGGAGAGGATATGCGGCCGGAAAAGGCGGGGCTCGGCCCTTGCGGTTCGCAAGGGCGATGGAAGGAGGAGGGTCGGCCTGGAGCCCCTGGAGAGTTTCCCACCCGGATGCACGTCCCCGAGGTGACGGGCGGGCAGCGGGCAGATGGGAGGCCGCCGTTTGATGCCCCTTCGTGAATTCCCCGACGTCCGGCCAAATCAGAGCAGTCATGGGTAGTTCCTTGTTTCCAGTCAGGCGGCAGGAATCTCGCCGACACAAAATGCCCCTAAAAACCAGTAAAATAGGACGTAGAGGAGGGAAGGTAAAATGTTGGGCGCTCAACCCGCTTGGAAACCCCCCCTCCTGTGCGCTCCGCCCCCTGCCGCCCCGGGAGCGCAGCCCCCGCCTCACATCGCCCCCGCGTCCTCGTCCCCCTCGACGTGCCCGCGCCCCCGTCTCAGCACCCGCAGCCCAGCTCCCTGTCTTCATGGCCACTCGCCGGACGCCCTCAGCCCCCGGTGTCCTTCGTCCACACGCCCCACTTGCCCTGTTTCTCTGTGTCCCCAGCCTCCTCGGGCCCACGGGCTCAGCTGGCTTCATCGCCCACAGCCCTTCCACCTCCCGGAGCCCAGCACCCCCTCCCAGCTCTTTCTGTGTTGGACCGCTGCGTCCGGGACATTCATGCTCCGATGTTACAGTGTCATGGTTTTTGTTCTTAGCGCCGTCTTGACCCGGCTTTGAGGGTCACACCTCAGCCATTTCCTGCGTGGGGCTCTCACACTCGGGGCCACTTTGCAGCAGCTCCCATCGCCCAGTCAGGTGCCAGCCAGCTAGGGACAGTCCCTGTGCCCTGGAGCTGCCAAATTATCCAAATCAGCCACGGTACCCCACTCTGGTTCCACCCGCTGTCTGCTCGTGCAGCTGCAGCGTGCTGTCCTCTGCGGCTGGGCCACCCCCTGTGTGGCCCTGCGTGTCCTTCTGTCCTCGGAGCAGAAAGTGGAGAGTTCTGCCTTCCATCTCTGAGTATCACTGTGTTGTGTCCTGCTTCAAAGAGCCAAAATCCTCAAAACGTATACCATCTTCTCCCTGTGTCCTTAACTCCTTGTGGACATGATCTCTCCTGTGCCTCGTACCACCCCTGCCCTTTATCACATCATCTGAATATCCTCCCCATTTTCCCCTTTGTTCCCATGAACTCTATACCCACATCCCCTCAGAAACCAGTATGTGCTCCCCCCGAACTCCATGCACACTTCCCCACGTGCACAGCAGTCACACAGCCCTTTTATCCCATGTGCGTTTTCCCCTCAACCCCTCTCCCCTGCATTCATTGCCCCCAAAATGCCCATCTCTCTCCCCCAGCTCCACCTTCTGCATCGTCCCCTCCTGTTCTGTATTGCCCCCATTCCCAGTCACACACCTACTTTCTCTCCACACCCTTTTTTTCCTAATATTTTTATTGTGGTAAATATAACAAATTTTACTATCATTTAAGTGTACTGTCAGTGGTTATGTGTATACATATGTCTGTGCGACCATCTCCCATAATCCATCTCAAGACTCTTTCCGTCTTGCAAAACTGAAACTCTGTCCCCATCACATAGCAACTCTCATCTCTCCACCCCAAGACCCTGGCAACCACCCTTCTACTTTCCCTCTCTATGACTTTGACAATTCTAAGTGCCTTGTAGAAGTGGAATTGTGTGGTATTTGCTTTTTTTTTTGGCTGGCTCATTTCACTTAGCATAATGTGCTCAAGGTTCATCCAAATGTGTCATAATTCCCTTCCTTCTTAAGGCTGAGTCCATTTTATGTGTACGTCACTTTTTGTTTATTCATTCGCCTGTCATTGGACACTTTGGGTTGCTTCCATCTTTTGGTTATTGTGAATAATGCTGCTATAAACATGGGTGTGCATGTATCTCTCGGAGACCCTGCTTCCACCCTTTTCAGCACATACCCAGAAGTGGTGGTGCTGGATCCCATGGTAATTCTATCTTTAACTTTTGAAGGAATTGCCAGACTGTTTCCCACAGTGGCTGTATCATTTTACATTCCCACTCTCAGAGCCCAGGGGTTCCAGTGTCTCCACACCTTGCCATTGCTATTTTCTGTTCTTTTTTTTTTCTTTTTTTATGTCTGAGTAGTAGCCATCCTAATGGTTGTAAGGTGTGGTATTTCATTGTGGCTTTGATGTGCATGTCCCTGATGGATCATGGTGTTGTGCATCTTGTTATGTGCTTATTTACTGTCTGGATATCTTCTTTGGAGAAATGTCTATTCAGTTCCTTTGCCAATTTTTGAATTGGGTTGTTTGTTTTTGTTGAGTTTTAAGAGAACTTTATATATTCTGTATATAATCCTTTAACAGATAATATGAATTGCGAGTATTTTCTCCCGTTCTGCAGTAGAAGTTAAGGTAATCACTCTTCCTCCTCCTAGAAAACTACCCTTTATTACTTAAAAAAAATTCTATCAGGTGTGCATCACAGCGGTTCAGCGGCCCCCCTCCCGCACTGTAGCCACGAGTCACTTCGCAGTGTCTGTGAGTCTAATGCTGTTTCATTCCTTCTGTTTTGCTTTGTTTTTATATTCCGCAAATAAATGAAATCATATGGTATTTGTATTTCTCCACCTGTACCCTTCACTACTTTTTCCTCTCTTTATAGTGTCTTTTGATGCACAAAAGTTTTAAATTTTCAGGAATCCCACCTTGCCTATATTTTATTTTGTTAACTGTCTATATTTCTTTTGTTACCTAACCAATGTCCAAGAAATCATTGCCAAATCTAATGTCGGGAGGCTTTTGACCAATGTTTTCTTCCAAGAGTTTTATTATTTTCAGTCTGGCATTAGGTCTTTGATGTATTTTGAGTTCATTTTTGTATATGCGACAGGTAGACACCCAGCCTGGTTCCTTTGTGTGTGAACTTGGTCCTTCCTTCTCTGTCTGCACAACTTTGTCTGCCTTTGGGGACGACAAAGAAATTAAAGAGTCTCTCCCAAACGTTACGAAGGTTGGTTTCTTTGGAAATACCCACAAGAAACTTGTGATTGTTTTTAATAATTAGCAATTGGGAAAAAGGTTTCCAGAAGTATTCTCAGCTCCCCAAGCCTGCACTGTCATCACCACTACAGGTGAAATGATAATTACAGCCCCAAGAGGAGGGGAGGTCACAGGCTCACAAACCTTTACCTGGGTCTGCCTGCCTCCCTCCCGCGTGTACTGGATGCCCTGCCCTTCACACTGAGCCCACCATCCTGGCAATGGGAAGGAGTCCAGTAAGTAAGTATTTTTTATTTCAGTCTGAGAGGCAGAGTTTGTAAGGCAATGAAGTCTGAATAAGTGCTCATGTCCGGGTGGCAACAGATCCACTGGCAAAGCCAGACAGAGGGGGTGGAGTAATCTTTATCCAAGAGCTGAGCCAGTAAAGAGGGGTGAGAAGACTGGAGCCACGCCAACCCCTGACAGCTGCTGGCGTCATTTGGTATCATCCTCTCTAAGGACACTTACTGGTGAGCAATCCCAGTATGGAAGCTGATTTTTAAGGTGCTTAAATACTGTAGTCATGAAATCAGTGTAACTGCTCACATTACCTTGCGGGAGTCACAGATTGGATTTTCAGTGTTATTAGAGGTGAGCTTCTGATACCTGCATGCTTAAAATAAAGGAGAGGATGGAACGGTCAGCATTACTTAAGCCTGTGCAGGAGCCGTGTGTCTGAATTTTCCTGGGATAAAAATGTTTTTATCTAACTCTGGGCATAGGATGCACTTAATGGAGCCATAATCTTGTCTCTAGTGAAAACATCAGTTGCCTGATGATTATGGAGAGGCTGGTTTCTCTCTTAAAGTCTGGGAAGTAGCATTTAAGGAAAAGGAAACTTGATAGTCATGGGTCCCAGATGAGAGTATCAAGGACCAAATGTTCATTTCATTTCATTTATTGCTGCACTGGTGAGCACACACGAGCTCTCCCTTGTTAACAAATTTTACATGTCTGATACAGTGTTGTTAGCACAGGCGCAGTGTTAACCAGCAGCTCTCCAGGGCCTATTCAGCTTGGGGGGTTGACGCTCTGTGCCTGTCGGTTAGTCCCCGTTTTCCCTCCTCTCCATCCCTAGTAATCAGCATTCCACTCACCATTTCTACGAGTTTGACAGTTTCAGTTTTCTCACAATAGTGGCATCATGTGATATGTCCTGTGACTGTCTTGTTCCACATAGTCTAATGTCTTTTAAGGTCCATCCATGTTGTCCCATATCGCAGGGTTTCCTTCTTTGCAGAGGCTGAATAACACGCCGTGGTGTGGTGCACTGCATCTTTGGCCGTCATTCCATCCATGGACTCTTAGGCTGCCTCCGTTGCTTGGCGACTGAGACTAGAGCTACAGTGACCCCTCAGTCCTGAGACACTTTCACATCCTCCTTTTTGTTCATTTGAATACATACCTCAACGTGCGATTGCTTGATCATATGATAGTTCGTTTAGGTTTTTTGAGGGACGCTCTGTTCTCCATCACGACTGCACTGTTTTATATTCTGTCCAACAGTACATGTGGGTTTCAGTTCCTCCACATCTTCACCAATGATTGTTGCCATTAATTTCCTTGATAACAGCCATCCTTAGGGCTGTGAGGTGGTATCTCATTGTGGTTTTGATGTGCATGTCCCCGATGATTAGTGATGTTGAGCATCTGTTCATAAACCCGTTGGCCATTTGTGTCTCCTCTTTGGAGGAATGTGGACCAAATTTGTCTTGTATTATTTTCTCTGGTTTAATACTTGTCTAACATCAGTGCCAAGCTCGCTACTCTTTTGCCTTGTATCTCACTTGCACAGTGCACAGGTCTCACCTCATTGCTCACCAGTGTCTCCGTTTAATGTAGGTATCAATAAACAGAGAAGCATTTGAATCAAAGCTACCAAGACTTAGTTTCCAACCTACACTGTCTATCACATATCAGTATTTTATGCTTCATGGTTTAGAGAACAAAGTAATGTTGTCCAATAACTTCTGTGATAAATACCACTGTAGGTGGTTCCTGGCATGACAGCAAACGAGTCTTTCTGCTGCCAAAGTAATATTGAGCCAATCTTGCATCATTGATCTGACTTGGACTTGGGGCAGTTTCCTGTGCAATTAGATGGAGATGAAGGCATCTGCCTTCTGTTAGGATCTCTACAGCTTTATTCACGTTTGATACTGACTTTTGCACTAAAATAAATCATTACATCGACATGAAAATCTGGCTTGACAGATGTTATAAAATAAAATGTAACTAATGTAAAATACATTGACAGTATAGTAAAATAAAAAACTCCATAATGGTGGGGATTGTGTAAAAGCCCAGCCGACAGGGCATGCTAGTGTGTACAGTGGTTAGGGCCGCATGTACCAGGCAGCCGAGCCTGGTACCGCTCTCTTCTAGGCCCCGACCAGCAAGTGGATTAGACAGATCACTTCACTTCTGTTCGCAGATCCCCCCGAGAGTGAAAATAATGGCAGCGTCTGCATGAAAAAGCGAAGAGGAAACCATGAGTACAGCAACACGGGGCGGTAATTCGTCCCTGGCAAGCGCTGTCTGACAGACCTGGCAAGCGGCCTGTCCTGCCGGGGGAAGGCGCCTAACCAAGTAAAACCTGAGGTGAGTACGTCCATGACAGCGGGGAGTTTCAGTTGATAGGATCAGTGTAGCCCCCACCTCCTGTCGCCTTGCAGTTTCTTCTGGCTCTGAAGGCAAACACCAGCGATGGGAACTTGCAGACTGGCCTCCGACGGCACTGGCAGTAGGAGCTGCCTTATAACAGGCTGTGGTTGGAATCCTGGATGTGCTGTGCCTTCTCTTCCCCTCCATCTCCCTTTACAACAGGGAGTGCATATTGAGGGCCAGAGATTGGTTCTCATACATCTGATTACAGGCACCACTTGGTCATTCTATCTAAAGGTGGTCCCCCAATTAATGGCCACTTTAGGTTGAAGCATTTCCTCAACCGGCTAGAGTGCAAATGTGTTTTCTGTGGTCACACAGCTGGCAGGGTGTCATTGGCACCTTCTGCCTCTTGAGTGTCTCCACCATCACTGTCGCCCTGGGGCTGCAGGTGGGCAGAACATGAAACAAAAGCTTCCAAGTACATTGAGTTTTTCATTCTCTTCTGCTGGATCCTGTATATGCTGGTAAGTAAAATTTTTCTTCAGCATATGACTGCCAAAAGCAGCGGCAAAAACAGCCAAGAACAAAAGGTGTAGGATCCTGCTCTGCCAAGTTTGAGGACAAAACCGCAGACTCACTGTGTGCAGCATTGTTATTAGCCCCTGATGTTTCCTGTAGGCTCATGATCTAGGCCTATGGCTCCCTCAGGTGTGCCCTGTACAGACACACAAGAGGTTCAAAGTACACAGCCCAGTGGGATTTCACAAACAGAACATGACTCCATATACAACATCACTGAAACCCTCTCATGCCCCCTCTACATCACTGCGCCCCAGGGCATAGGTGCTGTTGCATATTTTGTAGGAGAAGAATGTTGGGACATAGATTTGCATCTGTTCTAACCTTAAAGGGATTATCTCTTGCCTGACCTGTACTTGCATAAGTGGAATTTTCCAGCATGAACCCTTTCACACTGGCCTTCCCATCCCTATGACTTGTGAGTTTATCTGCACTACTGCACACTAGGGCTGCATTCCTTAACATCTCTGTATGGGATGCCACTGCGTGGCATTAACCGATTCATTGTGCTGTGAACGGGTTTTGAATTTGGGTATGTTGAGAGTCCTGGGTAGTGTTGGGCCATCATTCTGTAACCTGTCTCTTCGTGATCCCTGTACACATTTCTGTTCAGTATATTCACAGGAGCAGAATTGTTTGTTACATCTGGCCTGCTAAGGTAAATACCACATCAAGTTCAAAATGTTTGTACCAACTTTAACACCCACCAGCAGTGTTTGAGATTCTTAGTTTATCCACATCCTTGCCCAAACGGGGTATTTCCTGTCACTTCATTTTAACTTTCTGAGTGGCATATGATGTGGTACCAGGTAGTGGTTTAATTTGGATTTTCCTGATATCCTGAGGGCATTGAACATTTTTCACACATTACTATCCATTGAATAATCTCTTCTGTGAAGTTTCTTTTGGTATGTTTTGCCCATTGTTTTCTGTTCTGTGGTCTCTCAGTTCTCTGTTTTATATACAACTTGTCTCTCTTTCTCATTCCTTTGCTCTTTTTGTGTGTGTGTCTATCTTTTGATAAGAACTAGCTCTTAATTTTAATATAACTGTTATTTCACATATATGGTTAATGTTTTCTGCTGTTAAGAAATATTTTCTCATTACAAGGCTGCAGAAGTATTCTTTTCTTGTTTTTCTAAAAACATTGTTATTTATCTTTAAAATTTAGGTGAGCTATATATTCAAAATCGATTTGATGTCTAATGTGGGTGGTTATTGAGGTTTTCTGTGTTCTATTATGGCAAACTTCAGTTTGTGCTGTATTGTTATATCCTGTTTTCTTTCTTGCCATGACTTCACCCAGATAAGATCACCTCATTCTTAGTGCTGACTTGCCCATGAAATTTACTGGAAATTCATTCCATCTCTTTCTCCTGTTGAAGTCTAGCAGTCGCATGGGATCTCAGAAGTTAACTTGTGGTGTCAAAAATCTTCAATGAGCCTTTTTGCTCAGAAAAACATTAGTTACCATAATTTAGAGGAAAACATGTGGAATGACAGAATAGCCTCCAGGGATTTGGCAATTGGAATAATCTTCATATCTCAGACTATAGTTGGAATCCTGGGCAATTTCTCTCTTCTTTACCATTATCTTTTTCTGTACTACACTGAAGGTAGGCTGAGACCTACAGATTTGATTCTCAAGCACCTGGTTTTAGCCAATGCCTTGATCGTTCTCTCTAAAGGAGTGCCCCAGACC
Organism: Manis pentadactyla; assembly: GCF_030020395.1. Lineage (NCBI taxonomy): Eukaryota > Metazoa > Chordata > Mammalia > Pholidota > Manidae > Manis > Manis pentadactyla. Next base: position 4,989,697 of record NW_026644588.1, on the reverse strand, counting down.
ATGGCAGCCTTTGGGTTGAAACATTTCTTCAGTGATTCTGGATGCAGATTTCTTTTGTATGTTCAGAGAGTGGGCAGGGGTGTGTCCATCAGCACCACTTGCCTCTTGAGTGTGTTCCAGGCCATCACGATCAGCCCCGTGAACTCTTGCTGGAAGGATCTTAAAGTTAAAGCCCCAAAGTACATTGGCTTCTCCATTTCCCTCTGCTGGATCTTGTACATATTTGTAAATATAACTTTTCCAATGTATGTGTTGTCTCTGTCTGGCAGATGGGGGAGCAAAAATACCAGATTGAAAAAAGAATTGAGACACTGTTCCTACATAGATGATGTGGAAATCATAGCTTCACTGTATGCAGCCTTGATAGTCTTCCCAGAAATTTCGTTTACTGGGCTCATGCTCTGGGCCAGCGGCTCCATGGTGCTCATCCTGCACAGGCACAAGCAGCGGGTCCAGCACATTCACAGCACTAATGTCTCCCCCAGGTCCTCTGCCAAGTCCAGAGCCACCCAGGGCATCCTAGTCCTGGGGAGCACCTTCGTGTGTTTTTACTTCCTCTCGTCCACCTTTCATGTTTGTGTTGCTCTTTTTCACAATCCCAGTTGGTGGTTAGTGAACATGACTGCCCTAATTTCTGTGTGTTTTCCAACTCTCAGCCCCTATCTGCCCATGAGCCGAGACTCTTCTAGTTCCAGGCTCTGCTTAATGTGGATAAGGAACACGAAATCCCCTCATCTTTCCAGAAACATGTAGACTCTATGTCTTTGTACAATACTCAGTTGTTTATTGAGTTGTCATGCTCGAGTGTTGCTACAGATCTGGGAAAAACCACATGTCTTTGTGAGGTAGACCCTGACAGGTGGCAGCATTTCCCCAGCTGGGTTTTATGGGGCGTGCATGGGCATAGCTGGGGGAAGGATGCAGCCTGGCCTGGGTCTGCCGCCTGGTACCCTGGGGACAGTTGTCCTCATCAAGGGGCTGCTTGAGGTGGAATGGATGGAGTTGGTCCTAGTTCCTCATGCATCAGTCAGAGTGGTTTCGACCCAGTGGTGTACTCAGAAGAATTTGCCAGAAGTGAAGAAGGAGTGCTCAGTATTGTCACGGGATAATTCTCCTTGGGTTTCTCTTTATGTATCTGTCTTATTGGCAGCTTCATGGAAAACTTTTGCTCTGGATTGTTTTTCATAGACTGTTTTTCACTGTTTGTATAACAAAGAAGTGCCTTGAAAGAGAATGTCATCGTTCAGGACAGTGGACAGTTGAGTTTGCTGTACAAGAAAATAAGGGAAAAGGATTTCAGCGATCTGGGCAGTTTAGCCTGAAAAGTAGTCCACTGGTCCTCAGCCAACATACAGTAGAGTCCTGAGACCTAGTGAATTGGAAAATCCTCTAAGGTTCACAGGGTTTCTGGGTTATCCAAGAGCTCCAGCCACCATGCCATGTCCTACCCTCCAGAAATGCTGGTTGCCAGTGAATTAGGAAAGTCATCGCTTGAAAACCATCGTACTGGTGAAGTTAAGCTAAAACCGGAGGCAGAGGCTGCTTTAACGTTTTCCCGCAGTGACCTTGCTTCATTCAGACGGCTCCTCTCTGATTCCCGGGGATGGGCCCACCTGAGCCCGGGCTGGGCACCCGGGGCTGGTTCCCTCCTGAGCCCTCCATCTGCTGTCCGTGTGGGGCAGGTTCCAGCAGCAACATCCTCACAGACTGGGGACCTGGGACCCCATGGAAGGAGAGGTCAGAGGTAACACTCAGGCGTCCCGGCATGGAAAAGGCAGACCCTCACCTGTGCATTAGGTCTTGAGGGCTGCCCAAACAGCACCCAGTACTCTGAGCGGCTGAACCAACAGACTATTTTTTTCACAGTTCTGGAGGCTAGAAGTCTAACATGGAGGTTCAGTAGGTTTGGCTTCCTGTGAATCACCTCCTCAGCCACCCTCTCACTGTGTCCTCTTGACACATCATGTGTTTTCTGTGTGTGCATAGGTCTGTGCTTCTCTGTGTCTCCAAATTTCCTCTTATGACACCAGTCACAGTAGATCAGGACCTGCCATACTGGCCTTATTTCAACTTAGTCCCCCCCTTAAAGGCCCTTTCCAAAATATAGTCACCTTCTGAGATACTGGGATTAAGACATTCAGCCTATCAATTTGGGGTGACAGGGTTCAGCCCACAGCAGACAGCTCTCTGGGCCCCCCAAATTCATGTCCTCATCACGGGCAGAATGCCAATTCCCCTCATCCCAAGAGCCCAAGACACACGCTAATCAGCTCTAGATCTGTAATCTTATCTGCACATCTTCTAAGGCTGGGATGGTTGAGACTTGAGAGAGGAGCCAGCCTGAGGCAAATCCCTGTCTGGCTGTGAACCTGTGAGAGCAGACACGTCACCCACTTCCAAAATACACTGGTGGGATAGGCCCCTGACACACATTCCCATTGCAAACGGACAGATTGGAAAAAAGAAAAAAATGACCTTTGCAAAGCAAGTAAAAAGTCTAGGGGGGCAAATTCCATTTGGTTTCAAAGTTCGAGAATTGTGCTCTGGGCCCCCCGGGTGGTGGCCCTGCCATCCGGACTCCTTAGAATGGTGTTGACCAGGGGGATCTGAAAGGCGCAGGATCATGAACACTGTCCCCTCTGTCTCCTGCTGCCCTCGTTTCCAGCTGTTCCTCTGCCTCCATCTCAGTTCGGTTTCAGTACCTGTAATTTCATCTTTTTTGCAGTCCTTACCTCATTTCCTTCAGATGTTTTGTCTGGAAAATTCAGGTGCAAGACATGGGTTTATACAAAACCAGTGTATTTATACAAAGCGAAGCCAAAATACAGGGGCAGATGGCGACACCCAGGTTTCTCACTGTTGGAGAAGCAGGTTGCCAGTGAACAAGGGCAGGATGGTAGAGTGACCCACGTGCAGTGGGGCTGAGTCGGAGGCATCAGCGTGAGCTTCTGTTGGTTTAACACAGGCTCAGATGATTACAGATGGACGTTTACAGGTTTGTGTGTGTGCGTGGTTTATAATATGCAGATAGATTTTCCTGCTCTTTCAGCTCAGAGGGAGAGAAGCAATGACACCACAGTAATGAGGAGGCCACCTCCCCCCAGGTCTAGTAACACCATCCCTGGGAGAGCAGCCAGGGTTCATTGGAGAAATGGCTGAGCCTGGGACTAGGACAGGACGTACGTGGAAGAACCTAGAACCGTGTAGTGGTCTAAGGTGACAAGATGCTAACAAAAACAAAAAGGAAAATGATGGGCTATGTCGAAGGGACAGGCGTCACCACCAAGAGCTCCCGATGGTCACGTTGGAACAATTTGATGAAGAAAGGTAAAACACAATACGGGGTTATATGTCAAAGTATAAAATCAATGTGCAGTGGTCTAAACTGATAAAAATAAATGACTGAATGAATAAGAGGCAGACCTCTTCTCAGAGGAATTCCACATAATTTATGTAGAAACTTTATCCTAAGGATGTAGAACATAACACCCTACTCTTAAATGTGGGCTGCGCACCATGACTTTCTTTCAAAGAATACAGTGTGGAAAGGGGACAAGAAAGTTCACAATGCAGCAACCTGACATCCCCCAGCTTGGGCAGTGACCTGGGTAACCTCCGCCACCATATGTCATGGTGGGTCATGCCCTCTTCGCAGGATGTGAGAAAAATGGCACTTTATACCTGCCGACTTCCCCCCTCCAACACAGAGCCCCCATATAATCAAGAGAAAAATATCACATTCATCCCAGCTGAGGACATTCTTCAAAATGCCAGGTTAGTGCTCCCCAGGTCTGTTAAGGTCATCAAAAATGAGGAAATTCTGACAAATTGTCACAGCAAAGAGGAGCCGAAGGAGGCTTGACAACTAAATGAAATTTGGCATCTGGATGGGTACTTTGCACGTAAAAAATAAGTAAATCTGAATGAAGTATTGACTGGCTAATACAAATACATCTGTTCATTTACGAATTATAACAAATGTATGTACTAATGTATGATATTAGTAATCAGTGAAATCAAGTGTGGGCTATATGAGAACTCTGTGTGTTCTTAGCAAACTTTAAGCCTAAAACTGCTATAGAATAAAGTTTATCTTAAAAACACTTACCACAGGGGGGTCATCAGGTGAGAAATTGGGGATCAACAGAGGTGAGGCTTAGAACCTCACCCCCCCTGTTCTGAGAGAAATCTTCTGCATATGTGGATGTTTTATTGCCCTTGTCTAGCTTGGATTAACACATAGTCTACAGGCACACACCTGATCATCTACATTTGCTCTCTTACAACACTAAACTCTGTTTTCTACCTTTATCTTGTATCTACCTACCACTTCAGCATTTTATTAAAAATAATAATAATAAAGAGAGAAATGTGGTATCCACATATAAATCAAGTATAAAAATCAAATGTGTATTCATATTTGAACTGACTGTTTATAGTTCATAATGCATGAGCAAAACCAAAAGTTTCTGTGATGACTGCCCTTGTACTGTTCACCATGTAACTTATTCACTATGTAAGAATTTGTTCTCCATGTAAGAACTTGTTCGTTATGCCTCAGAAGATTGGAGACTGACGAAAATTAGGCTTGGGGTGGATTAATGATTGTGCATTGAGCATTGACTCCCCTATACAGAATTTTATTGTTGTTAACAACCATTTGATCAATAAATATGAGAGATGCCCTAACAACAACAACCAAGAAAAAGTACACACTTCCAATTGTAAAATAAATAAGCAACCGGGATGTAATGTATAGCATAAGGAATATAGTCAAAATATTGTAACAACTTGGTATGGTGATAGCTGGTACTTAGAATTATCATGTATATAAATGTTGAATCACTGTGTTGTACACCTGAAACTAATGTAATGTAATACTGTGTGTCAACTACCCTTCAATAAAAAATAATTATCTAAAAAAAAAAAAAAAAAAAAAAACACTTACCAGAGTAAAAATCGTCAATACATAATTGAGCGAATCCCACAGGCTTCTTGGTTCTGGGACGCTCCCCAGAACAGAAACCAACCGGTATGCCCTGCGCTTCCTGTTGGCAAGAGGACACATCTTCCTGAGAAACAGCCTGTGCAAAGCTTGGATTATGGAAGTGTGATCATATAACCTCCCCATCCACCAGCTGGTCATCATCCTAGAAGAGACTGAGAAGAGGCATAATTTTCTGGGGAAAGATAGATTTAATCACTGAAGTTTCCAATCAACATCTCTGGACGCTTTGGAGGTAGTGTCACTGCTGCTCATTTTTGGGGGACTTTATAATAGAAGCACGCCACACTCACTGTGCACGTGGTCCAGAAACCTTAGAACATGACACAGATCGTTTTCAAGAGCCACATTTGTTTGACTGGTGTCAGCAGACGGGTGTATCAGAAGTGTCAATTGTGGTAGGGTAGGAGTATTAGCTCTCGGGTTAGTCATTGCACCCACAGACAGGTCAGGGCCTGCCTGTTACATGGCAGGAGGGCAGCTTTTAGCAGGAGTCCCAAGTATGCCATGCAGAGGTAGCCTCTGCATCAGAAACAGGCGCAGTCAGCAGCTTGGTGCTGGTCATGCTCGTCACAGAACTGGCCGTATCACGGGCCCAGACAGGAGTGCCCCAGACAGTCATTTCAGCACTGTGGTTGTTTCCCCAGTTATGGCACACAAGAGGGTGTCTTTCCTCTACCCGTCCACAGGTTTCCACGTGGCACACTGAACAGCTAGGCTGTGGCGACAGTCCGGGTGTCTGCACTGTGGCTCCTGGAGGAGACGACAGCATCTGATTCTGGGTGCAGAGCTGGCCCTGAGGGTACACAGCCAGGTGGCCCGAAGGGCACCATTCGCTTCAGCCTAAACCATCAGTGAACCAGGGCCGTGACTGGGGGACTAGGAGGGGACTGAGAGTCCCTGGTGCCTGTGGCTTTGGCTCTGGTGTGGAGCTTAGACTCCTCCAAAGGAGCTGGGCCCTCTTACGCTGGTAAAGCTGAGAGGTCGCCAGGGCCAGGGTGTTTCCATCCCTGAGTGCATGCTTGTCATGAGATGCAGGACATTGTTAGCCCTTCCTGCCTGACTCATTCCAATGCTGGAACATCAAGATGGCTAGTCACCATCTGAGGGACAGGCTTAGTTTTGAGGGGCACTTGCTAGGAAGCTAATTATTGCTTTCAGAGAGTATCTGTTTCGGTTGTGTCATGGTGGCCCTGAGGTCCTACATCAAGGGGCGCTTGTAGGTGGATGCTGCCTCCCTTTGCCACAGGCTCTGAATGACGAAATCATGAGTCACAGAGACCCTGTTGTCTCCCATTCCCCAGGAGTCCAGGCAGGCTGGGCCTCCTAGATGATGGGAAACCAGAGATGAGTTTTTTCTTCACTGCTGGAGAGCTTGATCCTTGAAGATCTGCCCATCGGTTCCAGGGAACTTTAAGTGATAAACCGGACTTGGAATTTGCTCAGGTTTTATCAGTCACCTCTACTGGCAGAGAGGTGATGACACTCTAGAGCTAATGAGACTGAGGTGCCTAAGTGACCACCAACCAGAACCTAATTTATACACTGAAAATGTCATACGTTAGTGGCCCTTGACCTGACACCTTACCGGAGAGGAAAGGGTCGCATGTCCCATACCACTCCTCTACCTGTGCCTCACCCTGACTGCATAGTCCGTGGGACTGGGGATGAGCACTCGGGGGGCTCTCGGGATGGACGCACAGCAGCAGGATGTTGAATTCCTCCGAAGGACCCCAAGCCCGTCCAGGTTACCTGCCTGCGCTGCTGTGACACACACGGGCAGTCAGGAGTGTGGCTCTGCTACCGCCCTATCCTGTCACTGGGACTCAAGAACTGGGAAGGGCGTTAGATTTTACCTTATTTGCACGTCAATAAGTTAACCTGCCAGCTTCTGGGATGCTCTTGGGAGATGTGAGACTCCTAGGACTGAGACAAAGGCATGGTTACAAAGTGGGCTACCAGTTCGCCTGCCCAACCTTTGCCTGCAAGGAGGGCTTTCTCTTGATTATATTGGTCTCTTGCCCCCAAGAGATACACCAGTGCCATCTTCAAGGGCTGTCACAGAGAAATCCTTGAGCTGCTACAAGATGTTAAAATACTTGCTGTGGAGAATGATCTCCTAACAAGGTCCATCTTTCCATTTGAAGGATGGGAATCATTGATCCTCTGAGAAAAAGCCCATTGAATATTTTTGATACTGTGGATAAAATGAAAGTTCCTGTGGGCAGGATTCTCACCTGGCCCTTGTTGGCTAGCTCACTACATAGGTGTGGGCAATATGTCATTACTGACTCTATATAAAGAGCTTCACCCAGTGCTCTGGGCGACACAGTGGCACAGCTGCAAGGCTGCAGGAGACCAGAGCAGAGGCTGGAGTGGTGGCAGTGCCGAGGACAGAGACTGGGACCGCTGTGTGGGCAGAGAGTCCCAGAGGCAGAGACCAGCTTGCTGCATGCAGACTTGCTCTGAGTGAACGAGATTTTAGTGACTGACCTGCCACCGTGGAAATAAAGTTGAGTATAACCCTTTCACCCCAAGAACATTCTACTGTTATTTCTCTGGCCACACTGACTCCATAGTGAACTTGCCCCGGACTGAAACCCATTTTCAAGACAGACATCAACAGTGACCTAGTGTGTTGGTGTTGTTTTCTTCTATTGTAACAGCATAACTCATTTTGGGTTTCTGGACCCTATTCCAGTGTGTGTGTAGGGGGACAGTGGGTGAGGGCCTTCCAACACACGCAGGACCAGTATGGTGTCTGTGAACGCAACTCAGTTCTGACGCCATCTGCCAGGAGACAGCACCAGATTTCCCAGGTGAAGGGCCACCTCCTACAAGACCGCTCTCCACCTGTCACTGTAGATGCCAGTTGCACGCCTCAGGCTGTTGATTGTACTTCTGACCCACCAGCTATGGATTGTAGGTTCCCACGACATCAACCTGAGGTTGCATTAGTTTGCTAGAGTAGCTCACAGAACTCAGGAGAACACATATTTATCAGTTTAATACAGGATTCCATAAAGGACACACGTTAACAGCCAGATGAAGAGATACATAGGGCAAGGTCCTAAATAAAGGAGCTTCTTTCCCCGTGGAGCCTGGTGTCTGTCTGGGTTGGTGGCACGTGGAGGTGTTCTGGTTCCGAGCATAGAAGCTCTCTGACAGAGAAGCAGGTTCCAGGGAGCGATAAGCTCTTCTCAGGGCTGTTCGTGAGGGTTTCATTGCATGGTCATGACTGACTAAATCCCTGGCCATTGGCTGATTGAGTCTCCAGCCCCTGCCTGGGATCCAATTGTCTCTCAGGAACAGGACGATTCACCCATTTCACCTTTAAGGCGGCAGTGTTTACAGCAACTCTGTGTGAAGACCAAATATATCTGGGGATATGTACTAGGTCACCTGAATCAGCAAATACATATTATAATTCATGGTGTCGCAACTAGGTCGTGTGGTGCTGTGAGATTGTTAAAGACGGGAGGCTGGAAGAGACGCAGATTTAGAGGAGCCCCCAAGGGAAAGACAGTCCATGGGAAAGAGGAGATGCACCTGGGTGAGCAGAGAGTGGGGGGAGCAAAGGGAAAGGAGGAATGTCCCCTTTTCCGAATAAAATGAAATTTGGTAGTTTATTGGGAAAATACTTAATTCACTGTCTACTTAGGGAAGAAATAAATTGTGGATGGTTTGCTGTCTAAATCTTTAAGCTAATAAATGAAAAAATAAAGGAGAACTCTGTGGTCTTTGAATAGGCAAATATGTCTTAAACAGAGTAATAATCATCATGCACAGCAGGGAAATGTCCAATCAATTAAATTAAAATGAAGAACTTTCCATCAAAGGCTACATACTCATACAGAATGAGGGAGGAACAGCCGGAAAGAGGGAAGGGAGAGAAAATGCCTCCAGGGATATCAACCCACACATCAAAAAGACAGAGAAGGCGGACAGCACGATAGGCGAACGGACCAACTGCACTAACACATGCCTCACAAAGCAGTTCCCCAGTGCTTAGTAAATGTGCGGAAATATGCTCAGGCCCTTAGCTGTCAGACAGACGGAGCTCAGATCACTACTCGGTGCAGGACGCACCAGCCAGCAGGCTGAAATGAAGATGAGACCAAAGCCCAGTGTCACTGGGTTGTGGAGAAGCCGAGAATCCCAGAGCTGCTCGCAGGTGGGGAAGCGGGTACAGCAAGCACCTCCCCAGCCTATGTGACACCGTCCCCTGTCCTGAGAGGTGTAACGCTGCTCCCACAGTTCCTCTGCTCCGCATAGCCAACGGAAAGTGGAAGCCTGACCTTGAAACCTGTTCTCAAATTCCCAGAGCAGCGCTATTTGTAAAAGCCACAAACTGCAAACCAGCCACACATCCATTAGCAGTGGGAGGAGCCCCCCATCTTGGCCCTGCCACTCTCGCTGCCGCAGGGCTTCCCGGGTCAGTGGCTGTAGCTTCCGCTGGAAGGGAAGTCTGGCCTGGACGGAAGCGCACGCAAGGCGCTCTCCAAGGATGCTGAGGGTCCCCTCCCAAATTTACTTCTCTCGAGTAGTAGTGAAAGGTACATCTCGTGGAGCCTCCCCGGCTGGGGCAGCAGGACTGACAGGTCAAGTCCACTCTAACATCCCAGCCTCCCCAAGCCCTTAAACCCACAAAGGAAGCCAGGCTTTTCCCATTTGCTCACAGAGAACCATCTTTGATCCCTGTTTGAACTGGCCAAGCGGTCAGAGCCCCTCTCACCTCCATGAGCTGCAGCGTTCACGCAGAATCTCTGCTTAGTGAGTCCGTATCGGTAAATTCACCATAATCCAACTTGATGCACCTCCACCATTACGCCCTTCGTACGCATTCCCACCCTTTATCCCGGGTTTCTGCTTGTGTAAGTTAGAGACTCCAGGAGATCTTTTGCAGAGTAGTGCACCTTGTCGTGGGTCGTCTTTGTACCTCACCTTTAGGGGCCTGCAGGGAGTTGAGTCTAGTGATGGGTGTAGGGCAAAGAGGGGTAGGTGTGAAGTCCTAGGGTTGGGGCAGTGCCTTGCATGCCAAGCGCTCCAGGGGAGGCCATTTGAGCTTCTTCAGGCAATACAAGGTCAAGCCCTTCAGACAAGGTTGCAGGACCAATACCATTGTGGGTAGTTAAGTCCCTCTGGGGGTGGAAGGACCTGCTCCACGGACAAAGAAGACTCATCAGAATTTAGGGGCTCAGTGTTCCCAGCTTCACTGAGGGCTTCCCACACAGCCCCATCCCAACTTACAGGACCCCTGGATTTCCCAGTCAGTGTCCTCTCTTTAGCCAGGGACGCCCTGCAATGCTGGGCGTGTAGCTTCGTTGTACTTCAGCCTGTCCCAGGGTGAGGTGTTTGCCTTGGATTTTCACAACATCAGCCTGTGGCTGTAGGACGTGAGGCCCCCTTCGGGGCACACACGAAAGCATCTAAGTCACCTGCATGGTGCTGGAGCTGTGGATTTGAATCTCTAAGCTCATCCTTTTCTTTCACCTCTCTGTCCGGCAATATTAAGAGCACCCAGCCAATGTTATACTAATTCGTTTTCCAAAACTCGGAGAATACCATGCATGTTCACCCGGATGCGTCTTACAACAGTTGATCGGCAGCCTCCAGGGAGCACGTTTTGTGTGTCCCTTGCAGGTCGCAGCACAGGAGATCAGTGCTCGCTTCACTACAGAGCAGTGCCAGGGAATGACCGGCAGCAGTATGTGACCTTAAGTCGCCAAGCCATGTAGGGATGGAAAACATCAGACACAGAGGAAAGAATGCCCTATCATTCCCTCTCTATAAAATACACAACAGGCGAGAGTGACTGTGCTGTTAGATGACAGAGCTGTAGTTACCCTGGAGAGCGGTGGCTGGGTGGGAGCACAAGGGGCTGTCGCGCCGTCTGACGATACTCGCTTTACTGATACATGTGCCGTCGAAGTAAGTGTGAAAAACTAACAGATACTAAGTATAAAATTCCCAAAACAAAGGCCAATGTATACTTATTTTTAAAAGTCATAGAAAAGAATGGAATGAGAAAATAAACCAGGTCTATTGGAGAGATCACACAAACTTGATCAATACAAACCCAAATGTATCCGTTATTACTGAAAGATAGACTAATTGCTTTTTTCCATGTGAAACATATTTGACTGTATTCATTGGATGGTTTTCCAGGAGATACAGCCAAAATATGAGAAAAGTGAACAAAAAGAGAAAAGTGAAAAATACAGAATTTTGAACAATGAAACAACACAGTCTGGCAAAATCAGACAGAGAATTTTATGTTTGCCATTACAATTAGCATTTTAAAATTTTCTTAAAGAACAATTTCCCAGCAAATTGATTGAGGCATAACAACATGACTAAGTTTATATGTATACATACAATCTACATATATACACAGGCACACACACAAATATATAAGTAAGTGTGTATACTTTTTTTGTTATCGCATATGTCATACATATTTAAGTTTCTGATGTGAGCTGAAAAAGGGGTTCCTCTGTGATACAAAATTTTATGTAAGTCAAAATGATTTTCTTTTCCAAATGGCTGATTTCTTAATACTTTGCATCAGCCTCTTAATGTACATGCAGAGTGAGCTATATTAGAAACTTTCTTAAAATTGAGGAATTACACACTTTTTGCTATTTGAAAATCCAAAAGCCACAAACTCTGCATAACAGAATGGACTCACATCTTTCTCTTTCAAGTGGCTATGCCCCAGTGCTCTGAGTTTAACGGAACTCTCCGCCACAAACTGATTTAATTGATTCAGGGACAAGAGTGTGCACGTGCCAGTGACATTCTTGCTAACGTGCCACAATCATCTTAACACAGTTTCGAGACACCTCCCTTCTACAGATGCCAGTACATCCATGTTTTTGTTATTGTACATTATCTTGTTAGTCTTTAAAATCAGTCAAAGCACGGTTCTGTTTTTGTACTTTCCTTTGTGCCCCTCTTTACTCTGACCATTTCTACATGAAAACATTTTAAATATGCTAATTTCCCAGCATAACATCATAGTTCATTTAAACGACTACCTTCACTCTAAAGCTGCTGTAGCCAAAACTAACAACTGGCCCCCAAAGGCTCTACTGGAGGCTGAATTTACCCTCCAGCTGCAGCCAGGCTTTTCTTTTTTCTTTGGAGACATAACTTTCTTTAGTTTCCATCATGACCATGCCACCTGCTGATCCAGTTTTATATACCTTCCCCTGAAACTTCATCCCTACTTCATTTCTGAAAATATGCTGTTAAACTGAAAGTTACACACTGTGACTACTTGTCTATAATATCTGGGTAGTTTTGAGACCTGGTATGTATTACTGCATAAATCCTGAACTCCTTTTCTGCAAGTATCAGAAAGAGAATTATATAAGTATTTGCAAGTAGTAATGTTTCATTACAATACTATTCTGAAGTGTTGTTTATTATGAAGTAGATGCTCAGGGTGTCCTGTTTATGATTCTCTTGTGACTCATAATTTTATTAAAACTCTGGGTGGCATGAATGAATTGGCAACTGTACATAAAATTTACATGTTTCTCCAAAGATGAGGGGATTTTACGTTCCTAATCCAGGCAAAGCAGAGGCTGGATATACTGGAGTCATGGCTCATGAGCAGAAAGGGGCTCACAGCTGGGAAAAACATAGCCGTGATTGCAGTGATGTTTACAAGGAATGTGCCAGGATTATTTGAAAGAGCCAGAGCAGCTTGCAAGATGGAGGAAAGGGTGTAAAAATAGACAAAGGGGCTCACCAGGAGGAGGATGCTTTTGGTCGCCCTGGACTCAGGGGAGGATCTGAGGGCGACATTGGCCGTACGGATGTGCTGGACCCGCTGCTTGTGCCTGTGCAGGATGAGCACCATGCAGCTGGAGGCCCCGAGCATGAGCCCCAAGCACACAACGTCAGGGAATGACAGCAGTGCTGCAAAGACTGAGTCTGTGGCTTTGTCGAAACGAACAGAAGAATAGTATCCAAAATCTTTATCTTCTGTGACGTTTTTGTCACTCAATTTTCTAGTTATATAGATGGGGAAGATGACATTTACCAGCATTTGCAGAATCCAACACAGGACAAGACAGGGGGCGATGTACTTGGGGGCTTTTACTTTGAGCTGTGCCCACCTGGAGGTCCAGGGGCTGATGGTGATGGCCTGGAGGACACTCAGGAGGCAAATGCTGCCAATAGACACTCCCCTGCCCACTCTGTGAAGAAAGGAAAGAAGTTTGCACCCCAAATCACTGAGGAAGTGCTCCCACCCAAACGCTGCCATTGCCTGAGGGACTCCTTTACAGAGGAGGGAGAAGGAGTTGCCTACAATCATGTGCTTAAGAATCAGATCCGTGGTCCTTAGCCTGCACCCCGTGAAGTAAATGTTGATGTAATGGCAAAAAAGAGACAAATTCCCCAAGATTCCAACGGTAATCTGCGTTACAAAGATTATTCCTATTGTCAGTTCCCCGCTGGCCATCCTCCCAGTTCTCAGCCACCGATGCTTGTCCTCTGAGCTAGAACTTCCTGCGTGGGAATAAGAGGCACGGGCCACATGACGTCAGCTGCAGCCAGTGTTCTCCACTCAGCTTCGAAACACTTAGGCATGTATTAACGTGAGCAGTAATAACGTGAAATCACTCCTAGGATGGCACTGCAGGTGGAAACTTCATTGTTCCCAGTCCGTGAGGCAGGCAGATCTGTGCCTTTCATTAAAAGATGAACAGATCGTACACACCTTGAGTATTTGTGCAATCTGCTGCTTAGGGCAGAGTGGGCATTTGAAAGTGGATGGGCATTTGGAACCAGTTGGACTGGGCACAGTGGGAGTGCAGTGGACCACCTCGCCCTGCTCTCCAGCCAGTTCGCTGCATTCACCAGATAAAGCAGATCTATGCTCAGTGTTCATCTTACACCTTGTCATTTGATTTCAGACTGGTGGCATCTTCTAGTTCTCATTAAAACGAGTTTCCACCTGTTTCAAAAGCTCGATTCTATAGGCCAATGGCAGTTCTGAGTATAGCTTTAGATATCTTAATAAACATGGATGTACCAATGGCAGTGGAAGGCAGAAACGAGATGGTGATTAATTTCAGATGATATACTTATCTGTTATGGATACTTGAGTTAAGTCAACTGAGCAGTAAATTAAGATTCGTGAATAATATTAACATACAAGACGCAACACAGTATGTGCAGGGTAAGGACTCTTGCCTATTTTATATATTGAAATACTCAATTTCTGCAATGATATGAGAATATCTTTTCAATGGATGGAAAAATGATGCAAACCTGACAGCTGCTATCTGAAACTATAATTGTTACATAAACTGTTTCTTAACTGTTCCATTCCTAACTTGAAGAGGGAAACTACTCTCACCATCATCAACAGACTACAGAAGTGTCAGTTTCACTGTCTTCATTAATTGCATCATACATCCAGGGTTAGAGGAAAAGCTTTGTATTCAAGCCATTACCATTTGGATACACTTTCCCCACAGGGTCAGATAATTCCTGTACATTCATCGTAGTCTTTATTATAATACGGGGGTATTATAAATGCACCCCACTAGTCCTGAGGCTGTAGTCTGTGATTCTTGTAGGGGAGACCGAACAGCAGCTTGGTCTTACAGCTGCATCCATAAGCACCTTAAAAAGCAGGCTGCCTTATGCCTTGCTGTGAGCCACAATCACGGTCAGTGAGGACCCCATTATACCGCATTGCATCAGGGGCTGTCGCACTGGTGAAGGGCCTGGGACCCCCAACTCAGAGCAAGCGTCAGAATTCCCCAGCTTCCTGTGCGGCCTTGCCACAGTCAGGAGAAGCCACAGGACATCGCCTTTGAATGCTGATCACTTCCCCAAACTCTGGACATGCCTTTTCTCCTCGTGACTCTGCCTCCCACACCGAACCATGGCGTACTCACCTGACTCCTTCCTGCTGCCAGGTCAGTGGGCGGTCTGACGTTCCCCGTAGCCAGCGTGTGTGTGTGAGGGAGGCAGCTGGACCCTGATATATATCGGTTTTGTGATTCGGGGGCAGCGCCTCCCTTCAGAGCTGCAATTATCATTTCATCTGCAGCGGTGATGGGAGTGTCGTCTTGGGAGCTGAGAATGTTGCTGAAAACTTTCCCCCAATGGCAGGTTATTAGTCAGCACCCCTTAGGAGGCCGTTTGGGTGTTTGAGAGAGGCGTTTTCCTTTCCTGGCTCCCTGGAGGCAGACGGGGTCTCTCACGGAGGAGAGCAGGAGACGCTGAGGTCTGACGTGTGAGGGCTGGCGGGGAAGTATGTGAGCCTCACTGGACTGCTTACTTTCCCGAGACGTCTTTCTGCCCCCAAACTGGTACTTTCCTAATCTTCAGACCACCGACCTGAACCACTAATAGAGAAGCGGAAGGAGACAAAGTACCTGGGGAGAGTATTCCAGGAGGAACACGTGCAAGGAAGAACGTGATATAAGTAGCTCACTATAGAAATCCCAACCAATAGTATTTGCATCCCTAGATATGATGATTCTGATCATTACGGTGTATTCTTACGTAGTACTTCTTAGAAAGTTGCAGAATATATCTGAATTGTGTCTGAAATTGCACTACACATGCGCGCACGCATACACGGAACATACTGTGTTCCGGCTTAATGTCTCAGACATAGAGAAGTCAACTTTTTAAGTATGAAAACGTGGCATTTAGGGAGGAAGAGAAGACACAGCATCTGTCCTGGAACTCAACACTCTACTGAATAAGAAACATTATCCCTCCCCTTCTCTAAGCCTCTTTCTCATGACCTGCTGCATGTTGCAAATATGCTTTTATAATGGCATCAACATCTCCTCCTGTTATAGGTTGAATCATGTACCCGCCTCCCTGGACATTCATGCTTTGAAATTGTAAACTCCAGTACCTTAAAATGGG
Organism: Manis pentadactyla; assembly: GCF_030020395.1. Taxonomy (NCBI): domain Eukaryota; kingdom Metazoa; phylum Chordata; class Mammalia; order Pholidota; family Manidae; genus Manis; species Manis pentadactyla. The sequence goes on along the minus strand of NW_026644588.1, from coordinate 4,973,781 downwards.
ACATCTTTGCAGATGCAATTAGTTTGCATGTGATCACATTGGAAAAGGTGGGCCCTAATCGGAATGACTGGTGTCCTCATAAAAAGGGGAAATATGGAGAGAGACGTGCATGCAGGGTTGATGCCACGTGAAGACAGGAATCATGCTGCCTCAAGCACGGGAACTTCCAGAAGCTGTGAGGGAACCCTGGAGCAGGCTCCTCCTGAGGGTCTTTCTGTGTCCTGCTTGTAAGGCTGGAGGCACTGGAGGGAGGGGTGAGTACGTCGGACATTCATGACGTGCTGAGTTTTACCTTACCCTGCTGATGCCTAAAACTTGGAATTGTAGCTTGCAGAACTGTGACACGATGCATTTCACTTTTTCAAGTCACTGGGTCTGTGGTAGTTTTCATCTTCCCTTGCCAACTCCATACTCACAGGCGGAAGGGCTTTGCAGTGCAGAAAAGGGAGCCCTTACGTGTCCTTTGACACAGGAGAGGTACAGTGACAAACAGCTCTGATCTGAAAATCACACCTTCAGTTTCTCCCCCCAGTCTTCACGAGGCTCCCCGCCATGAAGCAGCCAGCGATCCTGCTACAGCACTGAGATGTTAGCTGGCCTGGGAGTTTCGCGGGAAACAGAGCAGACCCCCATTACCATCTAATGGGCCACATTCTGGGCTCATCCCTCAGAAATGCATCTTGAAGGCTTGGTAATCAACCCTGAATAGAATTCAGTGGGGCATTTTTTAAAAACATCTTGGAGACTGAGACTCCAGACCGTGAGAGAGAAGGGAGGCAGGGTGAACTGGTTGGGCACAGTGTTAACTGAAGCAAACAAACCTTGGTCCACTGGCCTGATACGGAGCAAAGCCGAACACTGACATCAGAATGTAGTGAAAAGAAAAACGGCGTTTATTGCAGGCACCAAGTCCCGCAGAACAGGTGGCTAATGTCCAAATTCACAAAGTCCCCATCGGTTTACAAGGAAGGGTAACGGCAAAATTACAGGAAACGGTTGCAGGCAGTGTGATCAGCTGACACCCATTCTCCTGATTGGTCAGTGGTGACGTGATGGGCCTTTTTAGCGTCTTAACTATTAGTCTTCTGGCTCCACCCAGTGTAGGGTATACAGACTTGTCAGGAAGTGGGACTTACCTGGTGGGGGTGTCTAAGATTCTGTCAAACATCTCAGGAATACCTGAATCAAGAATTTATCTATAGCCTGAGGGGAATTAAGTCCTTTGTCTTTTTAGTTTGCTTTTCTTGGGCTTGTCAACTCCCATTTTCTCTGATCTCTAATTAGTCTATTCCCACATTCTGGGGCATGATTAAGGAACTAAGTAGTTCTGAAAACAGCACAGGTGATCTTAAAGGTAAGCCAGCGTTGAAGACCACTTAGCTAAACACTGCCTCTCAAAATATGATGTGCATGCAAATGTTTTAGGGATCATGTTCAAACAGATTCTTCAGAGCAGCCTCACGCTGAGAGATTAAGATACAGCTGCGGTGGGACCCGTGAATTTGTGCTCTAACATGGTCTCTGCTGATGCTGGGGCTTCTCCTCGGTACCGTGTTTCCATAGCATCCGTCCAACCCCTCTTACAGTAGCAGCATAGTACACTGGACAGTTGTACTCAGGAAGGCTTTGCCCACCAAAAGGAATACTGGTTCAAAATGCGGCTCTTGTTTTCAGAGCCAATCGGAATTATGGAGCTGTGGGAAGCTGCAAGAAGTTACACCTGTACCTGAAGGCCGCAGTAGTTAGGGTTAAAGAAGGCACTGAAATAATCCCAGATGACCTCTACTTCCGTTTCCCTCCCGGCCATACTTAAATAACCTCTGGGTGGGTTTTACCTACCAATTGTTGACCGTGGAATGTTTAGTCACGTTAAGGTGCTATGCAGGAGTATGAGATAATCCGTCCTCAGCCTTTTGATGACACCAGCCCCTGCGCAATATGCACAGACCTGCTTGTAAATTCTCTATTCTGAGTTCAGGGAGACAGATTCGAGCTAGCCTCCTGCCTCCTTGCAGTAAAAGTTGCTTACTTTTGCCGAAGTCGGGATCCTGTCTTGGCTTACTTGCCCGTCACCCTTGTTTGCTTATGCGACTACTGTCGTATCTCAACACAAATACTGTTGGGTCGTTGCATTTGGCACATGATGGGGAACCTGGATGGGGAGTGACGGGGCTGCTAGAGCAAAGCTCTGAGGACGGCAGCGCAGAACGCAGGCTCTGAGTCACAGAGGCAGGGCCTGCGGCGGTCCTTTTAGGAGTTAGCCTCCAGGGGGCGTGACCCCCGCGTCTGCGCCTGCGCCGGGGGCGTGGCTCCACGTGCGCCCACACGCGCTCGCGTCCGACCGGCCTCGGTCTCCTCAGTAAGTGCAGCCGGGCTCCTGTGAACGGTGAGGCCGCTTGAGAGCCGCCGCTTCTTCTCTGGAAGGTGAGATTTGGGGGAATATGGGCCGAGGACTGTCTGGTAGGGTCCTCAGACCCAGCAGGACGAGGGTCGCAGGGTCGGGGGCGGCCAGGCCGCGCGGTCCCTGCCGTCCTGGGTCGGGGAGGGGCGCCTGCGCGCGGGCCGGGATCTCGGGGGCGTCCGGCAGGGTCCCTTAGGGACAGAGTCGGGGTGCAGTCCCAGGACTCTCAGACGGCTTCTAGGCCTCCAGGGGCCCGGCTTTTGAACCCCGAGGGGACGCCCAGCACCCGTCGTGAGCGCCAGCGCGGAGGTCGGGCTGGCCCGCGGAGGCGGGGGAGGAGGCCGAGCGCCTGGGTAGGGGGCGGGGCGTGCCCGTGGGAAGCGCTTTGTGCCGCAGATTCCGGTGCCGGGTGCAGGCGAAGCCCGAGCCTGGTCGTGGGGCTCGGGGGAAACAGGGCGGCGGTGGTCGAGCCGCCCAGGTTGCAGGAGGCGCGCGGGCTCGGCTGCGAATCGTGGGCCTCGGAGAGCCCGGGGTCTTCGGGCCGCGCAGCGAGGTAGGGGAGGGGGCGTCCCGGTGGGAGCAACACGTGGGGAGCCAGGGGGCCTGCGGTCGCTGGGTGGCCTGGAGACGAGGTTTGGCGTTCTCGGGAGCGGTCGTCACACAGCGAGCCCGCCCGCTGGAGGAGCCGGGATGCCTTCGCCTGGCCTGGTTTGCCTCGCCGGAGAAGCCCGGCCTCAGTGTCAGAGGTCTCCGAGCCCTAGGTGACATTGCGTACAGATTTCCCTGAGGATCGTCATCACGGAGTAATCCAACACGCGCGCGAGGGTGATGTCGTAACAGCTTTGCAAACAAACAAGTGACAGTATTTCAAATGGGCAATGATGCATGTCTGAATCAATCACGAGATGAACGAACGAAAGCCTTTGAAATCGCTACCCTTAATGCGTATTTGGTGATGTGCTAAGGCTGTTTTGACCCATGTGAAGTAACAAAAGCATGTTTGTTATACCACAGTGTTTAGACGCGATCACATCATTGCCATCTTCCTAATGCAGTAGACGTACCCTAGCTGTGTTGGGTAGAAAAAATAACGTGGGAAGGGTATTGCGCATACACATCACACGGCTGAGCACGGTGTTCCACGAATTGTGTTCCCACGGGCTGTTTTTTCCATTGAGTTACAGGTCCTGCAGGTCCTAGTTTCTGTAAAGCTTAGAAATACACTCATTTCCATCTTTCAGATATTTCTGAGAAAACTTATTCTCTTTGAAATATTACATCAAGTATTGTGTCTCATTCCCTACACAGTATTGTAATGGTAAGATATTAGCGTTAAGAGTTTAACAGCATAAAGGCTTGGCATCTCTGCCTTCACATGGTCCCTGCCTCCTCTGCTGCCTTCGTCATTGCGTCAAGCAGCTTCTGTTCAGCCCTGCGGCCCTGCACGGGGGCTTGTCGACTGTCAAAGAGACTTTTTCTCATGACTTAAGGTGTATAAAACCAGACCCTTCTCCAATGCTTGCCTTCCCCAAGGAGATAAAGAAGTTGGTATAGAAATGACACCTGGATCGTCAAGGACTTACGGGAATATCATGGCCAGACCCTTGTCCACACAAGGACTGGAGTCAGCTAACCAAGGAGTGTCACCACCGTCCTTAGACCCTTGCTGACGTCCAGATGTCTCAGTCTATCAGGCATCACCTCCTGACCTCAACCCCCTTCTCTTCCCCTTTCCCTAACATGAAAGAAGCTCCAGGACATGAGTCTCCCATCTTCTCCGTCAGCTGGCTGTCCCAGTAAATCGCTTTCCTTGGCCCCGCGTCTTGGCTCTCTACTTACTGGCCTGTCATGTGGCGAGTGGCATGAGCTAAGTAACAAGATTAAGGCAGGGTGGTTGTTCAGGCTTTAAGATTAAGAAGTTCAGGCTCCTTGAAGAAATGGGCTAAAAGAGGCAAGTGAAGGGAGAGTAAAATGTGAGTCTTCAGTGTGTTTGTTGATTCAGAAAGTAAGGTAATGCAGTAGTCATTTGAGCATGGGGGAAAGAGTAAATGGGAATTAATGGTTAGTGGGCACTAGGTTTCCTTGTGAGACAGGAACTAGACATGGGCGATGGTCACACAACACTGGGAATGTATTAAATGCTGCTGAATTGTGCACTCTAACATAGAGGTGCTTTTTTCATTTATTTACTTTCATGTGTACTTTATGTTAAGCGAATGATAACAAAAACTGATGGGATGTTGCCAAGCCCAGTAACAAATTTGGAAGAATCTGGGCATCAAAATGAATATTATACCAATATATTACTGCAAATGGAGAGGAATGCTTAAGTCCATTGTGATAAGCATGGGAATGAGTAACAGGAATACTTTGCAGAGGATGCCAGTTCTCACATGTGAAGACAGGAGGATTCGGAAGCAGCTGTTTTGCAGCCGTCGTCTGATGATTCACTCAGACAGTCTATCAGTACATGCTGCAATACCTGATGCAATGTTAAGTGTAACAACCTCAGAGTGTCATCCAGCAGTAATCAAATAAACAGGATATGTCTAAAATGAACTGACTAGTAGATGCAATCACAGCCAAATAATCAAACTTATCAATGGTAATAGAAAATACCCCTTACCTTTGCGTCTGGAATGATACATTGGCCTGCTCCCTCCATCATCTGTGTGTGAACTTCTCAAATGTGCCTGATCCTAGGAATGAGGGACACAATCAGAGAAATCCACACAGAAGGTAGTTCTGTGAAAGTCAGGACAACAAATGTATTGGTACTGTGACTGGACCCCAAATTTATGAAAACACGTAGAAAAGACATCATTGCATCGGCTGGGGAGAACTATATACTGACTGTATTACATGATAGTATAATGCCAGTGCTAATTTGTTAAGTGTGATGGTGCTGTTGGGTTAGTGTGACCTTGACAGTGTCAGAGGTCAGATATTCAGGTCTTAGAGGCAAAGTGTCGAGGTGTCTGCAAGTCTTGGATGACCCAGCAAGAACTCACCAACAGGTGAAGAAGAATGTGTGATAAGTGGTAATGTTCACTGAATTTGATTCAGAGTATGCAAACTTTCTGTAGATTTAAATTTTTCAGAAAGACAAGTAACCATTCAATGAAAGGCTGGGATATGTGGACGCCCAGTTGACAGGGTATACATTTTACAGGCATTTGCAAGAGCAGTTTATCAGTTGTGCACCCACAGTGAGGAGGTCCAGTCATGGTGGTGTAGCAGGCTCTCATCCCAGAACCACTGAGATAATCCACATGTGGAGAAATCATTGGGACCTACTATGCACATTCCATGATGGGCTTGATAGCAGACATTCAACTCTACAAATCCGCATGTAAACACAAATTTCAGGAAAGAAGATTAATCTCCATGGAATGAATTGTGGTGTTTCAGGGAATATGATGAATCTATTTCAACTGGCATAAAAATACCTCCTTTATAGATCACTGGTTGAAGAAAGCAGTTTGATTGGAAAACACAAGTGTGACAATAAATATGTTAGCATTGAACGAAAAGCAGAATATTAATGCCTGTGTGTATATTTTAATTTTTCTCCCATTTTTCACACACTGTGAGACATACTTGGAAACTACATAAGCAGGAGGACACACCCAAAATGGAAGAAAATGGTTACATCTGAAGATCAAAATGGCATCAATTGTTGGGTTATTAATGGATATCTATTTTATTGTTGAAATATGTGTATCAGATATCTGTTGTGACTTCATTGAACAGCTTAAAACATTAATTTTCTTACAGGTGGATAGGTCAGAAGGCCTAAGTCATGGCCTTGGCTCTCAGGCTTTTAAGTGGAGCCTCTTGGGGGAAGTTGCTTCCAGGCTCTTCCATGTGGGCTGAATTCATTTCCTCTTATGATTTCCATGCGGTTCCCCCCAGTTTGAAAGCCAGCATCAGCACTGAATCCCCCTCCTGTTTTAGATCTGTTTCTTTCTTACTGACATCTCATCGACTCCTTCTGTTCTTTGAAGCTCCTGCGATCTTACTGGGCCGACCCCCCTAATCCCGGATACTCTCTCACTATCCTGAAGTCAGATGATTAGTAGCACTTCCATCCGCAAAGTCTCTTTTAGCACATAATGCAGTGTGTCCTCGGTGCTGACAGCAGGGGTAGAGACCTTTCTACTTCATTATGGCACCAGTGCATTTTTTACAACAAAAAGGCATTTTTTTACGTTGTCATATCCACAAAATTTTCATCAGTGATTACATCTTGGGATGATTTCATGCAAGGGAAATACAGTGCTTAAAATTCTCCAGTCTGTTTTATTCGGCTTATTTCTTGTCTAAAGCATGTATATTATTTTTAAAATACTACAGTAAATAATGGGCCTCTCATCAAGTAACCCTGGTCTGTAAATGTTCTGGAAGACATAGGTGCTGGGAAGGGATCAAGCACGGGGCACCCCTTTGCAGCACAGTGCCTGGCAGCAGTAGGCGGGCACTCGTGACAGACTCGCTGTGGCCGCTACCTCTAAGAACTGGAATTCTGGTTGGAGTTGAAATAGTGGTGCAGTGTTGTTCATGGGACGTTCTGCCTGTAGTCCTGCTACACGCCAGCTCTAAAGTTGGAAACGGCCTTTCCAACCTGGGCCTGGCACGATGGCTTGGGCACGGAGGGGTGGCGAGAAGAAGGGCCATTCTGACGTCAGCGAGGTAGTGCCCAGAGAGTACACCGTCAGCATCCACAAGCGCATGGAAGGAGTGGGCTTCAGGAGGGGCCTGGAGATTGGCTGTGGGGAGATGGGAACTCCAGGCGTGCACATGGACACCCTGCTCGGCAGAGCTGTCTGGATAGAGGAGTGAGATGTGTCCCCCAGCAAAGCTGTGTTCTGTTCCGCGGGACGGGTGATGAGGGTGAAGAGCCGCAGACGAGCCCGCAGCACCGCTGACGGCACCTGTCCTCTCAGAGACCGCGCACTTAGCGTGGATGTGCACCAGCTGCCGACTGTCAAATATACTTACAACACCTCCAAGTAAGGAAAGTTTCACAGGGTTGTTTTGTGCAAGTGTGAGTTTTGTATTTTTATCATAGGCTAACGTTAGAATCTTCTGTGACTGTATTTTACGGCCCTTGTAAATGAGAGAATGAATGAATGCGGGAATGAATCAGTGACCTCCCATCCACATCCTATGACCTCCAAGCCCTTAAGCTTCATACTGCCCATCTCTCCACCTCTCTAGCCCCCTTGACCTCCATCCCACCCCTCGTAGGTCTCTCTGTCCATCCCTGTAACCTTCCAAATGACCTCCATCTCCTGAACCTGTAGCTGCCCCCTCCCAGCTTCACCTGATGCTTACACACTTCCTCACCTCATATCATGGACTCATTTTGAGTTCCATTTCCGTGTCGAATCTGTCCCCTGTACTCGAGGGACCTCGCCCCAAAAGGCCTCTCCTTCCATCATCTCCACATCTGCCTTCCCCCTTGACCTGTATGTGCCCGCATCTCAGCAACTGCAGCTCCATTCCCTGTCTTCCACGGCCACTCCCCAACTGACAAACATTGAACACTCTCAGGTCCCGGTGTCCCTGATCCACATCTGCCCTGTTCCACTGGGTGCTTTAATCTCAAGTCCACTGTCTGAGCTCCCTCAATCACCCACACCCCTTTCATCTCCCTGAGCCCATCAACCCCCTACCCGGACCCTACACCGATTGCAACCTCTATCTGTGTCTTGGACCCCTTCGTCCAGGGCGTCCACACTCCAGTGATACAGTGTCATATGGTGGTGTTGTTACCGGTGTCTTGACTCAGTTTTGAGGTCCTGGTCACCCGGTTAGTCACTTTCCCTCTTTGAGCAGCTGATCAGGTCCCACCTCAGCCATTTCCTGAGTGGGGCTTTCACACTCTGGGCCCCTTTGCGGCAGCTCTGATGGTCCAGGGTCTGGTGCCAGCCAACTAGGGACAGTCTGTGTGCTCCGGAACTTCCAAATCAGCCAGTGAACTGGGAGCCTCCGAATCCCAACCCCAGTCCAGTTCCACCCACTGTCTGCTCGTGCAGCAGCAGCTTGCTGTCCCCTGTGGCTGGGCCACCCCCTGCATGTCCTTCTGTCCTCTGGAGTGGGCAGTAGTAAAGAGTTCTGCCTTTCATCTCTGAGTATAATTGTGTTGTGTCCTAACTTCAAAGAGCCAAAATCTTCAAAACATACACTGTCCTCTCTGTGTCCTTAACTCCTTATGGAGAGGATCTCTCCTGTGCCTTGTACCCACCCCTGCCGTTTATCACATTATCTGAATACCCTCCTCCCCTTTTTCCCCTTTGTTCCCATGACTGCTGTACTCCTTACCCACCCCAAGCTAATATATGCTGCACCCTTAACATCCTTGCACACCCTGTCCCGTTCCCTTAAGTCCTTCAGTGTTCATTAAACACACTGCAACGTTTAATCCCCTTGTGCATTTTCACCGACTGCACTCTCTTCCCTCGTTCGCAGTGGAACAGTTCATATGTTGATTGCCTTAACCCCAGGCCCCAAAATGTAACTGTATTTGGAGATAGTGCCTAAGAGAGAGAATGAGGCTTAGAAAGGCTGTGTGAGTGGACTCTACTGCACTCTGACTGGCATCCTTGCAAGAAGAGGACATGAGGACACCAGAGACACACAGGGATGCAGATGTTCAAGAGCAGCGAAGCGACCACATGAGCACACGGAGAAGGCGGCCGTCCGCTGGCCACGCAGGGGCCTCGGGGGAAACCAGCCTTACCAGCAGCCTGATCTGGGACTTGGAGCCTCAGGAAGTGTGAGAAGATATTTTGTTGTTTGAGCCCCTCATGTTTGATGTTTTGTTAGAACAGCCCCAGCGAACAAATACAGCCCACAGGTCCCCATGTTCTCTGCACCACCCCTATTTCATGGCTTTACCCTCTTTCTATCTGACCTCCCTACCCATCTGTGTTACGCACCCATGCATTGTCCCCCCACACACCAGATTTTTTAGCACAGTTCTCACGTCCTGTGGCAGAGGTCACAGAAGTTTGGAAATGCTGCACATTTAAAATGTCATGGGTTGAGGTGTGGTTGGAAGGAAAATGGCCCGCCTAGATGGGCAGGGACATACGCACAACTCTTCCACATAGGAACGTGTTTTTGAGATGTACGCACCTGGTGACCGTTGAATGGTTGTGTGGAAGTGAGTGGGAGTGTGTCATTTGTGTAGGGGTGCACGTTGTGACTGTCTGAATGAAAGTGTGAGTCTGTAAGTGGTGAGTATGTGACTGAGTGTGCCAGTATGGGAAAGACTGTGTAAACATGTTTTAGTGTGTTAGAGCATGTGAGTGGGGTACTCTGTGTTTGTGTATGTACCTTAGTGTGTTTGTATATATGTGTGTGTGCCTGTGTGCTTGGAGAATGGATTGTCAGCGGTATGGCTGTAACTCTGGGCACATTGGGATGAAGTGGAGATAGTAAAGACTTAACCTTACATGGAGTGAGATCTGCCCTTTGCCCTTAGGCGCTCCTAGGATGTGATCACCTGTCCCTGTAATGAAGACTGATAGGAGTGTCTTGGTTGCTTGGGGTGTGGCCACCAGCCAGTCTGAAGTGGATTTGCGATTGGGCTTTGGGTCCTGTGGTATCTGGTCTGCCTAGGGAGGAGCTGGACGCGAAAGATAGACTTTCAGGCCTGGGGAATAAATGTCATCCAGGCAGACGGTATGTGATTGAGCTCCAGTAATCCGAGGAACGCTTAGAAAATTTTCTTCATGTAGGGATAGCTGTTGGAACACCTATCATTTGTAGAGTCAGTATTGGTAAATGTTTTCCTAGAAAATTTCCACATCAGTTCATATTTATACCCCTTAGGTCAATGATTTATTATGAAAATTATTAACGTCTTGTTCTTCTCTCGTATCCTTTTAAGGTTTATTTATTTGTTTGTTTGTTTATTTATTATTAAGGCATTAATATACATTTATGAAGGTCGCACAAGAAAAACAATGTGGTTATTACATTGACCCTTATTATCGAGTCCCCCCCCATGCCCCACTGCAGTCACTGCCCATCAGTGTAGTAGGATGCCACAGAGTCCCCACTTGTCTTCTCTGAGCTACACTGTCTTCCCCTTGACCCCCACACACGATGTGCACCAATCATGATACCCAACAATCCCCCTCACTCATATCTTTTAGAAATTCTTCTGCCTTACTCCATTTATCTGATGAATACTTGAATAATGATGTAGTTTATAAGCTTGAAGATTAAAGAATGACCTTGATTTTTATTGGAAGAGCCCCTGAGGGGATCAGGGTCTCCTGAGAGCCACACACACAGCTTTCTGCCAATTCCTCTTGTGTCCAATATCAGTATTTATTGCTCCTTTCCTGTGAGACTGTCTGCCTTCAGGGATCATGAACAGTAAGGCCCTCTCTCAAGTATGTCACCAGTCTCTTCGGAGTTACTCACAAAACTTGTAATTGGTGGTGGTATTGATCAAGTGGGAAAATGTGTCTCTGAAATGTAATCAGCTCCCCAAGCCTGTGCTGTCACTGCCATGACGGTGCAAAGAAAATCGTAGTTCTCGGGGGAGGGGAGTTCATGCATCAGAGACCCATATATGAGGCTCTGGCTTCTTCCCTCCCATGCACACGCTTGGTATCATGACCTTCACACTGAGCCCACCGTCCTGGCAAAAGGAAGGACTCCAGTGAGTATTTTGTCTTTCATTCTGACAGGTAGAGTAGGTAAGGAAGGAAGTCTTAGTAAGTGTTCATGTGTGGAAAAGGGATTCGAAGGTTAGAAGCAGATCCGGTGGACTGCGGGACAGGGAGGGGGGTGTTTCTTAGGTAAAGGGCTGAGCTTGTAAGGAGAGACGAGGAACCCAGCCCCTGCACCAACACCTGATGGCTCCCTGTGTGATCTAATGAAACCCTCACTGTGGACAGACCATTAAGGATCAATAATCCCAGGAATAATGAAGGATCATTTGTAAGGTGATTAAGGGGTTTAGTGCTGAAATCTTGTGCTGTTCACATTATTTAGAGGAATCATGGACTAAATATTTAGTATTATCCGAGGTGAGCTTATACTCCCTTAATGCTTGTAATACAGAAGCAAATTGCAAGAGTTTTCTAATCCCACAGAAACCATGTATATGAATTTGTTTCTGGAACAGAAAAATTTTTTAAAAATTGAACTTGGGGTATATGCCCTTCCTGGAGAGAGTAACTGTGACTCTAGTGGAAAAATCAGAGTTGTGACTATGGGGAAGGATATTGCAGAGAGAAAGCACATAGAAGGAAAGATGACCTTTTACCTTTTAATTATCGGTTTCACAGAATAGTTGTCAAAACCAGTTATATCTTGTTATTTTCCTTGGTTTAATAATCTAGCATCAATGTGAATCTCACAACTAATTTCCTTGTAATTTCAACTTAACATGATGTACAACATTGCATATTCTCCATAATCCATTTTGCATGCCTCTTGTGTTTTAGTATCTTTCACAATCTTTCCTTCTTACTAACAGTTTTATTTATTGTAATAATTAGTAAATTCTTAAGCATTTGAAGCAAAAGTATTAACTTTGTGCTTGTCCTATACGCTCTCATCCCATAGTAGTATTTCATGCAGCACAGGTTAGAGAGCGAGGTAACACTGTGTAATACTTGACTTGATAGATGCCATTGTGCTATTCCTGGGACAAGAGCAGGTAGGTCTTTCTGCTCCCAGACTAATAGGGAACAAATCTTGCATTCTTTGAGTCCGTTTTAGCCACAGGAATGTTTCCAGATGGTTATGGCATCTGCACGTCATTATGAGCGCTGCAACTTCATTTATATTTGCTCTTATTCAAGGGAATATGTAAAGCCTTAAGAAGAGTTGAAACTTTGTATAATCAAAAGTATAAAATAAAATGACATGAATTAAAATGGGAAGGCATAAAAACAAAACTGATAACACAGGTGGGTCATTTGAAAACCACTGGCATGTTGTGTTAGGACAGCTCAGCGGTTAGGACACTGTCTTGGCGACCATCCAGATCAGGTTCAAGTGCCCACTAGGCCTCTCGCAGGCACGTGGATATGAGCAGATCGCTTCACCTCCCTGTACCTAAGGTCCCGTAATTTGCAATAGAAACACTGCCAGTCGTAAATCATGCAGTGGGAAAATCCAAGAAAGTGTGTGTGTGGTGGTGTGGCAGTGATTCACCCGTTGTAAGTGCCATGTGAAGACTGTGCATCCCACTGTGGGAAGCCTCTTAACCAAACGTGAAGTGAGTATTTCTCAGAGAGTGCGTCGGATTTGAGTTGACAGGAGAAATACAGCCCACAGCACATGTCCCCGTGCAGGATCCTCTGCTCTGAAGAGAAGTGTCAGTCATGAGGACCTGGCAGAATGGCCTCCAGATGGCTGACAATGAGAATGGTCTGCCTTTCTCAGACTACACTTGGATCCTGGGCATTTTCTCTTTTCTTTACCATTATCGCCTTCTTTTCTGCAGTGATACAGGGTAAGGTCCACAGATTTGATCCTCAAGCACCTGGTTACAGCTTCTCCTAGGTCATTCCCATTAAGGGGTCGTTTAGACAATGGAAGCTTTTCGTGAAAGCGTTTCTTCAGTGAGTTCTGAACGCAGATGCTCTCTGTCCTCGCAGAGCTGGCAGGCTGTGCCCCCTTACGAGTCTCCACCATCACACCAGCCCCTGGAACTCCAGGTGGTGGAAATTCAGGTAAAAGCTCCCGAGAATATTGTGTTTTCCACTTTGGTGGACCCTGTATATGCTGGTAAATGTAATGTTTCTTATGTATACGATTGCCAAGGGCAGTGATCAAAACATCAGAAAGAGGAAAGGCATAGGACGCTCCTCTGCTCCGTGTCGTGACAAAATCACAGATGCACAGTGAGCAGCACAGTGAGAAGGCGAGAACGTTTCATTGTTGTGCTCCCGATCTGGGCCTGTCGGTGCATAAGTTTCTTTCCATTTAGACTCAATCAGCAGGTCACCCACACTCACAGCGCCCTTTCTATAGCTACTGAAAAGTTTGTTTTGTTGACAGGTACTTTCTGAAACGTAAAGACGCAGCCTTGTGGCACTGATGAATGACCACATGTCTGAACACTTCCATGGAGAGACAGCATGGTGTCTGCTGTCCCGAAACCCTGTAGTGCTCCCTAAGTCACTGCCTCCAAGAGCATCAGTCTGTTGCATGTTTTGTAGGAGAGGAACTATTGGGACATACATAGGTTTTTATCTGCTCCAGCGTTTAAAAGATTATCTCTTCCTGTTGTCTACTTTGCATGAATGAAATCTTCCAGCTTGACCTCTCTCACGGAGGCCGCCTTTCCCATCCCTGTGATGTAGTGAACTTGTCTGTGAAGGTGTGGGTTTGTGATGGTGAATGCTGGCATTCCTCAGCACCGCTGAACAGCCTGCCGCTGTAAAAATACTGCTCAATTGATTGATTTGTTAACAGGCAAGATAGTACTTTTCAGTTTGGGGCTTGTATGGGTAATGAATACTTCTGGTGTGAAATGTCTACATTTCTGGTGAGTGTGTGCATAGAATCGGAATGGATGGGACGTAGGATTGATTGCATGTGGTAAAGTATATACCACAGTTTTCCAAAATGTTTGTACCAAGTTTAACACGCCAGCAGTGTTTGAGATTCCTGGCTGACCCGCATCTTTGCCAAAAGTTGGTATTCCTGTCATATTTCTTGGTGGTGGTTGGTGATGTATAGGCAGTAGTTACGTGTTAATTTTTCCGATGTTTGAGGTCACTGAATATTTTTACACATGCATTATCCACTCGATAACCTCTTTGTGAAGTTTCTGTCGGAACAGGTTGCCCGATGTTTATTTTGTTGTGTGGCCTCTAGTGGTTGTTTGTGCTGGCTACAAGTTGCACCTCTGTCTGTGTGTGTGTGTGTGCGTGCTCACGTGCATGTTTAGATGAAAACTATGTCTTAATTTTAATATGGCCTTCTCATTTCAACTGTGTTGTTAATATATTCTGTGCTGTTTAGGAAATATTTTCTTTTTCAAAGGCCACATAATTTTGTTTTTGTTGTTCTGAAATGGACATTACTTTCTTTAAATTTAAGACACCAATCCATTGTGAGATGATTTGCTTTATAATGTGGCTAAGGATTGAGGATTTTATTTAATTCAATATGGCTAAGAAATTTCAGCTTACTTTGAAAATATTAATGCTTTCTTTCCATTTGTACTGATTTGTCATTGTCTCCTCCAGGTTAAAACTACTCATCCTTATTGCTTACTTTTCCATTAAAAATACTGGTATCTCTCCATGTTTTCCCATGTCATGGAGTCCTGGCAGTCAAACAGGAGCACACATGAAAGTTACTGTTTGTGTTAAAAACTTCACTGCATCTTCCGATGTGATGAATGCGTTGCCGTAATTTAACGGACAACGAGTTGATGGGCAGAATAGCGTCCAGTGAGTTGACAGTAGGAATAATCTTCCTGACGCAGACTGTAATTGCAATTCTGGGCAATTTCTCTCTTCTTTGCCAGTTCCTGTACCACAGAGAGTACAGGGTGAGGGCCACGGATTTGATTTTGAAGCATCTGACAATATCCAACTCCTTGGTCGTTCTCTCTAAAGGAGTGCCCCAGACCATGGCAGCTTTGGGTTTAAAACATTTCCTCAGTGATTTAGCATGCAGACTTCTTCTGTACGCTCAGCGAGTGGGCAGGGGCGTGTCCATCGGCACCACCTGCCTCTTGAGTGTGTTCCAGGCCGTAAGGATCAGCCACGTGAACTCTTGCTGGAAGGTCAAATTCCCAAAGTATGTTGGCAGCTCTGTTTCCATCTGCTGGATCCTGTATACATTTGTAAATCTAATTTTTCCTGCATATGTGTTCTGTGTTTCTGGTCAATGGAGCAGCAAGAACATGACATGGAAAAGAGATTTGGGATACTGTTCCTACATAGATGATGAGCAAATCAGTGGCTCAGTATATGCAGCCTTGATAGCCTTCCCTGAAGTTTCACTTTCTGGGCTCATGCTCTGGGCCAGCGGCTCCATGGTGCTCATCCTGCACAGGCACAAGCAGCGGGTCCAGCACATTCACAGCACTAAAGTCTCCCCCAGGTCGTCTGCCGAGTCCAGAGCCACCCAGAGGGTCCTTGTCCTGGGGAGCACCTTCGTGGGTTTTTACTTCCTCTCATCCATGTTTCATGCTTATCTTACTCACAATCCTAGCTGGTGGTTGGCGAACACCTGCAGCCTAATTTCTGTGTGTTTTCCGACTGTCAGCCCCTATCTGCTCATGAGCTGGGGCTCCACTGTACCCAGGGTCTGCTTTGTGTGGGCAAGGAACATGAAATCCCCTCCTCTTTCCAGAAGGAAGTAAATTGTATGTTTTTGTACAATGTTCCGTTTCTTCCCTTATCACATTTGAAAAATTAATACAATATCTTGGAGAAGACACATCTTTCTGTCATTCTCTATTTTTTCCCTCCCTGCCTCCCTCCCTTCCTTCTCTCTCTCACACACATGTTCTCTCCCTCTCATCTTTTCTTACCTGTCTTTTCCTATCACTGCCTTTCTGAGGTAGACCCTGACAGGTGGTGGCATTTCCCCAGCTGGGTCGTTTGGGACGTGCATCGGCACAGCGTGAGGAAGGATGCAGCCCGGCCTAGGTCTGCCGCCTGGTACCCGGGGACAGTTGTCTTCATCAAGCGCTGCTTCAGGCGTTGTGGATGGAGTCAGTCCTAGTTCCTGTCGTGAGTCAGAGTGGGTGACCCGGTGGCAGAGTTACAGGAATATTAGAAGAGGTGAATAGGAGTCTCCGTAGGTTTCCTATGCATGTGTATGTGTTTTATAGTCAGGCGAATGGGCAGCTTTTATTCTGTACGGCCTGCAAATCCTAGGAATGGAAGGCCTTGCAAGGTGACCTCCACGCAAGCCTGAGAATTTGTGTCCACAGGGGGCAGCTGCCCTGTGCGCTTGTGCACTCGGGTGTGGGTGACGCACTCCTACCTCTCCAGCTGGGTGGTCACTTCTGGGAGATCTGGGGTGATGTCACTGTCAGCACCCCAGACCCTGAAGAGGGAGTGAACCAGGTGTGGCTTCGCGACGGGACTGAAATCCCCCCACAGTAGGTCAGGCTCTCGGGAGCAGAGGGCGGCAGCAGCCTCTGTGGAGACGGTTTACAGTGGGTTCTGCTGGGGTTCGGATCTTACTTGATTCTGAGTCGAAACTCAGGACTCTTGTTTTCAACCCAGAGGACATCTGTGTTTTAGGAGGCTCTTCATTCAGGTCCCTGGGGATGCCTGGGCACCCTGTGAGTGCGTGTGTGTGGGTGTTCGGGAGGGGTGAGGAGAGGGAATTCCCGAAAATCCAGGACCCCTGGGGGACAGGCCCTGGGAGCAGGAGGACAGGTTTGTTCCGTGGATTCTGGTTCCACAGGAGCAGAAACCTGGGCGTGAGTAGCAACAAGACTCAGGAAGGGGTTTCAGGGGCTCAGGCCCAAGGAATGGGCTGCAGACACTGGCTCTGTCTTGAGAGAAGCTGGAATTTTGCAGGGGACTTTGGGCACAGATGTGGACTTGGAGAGAAGGGACCTCCAGGAGAACAGCCTCTGTCAGGGGGATTCTGTGTGATAGATTTTGTTATGGGCATGGCGGAGTGGGGCCGCCTCTGTGCATTCCCAGTGTTTGGCAGAGGGGGATGTGGCCAGGAGCCATCCGTGTGCAGAACTTCTACTCAGATATTGTACCTGAGTGTAGGATGAGAAACATAATCAGAATAGCAGTGAAGGAGATTCTGCAAACAATCCTGAGCATCCTTCAGCCCCGCCAGTGTCGCCAAAGTCAGAGTGGCAGCTGGTCTAGATTACAGAAGCACATGTCCACACGGCCAAATGCAACCCCTTTGCCCCACTGGTTTGTCAAGGGCCCCCACGAGTAAGATAGCGAACTTCCGGCTTCTCTTCCGGGTCCTTGGTTCCCTACGGCGCCACCTAAAGACCAATCACCTCTCTCCCCACTCCCACTCCCAGCACCTAGCCAATAGCCACCAGCCCCGTAGAAGTAACACCACAATCACCCCATGCCCCTTCCTTTCAGCCCCCCTCTAACTAAGTTCCAAGAGCCTCCTCTGTCTTTGCCCCCATCACCTGTTTCTCCCCCAGCACCTTTCCCCAATAAAGCGGAATTCTCCGGTGAATTGCTGCTGTGTGTCGCTCCTTTCCTTTCATTGGTGCCGAAACCCGGGAGACGGGACACCCCAACTGGGCCCCGTCTTCCCCCCGACACCAGCAGCAGCTTGCCCTCATCCTCTTTTTCCGGCGCTGGCCCCTCACACTCACCACTCCTCTCTGGCCTTTGGGTAAGTTTTCCCCCTGAGTGGGCCGCTCTTCCCCGAGCTATCGCAGTGCCATTGACCGTGATCGTCTGGCAAGGCCCTGATGCTCGGGGACGAGGAGGGAACTCTCCCCGCCTTAGGCCTTCACGGCTGCGGCAGACCCTCAGGCCCCCCTCCAACAGCCATAAACGAGGTGACTCCTTTGTGGATGAGAACGCTCCCTTTTCCCCCTTCCTCCTGTTCTGCCTGCCGAAATCCGTTCCTTCCGCCAAAAATTCCTAGTACTAGGTTCCTTGGACTCCGGCACTCTGCCTTCTTAGAGATGCCCGGGTGACGACCCACACTTCCTGAGAAACCGACTGGTATACGAGTTTCCGCAGACCCCCAAGGATCATGGGGACGCCCTTTGTCTCCTTGCCGTCTGCTCCCAGTCCGAGGGTCTCCGTTCGTCTTCCCCTGTGTGTCTCCTTCTCTGTCCTTTAGCCATGGAAGCCTCCTCGTCCCTCCCTGGAAGCTCACCTCTTGAATGCCTGCTCAAGCATCTAGCCACCCTCTCCCTGACGCCTGATATAAAACCAAAACTTCTCTGCAAATACTGCTCCCAAGATTGGCCGACATGCCCCCTAGACAATCACAACCAACAGCCCGCAGGGGGAGCTCTTGATCCTAACATCACTCGCGATCTCTTTAACTACTGCCAGCGCCTGAAAAACTGGAAGGAGATTCCCTGTACCGAAGCTTTCCGCCTCCTCCTCCCGCCCCCCTCGCCGCCGCCGCCTCCTCCTCCCCCCGCCTGCCCCCAAGTTCTCCCAGCCTGCAAGCCGTCTCCCCCGCAGACGCCTCCCGTTCACTCCCCTCCCCCTCCTCTCCTACAACAGCCCCTCCCCTTCCTCCACCACCGTCTCCTCCCCCACCTCACCCCCCTGCAGATCAAGCCTGAGCCTTTCAGCCCCCCTCCAACTAAGTCCCAGGAGCCTCCTCTGTCTTTGCCCCCACCACCTGTTTCTCCCCCACAGACTGAGCCAGAACCCTTCAGTCCTCCTCAGACTTGGTCCCGAGGGCCTCCCAAAATTATCGCCCCCCTCCGGGAGGTAGCAGGATCCGAAAACATCGTGCACGTTCACGTCCCTTTCTCCTTAAGAGATTTAGCCCAACTGGAGAAACGCCTACGTTCCTTTTCCACTGATCCCACGACATACATCAGAGAGTTTCAATCGACCTTCCAGTCATACAGCCTCACACATCATGACATTTTCGCCCAAACTCATGCCACCTAAACCCACAGGACTGACCCCACCTAACCCCCTGGCCCCACCGCTGTCCCCGAACAAGACCCATACCGAGATTATAACACCACCATGAGTCTCCGCTCTCGAGATATCTTCGCCTGCTGCTTAATAGCAAGTCTGAAAAAAGCAGCTCGTAAATTGTCAGTTTTCAAAAGCTCCCTCCGAGTTCTTAGACAGACTCACTCAAGCCCTATTACAGTTACCAGCCTGGACCCAGAAACGCCTGACGGGAGACATGTCCTTATGACATACTTCCTGGCTCAAAGCTACCCCGACATTAAAGCTAAACTCAAAAAGTTAGAACAGGGCCCTGCTACCCCACAGACTGAGATCCTAACAGTGGCCTTTAAAGTCTTCCATAACCGGAGGAGGAGAAGGAACGCCGTAAACAAAAGGCTGATCAGGCCAATTTCCAAATGTTGGCCCAGCTGATAAAACCACAACCTGGGCACTCTTCTACAAACAAGCCCCCCCCCCACCCAGGAGCTTGTTTCAAGTGCGGAAAAGAAGGACATTGGTCAAGGGCATGCCCCTCCCCCAGATCTCCTACCACCCCATGCCCCAGATGCCACAAAAAGGGCCACTGGGGGTCTGATTGCCCAGCCACCCGAAGGGGAGGCTGGACGAACAACCCCCATCCTAAGCCCGCCGTAGTGGGGCTGGCAGAAGAAGATTGACGGGGCCCGGGAGCTTCTCGCCCAACCATTTCCATCACCAAACAGGAGCCCAGGGTTACTTCAATAGTAGACGGTCGCCCCATCTCCTTCTTCCTAGATACAGGAGCCACCTTCTCAGTCTTGCGGTAATACCGGGGCCCTACCACGCCTGCCATTACTCCTATAGTCGGGGTAGGAGGTAAACAGATTTTCCCATTAAACCCCCCCTTTTATGCACAATCCTGGACAATCCCACACCTTTCTCCCACTCCTTCCTGGTTATGCCCCAGTGTCCCATCCCCTTACTAGGACGGGACATCCTTTCTCTCCTCCATGTTTCCATAACTATATCCACTCCCACAGCCCCCAGTACTCCCTTTCTGATGGCCCTCATAGCCGACGACCCCCCTCTACCCAATGAAAACTCCAGTTCCACCCTCATACACCCTGTAAATCCCAGTGTTCGGGACATTACAAGCCCCTCCGTGGCTCTATGTCCTCCTGCCTCTATCAAATTACATGACCCCTCTCAGTATATCTGTCAAGCCCAATACCCCCTAACCACTTCAGCCCTCACAGGCCTCCAACCCATCATTCAAGATCTTTTAAACAAAAATTACCTCAGACCCACTCACTCCCCATTTAATACCCCCATATTAGCTGTTAAAAAAACCAACAGATCTTTCCGCCTCATCCAAGACCTTTGCCTCATCAACATGGCCATCGTCCCTATCCATCCCTTAGTCCCAAATCCATACACCTTTTTATCGCTGCCCTGCCTTGGCCTCCCGAGACCCTTCCTCCCAAGATTTTTTCGCCTTCACTTGGACGGACCCATACACAAGACATTCTGAACAACTCACTTGGACAGTTTTGCCACAAAGCTTCCGAGTCCACCTTATTACAATACGTGGACGATCTTCTACTCTGCAGTCCCTCGTGGGAACAGTCTCAACTTGACACTGCCTCCCTACTTAACCTTCTAGCTTCCAGAGGTTACCGGGTATCCCCCGTCAAAGCTCAAATCTCCTCCCCTTCTGTCACTTACCTCCGATTTCTTCTATCTCAACAAAGAAAGTCCATTACCTTAGACAGAAAACAGCTCCTCTCTGACCTGCCCGTTCCCAAAACCAAGACAGAAATCCTTTCCTTTCTAGGCCTGGGTAAGTATTTTAGAGCGTAGATCCCTAACTTCTCCCTGTTGGCAAGACCCCTATATGACCTCAGCAAGGGCCCCCCTGAGGAACCATTATCCTCCTCACTCCGACACTCCTTCATTAAGCTCCATCGAGCCCTTGTGGAAGCCCCAGCTCTCCATCTTCCTGATTTGTCGAAGTCCTTCTCATTATACATTCATGAGAAGTCCAGTCAAGCTCTAGGAGTCCTAGGCCAATATTATAGCCCATCCTTTGCCCCAGTAGCTTATCTTTCCAAGCAATTAGACCCCACAGTTCAGGGATGGGCCCCCTGCCTACGGGCATTAGCCGCTGGACAGCTCTTGCAGAAAGAAGCTCATAAACTGACAGTCGGAGCACCCCTTACCATTCTGTCCCCACATCACCTAAAAAATCTCTTAACCTACAAAAGTTTACAGACTCTCCCTCCCTCCAGACTCCTGACCTTACTGTCCTCTTTCCTCCAAAATCCCGTTCACCCCCTTTGCCATCCATACCCGAATCATGACTTTTTCCTCCTTTACCGCTCTCTTGCTTTTTCTCCTCATTCCTATTGTCTTCCCCGCCACCCCAGCCTCCTTTGTATGGCGATTCAAAGTAAGACAGACTTACACACAGCATCAAACAAAAGTTACTGCCTTCGTTGCCACATCAGACTGCCCTCTGCAAGGCTGCTCCGAGCCTTTATACCTCCATTTTCCTCCCTCCACTGAAGTGTTCACTAGCAGCTACCTTTATTCTCCCTACCTCTGCTTCCTCTATGACCAAAAACAAGCCTGTTGCAGGCAATGGCCAGACACCTACGGTGATGTCCCTACTGGTCTTGCACCATTCACTACATGAGTAACTCCCAGTACCCCCAGTATTACTCCTCCAACCGTTTCATGAAATACCCCAACAGCTCATTCTCCTTATCAATTCCAGATCCCTGGGACTCTCGAGGGGCCGCCGGGGTCACAGCCTCAGTTTACTATGGGGGGTCCTTGACCCCCCACGGTACCCTTCATATCTCTTGAGAGTATGTTCCCTCTCACTCCCAGATCTCTCAAGTTGCATCAGATATCGGACATTCCGAGAAAGTCATTATCCAAACTCTTGATGGCACTTCTTCATCTTTTTATTCCTCCTACTCTTAGTTACAGCTTATTCAAGACACCACCATCTTTCTCAACCACACCCTCAACACCGCCACTTGTTTCTTGTGCGCATCACTACAGCGCCCATTGCTGGCCGCCGTGCCCCTTAATATTTCCAACTACTCCTTCCATGCAAAAGGACAACCCCTCCGCCTGCTGGCAGACATACCCCTATGGGAACCAGAATACGCAGATAATCTCACCATCCACCACTGTGTAGGCCCAACCCCTCCCCCCTCCAGCGCACTTCACCGCCTCTCTATCTACACCCCTACCTCCGGCTCTAAGACTTTCACTCAACCGTGATACTTCTTTTAGTGAAATAGCAGTCTTTTCAACTCACTGCCTCCCAACTCCGATATACCCTGCATTCTAGTCATCCTAATCCCACAGCTTACACTTTACAGCATGGCAGAATTCCTTGAGCACCAACCTCCCTTGCCCTCACGCACAAAAAGGGCTGTTTTCCTTCCCATCGTGGTCGGTATCTCTTTGACCACCTCAGCCATTGGAGCAGGGTTTTTGAGAAGAGCCTTAAGTCACTCTCTATGGGCAATTAGAGATCTCAACGCCAAACTTGAGGGAGCCCTGACATCCACTGCCGATTCCCTGGCCTCTCTCCAAAGACAGGTCACTTCTCTAGCTAAGGTCACCCTTCAAAACCGGCGGGCCTTAGATCTGCTTACAGCCGAGAGGGGCGGCACCTGCGTCTTCCTTCGAGAAGAGTGCTGCTATTACATCAACGAATCCGGCATTGTAGAAACTGACATGACCAAACTCACCGACCTTGCTTCCAGCCTCCACTCTGCTTCCAATTCCAACCCATTCTCTTCAGTACTAACAAACCCCCTCCTTACCTGGCTCTGGCCCATTGCAGGCCCCATAATAATCATTCTCCTCGCCTGTCTCTTCTTACCCTGTATAATAAAGTTCATCAAATCTCAAGTCGGAAAAATCTCTAATCAAACTTTCAACCAGCTTTTACTCAGGAACTATCAGCTTCTAGCCACAGAAGATCCCTCACTCTCACGTAACCTCCTCACCACACGCTGAGATGGATCCCTCTCTCCACTGGAAACTGTTCCTGGAAACAATGGCCGCAGACGCCTGGCTTCTGGCACCCGTATCCTCTTGGCACCATTAGAATCAACAAGTCCTCGACCTATAGTTACAAAGAACCTTCATTGATTTCTAACCTGAAGAAGTCCACATCTACTCGTCCTTACTGTGGGGAGTCCTATCAACCCTTTCCTCCCGGTCCTCAAGCCCTCACTCCCTTCTCCACCCCCGTTCAGCAGGAAGCAGTCAGAGAGAAAGCAACGTCCACAACCCAATAGAGGAGAAAGGGGGAAATGAAGGGCCCCCACCAGAAAGATGGCGAACTTCCAGCTTCTCTTCCGGGTCCTCAGTTCCCGACGGCGCCACCTAAAGACCAATCACCCCTCTCCCCACTCCCACTCCCAGCACCTAGCCAATAGCCACCAGCCCCGTAGAAGTAACACCACAATCACCCCATGCCCCTTCCTATATAACCCAGCACCTTTCCCTAATAAAGCGGATTTCTCCAGTAAATTCCTGCTGTGTGTCACTCCTTTCCTTTCAGTTTGGTCTTAGATTTCTGAGGACATCGTGGTATCTCTGTGGAGAGTCTGTACCTACACCATCTGTTAAATGGACTGTCTAGTGTTAAGTTGTTAGGATTGATAGTTTTATTGTGTGGGGAGAACAACCGTGACATGAGGAGCTCACAGACCATGTTGCCGGCCGAATCCACGTCTCCTGCTGCCCCTCTTCCTGGTGTGCAGCCTGGCCCTCGTGCTATATCCTCACTCGGCTAGGAGGAGACGTCTAATATCTCCTTATGAGGACAACAATCCTACCACGAGAGCTCCACTCTTATAACGCCCTCTTAGCCTGACCACATGCCAAAGGCCCCATGTTGGATCTCATCATACTGGGGTGAGCGCTTCATTCAGCCCAGGTATTTGGAGGGGCATGAATATTCACTGCCCAGCACTGAGTACCCACCCGCAGTGAGCATGCAATCATGGTGGTGCCGCTGTCTCCTGCCTCAGAAGCATGGAGTTAACCACAGATCAGTAATGCCCGAATCAGCGTGCTCACACTGTCTGTGACAGAGGGCGTCCCCCGCTTTCAGGGCACGGACTAGGAGCCTGTTAGTAAAAGTGTTTCACTAAAGGTGTGCATGGAATAATTGTGGTATGTCAGGGGATGGGACAGGTCTCCTCCTACTAACAAGAAGATATCTCCTTCATAGATCTCTGATTGAGGAAAGAATTTGATTGGAGTGTAAGTCCAGTATGCCAATATTTTATGTAAACCCAGTGTGTGAAGGAAAGAATATGTTAACAGAGTAGTTCTGTGAAGTTTAAAAAGTTTTTACTCCTTAGAGGACTGTATCATATTCTCAAGCTACATTAAAAGGATAAACATGAAACTGAAGAAAATTATTACATCAGCAAGGTATCAGTTTTGGGGTGCATATCGTTTATATGATTTTCACTAAATGTGTTTCCATGTGTATTGGATTTCTGCTCTTGGTGTAATAGATTTCCATGAATTTAGCAGCTAAAAACAAGACACGGTGGTTTCCTTGCAGCCCATAGTCAGAAAGCTGACATCTGGGAGTTGGCTGTCCTAGTCTCTTACCTGGAACCCGGTATAGAATTACTTCCAGGCTGATTCTGTTGGCAGAATTCATCCATGTGGCGCCCTCCACCTTGAAGGCCAGCATCAGCACCTTGAATCACGTGCCTGCTTTAAACCCCTTACTTCCTTCTGTCTGGTGTACCTGACTTGCTTTTTAGGACAATATGTGGCTACATTGGACCCATCTATATAATCCAGGAGGGTCTCCTGCTCAGTGGGTCAGGTCTGTCCTTTCAAGAGCACCACAGACCAAGGCGGCTTAAATAACGTGGATTTCCCAGTGTTCTGCAGACTTGGAAAGTCCAGTGGCAGGTGCGCACTGCCTGAGTGGGTGGCGGACTCGTTGGAGTTTGCTGTCGGCCCTCTGTTTGTTGTGTCCTCATGTTGTGCAGACAGACCGGAAGGAAGCAAGCTGTTTTGTAGCTTAGTTAATAAGTGCACTAATGGCATCGTGAGGGCTCGGGCACATGACAGTTTCCTCCAAAGGCACCGTGCCATTATCATACCTCCACATTAGGGGTTACACTCACCATATGCATTTGTGGAGCACATTCAGTCCATAGCATAGTCTGATTAATAGTAGCCTTAATAAGATGTTAAAGTCCTTTCTGCATTTAATGTAATATACCCAAGGTACACCAGGGAATGCAGATCTGCCCACCTCACCGGTGAGCAAAAATTTCTTATCCAATGGACAAAATTACTACCAGAGGTTACCACTTAGGATGGCTTCATACAGAGGAAAACACTACTTGCAATGTTTCAATTCTGTTTCCTGTTTTATTTCTTATATAAACCATGATTTCCATTTTTAAAATCCTAAGATAAATAAAAGGATTTAAGCAGGTCAGTCTTGGATCATGAAAGTTCTTCATGTATAATCATTTTGAAGGGGCTGGTCTGTTCCTAAAACTGCATGCCCACTACTAGTAAACAGGCTTTTCTGCCAGACGCACGGTTGTCACAACTTCTCCCTGGGATTCCAGTAAAAGAGAGAGATCGCGGTGAACTCTTGTCCACCGAAAATACCTCCTGTGATCCTATATTATGTGGAGTTTGAAAATTTCCCGGGGATGTTTTCCAAGGGCAGGTTTCCTGCAAGTTGGGCTGAAGGAGGAAGAACCCATGGGTCAGTGTTAAGTCCACATACCCGAGGGCATCGTGGAATGGGGCATGAACCGGTGCCCTCCATGTGCTCCAGCCACCTCATCCCCTAATCTCCATTCCACCTCTCTCATACCTGTGCCCGCCACCCACCCAGGTCTTATCCGTTCCTCGATCCATCACCCCCTCCAAACTGGGTGTGGCCCTGTTCTCCCAGCCCTACCTGGTTTCAACCCCCGTATCCACTGTCCTGCTCCCACTTTGCATTCCCTGCCTTTGCCAACTGTTGCCCTCAACCTTTCAGGGGCCTCAGCCCTGACCCTTTACTTTGATCACCAGCCTAGCATCTTCTCCTTGACCCATACTTGCCCCTGACCCCGTGACCTGGGCCTCATGCCCACAGCCTCTCCATCACAGCCTTCACCCGTGGGTGTCATCAGCTTTCCGTGTCCGTCCACATCCCTCCTCTGCCCTGTTTCTCTGGGTCCTTCAGCCTCAAGCCAGGACCCTCTTCCGGCAGAGAGCCCCCCTTCCCACCCTTGTTTCTGTCTTGGGCCACATCCACACAGCACCCAGAACTGGAATGCACGTCCCAGTTCGGTTCTCGGTGCTCTCCTGCCCCAGTGCTGAGGCCCTGACCAGAGGGCAGTCCCTCCCCAGCACGAGCAGCCCATCCCTCCCTCACCCACGTACTTCCCTAGTGGGGTTCTCATGCTCTGGGCTTCTAGGCACCCACCCCCATCGTACCCGGTCAGGTACCAGACAACAGGACGATGTGTGTATCCCAGAGCCCACAGAACCATTCAAATTAGTCATTTTATGGGGTGTATCGGAACCCTCATTAACCCCACCCTGCTAGCTATGCCTGAACCTCCCTACAGCTCCAGACTGCTTTACCCTGCCCCTGGGGGCACCCCCTGTGGGGTCTGTCTGGCATCCTCTTGTTTGGAGCTGGAAGTAATATTCTGTCTTTCATCTATCTGAATGTTATCGTGTTGTGTCCTGCCGTGAAAAACACCTTTAAAACTTCAAAAAGTGTATTCTCCTCCCCTCTGTTCCTTAACCCCTTGCTCATAAGAACCCTTCTTGTAATTTTTACCCCCTTGCTCCTTGTTCATGTGCCTCGTCTGCCTCCACACGATCCCTTCTGGTCCCATTACCTTTGGACCTCTCATCGCTACAGAGCCTAGTATGCGCTGCATGTTAACTTCCGGCACATACACCCCCACGTTTCCCCATGTGCCCATGAGCTCGCAGTGCGTTTCCCACAGAGGGCACCCTTTACCCATCTGCTTTTGCCCCTCCACCCTCTCTCCCCTGCTCTCACCGTCACCCGAGTCCCCATCTCTGTGTACCCTTCCCTTCCCCTCTACGCTCTCTGTCCCTCTTCCTCACTCTCCCCTGATCACACCCACATAACACATCCTGTATGGCTAGCTTAGTGGTGGCCAATTCCTTCAACTTTTGTTTATCTTGAAATTTTTTAATACCGGCTTCCAATTTAAATGATAAACTTGCCAGGTGGAGGATTCTTGGTAGGAGGTCCTTCTGTTTCAGGATTAAATATATGCTGTCACTCATTCTGGCCTATAAAGTTTCTGCTGAGAAGTCTGTTCACGGCCTGATGGTATTTTCTTTGTACATAATCTCCTCTCTGTCTGGCTGCTTTCAACACTCTTTCCTTATCCTTGATCTTTGCCATTTCAATTATTATATATCTTAGTGTTGTCATCCTGGGTTTCTTTTTGTTAGGGGATCTCTGTGCTTACATGACCTGAGTGTTTATTTCCTTTCCCAGATTGGGGATGTTTTCAATAATTATTTCCTTGAAGAGAATTTCTATCCTTTTATCTTCCTCTTATCTTTCTGGTATCCCTGTTATGTGAATATTGTTTCATTTGGATTGGCCACATAACTCTCTTATTCTTTCATTACTAGAGATCCTTTTTTCTCTGTTTGTTTTCCTGTTCTCTAATTTCTGTTTCACTTACCATCACCCATACATGATTTAATCTGCTTTTAAATTCCTCCATTGTATGTTTCCTTTCAGATACTCTATTCTTCAGCTCTGAGTGGCTCTTTTTCAGGTTTTCTCCTTGTTGAAGTCCTTCCTGAAATCTTGAATAAAGTTTTATGTAAATCTGTAAGCATGTTTATAACTTTTATTTTGAAATCTTTATCAAGAAGATTGGTGATCTCTGTTTCATTTAGACCTCTTTGGGGGATTCTGTTTTATAGTTTTGATTGGATTAAACTCCTCTGTCTGCTCATCTGGCAGGGATTCTGTGTTTCTTCCTTTGTATTATATGTGTCTGCTATGCTTCCTGGCCTACAGAGTAATAGCTTCATGTAAAAGGCATACTATAGTGCCCAGAAGCTCAATATTCTTTACTTTCTAGTGCCTGGTTCTCTTTTGGAGCCCCAGCTGTTGTCATGCCATGGGCAGGGCCCCCTTTCAATCTGGCTTCTGTAGGGTTCTAAGTCTGGGTGAGAAGTTTGAATGAGCTGCTGCCTTTGTGATCAGCTCAGAAATCTCTGTTGAGCTCGCTGTGGGCAGGGCCGCCCTCTGCCTGGCCTGCAGCAATGGCGGGACTGCAGAGTTAATGAAGTTGTTGGGCCAATGGCTGCACCAGATAACGAAGATCAGGTTTTGACACCCACAGGAAGGAAGAACTCTTGGGGCTGGCTCCTCCTGGCACCTCCCTAGTTGGGCTGAAGTGGAGTCAAGCAAACTGGGAGAGTGTCCCTCTGCCTGCTATGCAGCAGTCTGATGCTGCAGCCGAACCAAGTGGGTTGTCTGTCAGCAGCACATGCAGGGAGGAGCCTCAGGGCTGCACTTCCAGCAAGGGGGATGGCATCTGGGGCTCCTGAGTTCCCAATGTGTTGGGCCAAAGAAGGACTGGAGACAGATCCTCCACCTGCCCTTTTTCCTGAGGAAAGTTACATCCCACCCTCATCTCCTTTTTTACCTCTTCCACTGCTGGCAAGTCTTTCAAACTGAATGTGGGCTCGTGTTCCTAGAGCAGGTCTCCAGGGCCAGGGCGCAGCACTCCTGGTCTCCTGCTCCGACCCTGTTCCATTTCTCTTTCTCCCGCCAGTAGGCTGGAGTGAGGGGAGACCTTGGGTCCCACTTGATCATGGCTTTGCTGCCTCACCCTTTTCTGTGTGGTCCTCTCTTCTTCCTCAGGTGTAATGGGTCTGTTCTGCAGTCTTCAGGTCATTTTTATGTCGTTTGTTTTTTAGAGAAGGTTTCTGTCATGCTTTCCTATTCCACCAACATTAATTCTTCCTCTACAGTTAAATATTTGTCAAGGGGGCAGTGCTCATGTTGTTTTGTTACCTCAATATATTCTGTTCCCCCACTGCAAATTTCTAGATACAGATGGTGACACTAGATAATTCTAACATATCGAGAATAATAGCAATTACATACAACGTCTTCCAGAATATACTAGAGAAAGGAATAATTTTTGGTTCAATTTATGACACCAGTATTACATGGTAAGAAAAATGGACAAAGGCATTAGAAGAAAAAATGTTAACTACCAATTAAATCCCACATGAAAAAAGATGCCAAGATGCTTAACAAAATGTTAAGTGATACAGTAAAGAACACCCACAAAACCTACCTTACAGCAAACATACCTCATGGTAAAAGACTGAATGCTTCCTCCACAGAAGCTGGGGATAGGGCAAGGATGTCTTCTTTTACTGCTGCTAGTCAACATACCCTTAGATGTTATAGTCACTGAAATACGGGGAAGAAAAGAAAACAGAAGTGACAGGACTAGAAAGTATAATAGTGGACGCATTAACAGAAGGTATTGTGGTACTCACGGACAGCCACACTCTCATCCTTGTAACCTGCAAGTGTTATATGTCAAAAGGCAGTGTGCAAATGTGATCTAGTTAAGGATCTTGATGTGGGAGATTATTCTGGATGAACAGATGAGCATGTTATAATCACAAGGCTCTGAAGAAGAATGCAGGTGGAGTTAGAGTCGCAAGGATGTTTTTGCTGTAATGGGACCAGCATAGAGACAAAGAGAGATTAAGATGCTACTTTGCTGACTTTGAAGATGGAAGTGAACCATGAGGCAAAGCATCCGAGCAGTCTCTAGAACTTGGAAAATGCAAGGAAATGAATTCCTACCCTGGAGTATCCAGAAGGTTAACAACACTGTGGATTCATTTTAGACATCTTATCTTGAGAATTGAAAGATAATGAATTTATTGTCTCAATCCACTTGGTGTGTGTTAATTTCATACAGCCTCGTTAGAACACTAAAGAAATAGCCTAGGGAATCCACAGAAAGCTCTAGTGCATGAGATCAGCAAATTCTGAGGATACAAAATCAACACTTAAAAGAACCTTTACTTTTATGCATAGTAGCAATTGCAACATGGAAACTGATATTAAAAATATAATAAATGTAGGATTGCTCAAGAGAAAAATGTTAATCTAACAAAACACTGGCAGGATTTTGCTGCTGAAATCTCTAACATGCTGGTGAAAGAAACCAGACCACTCAAAAAGTAGAGGTATACTACCGTCATTTATTGGAGGACAACATAGAAATTAAGTCATGTGATTGTGAATTCATAGGTTTAATGCATTTTCTATCAAGATATTTTACAGACACAAACAAGATTATCCTAAAACTTACATGGAAAGGCAAAAAACTAGAATAGCCAAAACATCTGAAAAAGAAGAACAGGTGGTTAGAATCACTCTCATTCATTCTAAGACTCCAAATACAATAAAATGTAATGGAGATATGTATTTGTGGAGAGACATACCAATAGAATAGAAGAAAACCGAAAAAAGAGCCCCACATGAGTACTTCCAGCTGAGTTTTGAAAGGTACTTGAGACTTAGTTATTTCTCATATAAATTCTCTGATGTGGATTCTGTTGTGAAATGTCATGATGAAATTTAATTCACTACATTTCTTTCTATTATGAATCATTTGGTGAATTCTGAGGACACTCTTGCTTAAAGGCCTTTCCATGTTCAGTAAATTTCTCTCTAGTATAAATACTCTCATGACATCAAAGCTATGAATGTCTGACAAAAAGCATTCTCACATTCATATTTGTAAAGTTGCGTTCCAACATGAGTCCTGTGATATTCTGCAGAACTGAACTATGAGTAAAAGCCTTCACACACACACACACACATTATGCTCATGTGGTTTCATCAAGCATGTATGTCTTGATGTCTAGAAAAGCATGTATAAATCCTCTGCCATATTCATTGCATTTATGTGATTCCTCAGTATGGACTCTCTGATATCAACTCATGGTTGAAATTATAACACTTATTCACTCATTACATGTGTAAGGTTACATTCTAGGATGAATTCTCTGATGACTTACAATGCTTACATTCTCCCTAAAGACTTTGCTGTATTCAACATCTGTAAGGTTTTTCTTCAATAAGGGTTATCTGATGTCTAGTAAGGTTTGAGTGTTGAATAAAGGATTTTTCACATTGACTACATTTGTAAGGTTTCTGTCCAGGCTTAGTTCGCCAATGACTAGCAATGCTTGAACTCTGAAGACTCTGCCCCATTCATTACATTTGTAAGTTTTCTCCCCACTATGGATTACCCCATGATATGTAAGACTTGGAGACACACTAAAGACTCTGTCGCATTCATTGCACTGGTACAGTTTCTCTACAGTAGAAATTCGCCTATGAAGTGCAAGGTGTGAATCATAACTGAAGACTTTACCACATCCATCACACTTGTAACATCTATTGTATAGGTTAGTCAATGTCTACTGACATGAGTGCTGATTAAAGGCTCTGCCACACTTGTTACATTTGTAAGGTTTTGCACCAGTATGGATTCCTCGATGACTTGCAAGGGTTGAATCTGTGTGAAGACCTTACAACATTCATTACATTACTAAGGTTTCTCTCTCGTATCGATTCCGTGATGGATAGTAAGGCTTGGATACTCAGTAAAGGCTTAGCCACACTCATCACTTTGGTGAGGCTTCTCTCCAGGATGAATTCTGTGACGACCTACAAGGTGTGAATCGCAACAACAGATCTTGACACATTGCATGCATTTGTAAGATTTCTCTCCACTCTGGATTCTTTGATGATTTGCAAGGTGGGAATTGTACCTGAAGGCCTTGCCACACACACTATATTTATACAGCTGCTGTCCAATGTGGATTACCTGATGTATATATAGTGAGGTGTGAGCCCAGATAAACGCCTTTGTCACACTCATCACATTGGTAAGGGTTTCCCCTAAAATGTGCTTTCTGGTCTTGCATGAGTAATGGAGGAGGCAAGAAATCATTCCCATATTCATTAGAAATGTTGGTTTGGACAGTAGGAGGAATTCTTCAAAGCAGTGAAACTGCACTGCTGATGGACTTGTCAACGTGATTACATTCGTAAATCTTCCCTTCCGTTTGAAATATCTGCAGTGCAGCCAGATCTGACTGGAAACTTAGGCCAGGCCTGTTTTCATCAGGCTTGTTTCCTGTATCTCTTATACCAGTGAAATCGTTTATATGGGTCTCAAACACTCGTTTGTCATTTCATCTCCCGACGCCAGAGTCATGCACATTTTTCTGGATTTCCCTGGCATCACAATGCTTAATGTCACACTTTTCTTGTCGTTCCAACATCCTTGTTTGTAATGCTTCCCTCCTATTGTTCTCTTTTTGTGGTAATTCCTTGATCAGACATGTGGGAGACATATCTTTAGGATATAAGGAACCATGTATTTCCTATTAATTACAGTTGGTAACTAAGTATTTTATATTGAAAAAATATAGTATTACATCAAAACTACTACATATTTCAAACAGTTTTGAGCTGCTCCAACTGTGGTCTTCAATTTTTAGGAACACAGAGTTTAGGATTCTTTAGTAAAGAAAGGGTGACTACAGGTAATTGAAATTAATTTCAGGGGAGCCTCCTTTAAACAGTCAACAGCCAGAACACTCACAGTGTGCAAATTTGTTTTTCCTGAAAAGGGATCTTTTTCCACCATGACCCAAAATCACACATCACTTCACAGAAAACATATGGCTGTTTCATATTAAGAGGGATAAATTATTATATATACTTAGTGCACACTTGTGTGCTAATAAACCCTAAAGCACAGCATGATAGCAAATAATCTGTAAAATGCGTATCTAATGAGTAATCTAAATAAGTGGCAATTTAGAATTGCCAAACCATTATAGCACTGGGCAAATGAGGAAGAATCAAATCAACCTTATAAAAATGAAATCTTTTCCTGAATACTGGAAATAAAACTATGTGCTCTCAGAATGGCCGTTTTGCAACATTCACAAGGGGTCTGAGCCAGTTATGTTGCATAATGCATACTGAGAAACCACCATTTGTACATCCTCATGGAAATTCACAAATTAATACATTTTACTAACCCACGATACAACCAGCATTTAAATAAGTAACTGCACTCACACAAAATTATAGTTTGTGGAATTTTCAAACAAATCCTTCTTAAGAGGAAAGCGAAGCAAGACTTCTGTTCCAGAACCAGCACCGCACACGAGAGTGGGTCATGTTGGGACTTTCGAAGTATCAAGTAAATATAAAACAATGTCAAGAATGACAACCGGGGAAGAAGGCAGAAATCACAATTAGAATTTCATGCCTGCAGTTAGGTAACAATCAAGCAATGGAGAGATTCCCTGTCCATGCAGGAGACAATCAGGTCATGAGCCTTGAGTATCATGAATAGGATTAGAGCCTTTATAAGAGGAGATACGAAGATCCAACCAAGTGGCAAATTGCTTCCTTTCATTCTTCCCATCCTGCGAGGACACAGCAAGGAGATGGTACAAGCCAATTATTCACCAGGGCTCAAAGTGGCCGGCACCGTGATCTCGGACTTGCCGGCCTCCAGAACCAGGACAAATCAATCTCCATGATTTAAGCCCCCAGTTGACGGTATGTGTTACTGGCGGCCGATCTAAGACCCGGCAAAGGAACGTCTGTAAGAACAGGCCAGAAGGTTGCCATATCTTATTAAACCACGGAATTTTTGAGACCCTCCTGTTTTTTAAGTCATCTAACTTGTTCAAAAGCCTTGAGGTAAATTATCACTACTTTGATACACAAACAGGCTTTGTGTATTTAATAATAATGTACAGAGAAGGTAAGTTAAAGAGACAGGATTTGACCTGGGCCCACAGGTTCAGACCATGTGTTCTTCAATAGGACTGTCTACCCCAAATCACAAGCCACAGCCAATATCAGGAGCTTAGAAATAAAGACTTTGATGGAGGCACCATAGCTGTGCTGTGCTGACAGCAGTGTCACTGAGCCACCCTGCACAGGTAATGGTATCTGAGTCCTCACCCCATCCGCACTGGTTTAAGCAGGGTTTGGGGAAAACTATGCAGGGGATGAGGAGGGGGTCTTTCCTTACACAGTGGGAGCAGTATGGCAGGGGAGCCCCATGGAAACAACGGTGTTCAAGTGTCCAAAATTGATCTGCTAGGAAGTAGAGCTCAGGAGTGGAGGGCTGGTGGTGATGGGCACACAGGAGAGGCATCTGTCTGTCCACGCCAGTGGGAGATAGATGTATTGGGGCTGTTAAAATCATGACCTCGGAAGTAAGAGAGGAACTGACTTAGAATTATCACAAGACCATCTCATTTTTAACCATATCAAGTACAGCACGGGCAAGGGGCAAAAGTGGCAGAGATTTGAAGTGTGATGATGAGGGAGGAAACCAAGCTCAGAAACACAGTAGGATGGTTACTGCCTAGGCTGGGCAGGGGAGATGCAGATGGGTTGCGGGGGGCACAGCAGGGAGACAACACTGAAGGACGCGATGTGCCCTGATACAGTGAGTGGGGCTGGCAGGAGTGTGCAGATGAGATCTGAGAGAGTAGAATTTAAGTGTTCTCATAAAAAAGAAAAAGGTTAAACATGTGAGTAAATGTATGTATTAACTGATTACAGGAATCCCTTCACAGTGTTTATGTATATGAAATCATCAGCCTGTACACTTTAAATACATTAAAATTTTGTTTGCCAATTACACCTTCACAAAGCTGAAAAACAATGTCAGAAATCCTCCCACTGATGGCCTCCTCTGACTGCTCAGGGAACAGTACAACATAGAGGCACCTAGCTCTCCTCTAAGAACTGCTGAATCCACAGTACAGGGGTAGAAAGAAGGCACTGGATATGTTAGCCTTGTCATGAGGTGCTACGCGCATACTTAACTTTGGAACCACCCCTGATGTGTCATGAAGTGGGCAGATCACCTGAAGAAAGGACAAATCTAAAGTTCAGATGCCACATCATGAAGCTTTTCCATGTCTGAGTCAACAGGGCTGTGATATCAGTCAAGCACTGCAGGAACCCAGGACGCAGACAACAGGAAGTGCAAAGACACCAATGGCAGGTCCCCACGGGCATGTGCAGGGAAGGGACGCCATCCTCACCCAGGGCCACCATGTTCCTGTAGTTCTCCTGCATCACGTCCCGGTACAAGGACCGCTGAGCAGGGTTCAGGCATTCCCACTCCTCCTGGGAGAATTCGATGGCCACGTCCCTGAAGGTCAACCATCCATGAAATGAAAACTCATTTCGCCAAGGGGGCCGTGAGGAGAGAACCTCATAGAAAACGAGAAGAAGAGCGAGGTGTAAGGATTGATTTGGTTGAAGTGAGCCCATGACATCCACCTAAGATATTTTGGGGGCAAGTTATATACATCCCTACTTTTGGCTTATTGCATTTTTCTGTAAGATGTTACGATGTTCTCAAAATCCATATGGTTTTCTAATTTTTGTGGCAATACAAGAAGTATGAAAATAAATGAATACAGGGTAACCTATAGGAAGTGCTATTTAGTACACTGTATACACGGAGTGATATGCAGTATCTAGAGGTGCTCTGAGCAGGGCCTTCAGAGATGACAGTGTCCACAGTGGCTTTCAAGAAAGGTCAGAATCTAAAATGTGTGATAATAACGGCAGTAGCAATGCTGGGAAGTCCATCACTTCCCACGTGCCAGGCGTCACTCTGAATGATGAACGAGGTGACGTGTCACACAGTCTCTCACTGGGTAAAGATCTGTGCCCATCTTAGTAATGAGAAACTGTCACATTCTCTGAAACTGGTCTAAGATCAGACTCTTACAAGGCAGAGCAAGCTCTTCAACCAAGGTGTATAGACTTCAGAGTTGGACCTAAAGAATGAAAGGTGTGGAGCAGATCAGAGAACAGCATCAGAGAACACGGACAGAGGGTTTACGGAGAAGATCTGAAACAAGTTCAAGGCTGACAAGACAGAACCACATCAAAGGGCAGTATACACACACACACACAGGTATGAATATAAACATTTTTATGACTACTTAACTCATTAATGTGATAGTGTAGAACAAACTTAAGATGATCAAAAATATTTAATATAGAATTCCATCAATTAAATAATAAGTAACTAATTTATGAAATCATGATTTGTCTTTTATAAAAACTGTGGCTTCCATGTCCATGTACTGATGTGTGCACACACACACCCCTAAATTTACTGTAACAGGAGTTGTCTCTCCATGACACAACGGAGTGTCCTCAGATGTCCCATGTCACTAGGTTCTGGTGAGACAGAATCCAAGGGGAGGGGAGAGGCACTAAGGGAAGGCCTGGGTGAGCGTGAGCAAGCAGGGCTCAGGCTGGACACTTCCGAGTCCAAGAAGATCAGCGAGTCCCACCATGTGCCTTTCAGGAAGGGGAGAGGACGATCAGCCAAGAATAGGACTGTACCTGCTAAAGAGCCATTCCTGACTCCTCTTTCCTCTTCCTCCTTTTCTGGGCTTCTTCCTCAGGCAACGTGAGTCTTTCTTAGAAGTCAATCTTGAATGTCAAGAATATGCTGCTGAATCCTTAGAATCAACACAAACCACCATGCAGTGTGACAACCACACACGTAAGGAAGACCTAGCTATGTGAATAGATCCCCGCTGCCCACTGCTCAGGAGGGACGCAGGGACGGTCAGCTCCCCACAGAGACCGGCTGAGGTTTCTGACCTCTTTCTGCAGAACTCGCTCCCCTCCTGGTGGAGCGCTCACGTCTGCTGCAGCAGTGGGGGGCTGGGCTGGGCTGGGCCTACCCTTCAGGTCACAGACTTCCCTTCCAGCGGAAGCTACAGCCACTGACCTGGGAAGCCCTAAGGCAGCAAGAGTGGCAGGGCCAAGATGGGGGGCTCCTCCCACTGCTAATGGATGTGTGGCTGGTTTGCAGTTTGTGGCTTTTACAAATAGCGCTGCTCTGGGAATTCGAGAACAGGTTTCAAGGTCAGGCTTCCACTTTCCGTTGGCTATGCGGAGCAGAGGAACTGTGGGAGCAGCGTTACACCTCTCAGGACAGGGGACGGTGTCACATAGGCTGGGGAGGTGCTTGCTGTACCCGCTTCCCCACCTGCGAGCAGCTCTGGGATTCTCGGCTTCTCCACAACCCAGTGACACTGGGCTTTGATCTCATCTTCATTTCAGCCTGCTGGCTGGTGCGTCCTGCACCGAGTAGTGATCTGAGCTCCGTCTGTCTGACAGCTAAGGGCCTGAGCATATTTCCGCACATTTACTAAGCACTGGGGAACTGCTTTGTGAGGCATGTGTTAGTGCAGTTGGTCCGTTCGCCTATCGTGCTGTCCGCCTTCTCTGTCTTTTTGATGTGTGGGTTGATATCCCTGGAGGCATTTTCTCTCCCTTCCCTCTTTCTGGCTGTTCCTCCCTCATTCTATGTAAGTGTGTAGCTTTTGATGGAAAGTTCATTTTAATTTAACTGACTGGACATTTCCCTGATGTGTATGATGATGATTATTCTGTTTAAGAGATATTTACCAATTCGAAGACCACACAGAAGTCCTCCTTGGTTTTATTGTGAGTCATTATTTAGCTTTAAGATTTAGCCCAGCAAACCATACAGAATTTATTTATTCTCTGTGCAGATATTGAATTATGTATTTTCCCGATCAACAACAAATTTCATTTTATTCGGAAAAGGGGACATTCCTCCTTTCCCTTTGCTCCCCCCTCTCTCTGCTCACCCAGGTGCATCTCCTCTTTCCCATGGACTGTCTTTCCCTTGGGGGCTCCTCTAAATCTGCGTCTCTTCCAGCCTCCCGTCTTTAACAATCTCACAGCACCACACGACCTAGTTGCGACACCATGAATTATAAGAAATATATGTTTATTTGGTCATTCAGGTGATGTAATACATATTTCCCAGGTATGTTTGGTCTTCACACAGAGTTGCTGTAAACACTGCCGCCTTAAAGGTGAAATGGGTGAATCGTCATGTTCCTGAGAGACATTTGGATCCCGGGCAGGGGCTGGAGACTCAATCAGCCAATGGCCAGGGATTTAGTCAATCATGACCATGCAATGAAACCCTCACGAACAGCCCTGAGAAGAGCTTATCACTCCCTGGAACCTGCTTCTCTGTCAGAGAGCTTCTATGCTCGGAACCAGAACACCTCCACGTGCCACCAACCCAGACAGACACCAGGCTCCACGGGGAAAGAAGCTCCTTTACTTAGGACCTTGCCCTGTGTATCTCTTCATCTGGCTGTTAACGTGTGTCCTTTACAGTACCTTTTATTAAACTAATAAATGTAGCTGTTTCCCTGAGATCTGTGAGTCACTCTAGCAAATTAATCAAACCTCAGGGGGAGGTCGTGGGAACCTACAATCTACAGCTGGTGGGTCAAGAGCACACTTAACAACGTGAGGCTTATGACGGGCGTCTGGAGTGGCAGGTGGAGAGCGGTCTTGTTGGAGTGGTCCCTTCACCTAGGGAATCTGGTGCTGTCTCCAGGCAGATGGTGTCAGAACTGAGTTGGGTTCACAGACACCATGCTGGTCCTGTGTGTGTTAGAAGGCCCTCACCCACCGTCCCCCTACACACACATTGGAATATGGTCCAGAAACCCAAAGTGAGTTATGCTGTTATAAAAGAAGAAAACAACACCAACACAGTAGGTCGGTGTTGATGTCTGTCTTGAAAATGGGTTTCAGTCCAGGGCAAGTTCACTATGGATTCAGTGTGACCAAAGAAATGACAATAGAATGTTTTGGGAGTGAAAGGGTTATACCCAACATTTTTTCCACAGTGGCAGGTCAGCCACTAAAATCTTTCATCCACTCAGAGTGAGTCTGCATGCAGCAAGCTGGTCTCTGTCTCTGGGACTCTCTGCCAACAAAAGACTTACAAACACTTGGAGGCTAAACAACATGCTTCCAAATAATCAATGGATCAATGAACAAACAAAAACAGAAATCAAGCAATATACATGGAGACAAATGAAAACAAAAACACAAGAGCCCAAAATCTGTGGGATGCAGCAAAGGCAGTTCTCAGAGTAAAGTACATAGCAATACAGGCCTACCTCAAGAAACAACAACAATCCCAAATAGTCTACAATCAAAATGAAAGAAACTGGAAAAAGAAGACCAAATGAAACCCAAAGTCAGTAAAAGAAGGGATATAATAAAGATCAGAGCAAAAATAAATAAAGAAGAGTAAAACAATAGAAAAAAATCAGTGAAACCAGGAGCTGGTTATTTGAGAAAATAAACAAAATAGATAAACCTGTAGCCAAACTTAATCATGAAAAAGAGTGTACACACATAAACAGAATCAGAAACAAAGAAGGAATAATCACAATAGATACTGCAGAAATACAAAAAATTATTAGAGAATATTATGAAAAATCGTATGCCAATAAATTGGACAACTAGAAGAAATAGCCAACTTCCTAGATAAACACAACCTTCCAGGATTGGCCCTGGAAGAAAAAGAAAGTCTGAATACACGAATTACCAGCAATAAAATAGACCACAAACCACAAAAAAAGAAATTACAGACCAATACCCCTGATAAACATAGATCAATACCACATCATGCATTTACCTTACATGTACTTTTTAACAGTTATTGCTTTTTTTAAAGCAAGGGCTGACTACCTAAATCGTCACATGCCTTCACCCTCCTCGCCCTCCTCGCCCTCCTCCCCAGGTCTCCTGCCTAGGAAGTCGTTGAAACACAGCAGAAGGTTGAGTTCTGACTCCAGGGCGAAAGGAGAATAGAAGTGGAGATGCGGTTCCTGGGGTGTCAGTGTGAAGCTCCACATTCCACTCGGAGTCTTTTGCGTTTCACATTCTAGTCTGCATATCGCTCATACAGTTCCAGGTTTTGTTTGATTAAATTGCTTAAGTTACTTTTGTTGGGGGGGGGGGTGTTAGTTTATTTTCCTCGGTTCTTGTCCCCACTGTAACAAATAATTGAAGGGCAGAGACCCAGTAGTGAAGCAGAGTCAAAGTTTATTTAAAGGTACACACGTAAAGAGAGAAAAAGTGCAGGCGTCCTCAGATCTGAGAGGCTTGATCAGCACCCTGAAAGGTTGGGGGTTTCTGCTTTTAAGGATTTTTCAGGAATGTGACAAAGACTTGTTAAGTGGTCTCAAGATGTTTATCTTTGGTGAGAGACCTCTACGTCTCCTCTCTTCTATTATCAGTCCTCTAGGTAATTCTGCAAAATTAACACAAGAAATTTACTGATCTGGTTCCTTGCCAGGATAGCAGGCAGCTTCCCTGTGGGAACATACCAATCAAGACCGCCTTCCCTGTTTGCTAAAGAATATGTTAGGAATCTTACTTCCTAACTTCCTGGCTTTTAAAATGCAATCTTAGCTTTCAGATGGTGACTTTCCTGTTCTTATTATACTGTTTGTATATGGGCTTTTTTGGAAAATGAATCATGACACTTGTCTACTGCCCAGATTGTAAATGACTTGATTAGGGGCTGGAGGAGGAAAAAGTAGCACATAGGTTAAGTTAAAGAATAAGATGGGCATTTCAGCAGGCTAAAGTAAATCTTACAATGGCATAATCTAATAGATACAATGAAGACATGGGCTGTGTGTTTGGATACTTTTCTTCATTTGGGAAATATCCAAGCATTCCAAGTTACACCTGGACTTTGGAACTTCAACCGATTAACTCATTAACACAGTCTTTTCTGGCTCTCCGGGTTTACCTGGTTAACTCTTTGAGTCCCTTTTAGTGGTCTTTACTGGCCTTATGCTCTCAACCCCGCTCTTAACCTATTTTTCTGCCTAACATTCCCCCCTCAAGCATTTGGGACCTAAATCATTGGGGTGAGGGGTAACAACCATTCTGGCTGCTTCTTGCTCACAAGGAACAGTGTGCTTTTGGGTCCCCCCACTTGCTGACTGTTGGGATGGTGGAGATCAGGACAGTAAGGGTGCCTGTCTAGGGTCTCAGGAAGTTAGTTGATTCATCAACTGCTAAGTGCTTGAATCTCCATGACAACAGGACTTTAATCTCCAGGGACTGTCCTCTGGAATAAATAAATCTAAGCATGGTTCACGGAATAGAGCTAGTAAAATCATTAGTAGGAGTCCAGCAAAGGGTAGTAGCCAAGATGCCCAGTTCTAAAAGTAGGACTGAATTCCTTATGCTTCTGAGAACCGCTGATGGATCTGAGAGGCTTGATCAGCTACTTTCTTTGCTGTGAGTCAGAGATAGAGGTTGAAATCCTTGTCTGAGCAACATCTGGGGTTGGATTTTCCATTCTGGAAGGAACAAACATGACAAGGAGATTAAGAATGCATGGCCAAATATGAGGACTAGGAACAGTAAGACTCCAGTTGAAATGATGCGAGAAAATTGTAAACATTTGGAGAGTTACAGCCAGATATTTTTGAGTAAAACAGAATGTAGGCTCTAGTCTATTTCCCAATGACTGGTATTAGAATTACTAGAGATAAGACAGCACTATTAAAACAATACTTTATAAATTCACCCTTATTTTTATTACAGGTAACCATATTATGAAAATAAATTAAGCTTTAGAACATGTGGCTTGATTATTTACATAAGTGCAGCAAGAACAGCAATTGATCACATTATGTTCTTTTAAACGTGTTTGCTGGAACTTCTTATAAGCAATTTCAGATGAAGTTTTAAGGGCCTCTGGAGGCCAGGAAAGACAAGCCAGACTTGCCATCAGGTTTTGCCTGTTGTTCCTATAGCTTTGTGTGAATTCCTCTCTTCTCGAGGTCCCCAAGACATTCGGAGGTTCCTGTACTTGCCAGGAAGTCAGCTTCCTTACTCACCTGGTAAGGCTGCTAGGAACCCTGTAAGCAAGGTACCAGGCCAATTCCTTTAAGGGGCTTTCTTGGCTCCTTAAGTCAACGTTCGTTCCTTAAAGCTAACTGCTTCACTACTGAGTCGGCCCTTCAATTCTTGTGGCAACGAACAGAATGGAGGAAAATAAACTCAACCCCACTAACACTTTGATTGCAGGGACATTCCTGGATCAAACCACAACCCCACATTGATCTCCCACCCAAGGAGATCCCGGTTCCCAGATTCTCAGCTGCTTCACCCTCAGTGGCAGAACGAGCTCCCATCCCCAAGGGAAAAAAGCTTTTCACTTGAACTGTTGCCACTGTGAAGATGAAAACATCTTTCCCAACGTCAGTGGCACTCACAACTTTAGCCTTTTACCTTAACTTTCTGAACCATTAAGCTGG
Source organism: Manis pentadactyla (assembly GCF_030020395.1). NCBI lineage: Eukaryota > Metazoa > Chordata > Mammalia > Pholidota > Manidae > Manis > Manis pentadactyla. The sequence continues at coordinate 4,931,457 of NW_026644588.1, read as the reverse complement.
GCAAGAAGCTACCCTCTTCCACAGGATAAGAAATTCTTGTGAAAAAGGAATCTCAAGCAGCGAGCGGAGAGGACCCACGCCGCGCCCCGAGCCCCGCCGCGTCCTGCATCGGACATGCGCAGTCCAGCGGTGCCCACGCGCCGCCCCAGACCCGGAAGCGCATAACGAGGAGCGACGGCCGCCGCGGGGAGCGTGAGTTCCGCTGCCCTTCCGCCCCCACACTCGGGTCTGGGGGTCGCTCAGGGCCTTTAAGCCCTGCCCGACCCCCTGTGTTAATCGCTACGACGCCCCGAGGTCGGCGCGCAGCCCTCCCGGTTCATAATCCCCGTGAGGCTGGGCGCTGCCCTCGGCCTCTGTGGACCGGCCTTTCCTGGCCTTTTTCTGCCTAAACCCTTTCACTGGAGTCTCGGGCCTCCCCGCGCCTGGTAAACCCTCCGCGACGGGCTTCGTGGTCCCCCCGCGACGGGCTTCGTGGTCCCCGAGGCGCAGCGCCGGCCGCGCTGCTCCAGGAGGTGCGGCGGCGAGTCCCGTCCGGGGATTCGGGGGAGCCCGGCCCTCCCTCCGCCTTCCACGGACCGCCCTCGCCCCGCACCCCCGCCTCCCCACCCCTCCCCTGGGCCCATCTCCTCCTGCCTCCCCGGACACCCGACCCCAGCCCGGCCCGACACCGCCTCCCTGCGGCCCCGGGCCGGGCCCTCTGCCCCCCAGGCCGCCCCTGCGAGGCGCCTCCTCCCCGGACCGCGGTGCTGGAGAGGGACACCGGGCTCGAGCCCCGGATTCCGCCGGCGGTGAACGTGCTCTCCCGGGAGGCCGCGCCCGGTGCCGCCGCGCCCCTGGGCTCGCGGGCGACGGCGCTGGGGAGAAGCCGGGCCGGAGCAGCGGGGACAGAAGCGGGACGAGTGCGGAGGCCGGGAGGCTGCGGGAGAGCAGGCGCAGGGAGAGGACGGGCGAGCCCGGGAAGGAGCAGGCGGCGGAGCCGGGGCGGCCTAGAGGCCAGCGGGGCATCCGGGTGGAGGTGAGCCCCCGGGGAGGGAGGCCCTTGAGGGGAGGCGGGGAGGCGCTCGGGGCGGGAGTCCGGGGAGGGTGCGCGCTGGGAGCCGTGGCCGCAGGGCGGCGTGGTTCAGGGCCCGAGAGGACCGGGGCGGCCCGGAGGGCGCAGGAGGGAAGCAGAGCCGCCGGGGGTGCCGTGGAGGGGACGGGGGGCGCGTGACCGGGCGGGAGGGCAGCGGAGTGACTGCGCTGGAGAGTGTAAGAGGGCGGGCGGAGGGCGGGAATGCGGGGAGAGCGGGGACCGTGAGGAAGGCCGGGGCGAAGGGGCAGCGGGAGGGGGACCAGTTGCAGTGCGCGGAGCAGGGGGGGGAGAGGAGGCACCGAAGGGAGAGACGGCAGGAGAGGGGAGGGCACCTGAGTGAGCAGCAACCCAGCGGGAAAACACAAAATCAAAGAGAAAAAGAAATAGGGAGGTGGATATACAAAGTGAGAGACGGAAACACAGCATTAGAGAGGCGGGGGTGGAGGCTGGCAGGGCGGGGGTGGTGAGGCTCTGGATCCTGGTGATGCTCCGTGATGCAGCTGTGATGCATCGGTGGCTTTGAAAATACATCTAAAATTTGTTTCAGTGGTAGAGATGAGACTGAGAATTACAAAACTTCTAATAGGCTTGTGCATTTAAATTTACTGTATGTATCTCAAAATACCTTCCATTTGCAACTCATTTAGCCAGAGGGCCGTGACCTGACTTGGTCAGCGGTGGGTCACCCCCTTCCACTTTCCAAGCGTGGGCTAGAGGATAGGAAGAGAAGCCAGACAAAAAAATAACTGTCACTACATGGTCCCCTTCTTAAAGATACATTAAAATGACTTTATTTTTAAGTTTTGTAATGGAATTTTATGTATGTGTATATGTATATACACACACACTTAACATCTAATTCAGTTCATTTTGTAGTTTGAGATAAATCTTAGTTCATTGAACTTCTACTTCCCTATAATTAACTTCTCAAGTTTGGCGGCCTCCTCTAATGAACTCATGTCATTCTTTTCTTAATATGATATATTCACACATTTACCTTTGATACCAGAGTGACTTATATTTGATAAAAATTGGGTATCATTTCCTCTGTAAATTTGTTTCTGATGTAAGCGAGGCCTGTAGGCTTTGTCCTCTGTATCTTCTGCTTTGGTCATGTTCATTGGTGATCAGTTAATAATTTTAGACTGTTTCGTTGGGTAGCTGATAAGGATGTCAGTGATCTTTTAACAGTCAAAGCCTAACTTAACGAGTCTAATACTCAGTTTTCTTCCCGCTAATGTGATTTCTTAGCATAGTGAGCAGTGACCTAAGAGTAGTTGTTTCCCTCTGGTCTCTCTTGTCTTTTTTCTCCAAATGCTGAAGGTGGCCTGGATTGACTTGGAAGTTTTGTCCAACAGAGTCCAGCTATGTCTAATGAAAAGATTTGCATAAAAAAAAAAAAAAGCAAAAAAAGAACAAAAAAGAAACCCAACCGTCAAAAAAGCTTAACTTGAAGTTTGTTCAGAGCTTACGTCTGCAAGGGACTCTTTAACATTTTGCACATCTATAGCTATGTTTTTACAATTTTGTGTTTTTAAAATATATCTAGAATGATTTTCTAGAAATGGAGTGAAGTGTTGGTAGCAGTGTGAGAACCTGGATGTGTATTTCTACCTGTGGATGTTAATTTTGTCATCTGATAATGGTGGATGTTCATCTTAAACACCAAAACGATCCCCCCATACACACATGCCTTTTATGCACTGTAGTCTTCTGTCTTCAAAAGCAAACATTCCCAATTAACTACTCCCCCCTCCATTCAGAGCCCCTTTTGTCGTATGCTTCGTTTAAGGGCACAGTGCACTAGCTTGCCTACAGCCCTCTTCAAATCTTGCGGACAGTTGTTGCTTGAACCCCGTCAGTCAAGCTTTCACACCCGCTGTGCCGATACTTTTCTTTCCAGTCACCGGTGCCCTCCCCGTTTCCGAGTCCATCCTCTGGTCTCCTCTTCTCATCCTCCTTGTCCTGGCAGCAGCAGGTTCCGCAGCTGATGGCAGCTGCTTCCTTGAAAGACTGATTTTCTTGGCTCTGAGGACATGCCCTTCTTAATGTTTAAAAATCTGTTGACTTTAATTTTCTTCTACCCCCGTCCCCCAGATCACTTCTCAGATCCCCCTGATGGACTTTAGAGGACTCTCTGGTCTGTGAATGTGCAGTATCCCAAGGTGGAATCCTTGAACATCTTCTCTGTCTTTACCCCCTACCTTGTCTCTTGCTCTCACCTGATGACTTCCACACCACTTCCCTGTCTCCCGAGTCCCCTTCTAAACCCCTATCTCTCCCTTGAAATCCAGAATGCTGTTTCTCACTGTGTCTGCCACATCTCTGCTAGGTTGTCTAACAGAATTCTGTACCTTATTTTGCCCAAAACTGCCGTCATAAACTCCCCTAAATATGTTCCCCCTGCTGTCCTCAGGCAACCCTTACCTCCTGGGGCTCAGAGGAGGATCTCAGCAGGTATATAAAACAGGATGCTGCATTATTTGTAAGTGTTTTCTGTGTAAGATACAGAAAAAATTATGTGTTAACCTAAAAATGGAATTGCATGATTTGTAAAATTCTTTTGAGATGTTGGGGGAAAGGTTGGGGGACACGCCCCTCCCGGCCTGCTTCTGTCTGGACCCCCTCCTGTGTGTGTCCTCTCCCCGCTCCAGCCACACAGGCCTTCCCTGGGGCCAAGGTGGCTGCTGCCTCAGGGCCCTCGCAGGGCTGTCCCCCTGCCGAGAGCGGTGGGCGTGTCCTTCCTCCCCCGGCCTTAGTTCCGATGCCACTCTCACGGATCCTTCTCTGTCCCCTCCCATTCCCCATGCCAGCCACAGCCTCTGCCCACCTGCGTCATTGTGCCCGCTCTGCTCATTTCTGTCTGCTGCTCGCCCTTCCGCTGTCGATCCTCCTGACAGGGCCCGAGGAGAGCAAATGGGAGGGGCACGTTTGCTGGGATTCTCTGAACGAAAAGCTGAGTAACCAGTGTTGGAGAGCGTGTGCAGAAAAGGGGACCCTTGTGCGCTGTGTGTGGGAATGGAAATCGGTGCAGCCATTACATAAAACAGCATGTAAGTTCCTCAGACAAGTGAAAAGAGGAATACCATAGACCCAGCAATCCCACTTTGGGGTGTCTATCTAAAGGAAACAAGATCAGTGTCTTGAAGAGACAGATGTCTGCACTGCTGTGTGCATCACTGCATTATCAGGCGCAGCCACGAGAAGGAGACAAGGTAAATGGGGACAGTGGAGCGGATGGAGAAAATGCCGTGTGTGTGTATATGCAATGAAATATTACTCAGTTGTGAAAGTGGAAGAAATCGTGTCCATTTTCAACAACATAGGTCACCCTGATTGAGCATTACACTAAATGACATAAGCCAGACAGAGAAGGACAATTACCGTGTGGTTTGCTTCTTTGTGGGATGTGGAGAGTCAGGATAGAACCAGGGAGTAGAGTGTGGGTGCGAGAGGCTGGGAGCTTGGGACACGGGGACGTGTTGGTGGAGGGCACAGACTTGCAGTCGTCAGATGACTGAGTCTGGGGATCTGATACACAGCCTAGTGTGGGTAGGTAATAATACCGTATTATTATGTGTTTGAGGTTTGCTGAGAAATCTTAAGTGTTCTCACCACACCGAGAAGATGGTAACGGGGAGTCAAGAGTGTGTCCGTTAGCTTGGCTGTGCTGGTTCTGTCACAGTGCGTAGCTGCTGCAAATTAAGGCACGTCCGCACTTTTGATTTGCCAGGTGTACCTCAGTCAGGCTGGGAAGGGCAGGGCGGTGAGGTGGGGGAGCGCTGGGCCTGCCTCCCGACAGTGCTCGCCACGCTGCACAGCAGATTTCTGGGGCCTGTTGGAAACACAGGTCTTGTGTCCCCTGACCAGAGCTGCTCCTTCACGTACCTGAGGTGGGGCCAGCCGTGATACACGTCACCTGCACCGGCGTGCAGCACGGAGCACCAGGGTGCTGAGCCGCCTCTGCTGGGGCCGGGGGCCGGGGGCCAGGTGAGGGGAGGGATCAGGGCCGGGGCTGAGACCTGAGGGGGAGTGTGGGGACAGCCGGGATCCCCACTCCTGCAGAGTGTGTCAGGGTTTCCCAGCAGGGGCGGGATCTGAAGAAATGGGGGAGAGACTCACTTGTCTCTGTAGGGAGGCTTCTTTCCGCGAGTCCCTCCTGAGCAGTGGGCAGCAGGGGACCGTCCTTTCCCGTGGTGAGGGCCCCACCCCACCCCGTCCCGTGTGGTGTGGCAAGTGAAGGGGATGCAGTGAGTCTCAGCGTTCAACACCCTGTTTTCCACTTTCAAGATTGACTTCTAAGCATGACTCATGTTCCCTGCCGCCGAAGCACAGAAAAAGAGGAAGAGCGGGAAGAAGGCTCCCGGAATGGCTGTTCCTCAGGTAAATTCCCGTCCCGGGTGAACTAACTCTCTCCTTCCTGAAAGGCCCTTCCTGGGTTTGTTGTTTTCTGTCTTCTCTTTGTTTCTAGCTTCATTTCATTGTGGTTGTAGGAGACGTTACTATTACAGTTGTCTGAAATTTCTGATTTGTATTGTGTCCTTACATGGGGTCTCTCATGCAGAATGTCCCACGTATGCTTGTAAAGAATGTGCCCTGCGGTTGCGCGGCGGAGGGCTCTCCCACCACTGTCCAGTCGGGCTGTGGAGTTGTTCAAGTCCTGTTTCCTCACTGATCTTCTGTTCGGTGGTTCTGTCCATATTAAAACTGGGGTATTAAATCTCATACTATTTCTGTGATGCTGTTTCTCTGTCCTTTCCTTCGTTGTTTGCTTCTTATGTGTCAGAGTGCAGATATTTTTCTAATGGCCGTGTCTTCCTGGGGAATTGTCCTCCTTATCGTTATGACCTTTCATCTGCTATAATGTAGCTGTTGTCCTGAGGATCTGGGTTGCGTGGAATATCTTCTCCCTCCTTCCTTTTGAGCCTCTCCCTGTCCTGAGATTCATGCGTCTGTAGTTTGCCTGGACAGGGGTGAATGGCAGGAGCCCTGGGCTGCAGCCTTTTCTCCACCATCATTTCAGAATAAATGTAACTAGTGTTGTAGTGATCATAATGTTTGTGGCATTTCTTGTTTAATAATAGTTTTTTCCTCTAAAAATCCTTTTTTCATGATTTTTCAATTATCCAATACTTTTTTCAAGTTACTTCCTATTGTGATAAGTCTTTTGTCTTAATCTGCTGTAATGTACTGTATAACACTGATAACTTTTCTAATCTTGAGTCATTACTAGTGGAGTAAACAATATATTTGGCTTTGGTTAATACCTATGTATTTGAATTTGCATGGATAAAATTATATTTTTGTGTATGGGTATTTTATAGGGATTGCAGTTAAAGTGGTGTCAATTTTTTTTCCTGTTTATACCTTTTTATTAGCCCCCTGTTGAATGTGATAGAGAACCTAAATTAAGTACAATTAATATTCTCTTATTATCCCAAAGATGGTGACATATGCAGAAATAAAAATGATGTTAAAAAATGCAAAACTATGGGGAGAGGCACCTTTTCTCGTGGTAGTTAATTTGTGTGTTCATATGTATAGGCACAAGTGCATGGATGTGTGAGCCGATGTCTGTTATAAAAGACATCATTTCATAAACAAACTTTATATTTTTAACAACCAAAATTACATCTTAGATACATATTCCTTGACCTTGTCCATATTTCTTAGACTCTCCTGTTAATGATTTACAAGTAATTTGTGCATGTGTGTGTGTGCATGCATAAATTGCTATTATGCAGTTTCATATAGTTAACCTTGAATTGTTTGAAGTTTCCTGGTAGAGGACCCTCTCTCAGTGTATTTAGTGCTCTGTTACTTAGCTATTTGATTGTTTACATTTAGTTCTAAAGGTCGACCGCCTGAGTTCAGGCGCTTGCTGTGTTGCTTCTTAGCTGTTGGATCAGAGGCCAGTTCCTTACAGTGTCTGTGACACAGTTTTACCTCTGTAACATGAGATGGGCAGAGAACTTCCTCAGATGAACTATTAATGCTGATAACATGTTAGTACATGTAAAGCATTGAGTAACTAACACCCAGCACGTTAGAAGTGTTAAAGCCTTTAAGCCACTGCTGTTACTATCATCACAATGTTTAGGTTCCTACTTTTCTTTAAAACCTCTGTGGACACTGTCATCTCTGAGGCCACCTCTCCTGCTCTACTTCGTCTACATATGGGACATCACACATTATGTAGAACATAGTATCTGACACTTATGTATAGAGCACCCAGTGCTGAATTTGTATTTGTGTTTCATGTGTTGTCCACCACAGTGAGAAGTGCACAGATTTGGAGGACATTCTACCCTCTTTTGGAAAAGCATGAGATATTAATGCTAGAGACACATAACTTACTCAGATTCCATTTATTCGGATCTGTCAGAACATGTACTACACCCACATCTCCCCCAACACCTCTCTCGGTCCTGATTTCGTGTGAGGATCTCCCCTCATGCCCCTTCATGAAATGTGTTTTCATTTCAAGGACGGTTGACCTTCAGGGACGTGGTCATCAGATTCTCCCAGGAGGAGTGGGAATGCCTGGACCCTGCTCAGCGGGCCTTGTACCGGGACGTGATGCTGGAGAACTACAGGAACCTGGTGTCCCTGGGTGAGGATGGTGTTCCTGCAGAAGTGGGGATAAGTTTTCCATGCCCTTTCTCTTGTTTTACTCCTAGAAACCCTTGCACTGATTGACTGAAACCAAAGCCCCTTTCACTCAGGAATGGAGAGCTTCATAATGTGGCTCCGGACTTTCACTTTACTCCTTTCTCAGATGACACATCTGAGATGAGTGTGTGTGAAGCCCTGTGGGGTGCTTTCAAAATAGCCACTTTCCTGCTTTCTGCCTCTGCTTCTCATTAAGGAGTTCTTGGAAGGGACTAGATATCCCATTATTCTACTGTTCCCTCTGCTTCAGGAGGCTGGAGGAGTATGTGAATAGGTTTCTAGACCTCTCTGTCATGTCCTTTCTCTCCTCAAGTGGACACAGGTAGGATTCTAGAAATGCCATAGGACACCCCATCCTTTCTCCTTTATAAACCAAAATTTGCTCTTTCTGGTCTGAATATTATGTCCAGGGAAGAGCCCTGAACAGCGGAGAAATTGCAGTAAAGCAAGTGGGTGGGATTGTATCAGGCTGTGAGACTGGTGAGGGTCAGGAGGGCAGAGGAAGGCCCACTGCTTGAGAGTGTGGGTTCCTGTCCCCGGGGGGGAGGGTTTTATGGGAGAACAGACATGTCGTCTTGTGAGACCTCAGAGGAAGCTGTGCTCCCCAGTGCATGACTGAAACCTCAACACGTGAAATTTCCCGTCTCACCCCCCAGCAGTGTTGGTTATTCTAGAGACAGATGCAAAGTCTCCATCTCGATCTGTCATATGCCCTCGGGGTCCTGTGAGGTCCTTGGTCCTTGACCTTGATGTTGCAGGCCGAGGGGATGGCGGTTTCAAAGGGGTCCCCTTCACCCTGGGTCTGTTGTGTGTGGGGTTCCACCGGATGCCCAGCCAGTTCTCTCTCGGTGTGGATGAGAGCCAAGGCCTCTGGCTCCTCGCCCCGTGTCCTTCCCTCTCCAGCCCCGTCTGCTCTGCTTGGGTGCCCTGTGGGGAGGCGGGAGGGCCGTGCCTGCGCCTCCACTCCGTCCAGCGCCCAGAACCCGCACGGAGCCACCTCAGGCGCTCTGGCACGCAGGTCCCTCTGCCACCTCCGCCCTGCTTCAGCCCCCTCGGGGGGTGTGCGGGGGGCAGGCAGGTCTGATCTCTGTGGTTGCTTTGAGCACAACTGTGAACTCAGCAGGCAGGGTGGGCCTCGCTGGGGTCCCCAGGCCTGCATGGGGAGCACCTCTGTCGGGCTCTGACCTTGGTGTCTGTGGGAGAGCACACGGTCCTTCACAGGTCCTGGGACATCGAGCCCCTCAGCTGGCGTCCTGTCCCTCCCCTGCTCTGCCTAGTGGGGGAATGTGGAATCTTCCTGATCTCATGCATTCTTAACTTGGCCTGATTTTGCCTCTGAACCATGCTTCGGAAGTACGTGTCCCTAGGGTCTGGAATTTCATCCTGCTCATTTTCTGGGGTAATTCACCTCTGCTGGGCCCTCACGTGCAGTGGGTTGACCTGGTGACAGAAGAGCTGTGGCGAGGGACTCGGGCTGCAGTGTCACCCTGGACCCTGCAGAAGCGCCCCTGGAGGCTGGGGGCGTGTCCCGGATTCCGAGCTGGAAGTCCCAGGAGAGCCTGGCTGACAGGTGTGCCCAGGGCTTTCCCAGGGTTTGCGGGGTGTCGCAGGAGGAGCCCGCGGGCCCTGTGTGTGGGGTCACACAGGCCACTGGTCACCCTTAGTCCCCTTGAGCCACAGTAAGAGGTGGGGAGTGTGTCCCCGGGAGAACATGCCCAAGGCCGCGTGCCCCTCCTCCCTCTGCTGACCGGGCCGTTGTCCCTGCGGCAGGTCCGCCCCGTGGGCGTCGCTGTTCCCTCCACGCAGGAAGCACGGCTGTGGGGCACCTGACGAGGGAGCTCGCGAGGGGAGTGACGTGCTCTCTGAGGGCCTCTGTCACCCGTTCGGTGTCAGCCACTGCCTGCATAAGATTCATGGCTTTTCTCTGGTTTGTTTTCAGTTCTTTGTATGTGATTTGTAGGGTTTTTTCAGAGTTTTTATTTATAGGTACAAGTTGGATATTCTAAGTTACTCTCCCTGCCTGGAATTACCACATCCATGCTGGTATATTGACTTAGTACTTCAGTATCTCATTGTATTTACAGGAAACTTAGCCCCTTGCTTGCACTTTATCAAGTTCTCCACTTTTGTTTATAGCACCTATGTTTCCTGTGAAATTTCTGAAGTTCTGGGAATTGCTTCTCCTGGGTGCTCGTGAAGCTGTTAGGTCGCCGTCTTCCTTTCCCTCTGAAGGTCGTTTCAGGGGCCCCAGGCCCCTCGTTCTGCCCTGTTGTCCTCTGGCCCTTATTTGCTGTGCGTGTGGCTCACCTTGTGTGTGCACATGAGCCTGCTGTGTGGGTCTCCAGGCCGCAGCCCGAACCTGCTCCTGCATGGGTGCTGCCCCGAGGAGCACCCTCAGCGAGCACCCTTCCCCGTGTGGGCCATTCACGTACTCTCTCTGCAGCTGGCTTTTCTCCTGATGATGTTTATAAACGCTAATTGACTAATATGGGAATGAGTGCACATTAGGTTTCTCAGATTTACAGTGGTGACTGCATCTACTAATGCAGAGTCCGAGCACCCCTGACCTCATGTCTCTTTTTTCACTCATGTCAAATGACTTTTATCGCCACTTACATTGTTGGAGCTGAGCAGTTAAAATATGCCATTGTTTTCTTCTTTTCAATACAGATTCCACTGATTATCACGAGTATTAAAGTGCATTTGCTTACTTCCCATATTTCATTCTCCCCAGCCCCTGGCAATCACTATACTACTATTTCTATTTCTATGAATTTGACTGTTCTAAATACCTCTCGTAAGTGGATTCATATTTTTTTTTGTGACTGGCTTATTTTACTGAGAATAACATTGTCAAGGTTTATCCTTGTAGCAAAAGACAGGGTTTGTATCTTTTTTGAAGCCTGAATAGTATTTCGTCCTTTGTATACATACGCACACATGCACACAGCCACACACATACATCCATACATACTTACACTTTGTGTGTCCACCCATGAGTGGACAGGTGGCTGCTTTTACCTTGTGACTAATGTAAACGTAGTACTGTGAATTTGGGGGCCCAGAGAGCTCTGCGGTCCTGCTTCCATTTCCGTGTCTGTGTGCCGAGAGGCGGAACTGCTGGGTCCCACAGTGCCTTGGTCCCTCCAGGCTCCTATGACTCAGTAACAGGCTGGATGGCTTAGTAAGCATAGAAATTTATTCCTCACCATCTGGGTGCTGGGCAGCTGAGATCAGGGTGCCGGACTTCAGGTCCTAGTAGGACATGTGCTCAGGTGCAGGTGCCCACCTCTTGGCTCGTGTCCTCTCATGGCAGACGGGGCCTGGCTAGCTCCCTGTTCCCCCCCCTGAGGGGCTGACCCTGCCCATGAGGACTCTGTCCCCCCAACCTGATTACATCCCGAGTCCCCCCACTGTATTTTTGAGGGTTTAAATACACAGATTTTAAAGGGACACCAACCTTCAGTCCATAGTTTCGTGCCCCAGGCCTCCGAGACACCATGTACTTCTCAGATGCCCAGTACGTGCACTCCATCCGGTATCCCTGCAGGGCAGCTCGTTCTGGCATCAGCTCCGCAGTCTAATTCCACAGTTGGATGTAATCACCATCTGCATCAGGTAGAGGTGGGACCCGACGGAGGATTCTTCCCGAGACACAGTCCGTCGCTGTGAGCTTGTAAACTGGAACAAACTACCTGCTTTCCAAAGTCCAGGTGTGAAAGAGGCATAGGATAGGTGTTCCTGTTGGGCAGGGGAGAAGTAGGGAAGGAGGAAGTGTCGATGGACCCCAGACATGTCCAGAACCTGGCACGCCAAACTCCATGAGGTCTTAAGGCTAGAGAACAATCCTCTGTGTCTTCCTGCTCTGCCCTCCAGGCCTGCCCGACAGCAGACTTGCTCCCGAACCCAGCACGTCTGGGGTTCTGCCCCCCCTGAGTTCTCCTGGGCTGGGGCTGTGAGCCCACAGGTTTGGGGCAGGTTCTCTGGCTGTGCCCTGCACTTTGAAATGGACGAGGCAGCCCTGATGGCCTCTGAATTGCCTTTGGGGTCACTCTTTCTTTGTGTTGAAGAACAGAGCGAGTTTGCAGCCACGTAGCTCCATGGTCCTGTCTTGTAAAATCCGACCGTTCTTTCCTTCGTGTCTCCTTTTCAGTTCAACTGGCAGTTTTCCTGTGGGCACCTTACGTAAGTCTGTAGCTCACTTGGTACTAACCGAACTGAAGCTTGCCCACACCTCAGTGATCTCCTGCACGCGCTTCCTCATGTCCTTGCAATATGGTTAGGCTGAGGATTTCCAAGTCTGGATGTTCTACTTGCTTTTTACTTAATAACTCTATCTTCAGGTTATTTCATCACATTTAACCATAAGCAGTCAGGAGAAACCACGCTGCTACTTAAACCCTTGGCTTAGAAAGCTCCTCAGCTAAATACGCTGTGTCATTGGTTGTAAAAACTGTTTCCTGTAGAACTCTAGAACATGAGCACTAGTCAGCCAAATCTTTTCCACGATCCAGCCAGACTTGCCCTTTGCACGTTGTACAATAAAGTTCTTCTCATTTCCTTCTGAGACCTCGCAGAATGGACTTTACCGTATTAGCACCACCGTCTGAGACAGGAATAGGTAAGTGTTCTCTAAGAAGAGGGACGCTTCGTCTACAGCTCTCTCCTCTGAGCCATCACCAGATTCACACTTAACTTTTCCCTCACGACAGTATCAGCTTAGAGCGTGCACCTCAAAACTTCCAGCCTTTACCCATGACCCCATTCAAAGCAGTGTCCGTATTTTCAGTGTTTGTCACAGCAGCACCCCTCTTCTCAGTACCAATTCCCGTCTTAGTCATCAGCCCATTGTAACAAAATAGTGAAAACTGGGTGGCTAATGGCGTTCATTACATCATTTCTTTCTCACCGTTCTGGAGATGGGAAGTCAAGACCGGGGCCACTGGGTCAGCTGGGGATCCCCCTTCCTGGGTGCAGCTGCTGAGGACTCGTGTCTTCTCTTGGCAGAAAGAGAGAGCATTTCTCTGTCCTCTTCCTGTAGTGGTACTACTCCCACCCGTGAGGACCCCATCCTTACGCCTCGTGGCCTCCCAGGTGGCCCACCTCCAAATACGGGGTTAGATTTCAACGAGTGTATTTGAGTGGGGTACAAATATACTTAGTTCAGGGCGTATTCCAATTCCATTTTTAGTTTTTAAGGAACTGCCCTACTGTTTCCCATTGCAGCTGCTGCCTTTTACTTTTCTACCAGTAGTAAATAAGAATTCCCATTTTTGACCTTCCTGTCAACATCTTTTTCTGTTTTTTGTTTTGATTTTAGTGTAGCCATTCTAATGGGTGTGAAGTGGTGCTTATTGTGGGTTAGATTTGTTTCTCTAGTGGCTGGAGATACTGGACATCTTTTCCTATGTTTATTGGCCATCTGCATGTCATCTCTAGAGAAATGTCTGTTGGGTCCTTTGTGTGTTTTTTGATTGGGATGTTGGGGGGTTTGGTTTTGGTTGTGTTTAGGAGCCTGTGGCATTGTGATTTATAATAAATATATATTTGGTCTCCATCACAGTTTCTGGCACAAAACCTCTAAATCCCTTGGAACTTCGCAGATGGTAAGAGTAGTGGAAACATCTATGCTTAACATATTTGGTCTCTTGTCCTCAGGTGCGAAAATTGTTTCAGTCATAAAGCTGAAATGGCTCTCTAATCACTCATAACAAGACCCTCTCAAACACGCCTGCTCGTTAATGCAGTGAGTTTTTGGAAACAGCCTGAGAATGAGGGGCTGGTTGCCTGGCGAACCAACCTACGATCAGAAGGAACTTCTGGTCTCACCCCTGACTTCCTAGAAGGAGAGAGAGGCTGGACGTTGAGTCTACAAGAATGATCAATTATTTTATCAGATATGCATACATCCCCCAAAAGACTGGCGTTTGGAGAGATTGTGGGTTGATGAAAACGTGACGGTTTGGGGAGAGCAGGGTGCTGGGAAAGGTCACGGGTGCCCTGCCCTCTTTGCCCCTCTCAGGACTTGCATCTCTTAGGTCTGGCCATTCTTGAGATACTTCGTTTCCTAAGCAACTGGTAACATAGTAATAATTGAAATATTTCTCTGAATTCTAAAAAGTCACTGAACCTAAGGAGGGGGCTTCATTGGAATGTCTAACGAATAGGTATTTGGTCAGAAATCCAGAAGTGACAACTCAGGTGTGACTGGCATTTGGAGGTGGCCTCGGGCAGGGTCAGTCTTTTACGACTAAGCCCTTAACCTGCAGCATCTGACACTGTCTGCAGGTAGAGTCAGAATTCAGTTGAATGGTCAGAAAGTAGTTGAATTGTAGGATACCCAGGTGGTGTCAGAGCATTACCCATGGTGGAGAGACCGTTTAGAGCTCTTTATGTATTCTCAACATTAACCTATAGAGGATTTACAAATGCTTTCTCTTATCTCATAGATTGCTGTTCACTGTATTGATTGTGCCCTCTGATGTTGAATAATTTCTCATTTTGTTGTAGTTTAATTTTGGTTTAACTTCTTTTGGCTGTGCTTTGGGTGTTGTATCTGACAAATCATTTTTGAGTCTAATATGAAGTTTTCCCATTTTCTTCCACAAAATTTATGTTTGTGTGTCTTACATCTAGGTATTTGATCCATTGGAGTTAGTGTTTGTATATAGTGTGAGGTAGTAGTCTAACTTCTTGTGCCTGTGGATATACTGTCTTCTCAACATCTTTTGTAGGGTAGACTGTTTTTCCCCCCATTGAGTGGCCTTCACATCCTTGTGGAACGTCATTTCACCACATACAAGTGTTTATTTCTGATGAGTCTCTTCTGGTTCACTGGTCTCTATATCTGGTCTTTATGCTAGTAGCAGATTGTTTTGATTACTTTAGCTTTTTAATAAGTTTGGAAAGTAGGAAGTATGAGGCCTCGAACTTTGTTCTTTTCAAGCTTGTTTTTTCTGTATAGTGTTCCTTGAAATTCCATATGAATCTAAATGGATGTATGTATTTCTTCAAAAGATGATATAGGGATTTTGTAGGAATTGCACTGAGTCTGTCATTTGCTTTAGGTAATATAATATCTTGGCTATATTAAGTCTTCTGTCCTTGAACTTCAAATATCTTTGTTTATTTGTGTCTTCTCTATTTGCTTACAGTCATTTCTCGTTTACAGTGTACAACTCTTCCCTTCCTAGGCCAACATTATGTGAAAGTTTTATGCAGATTTGGGAGTTTGGTTTTTTGTCATAGCTCTAGGGTTTTCTATGTCCTGTCATGTCAGCTGTGAACAGACATAATTTGCTTCTCATCTTTCTACTTGGATACCTTTTGTTTATTTTTCTTGATTATTCTGACTAAGACTTCTAGTACTGTGTTTTCTAGAAATAGATCAGGCATCCTTGTCTTGTTCCTGATCGTAGAGAAAAGTTTTCAGTCTGTCATCATTTAGTATGATGTTAGCTGTGAACTCTTTATTTTCTTTTATCATGTTGAGGTATTTTTTTTCTGTTTTTAGTTGATTGAGTGTTTTTATTGTGAATAAATAGCTGTTGACTTTTTCATGAATTGAAATGATCATGTGGGTTTTCTTCTCATTCTATTCATATGGAGTATTATGTGGGATGATTTTCATATGCTGAACCATCTTTGCCTGTCAGGAATATATACCTTCTGTTCATGGTATTTAATCCTTTTTATGTGCAATTGAATACGCTTTACAGTTCTGTTGTTGATTTTTGCATCATTATTCATTAGACATACGATGTGTAATTTTCTTGCAGTGCTTTTGTCTGCCTTTGGTAATATTGAACTTCTGGCCTCGTAGAGTGAGTTTGCACATGTTCCTTCCTCCTCACTGTTCTTGTGTGAGTTGGGGGAAGATTGGTGGTCACTGTTGGCCAGAATTCTGCTGTGAAACTGTCTGGGTGTTCTTTCTTGAATGTTTCTTTATTAGTGATTCAATATCCTTATACGTTATAGGTCTGTTTAGATTTTTTACATTTTCATGATTCAGTCCAAAGAGGTTCTATTTTTCCAGGAAGTTATCCATTTCTTCTAGGTTCTCCATTTGTTAGGTATAGAATTATTCATAGTATTCTTTTACAATTTGTTTCATTATAAGATTATAATCAGTTGAGTATAATTCAGTTGTAAAGCACCACTGTCCTTTCTGATTTTAGTTATTTTAGTCTTCTGTTTGCATTTTCATATAGTCTTGCTATGGGTTTCCCAATTTTATCAGTCTTTTCAAGGTACCAATACTTTATTTCCTGTTAATTTTGAACTTTCATTCCTTTTTTTGGTTCATTGTTTTGCAGATAGGCATTTGAGTGCTGCAGCATTTTAACTGGTTTCTAAGTATATGCCCAAAGAACATTTTTTCTGTATATTGTTGTTAATTCGGAGTCTCCATGGAGTAAGGAGTCCTGGCGTTTACTGGTCTGCTTTCTTGATAACCATGCCTCTTTTACTGCAGAGATTGTGTTAAGAGATTGAGGGATATGAGTTTAAGTATTTAGAGAAGCCCAGCAAAAGCGACACTGTTATTTTTAACAACATGGCAAGGAATCAACCCCTGAATAGTTTATATACAAAAGTTAATTGTAAAAAGCTATTTTGTATAATTGGTTTAATAAGATCCTTTTCTTTTTCAACTCATGGGAGTACATCCTTCAAATGCTCAAACACTGTCAAAAACATCCTGTTACCTTTGTTTCCCCAAATAAACTCTCCCCATCAAGCCAGATGATCATTCAGAACCCAGCGTCTCCCAACTTGTTATACTAGTGATAAGATTTTACTGTGTCTGCATGTGTGTGTACAGAATAAACTCATCCGTCACTGCTCGATGGGCATTTCCTGTTTTTTCCTGTTAAGCCCTGCTGAAAACATTGTCCATATCTCCTGGGATAGCTACACATTTCTCTTGAATACATTCCTGGAAATGGAGCTCATGGAATATTCAACTTGATGAATTTCATAGCAGATGTTGTAGTAGGCATAACCTTTCTCCATATAACATCACATGCTTTGCCTCTTTAACTCTATTCCATTTTTATTCCAGGCCCATAATATTATTTCCAACGTTAAAAATGGCATACTCTTCCGCTAGTTGCTAAAACACTTCTTTTTTACCAACGTTGGTATTTGAGTTGACCTTGTACAATCACATTCCCACAGATGTGTAAACAGAAGCTCTGCTCCCACATGTCCCTTGGCCTTGGCCTTGGCCTCCACTCATGCCGTTTGCCTGTGTTGACCCTTCCTCACATGGAGCCTTGATCTGGGTGCAATACACTGTTCTTTCCTAGCATATTGTTTGTATTCCTGAGTTCCCAGTTTCCACAGCACCATTCACCCTTTCTTCCCCCACAGTGCACTAAACATGCTCTTAAAAAAAATACCCTCTTTTTCAGGATATTACCTAATTGGTATGTACAGTGGTGATGGCTCAGAAACTATTTCTAGGAGGGACAGCTGAGCAGTACTATTATTGATTGACACAGCTTAACTCTTGTATCTCTTCCCTTCAGGTATTTCTATACTGGTAATATTTGTTGTAACATTTTGTAGTCTGTACTGACTGGGTGAGCAATCATTTTTAAGAACATTTTTGAGTTGGTAGGCCCAGGATCAAAGCCCATTTCTCTCACAATAGTATGTTTACTGCCAGGTGGTATGCCCTTTGGGGTCAAGGTGTAAAGAAAACCTTTCTTTGAGAGCTGAAATGTTTGCGCAACATGAGTATTTCTATCATAGGGTGTTTGAATCTAGGTTGTCCTCTAAACATTACTTTGAAATTTAGGTGATCACTGTTTAGTGAAGCTCTGTATTCTTCTAGGGTCCCCCCAGATTTGAAGATCCTGGTTGGGAAGTTCACAATCTGTTTAGTATATTACTTTTGGTGTAATTATGCTTTCAGCATGAAAAAGTTATTTACAGACTAATTAATAGGATACCTGTGGTCCTTTATATCTTATAGATGCTTGTTCTTCAGATGTGAATAAGAAGTTACAACCAAAAGATGATGGTAATAGAGAAACATTCCAAACAATGATGTTGTGGAGACATATAAGCCATGAAGTCATAGACTTGTACTTTAGGGAAATCGAGGAAAATCCTCATGATATTGAGTGTCAATGGAAAGATGATAAAAGTAATTACAAAGAAGTGTCTATAATCCTTAAAAATCATCTCACTGTTAGAAAAAATCAACATAGTAGAAGGGATGCAAGAAATAAGCCCCTTGAAAATTGGCTTGGAGTAACCTGTCAGGATCAACTACCTGTATTTCAAAATGATGGGGAAAATCATGATTGTGTTGAAGTTAAGAAGTCTCTCTGCAGTAATTCATTTTCACAACTTCAAAGAATTCCTTCTAGCCTTGAAGCCAACAATTCTAAAAAATATCAGAATGGTTTTATGCATCCTTCAGTAGAGATTCAAGAACAGAAAACACACAGGAGAGAACATTACAAATGTCTAGACTGTAGCAAAACCTTTAGTCAGGTCTCACACCTGACTAGACATCAGATAATACATAGGGACAGTAGTAGAGCCGTTAGTTTAAATTTGAGCCTTAATTCCCATGAGGCAGACAACAGTGGAAAGAAACCTTTCAAATGCAAAGACTGTGGCAAAATCTTCAGTCAACACTCAAAACTTAAAAATCACATTAGAACCCATACTGGAGAGAAACCTTTCAAATGTAATGAATGTGGCAAAGCCTTTACTGGGGCTTCAAACCTCAGTATACATCAGAAAATCCATACTGGAGAGAAACCATATAAATGTGACATATGTGGGAAAGTCTTCAGTCAGCATTCATACCTTGGAAATCATCAGAGAACTCACACTGGTGAGAAACCATACAAATGTAAGGAGTGTGGAAGAGCCTTTAGTTTGAGTTCAAACCTAACTAAGCATCTGGTAATCCATACTGGAGAGAGACCGTACAAATGTATCAAGTGTGGCAAAGACTTCAATCAAAACTCACAGCTGAAAAAGCACAGTAGGATCCATACCGAAGAGAACCCTTTCAAATGTAATGAGTGTGGTAAAGTCTTTACTCATGGATCAAGCCTTAGCAACCATCAGTTAATCCATAGTGGAGAGAGACCTTACAAATGTAATGAGTGCGGCAGATCCTTTAGGTTGAGATCAGCCCTAACTAAGCATCAGGTAATCCATAATGGAGAGAGACCTTACAAATGTAATGAGTGTGGCCGAGCCTTTAGTTTAAGTTCGAGCCTAACTTCCCATGAGGCAGACCACACTGTGGAGAAACCTTACAAATGCAAAGAGTGTGGCAAAGTCTTCAGTCAAAACTCAAAACTTAAAAATCACATGAGAATCCATACTGGAGAGAAACCTTTCAAATGTAATGAGTGTGGCAAAGCCTTTAGGTTGAGATCAACCCTAACTATGCATCAGTTGATCCATACAGGAGAGAGACCTTATAAATGTAATGAGTGTGGCAGAGCCTTTAGGTTGAGATCAGCCCTAACTAAACATCATGTAATCCATACTGGAGAGAGACCTTACAAATGTAGTGAATGTGGAAGAGCCTTTAGATTGAGGTCACTCCTAAATCTGCATCAAGTAATCCACACTGGAGAGAGACCTTACAAATGTAATGAGTGTGGCAGAGCCTTTCGTGGGAAATCAACTCTAACTAGCCATCAGTTAATTCATACTGGAGAGAGACCTTACAAATGTGATGATTGTGGCAAATTCTTCAGTCAAAACTCCAGACTTAAGTACCACAGGAGAATCCATACTGGAGAAAAACCTTACAAGTGCCCTGAGTGTGGCAAAGCCTTTACTCACAGCTCATGCCTCATTAGACATCAGATAATCCATTCTGGAGAGAGACCGTATAAATGTAATGACTGTGGCAGAGCCTTTAGGTGGATTTCGATGTTAACTAGGCATCAGGTAATCCATACGGGAGAGAGACCATACAAATGTAATGAGTGTGGCAGAGCCTTTAGGTGGAGATCCATCCTAACTAATCATAAACTAATCCATATTCGAGACATACCTTACAAATGTAAAGAGTGTGACAAAGTCTTCAGTCAAAATTCAAAACTTAAATATCACATGAGAATCCATACTGGAGAGAAACCTTTCAAGTGTAATGAGTGTGGCAGAGACTTTACATGGAAATCAGCCCTAACTGTGCACAAGTTAATTCACACAGGAGAGAGACCTTTCAAATGTAATGTGTGTGGCAAAGCCTTTAGGTGTAGATCAACTCTAGGTAAGCATCAGGTAATCCATTCTGGAGAGAGACCTTACAAATGTAATGAGTGTGGTAAAGGCTTCAGTCAAAATTCAAAACTTAAAAGTCACAAAAGAATCCATACTGGAGAGAAACCTTTCAAATGTAATGAGTGTGGCAGACTTTTCCGTCAAAAGTCAAAACTTAAAGGTCACATGAGAATCCATAGTGGAGAGAAACCTTTCACATGTAATGAGTGTGGCAAAGCCTTTACTAGGGCCACAAACCTTACTACACATCAGAAAATCCATACTGGAGAAAAGCCATATAAATGTGACATATGTGGGAAAGTCTTCAGTCAAAATTCATACCTTGCAAATCATTGGAGAACTCATACTGGGGAGAAACCATACAAATGTAAGGAGTGTGGAAGAGCCTTTAGTTTGAGGTCAACTCTAACTAACCATCAGGTAATCCATACTGGTGTGAGACCTTACAAATGTGTCGAGTGTGACAAAGTCTTTGGTCAAAACTCACAACTTAAAAATCACAGGAGAATCCATACTGGAGAGAAACCTTTCAAATGTAATGAGTGCGGCAAAGCCTTTACTCAAGGATCACACCTTACAAAACATCAGGTTATCCATACTGGAGGGAGCCCTTACAAATGTAATGAGTGTGGCAGAGCCTTTAGGTTGAGATCAGCCCTAACTAAGCATCAAGTAATCCATACTGGAGAGAGACCTTACAAATGTAATGAGTGTGGCAAAATGTTCAGTCAAAACTCAAAACTTAAAAATCACAGGAGAATCCATACTGGAGAAAAACCTTTCAAATGTAATGAGTGTGGTAAAGCCTTTACCCAAGGCTCACACCTTACCAATCATCAGGAAATGCACAATGGAGAGACTTAAAAAAGATGTGATGTGTGAGGCTGAGCCTTTAGTTTCAGATCAACCCAAAGAAAGTATCAGGTAATCCATACTGGAGATAAACCTTCCAAATATAATGAGAGTAGCAATGTCTTCAGTTAGAAATAATGCCTTGCATGTCATTGGAGGATTCATAGTGAAGGTAAGACTTGCAAATACGGTGAGTATACCAAAGCACTGGCTCAAGGCTCACACCTCTACACATCAGATCATGCATTCTAGAGAGATCCTTTCAAAGGCCACTAAACTTGGCAAGGCTTTTAGTATTGCCTTAGACACTGGCTTCACCAAATAGTTACTTACAAAATCCTATTAATGTTGGAAAGTTAAGTTTGTGCTCACTCTTCACTAGATGAAAGACCATCCAGGTGCTCACCTCTGGGGCAGGATGCTGGCATTCCCTCTTTGAGTGTGTACTTTGCTTTAACTTCTCTTCAGTTTTACCTGCTCAACTGGCTGGTGAATTCTCTCTCAATCTGAGACACAAGTTCTCTTGTAGGATTGAGGTGTCACCTAGAGTGCAGGGAGATTACCCAAACTGGAATGCCTGAGAATATTTTGGCCACCATGAAGGGATTCTTACCATGGTACTAACAGTCTACTCACAGTCAAGTAATATCCTGGACAAAGAACTGTCCTCTGGAGCATACATGAACCAACATACTCTGATGGACAAAGAATATCGAGATACCACATGGTCACCTAGACATTCCTATCCTACAGAAAAATCTTCAGCCAGATATTAATCACCATATACACCATGTCACATGCCAAACCATTTTCAAAAGGTCCTATAAGAACCCAAATCAAAGGCTCGAAAAGATGGCGTTGTAGAAAGGTAAGGCAAAAACTTCACTAAAAAAACACATGGAACATGAAAATACAGCAAATACAACACCTGAAATCAACCTGAAGACTGCAAAGCTGACCTCCTACATCTGGGAAAAAAGAGAAGACCCTACAGAAAAGGGTAAGGTGGCAAAGCTGCAATCCAGTGGATCCCAATTCCTCCACCCACCAGCCCACAGGTAGGAGGAAGAGGAGCTTGGAAGGAGTAGAAGCCCAGGACCTCTGTACAGCGGGCCCTGGAGATAATCCAGGAACATGAGCCCCTGTTGCATGGTGTCCTGGTGACTGGTGGGTCTGGACAACAGATGGGCTGAACACTCAGGCTGAACATTACCAGCACCCCCTTCAAAGGCACAGCAGGCAGATAGATAGACTTCCCAATAGTGAGGGGTGCCAGAGGGGCAAGGATTGCACAGTACTCTGTTTAGGGGAAAGGTCGGCTGGACAATACATCCCCAGCCTTTCCTCAGCCCAAGAGGTTGGGAGGACTTGGGAGCTTCAGATGCTCCATCACCCACTGGCATCAGAGCCTGGAGACATTGCAGTGGTGTGTGGCCAGCTGGCTGGCATTGAAATCAGTCCTTACTCCCATGTGGGCAGGGGAGAACCACCAGCCTGCTCAGCACTATTTTGGGCCATTCTGGGAGCTCCATGCAAAAACCAGCCCAGGGACCTGTATCTTAGGGCAGGCACCATTCCTGTTTGCCAGTTGCCCCCACCATTACAACAGGCCTGGTGGAGAGCAGCCTGACCATGACAGCTCTCTCCCTGCAGTCCTGCACATGCTCAGCTGACAGCCAGCACAGCTCACCTGGAATCAGAACACTGTGAGCAAAGCAGGTGCCACACCCACTGCACACTAACTGCTGGGACTCCCACCCAGGAAATGGAGCTTCTGGATACTGCAAGGCACCTCCTACTCAAATCTGTTATCCCATAAGAAACACTTTTAAAAAATGGAGACACGGGAATTTGGTCTAAACAAAAATCACAGAAAAAAACACCAGAAATAGGGCTTAGTGAAACTGAAATGACCAATCATCTCAAAAAGTATTTCAAAATAAAAGTGGTAAACATGCTCATGGATTTACAGAAATGTATTCAAGATCTCAGGGAGGACTTCAACAAAGAGAAGTTCGGAAAACTACTTAGAGCTGAAGAATATAGCATCTGAAATGAAACATACAATGGAGGCATTTAGATAAGGTAGAAGAGACAGTAAATGAAATAGAAATTAGAGAACAGGACAAGTTGAGTAACAGAAAAAAGAATCTATAGGAATAAAAGAAGAATAAGCTGTGAACCATCCAAATGGAAAAACATTGATGTTATATGGGTACAAAAAGAGACAGGGATAGAAAGTTTTTTATTAAAATCCCATCAGGTTATCAAGAGATGTCTTAACACAAACCTTACAGGCCAGAGGGAGTGGCATGATGTATTTAACGAAACAGAGGGCCTCCAACCAAGAATAATCTACCAGGCAAGATTGTTTAAATTTGAAGCAGGGATTAAACAATTTTCAGGTAAGCACAAGTTGAGAGAATTCATCACCACCAAACCATTTCTACAAGATCTATGAAAGGGACTGCTGTAGATGGAAATACTCCTAGGGTACATAGCTGTCACCAGAGTAAATAAAACCACAGTAAAGGGAGTAGACCAATTAGTTTCTAAGCAAATACAAAATTACAAAATTAGTCAAGGGATTTGCAAAGAGTACAGAATATAACAGCTAATATATAAAGTGGAGGAGGAAGATAAAAGGGACTTTTAGATTGTGTTTGAAATAAAGCAATAAGCAATTTAAGATAGAGTGTTAGATAGTAAGAAAGCTATCCTTGACCTTTTGGTAACACAAAACTAAAGCCTACGATGGCAGTAAGTATGTACCTACTGATAATCACCCTAACTACAAATGGACTGATTGCACCAATCAAAAGACACTTGAGTTGCAGAATGGCTAAAGAAAAAACAAGACCGATCTAATATGCTACCTATAAGAGATTCACTCCAAACCCAAAAACACACACAGGCTAAAACTGAAGGGATGGAAAATGTACATCACACAAACAATAGGAAAAAGGAGAATCAGTACTCAGACAAAATAGATTTCAAAACAAAGTAACAACAGAAAGGACATTACATGATGATAAATTGATCAGTCCAACCTGAAGATAGAGCCAATATAAATATCTGTGCACCCAATATAGGAGCACCTACATATGTGAAAAAAAAATACAAAATGAAAAGGGGAAATAGAATGCAAAGCAATGGACACCACAGAAATACAAAGAATTGTTGGGAAATACTATGAAAAGCTATATGCCAACAAATTGAACAACCTAGAAGAAATGGACACCTTTGTAGAAAAATACAACCTTCCAAGATCCAGGAAGAAAATTTGAACAGACCAATAACCAGCAATGAAGTCAAACTAATAATCAAAGAACTACCTAAGAACAAAACTCCTGGCCCACATGGCTTCACTGCTGAATTTTATCAAACATTTAGAGACCTAATAGCCATCCTCCTTAAAGTTTTCCAAAAACTAGAGAGGAGGGAATACTTCCAAAATTCATTCTTTGAGGCCAGTATAGCACCAAAACCAAAGACACAACAACAAAAAGTTTACCAATATCCTTGGTGAATATATATGCAAAGATCCTCAACATAATATTAGCAAATCGAATTCAAAAATACATCAAAAAGATCAAGTGGGATTTATTCCAGGGATACAAGGATCATATAATATTTGAAAATCAATCAACATCATATACCACATCAACAAAAAGGACAAAAGTCACATGATCATCCCAGTAGATGCTGAAAAACTATTTGAAAAATTTTAACATCCGTTCGTGATACACTCTCAACAAAATGTGTAGTATAGAGAGTACATTTCTCAACATAATAAGGGCCATATCCAACAGACCCAGAGTAAACATCACAGTTAACAGCAAAAAGCTGAAAGCTTTTGCTTGAAGGTCAGGAACAAGAAGACAAGGATACCCACTCACCACTTTTATTCAGCGTACTACTGGAGGTCCTAGGCACAGCAATGCGACAACACATAGGAGATCAAAGACATCCAAACTGATAAGTTAAACTCACTGTTTGCAACATGTTAGTATACATAGAATCCCCTAAAGACTGCACCAAAAAGCTATTAGAACTGATAACTGAATTCAGCAGAGTTGCAGGATACAAAATTAATACACAGAAATCTATTGCATTCTTATATTCTAACAATGAGTTAATAGAGAAATCAGGAAAACAATTCCATTGAAAATTGCATCAAAAAGAATAAAATATCTAGGAATAAACCTAACCAAGAAGATGAAAGAACCTATACTCTGAAAACTACAAGACACTCATGAGAGAAATTAAAGAGGACACTAACAAATGGAAATGGATCCTGTGCTCATGGATAGGAAAAATTAATCTTGTCAAAATGGCTATCCTGTCTAAAGCAATCTGCAGATTCACTGCAATCCCTGTCAAAATACCAACAGCACGCTTAAATGAAATAGAACAAATCATTCTAAAATTCATGTGGGGCCACAAAAGACCCCAAATAGCTCAAGCAATGTGGAGAAAGAAGAACAAAGCCTGGGGAATTATGCTCCATAACTTCAAGCTCGACTACAAAGTCACAGATACAAAACTATTTGATACTGGCACAAAACCAGACACAGATTAATAGAACAGAATAGAGAGCCCAGATATAAACCCATACATATGTGGCCAATTAGTATATGATAAAGGAGCCATGGATATACAATGGGGAAATGATAGCCTCTTCATCAGCTGGTGTTGGCAGAACTGGACAGCTACATGTAATAATGAAGCTGGATTATTGTCTAAATCCATACACAAAAGTAAACTTGAAATGAATCGAAGACCTGCATGTAAGGAAACCATAAAACTCTTAGAAGGAAACATAGGCAAAAAAATCCTGAATATAAACACGAGCGACTTTTTCCTGAGTGCATCTCCTCGGGCAAGGGAAACAAAAATGAATAATCGTGAAACTAAAAAGCTGTACAGCAAAGGACATCATCAGGGAAACAAAAAGGCAACCTACAGTAGGAGAGAATGTTTGTAAATAATATATCCAATAAGGGGTTAACATCCAAAATATATGAAGAACTCATGCCTCAACACCCAAAAAACCCAATTAAAAGGTGGGCAGAGGATCTGAACACATACCTCCGAAGAAGACATTCAGATGGCTAAAAGGCATGTGAGAAATTGTTTCACATTGCTAATCATCAGAAAGTGGAAATTAAACCACAATGAGATATCACCTCATACCGGTTAGGATTGCCAACATCCAAAAGACAAGAAACCAATGCTGGTGAGGCTGCAGAGAAAGGAGAACCATCCTACACTACGTGGGAATGTAAATCAGTTCAACCATGGAAAACAATATGGAGGTTCCTCAAAAAACTAAAAATTTAAACACCATTTGACCCAGTCATTCCACTCCTGGGAATTTATGTGAAGAAAATAAGCTCCCTGATTTGAAAAGACATATACAGCCCTATGATGATTGATGCACTATGTACAATAGCCAAGATTTGGAAAAAACTTTAGTGTTCATCCATAGATGACTGGATAAAGCACAGGTGGTAACATACAATGGAATGTTATTCAGCCATAAGAAGAAAACAAAGCATACCACTTGCAACAAAATGGATGGAGCAAGAGTATTATGATCAGTGAAATAAGCCAAGAGGAGAAAGACAAGTACCAAATGATGTCACTCATTTATGGAGTATAAAGACAAAGCAAAACTGAAGGGATCAACTAGAAGACACACAGGCACCGAGAAGGCACTACTGGTTACTAAAGGGGAGGGATTGGGGATGGTGGGTGGGGTCGGAGAAAGGGATTAAGGAGCACTATAATTCACAATCACCATGTAGGTAGGTCACAGGGAAGGCTGTACAGCACGGAGAAGACAAGTAATGACTATAGCATCATACTATGCTGATGGACAGTGATTGCAATTCGGTGGGGGGGGGCAACATGGTAATATGGGTGAATGTTGAAACCACAGTGTTGCTTGTGTCAATCCTTTGTAAGATTGTATATCAATGATACCTTAATTTTTAAAAATATATATGTCCTAGAGAGAAACCACAGGAATGCAATGAATGTTGTAAGAACTTTGTCCAGTGCTGAAAATTTGAGGGACATAACTGGAGCAATACCTTACACATGCAATAAGTGAGGTAAAGCCATTTCTTTGAAATCAAAAATTATTCAGCAACATGGAAACCATATACATTTATGGGCAGAGTGCCTCACCATGCAGTAGATGTTAATGCATATCTTTGAGAGAAACCACAGAAAACTGCTTATTAAGGTTTTTACACAAAGTTCAAAACAGGATCATCAGGATTTATATTTTAGAGCAAACCTTGCAGATGTTGTGGATGGTGTAAGGCTTTTCCTCCAATGCCCACACCTTTGGAGGAGTGGGACAGCTTGTAAAGGTCAGAAACTAAACAAACAGACTGATGGTGGAAGTGTCTTTCAGAGACAGTCAAATAGAATTCACCAAAGAATACATGGGTGAGTGCTTGCAAATACAATGAATGTGGTCGTCTTTTTATCAGTTCTCAGAACAGACCACACATCAAAGAACCCATAGTAGGAATAACTGTATTTAGTTGTTCAAGACTAACCAGAGGTAGTCCATACTGCAGGATAATTGTAAGTTAAAGTGTTAGAAGTCATAACCTGTCTGTCAGGAACAAGTGCATATGTGGAAATGGTCCATTATCTTTAGTGTATAAAGTATTTGAGTTCTTGCAACTACATTACTAACGAGACTGTCAACCTGAAGTTTTTTAGTGAGTTGATCTTAGGCCTTGCAGGCCTTCCCTATTGATTGATGGGAAGGAATTGTAAGATGAAAGGGTCTACTTCATTAGGTATAGTTCATTCATATCTATTCCCTGGGAAATACGGATATTGAGTTAAAAAATGTAGCACTCTATGAATGCGCTTTGGGGGGAGCTAGAGAATGTAAAACTATACATTACCATGCTTTTTGTGTTGGTGAACCCTTTTCTAGACCAGCCATGTAAGAAAGGCTTATAGCAAAGAATGCTGCACAAGCGGACCTTGAACAGAGGACATTAAGGACTGGGCTTGAACCGGGTGGAAACTGATAGGCAACTAGAGACTTTTATGTGGTAGAAATAATGCAGGGGAGATGGTGGTCGCTTTCTCTATTGAATGGCACTGTTCTGTATCAAGGATTGATGAAGATTTAACATTTTTCCAGAAGAGCAGTTACTTGGGAGGAGAGTTAGTTTGTAGAACTGGGATGGTATGTGCATGTGTCTGATTCACATTTAACTGCTGGTATCACATTGCTACTGTTTTTATTCTCTTGCCTTCTAGGTGTCCTGCTTTCATTTATAACATTTAAAACATCTTTTAAAACCCGGAATGAATCATGTTCCTTCTACCAGCTCAGCTTTCTCCCACTCTGTAGAGTAATTGCCCCCAGAAACTGACAGTACACCTTAGCCTCTTAAAGTTCAAGGAATCTGTCATATTTTCCATGATTGAATCACAGAACATACAATTTGGGGATTATGTACTTAAAATTTTCACTTGAGTTACTCTCTTCACACTCAGCCACAAGATATTTATGGCTATAATGAGAATACCATAGTTTGATTTCACACTGACCCCCTAAAATTTGCCCCTCATTCATAAATATGCACCACAACATTTCTTGATGTAGTTTTTTCTGCCTATATAAAATCTGTGGTATGTACCTTGGTTTCTATAAAAATGAAATAGGAATACAGTACCGATATTTAAAAATTTGGAAATAAGATTCAGAAGTAAGGATAAACAATAGTCTGTTTTTGTGCTGGGAACACTCCATGAAGTAATTCAGGACAATGTACAGGAGGGATTTTCTGTTTGTTCGTTTGGTAGATAAACTGGGAGTTTCAAGTATTGAAGGCCTTTCTCACTTTTTGTTAATTTGCACTTGTGACCATCCACCGGAACTGCATGGGATCCCATCCGTAGGTTCGTTTGGATGTCAACACTGATGATGCCAAAACTAAAGTGGTAGGAGAATCCCTGTTACATAGTAAAGGTTGCTGGGGAGAACAGGTCAGACCTCTTGAGCTGCTCAATAAATGGCTTGAGTGAACAGGAAGCGGTGACGGGCTCCTGCAGTACGGCGGTTCCTTGGTCCGTCCCTGGGGAGGGTAGGTGCTTGTTTGAGCTTCAGCAGGTACGGAATGAGGGAGCACCGAGGGCTGGTTACCCAGGTAGGACAGGGGAGGGCTGTAGCGAGGCTTTAAGGTGTCAGTTGTCTGTCAACTGTAAGTGAGCTCAGACTCTCAATAAACATTGAATGTTTACTCTTGCAAGTCTTGATGTCTTTGTTTGGAACCAGATTTCTTGATGCTGATTTAGTGCATTTCCTTTCCTGCTGCACATGTAGTTTCCATGGTACAACGCAGTAGTTGAAAGTGGTTGTAGAATAATACTTAGATAAATTGCCTAAGATGTTTTTAAATCGGTTTAATGAAAATTAATGCTTGGGAGGGAAGACTTATTAGATAATACTACTAGGAAATATTCCAAGAAAAACATATTTCCAAGGGATATTAAAATGTTGATATTAGGGGTAGGAAGTGACACATGATTAATTTTTAACTGTAGTAAAAAAATTTTTTTAATATTCCTTAACCACTATTTTTCCTTCCATACATGTGACCCAGGTTTTGTGTTTCATTTACATTTTTTCCCTATTTACACCAAGGGATATTGGTTTATTGAGACTTCTGTGACAGGAAAGTGCACATAAGGGTACACAATGGGAGTTGATGTATGTGAATAAAATTCCTTTAAGACTTTAGCAAAAGAAGTGAAATGGCAAGATGGCGAACTTAAATCTCTTTAATATTTGATTGGCTTTAGTCAGGTGCTTGGAAATCAAATGTGTGAAGGATAACAAGCGTGCCGTGAAGTAAATGAAAATATGAGTAAGACAGAGCCCCCACCCATAGTTTGTGACAAGGGGAGCGTCTCTATCGCAAATGTCTTGTAGCCGTGCTCTTTTCCTAGTCACTTCTCTTCATATTCAGAGCCAGACGGTCTTGCAGGGAAAATCATTACCATGGCTGCTAACATGCAATATACTACACTTAGAATTCATTCCCATCCAAAAATAAATAGACAATCCTTTCTTAAGTGATCTTAATTGTGATATAGTACATTTTCTTTCCTATCATACTTCAAGTAAGAGTCACCTATTAATTTATATTTAATAACTGGTTGAGTATTGTCTCAAAAGTAATGATACACTCTTCCCCAGATGAAGGAACTTAGGACAAAGACATGTTTCAAGACTTAGTCACATCCCAGCAAGTGGCTGGATCAGGATTTGAATCCATCCATCTCATCTGCCTGCAAACCAATTGTTAAATGTTTTTTCACATACAACAATAGTATACACAGCAGTAATAGTAGTGTATCTCTGCTCGTATTCTCAGACCTGATTCCACTGTGCTTGTGTGGGAGGGGGTCTTCCCACACATAACCACAAGCAATTCCTGAACACCAGCAGGGTGTTGGAGAGCCCAGTCCCGAGGCAAAGGGCTCTGCCCTGCGAGGCTGCCCTCCACCCCGACTCCAGATGCTGATCACAAGCATCAGGCAGTCACTCGTGCTTCTACTTTACAGCCTACAGATCAGAGGTTCCAGTAACTGACTCCTTAGATTTGATTAATTTGCTAGAGTGGCTCACATAACATAGGAAAGCACTTAGGTTTACTGCTTTAATAAAGGACACCATAAAGGATACAAGTTAACAGCCAGATGAAGACATACACAGGGCAAACTCCCGGACAAAGGGGCTTCTATCGTCATAGACCTGGAGGCGTGGCTAGGTGGCATGTGGACGTGTCTTTGTTTCCCAAGCATAGAATGTGTCTTTCACAGACAAGCAGTATCTGAGAGTGATAAGCTCTTTCTGTTTTCGTTGCTGTGAGGGCCTCATTGTTTACTCATCACTGACTGGATTACGGGCCTTTGGATGACTCAGCCCCCAGCTCCTGCACTTGGATAGGGGTCTATAACAAGACATTCATTTAAGACTGCAGTGTTTTTAGGAACTGGATGAAAACCATATGTACCATGGAAACACGTATTGGGTCATTCAGATGACCAGATCTAAATGACCAGATATGTATTATGACTCATTATATCACAGTCCAACCCCTGCTATTCAAGCAAAGATTGCTTCCAGTAAAAGGATCGTACCCATCCCAGTCAGTGGTGGGTAAAATTGCAACATTTCCAGAATCAATCTGCAGGCTTTAGTGTATTTCTATGTCGGTGTGTGTTCCCAAGGGGTGGAGAGAAGTAATCCACCTCCACATCAATAGGTGATTACAAGGGTGGGTGGAGAGTGAGTGGGCACCTGGACTGGAGAGGTATTTTGTGGGTCTTTTTGCAGCCATGGTGTGAGAGGGGTGAGCAATAAATGGGTTTCACCCACTTTATTTTTCCCATTGACTGATTTCAGTTTCAAAGATTTGCCCCAGGCTGAGAATATATCTTCCTCCCAGAGTTACACCTGGCGGTAGTCCACAGGTGTAACTCCATGTGCCTTCATGGGTGTGCTGCTTGGGCGGGCTACCCTGAGAGATGGTGGGGAGATATGTGGAAATCCCCTGCGAATGGAGGGGAGGCCCCTGTGGCTGCTGCCGCGGGTGGTGATGACTCGCCCTTACCTCCAGCAACGGTGGTGGCTTCACCCTGGAGCCCCCATCCATGGGGCTAACACTTTGGGAGCCCTAGTGGGAAATTTGTCTAGGGTGAAACACCTCCTAGGTGGGTGGCTCTTCTCCAGAAGGGTGGAGGCGCCAGAAGCTGTGCAGTTAGCCCTCTGCGAGGTAGAAGACTGCTTAGACGCTCTGAGTGGCCATGTGGCAGCTGGGGCTGTGGGTTGTTTGTTTCTCAAGATATTGGGAAGGGTTATCGAGGAGAGACACACTTCAGTGTCACTTGGAGAAGCTGGCTGATGACCTATGGGATGCCCATAAGAAAGAGACAGTTATTGAGAAGACAGGTCAAGCTCCTGGAAGACAGATCAGCAGCGAGGGAGGAGGCAGCCGGGGAATCCGCATTGCTTGAGGCCCCGGGGGTGGGAGAGAAAAGAGCAGGGCCTTCAGCGCTGGAGATGGTAGAGGAGGTACCGGGCAGATCGGGGGTGGGGCCAGGGTGGAACTGTTCTAAGGCCACCACCTGAATCACTAGCCCCTCCTGTATTAAAGGCCTGCCTGTTTTCAATTACGAAAATAAAAGCGCAACAACCGCTGGCTCCTAAGGGAGAGGAGCGGTGCCCTCCCCAGGCTGTGGCGCACTCCACACTCTGCCCCTACGCCCAGGATGGGCTGGTGGGTGTAAGCGTCCGGTTTTGGCAGAAGCCGTCGGAACCTCTGCCTCTGGGGCTTTTGCGTCTCTGGCATATGGGGATGGAAAACATTGTTATCTTGGGATCTGAAATGGGCAGAGTGTCTTCCCTGAGGACTCACCCTTCCCTCCATCAACAGTTGCAATGTGCTCGTCGGCCCTCAGGGTATCAGGCACTTCTGGATGGGCTGACAACAGCCATCAGGGCAGTTTGGCCTAATCAGGGTGATTTACCATATTTACTCACTAGTTGGAAAACATAGGCAGAGCTCCATTAGGTGTTACAGGAGCTGGGCATGAAAAACATCTATAATATGGACCCCCAGGGCTCCAATGAGGAGTTATTCACCATAGGAATGAGAAATCTGGTGCTGCACACAGCTCCCCCATCTCTCTTTAGGTCCCTAGTGACTATTCCTGCCCCCCACATAGGGCACCCCATAAGTGAGGCTACTTGTACTTTAGCAGGTCTGGGGGAGGTTGAAACGAGAGCCCGGAAGAAGTACAAGCTATGACTGGGAGAGGTGCAAAGGGCCCCATGAAGGTCTCGAGCATCCAGATGCGGGTTGATCTGGTAAAGGCAGAGGTGGTGAAAGAAAAACTTGATGGGCAGTCCAGTAGGATCTTGATAGAACGGTGGCACCAATTAAAGCCAGAGCATCAGTTTCAGGTCCAGGACACAGAAGCTGGCGACAAAGCCCAATGTCCAGCCTGTGTCCCTGGAGGGCTTCTTCGGGACAGTACTGAGGCTCTGACTGCGCCCTCGCCCCAACAGGAGGAAGACTGGGCGTTGTGGTTTGACTGACGGGGTCAAAGTCCCTCCATTGTGGGATGTGGTGGGGACCAGAGGCCACATGTAGAATTAGGAATTCATTGGTCCCCTTTTAATGTACAACTTGTCCTGGTACTGGTGGACATGGGCTGAATATTCTCTGATTCAGGGCAACCCTGAGCATTTTCCTGGGTCCCTGCTGTGATAGATGGCTATGGGGGTAAGGCAATTAGAGGGAAGAAAGACAAAATCCCACTGCGGATGGGACGTTTATGCCCAAGGGAGTATACTGTGTACATTTCTCCCAACCCTGCATATATTTAGGGGTAGATGTCGTTCGGGGCCTGTGGTTACAGACCCCTGCAGGTGAGTTCAGACTGAGGGTGCATGTGGTAAAGGCAGTTTTGAGGGGACATGCTAAGCACATAGCCTGTACCTTGATGGGTGACAAATACTAAGAAATATAAATTGCCTGGGGGACACAAGGAAATTGGAGAAACTCTACAGGAGTTGGAGAAGGTGGGCATCATAAAGCCCACCCATAGTCTTTTTAATTCCCTGGTGTGGCCGGTGAAAAAGTGAGACGGCTCCTGGAGTGTGACTGTGGATTGCAGGGAACTGATTAAAGTCACACCCCCTTTGCATGCTGCTGTCCCCTCTAGAACAGCCCTTATGGACACCCTCTGTCATGATCTTGGAATGTATCATTATGTTGTGGACCTTGCTAATGCTCTCTTCTCTACTGACATAACACTGAAAAGGCAGAAACAGTTTGCCTTTGTAAGACTCAACGGCCTTATTCCGGTCTGCGCTTCCCCCCCAGTGAGGAGACGAAGGCCACGGCAGATCGATGCAACAAGCAAGAGGTTTATTGTTATTCCAGCTAGCTGGGGTCCAAGTGTCTGCCCAGTGCAGCGGGTTTCAACAAGGACCCCGAGCACTCAAAACCAAGGGTTTATATAGCATTTTCAAAACACTTAACTCTTAGTAATTTTCCACAGCTGCACATTATTTTTGCAAGACATACATCCTGGGGTTAAGCGAGAGCAAGATAAGACTACTCCTCAATTGTTAGGGAGGTTCTGCACGATAAGCTTGGTATGTAGGATTAACTGACCAAGGTTAGCTGACCGAAGGCCACATTAACTGACCAAGGTTAGCTGACTGAAGGCCACGGTGTTCATGATTAACTTGTTTTCCAAGGCCTTACCCAGTTCCAGTTTTTTTTCTTTTAAGTCACAACTTCAGAAAACTGCTTCTAGGCCCTTAAGATGGCTACTCTTATGCTAACTTATTCTCATTCTTACATTCCCCTCTTCTTCTTGTAACTATTTCAATCATGAAATTAGAGGTCATCTGTTTGGTAGTGCAATAGGGGAAAGGCACAATATGAACGGCGCAGTCTTAGCTTTTGAAGGTTGTCTTTGTCCAGCTGACGTGGTTATCTTGGAATAGTTTTTGAGAACGGTGTGTGGGTCAGCTAAACGGCGTTGGTGTCTCTGGACGCGCACCTGGTCACTTTAGGGGTCTTCTGGTGATTTTTAAGCTGGAGAGGATTCTCAGTAGGTTGGGCTCTCCACGTGAGATGGTCGTCAGCTGTCTCGGCTGAGACAACGGGTTTCACATGAGATGCGTGGATCTAGGTGGCAATCCTGTCAACTTTGACTGCTGTTGGGGTGGTCAGTAACACTAAGTAGGGTCTTTTCTACCGTGGCTCAAGGGTCTGCGCTCGGTGTCACCTTACAAACACAAAGTCTTTAACTTGGAACGGGTGGGCTGCTTCTGAAGTGCCGGGCTTGTAGACTGCTTTTAGTTGGGTCTACAATTCTCTTTGGACTGCTTGGAGAGCTTTTAACTTATTATATAAATCGCGGTTGTCAGTCTGGGTAACGGGGAAGGGGTCTTTGAATATTAAAGATAATTTCTTTCTTTGATTTCTCTCTGGGACACTGGCGCCTTGGTTCGGGTGCACATCAAAAGATTGCATGCCCAGCCTCTAAGGTGGGCTGAGATATTGTCTATTTGCTAAAGAATCTTGCTTTTTACTATGCCGTCTACAGCTGGGTCTGCATGCTAAGTCAATTGCTCAGCTTGCAAAATTACCTAGTCAGATCTGAAGGAGGAAAGACAGCACACAGGCCCGGGCTCTCCAGTATGCCAAAGCGAATCTCATACACGATTACAAATGAATAGCATTAACAAAACATGTGCTACTCTTCTCTATCTGGGGAACATTAACTGATCTCACTGAAGAATGATTCCAGAGTTCCATGTTCAACATAGTTCCAGTAGGGGGGAGTTCTAGCATGTAGTTACATTGCTCTGATTGCAAATATCTCGCCCGCCTCTTCCAGAGGCTCTTACTTTATTCTGTCTAAGCTTATGGTCCCTGTCTCATTCTCTCTTCTACAGGTAGAGACTCTAGCTGCTGCTAGGGAAAAGGGGCGATGACTGCTCTGGCTGCTTCCTGCTGAGAAGGGGGCGCAGTAAAGGGTGCAGCTAGGTCTCTATCACTGGTCAGTTGAGAGGGCCTCAGAAGGCTGGCGCTTCTATTCTGGGTTTCGTTTCTATTACTATTTGCAGTTTTGTGGCTTAAATAACAATGGTCAAAGATCTGATGAGAGCCCACTGTAAGACAGTTGACATAAGGAAATTTTGATATTTCTGTAATACAAAACATTCAGTAACAAAGTTTAGCATTATTCTCTTTGACAGTGCTTTCCTGGTAAATATATATATATATATCAGATAAATAGGCCAAATTAGTCAAATACTTTCTCTAATGAGAAAAAATTCTTCTGACATGTTCTAGGGGCCTTCTGGAAAATATCAGAGTTAACTAGAGGTAAAAGCACTTCTTTGCATTTGATTCTTTTAGAACTGTCTATCATTACACATTTATTGTCTATATACCCAGCACAGTAAATGAGATATCTTAAAAAGGTGGGGCAGCAGGGGAGACTGCTGCTGTCAGTTTTTAAAGACAATATATAGAAAGTCAAAATAATCTAGGTTACCAAGCATTCTTGAGAGAATGGTAGCAGATGGTAGATTCTTCTGCTTTCATCTTCAGGAGGGGAAAAAAACTACAATAAGAATTTACATTTAGCTGAAAGAACTGTCTAAACTCAAGGCAGAGTATAATATCACTAGGCATACAAAAGACCTGTTAGAGATACATACAAAGAATGAATATGGCTATAGTCAAAGTCAACTTAAAAGTTTAAGCAGAATCTCAAATTTAAATGTCTATTTCTTTCACACAGATATTCAGATTTGACCAGAAATATGCTTTGAGATGAAAGAGATCAGGCATTTTACTTCTTCATTTAGGGATTGAGAAATGATGACTTTTGGCTTTCTAACCAGCCATTTTATTCATGGCATCAATAGTGGGTTGTGGTGACATGGAAATGTATGCTGGATATTTGGATGGTTTAAAGATTATATACAATCAATAGCTTACAAACAGTGAAAATAATAAGAACATAACTCAGCATAAGTGTCCAAGACCAGATACAAAAAAGCAGAGAAAGTGCTTAAGTCTACAGGTCTTCCCTGAAAGCTTCAAGAATGTTTTACTTTTTAATAGTAGATAGAGCTTTTAATAGAATTTGCATAGCAGCTTATAAGATCATTTGCATTAAAAAACATGGAGAGTCCTCCATGTTTTTTAAAACATACAAACATATCTACAGCATATAAATTAAACAAGAAGACCTGGTGGTTCTCAAAAAAATCTATTACAACTTTTCTCAAAAGTGGTCACACGTTTGTCTATCTAAACTTTTACAGTGAAACTTGTTTTTCTGGGAGAAACAATCTTGTCCAGATTCTACACAGTTTGATTTTTAAGAATAAATTTTGGTTTGTTAACTAAGTGCATTTAAGCAGCTAAAAAAAAGCTTTGTTACTATTCTGCTTAGGAGGATAAATTAAGAAAACAAATAATCAGTAACAACTTCAATCATTTATTGGTTAGAGAGATTTTTCTACTTGTAAAAATATAAGGAATAAATAATTCAATTTCTCATGCCATGCAATCGTTTTCAATAACAAAATATTTCAAAGGCAAATAAAGGTTATACAGTTGTTAACAAACTTTAGCTTTTAGTCTTTTTATATTAAGATTTCATTTAAAAAAAAATATTTTGGCAACTCACTGAGACTTTAAGCATGAGAAACTGCTTTGATAAAACAATTAGAGAACGCTTTGCAATTTTTCAACATTAAGAGCAGACTAACAGTTAAAGAAAACTGTTTTTTTGTTTTTTTTTTTAACTGGAAACAAAATTCTAATTTTGCTGTGCACTTGATATCAAGACTCACTTGCTTTAATTTCACATAGCATGACTATATCTGTAAGAATATAGTAATTTATTCTTCATTTGCCTCATGGTCTCAAGCACATAAACGGGTGAGAATTATGCCTGGGCTTGCCTGGGTTTGTCCCGCCTTATCTATAAACATTTTGACCCTCTTCTAAAGCAACAGGCTGAGCGGATCCGCTACAACAAAAGGCACCATGCTGCTGCACCACACTGCTCTCTCTTTGTCTCTGTCTTTCCGTCCCTCTCTAACATAAACAGCTGCACTTTAGAACAAAGCCACTTTCTTTTATCAAAAAACATATTCTTTAGCATGCAGACGAGTTTCTATTCTTTA
Source organism: Manis pentadactyla (assembly GCF_030020395.1). Taxonomy (NCBI): domain Eukaryota; kingdom Metazoa; phylum Chordata; class Mammalia; order Pholidota; family Manidae; genus Manis; species Manis pentadactyla. The sequence goes on along the minus strand of NW_026644588.1, from coordinate 4,893,808 downwards.
TACTTTCTCTTATTAAAACATACATCTTTTAGCATAGAGAAATGTTTTCCTTATTTAAGTAGTTTTCATTAGAACTTAAAATCATTTGATACTTTAACTTTCAGTGAACACTGAAAAACAGGCCACCGTAAACTGTTACACTAGCATTCTTCATCTATGAACATATATTATCATTTTTGGAAATGTGCTTTACAACACAATTTCTCATTAGGCACAAAATATGTCTATGTAACTTAGCAAACTTTAAAAATTTTGGTTACTACAAAAATTCTCAAGCTGTTTGCATACATACACACTGTTATACATTAATACAGTATTATTATTAAGATGTTTATTTGCTACACTTGTTTACTTATTTTTAGCAACTATGCCAGATTACTTAGAAAACTTTTACTAAACATTAGACAAAGTCAAGCTTTTCTTCAAGCATCTTCTTGAAATGTTTAACAGGTAACATCAACTTAAATGACTTTAAGTAAACTTTGGCAGCTGATAACTACAAGGACATGCCCGCCTCAGGCAAACCCAAATTAGCGTTAATGCTTAACATTTTCCATCAGATTTTCTGGAAGTTTTAGAATGCCCAATTTTCACAAGCGCTTGTCTTTAAATCAATTTCATTAATACCATCCGGAGGTAGAAAGATATTTTCATTTACACACTTAGACACACAAACATACAGACTGAGACATAATGATAAGGTTCCCTCCGGCAGCCAGCCAACGTTAAAGGATGGCCACTTGAGGTGCAGAAAACACGAAATTTTCTCTTCCTGATGTCCGTGCTCAAATTGTGGGCACTCTCCCTAACGTCTGAGAAAAATGGTCTGTCATGAGAGACAAGGGGGTCGTCTGCGTCTGTCCCATTTCTTCTGTCAAAAAGACTAAGACAAACATGACAAACAACAACCAGGCGCCTACAGAGAAGAATCTGCCGCGGCCGCGGAGACAAACCTGAAAGTTAAGTTGAGGGCCTGTCGGACTGCAGCGGCAGCCGACTTTCCTCACAGATGAGGACCTCGTCCTCCAGACGGGGGCAAGGGACGTCTCCCAAGACCCCTGGTCAGTGACCTGCCAGCGCGTCCGCCTAAGTCAATGCTGACCCAGAAACAGATTGGAGCTCCCACAGGTTTGAGGGCCTGTCAGACTGCAGTGGCAGCCGACTTTCCTCACAGATGAGGACCTCGTCCTCCAGACGGGGGCAAGGGACGTCTCCCAAGACCCCTGGTCGGCGACCTGCCAGCGCGTCCGCCTAAGTCAATGCCGACCCAGACACAGATTGGAGCTCCCACAGGCTTTACACAGGTTTCAGGCTTGTTCGCGAACAAAAACACTGGGTGTGCTCACCAGCCGGCAAGGCACTTTCTGATTAAACACAGAACGTTCTTACAGGTTTGACAAGAGACACACGGACACAAACACAGTAATACCTGGCCAGGGCAAGCCTCCGATCCTTGGCTTGTCGTTCCTCCGGGGGGGGGGCACGCGATCCCGGACGAGCCCCCAAATGTAAGACCCAACGGCCTTATTCCGGTCTGCGCTTCCCCCCCAGTGAGGAGACGAAGGCCACGGCAGATCGATGCAACAAGCAAGAGGTTTATTGTTATTCCAGCTAGCTGGGGTCCAAGTGTCTCCCCTACACAGCGGGTTTCAACAAGGACCTCGAGCACTCAAAACCAAGGGTTTATATAGCATTTTCAAAACACTTAACTCTTAGTAATTTTCCACAGCTGCACATTATCTTTGCAAGACGTACATCCTGGGGTTAAGCAAGAGCAAGATAAGACCACTCCTCAATTGTTAGGGAGGTTCTGCACGATAAGCTTGGTATGTAGGATTAACTGACCAAGGTTAGCTGACCGAAGGCCACAGCTGCCCCATCCCGGTGTTCATGATTAGCTTGTTTTCCAAGGCCTTACCCAGTTCCAGTTTTTTTTCTTTTAAGTCACAACTTCAGAAAACTGCTTCTAGGCCCTTAAGATGGCTACTCTTATGCTAACTTATTCTCATTCTTACACCTTCACGTGGAAAGGTGGAAAGGCTTACACCTTCACGTGGAAAGACATTCACTGTCATTCCACAGGGACACCTCCACAGTCCCACTATTTGTCATGGACCTATAGCCCAGGACTTGGCCACATGGAAGAAACCATAAACAGTGGGGCTGTATAACTACAGTGATGTTATGCTCATGTCTGATTGCAGGTTTAGCAGGGGCAGCTGCTAGGTTGCTGCGACATCTACAGGAAAAAGGATGGGCAGTGAAAAGCCCCAAGGTTCAGGGACCTGGTTTGTCAGTAAAGTTCTTGGGGTTGTCTGGTCAGGTAAAACTGATGTTATCTCAGAAGCAGCAATAGACAAGGTCCAGGCTTTCCCTACACCTACCTCTGTAGCAGTATTACAAGAGTGTTGGGGTCTTTTGGGCTACTGGAGAGTGTCCCACACTTGGCACAGATTCTGAAGCCCTTATACTGGTGGGCACAAAAGGGCCTCAGGTGGGGCTGGGATGAGACATGCGCAGCTGCTCTTACTGCTGCCAAGCAGGCAGTCAAGGCCTTAAGGCCCTTAGTGTAATGGACTCATCAAGGCCCCGTGAGCTAAGTGTTCATGTAACCGAAGATGGTCATGGATGTGGCCTTTGGCAGTGACTTGAAAGGCGTCAATCTATTAGATTCTAGTCACAGCCGTGGGAAGGAGCAGAGGTCCGGTCCACCTTGACAGAGAAGCAGCTGGCTGCTGGGTACCTGCCTTGCTGGCTACAGAGCCCATGGCCTGAAGAGCTCCAGCCAAGCTAACGACCATGATCCCATCACGGGTGGGTGAGAGACTGGAGCCAAAGGCCACAGAGTAGCACGGCACAGACACCTGCACAGGCCAAATGGGGTTCATGCAGCAGCACAGTGCCCTGTTTATTAGCCCCTTAAGTGGAGAACTCCAAAGCTTATTGGGGCCAGTGACCTATACCAGTGGAAAGCAGGAAGAACTTGCTTTTCGGCCATTGGTAGGTAAGAATCCTTATCAGGAAGGAAAAGCCCCTATACCTCAAGATGCTTGGTACACAGACGGCTCCAGTCATGGGCAGCCCCCGACATGGAGGGCCATAGCTCTCCATCCTGAGACTGAGACAGTGTGGATGGAGGATGGAGAGGGGAAGAGTAGCCAGTGGGCAGAGCTGCGGGCAGCATGGCCCGTGATCCCCCAGGAGCCCTCCCCTATACTTGTCTGCACTGACAGCTGGGCCGTCTATCAGAGCTTGACCCTGTGGCTTCCGACATGGTACCATGTCAACTGGATGGTTGGTCACCGGCCCCTTTGGGGGCAAGAGTTGTGGCAAGACTTACGGGCCTTTCCAGTGCACATACCTCCTGTGGCGACCTGTAACTCCCACAGGGAGGGTGGTAAAGGTCTGCTATACGCTGTCCTATCACGGGACCACTCTCTTGCATGCTTCCTACCTGATGGACAAGATTTGCCTATGCTGGTGTCTTTAAAACGTGTCTTATTGAACTTAAGGTTATTTTCTTCCACAGTCCCTGTGGCCTGGACCTGCCCCCTGACTAAAGCTGCTGCGTGATGATTGGCCTGAATTCCCTACCTGTGGAATGGGCTTGCTATGGACTTGATAACCTCGCTGAGTCCTCTGGCTTGAGGATTATCATGATTTTATTGCTGTTTTTATTATGTGTTAGTCTGGTTATAGTGCTCCAGTTTTCACTCACAGAGGCCATTGTGGAAGACAGGGAGCAGGTAGATTGTGAGGTGAGGTTTATGTAGAGCTGGGCTGTGGGTAAAATTGCGATATTTCTAGAATCTCTCATCTAACTTAGTGCATCTCCATATCAAAAGTTGTTTCCAAGGGGTGAGGAGAAGTAGTCTATGTCCATATCAATAGGTGACTACAAGGGTCAGGGGAGCAAGGATGTATGTGGACCAGAGAGGTTTGGTGGGGTCCCTTTTTACAGCTGGGTTGCAAGAGACACAGGTGAGTAGAAGTGGATGACTGCTTGTAGGCAATAAATGGGTTTCTCCCACTTTATTTCTCTCTTTGATTTTGGCTTCAAAGGTAATTTGCTTTGGGCTGGGAACTTATTTTCCCCCCAGTTACATTCAATGAAGGACAAGTCTGGGGAACCTCAGAAAGGAGGAGTACTTTAAGAATCTTGGCTCTGTGGTTTTACAGGCCGTTAAGGTTTTTTTAGGAATGTGACAAAGTGGTAGGAGTGTAAACTTGTCAAGTGGTCTAATGATACTTCTCTCTGGGAGAGTCGCCATGTCTCTTATCCTCTTATTTTCTGTCCTCCAGCCAATTCTGCTAAATAAACTTAACACAAGAAATTTATTGATCTGTTTCCTCCCGAAGACAGTGGCTTATCTCTGGGGATATTTATCAGTTTAAGACTGTTTGACTCATTGTAAGGTGGGTTGAGTTATTGTCTGTTTACTAGAGAAAATATTAGGAAGCTTACTTCTTAACTCCCTGATTTTTAAAATGGAATCTTAGCCTAAAGATGAAATCCCTCCTGTTCTTGCTATACTGTTTGTATCTGGGATTTTTTTGAAAATTAATTTTGGTGCTTATCTCTTGCATGGTTACAAAATTACTTGATTAGGGGTTGGAAGAGAAGGAAAAAATAGCATGTAGGTTAAGTTAAAGAATAACCTGGACCTTTTAGCATGTTAAAGTAAATCTTACAATGGCACGATCTAATTGACAGAATGAGGCCATGGGCTGTGCTCAGATACTTTGTTCTTCCAAGTTGCTCTTTGCCTTTGGAGCTTCAACTGATTAACTCAGACTTTTTGGCTCTCTGGTTTTATCTGTTTAGCTTTTTGAGTCCCTTCTAATCAGCTTTACAGACCTTATTTCCCCTCCACCTGCTCATATCTAATTTTGTGCTTAACAATAGCATTCACCATAACCTGTGTAACAGGACTATTCAGTGGGTGAATATCTCATTCATCATAAACCCAAACCCACATGGCTTGCAAATGAAGCACATCAGTGGCTTCATCTCAGGAATTCCATTAGGCATTTATAAGGGGCATTGGGCAGCCCCCCCAGGGGCTTTTCTCTAGTCCACCAGGCCGGCTGTTCCCTCTGGAACAACCTCCTGTATGTCTGGATCATGTACAGCCATCTTTGATTGTTCAGTAGCGAGCTGTGAACCCAGACCTGGTTTCAGTCATTTCCTGGTTTCTGCCTCCCCTGCATTAACTATCTTCTTGGTGAGCAGAGGTCTGAGAGATACTATGTGTTGTTCTGACATGAATTTTCCCTTTCTAGGCAGTTTTGGGGCTAATGGCTGAAGCTCAGATTGATGCAAATCCAACCTTGGTTCACAATCAAGCCCTGACCCAGAGCTTTCTATTATTTTTCATTTGGCTATTACAGGTAACAGTTGGCACAGTGTGGTATATTTAGCTTGCCTCCTATTGGTTTGCATTTCCTACATATGCAATGAGCCAGCTGCCCAGGGGTTGGGTCCACTGCCGCTTCTGAATTCCACTGGTAACTTTTACCTTTAGTAATGTAAGACCCAACGGCCTTATTCCGGTCTGCGCTTCCCCCCCAGTGAGGAGACGAAGGCCACGGCAGATCGGCAGATCGATGCAACAAGCAAGAGGTTTATTGTTATTCCAGCTAGCTGGGGTCCAAGTGTCTGCCCGGCGCAGCGGGTTTCAACAAGGACCCCGAGCACTCAAAACCAAGGGTTTATATAGCATTTTCAAAACACTTAACTCTTAGTAATTTTCTACAGCTGCACATTATCTTTGCAAGACATACATCCTGGGGTTAAGCAAGAGCAAGATAAGACCACTCCTCAATTGTTAGGGAGGTTCTGCACGATAAGCTTGGTATGTAGGATTAACTGACCAAGGTTAGCTGACCGAAGGCCACAGCTGCCCCCATCCCGGTGTTCATGATTAGCTTGTTTTCCAAGGCCTTACCCAGTTCCAGTTTTTTTTCTTTTAAGTCACAACTTCAGAAAACTGCTTCTAGGCCCTTAAGATGGCTACTCTTATGCTAACTTAAAGCTTCCTAATCTACTGCCCTTTAATTCTTTTTCTTCAAAAACCATATAAGCCTTGGCTGGTGTAGCAAATCCAACTCGTCTGCCACCAAATGTGTTGGCATTTTTTCTTCCCATATAACAATACTGTTACGCGGCACTATGACAGCGTAACTCCCTCAGGACTCCCAGAACCAGTTCCAATGTGTGTCAGGGAGAGAGGGCTGCATACTACACCAAGGAATGCGCAGACACCGCCAGGGTGTCCAGGGACCCACCTCCACTCTGATGCCATCTGCCCGGAGACAGAGTCAGAGTCCCCGGGTGAAGGGCCCCGTCCTACAGGTCTGCCCTCTGCCCTGTCTCCAGGCACCAGGCATAAACCCCCTGGCAGTTCCCTGGGCTTCTGACACACTGGCTGCACATGCAGTTTCCCACCACCTCCCCCTTAGGTTCAACTAATTTGCTACAGAGGCTCACAGAACTCAGGAAGACACATGTTTTCTAGTTTAATAAAGGACACCATAAAGGATTGGTGTTAACAGCCAGATGAAGAGAGACAGATGGCAGGGTCCCAAATAAAGGAGCTGCTCTCCTCGTGGAGCTGGGGGCCTGCTTCGGTGGCACGGGGAGGCGTTCAGGCTCCCCAAGCATGGAAGCTCTCTGCATAGAGAAGCAGGATCCGAAAGGGTGATGAGCTCTTCTCCGGGCTTTTTGTGAGGGCCTCACTGTACAGTCGTGATTCACTAAACCACTGGTCATTGGCCGATTTGAGCCTCAGCCCCTGCCCTTGCTGGAGTTTCTCACTGATTTGACCAGGCCCCCATTTCCCCTTTAAGATTCTGTGGTGTCTCCAGGGACTGTGGATAAAGACCACATATACCTGGGAAATATGCATTTGGTCATCTGACTGACCAAATATGTATTTCAAATAACTTAATATATTGCACCTGCCCTAAAGAACTAGGAATACTTGGGAATTGCTGTGATTGGAGAGAGGAAGAGACAATAGTGGCTTCCCTTAGGAGATCTGGGTTCTCTCTGACATCCTCACTGAACTTCATCGAGCCAATCTTTACCTGTGTTCAAACTGGACCCCATGAAATCACCAGTTGTGGGTGACAGTTTTCCCACCAGCATTTTTTTTCCAATTAAAATATCATTGATATACAATCTTATGTTGGTTTCGACTATACATCACAGAGGTTCACCATTCCCTGTGACGAACTTGTATTGTGATTGCAAATAATTGTGCTGCTTTATCCTCCCCATCACCCCTGCACCAACCCCCTCCCCTTAGTAACCACTGGTCACTTCTCAGTGTCTATGAGTCTACTGCTGTTTTGTTCTTTCTGTTTTGCTTTGTTTTTATAGTCCACAAATAAGTGAAATCATATGGTGTATGTCTTTCTCTGCCTGGCTTATTTCACTGAGCTCTTGAACACCCTCATTTCCACAGGAACCTCTCACCTACCATACTGCTCCCACTGTGTAAGGAAAGACCCCCTCCTCATCCCCTGCATAGTTTTCCCCAAACCCTGCTTAAACCAGTGCGGACAGGGTGAGGACTCAGATACCATTACCTGTGCAGGGTGGCTCAGTGACACTGCTGTCAGCACAGCACAGCTATGGTGCCTCCATCAAAGTATTTATTTCTAAGCTCCTGATATTGGCTGTGGCTTGTGATTTGGGGTAGACAGTCCTATTGAAGAACACATGGTCTGAACCTGTGGGCCCAGGTCAAATCCTGTCTCTTTAACATACCTTCTGTAAGTTACATTACACATTGTACATAATGTACATTACATATTGTACATAATGTACAATAACTGTACATTATTGTTAGATACACAAAGCCTGTTTGTGTATCAAAGTAGTGATAATTTACCTCAAGGCTTTTGAACAAAGATGACTTAAAAAAACAGGAGAGTCTCAAAAATTCCGTGGTTTAGTAAGATATGGCAACCTTCTGGCCTGTTCTTACAGACGTTCCTTTGCCCGGGTCTTAGCTCGGCCGCCAGTAACACATACCGTCAACTGGGGGCTTAAATCATGGAGATTGATTTGTCCTGGTTCTGGAGGCTGGCAAGTCCGAGATCACAGTGCCGGCCACTTTGACCCCTGGTGAGTAATTGGCTTGTACCATCTCCTTGCTGTGTCCTCGCAGGATGGGAAGAATGAAAGGAAGCAATTTGCCACTTGGTTGGATCTTCGTGTCTCCTCCTATAAAGGCTCTAATCCTATTCATGATACTCGAGGCTCATGACCTGATTGTCTCCTGCATGGACAGGGAATGTCTCCATTGCTTGATTGTTACCTAACTGCAGGCATGAAATTCTAATTGTGATTTCTGCCTTCTTCCCCAGTTGTCATTCTTGACATTGTTTTATATTTACTTGATACTTCGAAAGTCTCAACATGACCCACTTTCATGTGGTGTGCTAGTTCTAGAACAGAAGCCCGTGCTTTGCTTTTCTCTTAAGGATTTGTTTGAAAATTCCACAAACTATAATTTTGTGTGAGTGCATCTCCCCCTTTTTTGTTTTTTAACACAATGAGGCTCGGGGACCATGCCTGTCTTAGGTTGTCAGGGAGGCGCAGCATCCTTACCCGTCATAGGGCAACAGACAGCTAAGGTCTGCACCCTGTCTTAGGTTGGTATGCGTACCTCCTGATCTTACCCGTCTTTGACTACTGGTCCAACATATTGTGCTACACCCTAGGGGGGATGCCTTCCTCTATAGCTGCCATGGCCTGCACCAGAGCCATCCGCACTTCCCGATGTTGCCGTTGCATGGAACAGACTTTTCTCCCAAGAAGGAGAAGACCTACAAGGAGTAATATACCCATAACACCCATGCCTGACCAGGCTTTGGTGGCATTTAGCACGGCTTCAGCAAACTGAGCTACAGACAGTGCCTCTACCTTTTGGGAACTAACATTCAATATTTCTAGCCGTAGCTGAGTGGTGAGCATGTCAAACTCACTGGACCAATTGGTGGATAACATCTTGCCTAATTCCCTGGACAGATTGGCAGCTTTGGAGAGGTTATGAAAAGGAATGCCAGCAACACATAGAGCTGTCAAAGGGCAGATATGGGAGATTAAGTGTACTATTGGTAGAGAAAAAGGCGGGAAAGGTATGTGCAGTTTCAGTCACCGGGAGTGGTAGAGGCCAAGCCTTCAGCAGACCCCATAGTTCTCTGGGTTCCGCTATCGCCTGCTGAAGGATCAGTAGCAGGATCAGCATCAGTGGGGTCGGCATCTCGCACTTCCGGTTCTGGTCTTGCCACTCTCCGTGTCAGGCGTTCAGGCACCCAGATGGGATTGTTTCGGTCCTGTGGGAAAACACAAACAGAGCCTCGGTTCCAGATTAACACTGGATCCGGGCCTTTCCATGATCCTTCCAATACATCCTTCCACATAACTGTGGGCATGTCTTTAGGCCTGGAACGGCGATTATGCCGCTCTGCTGCACTGTGGCCATCTTTGTCCAATGTCAAAAAATTTAAAATGAATAATATGATGTTAAGTTTGTCTCTGGGGGACCTGAAGTCTGCCCCTATTCCCCCTTTTTGTTTATAGAGAGCATTTTTAAGGGTCAGGTTGGCGCGCTCTACCACGCCTTGCTTGAGGGTTGTAGGGAATGCCCGTGGTGTGGGTGATATCCATTGTTTTTAAAAAGCTGAGGAGCGATTGGGATGTATATGCTGGTCCATTGTCAGTTTTTAAATGTTTGGGCTTTCCCCAGGCTGAAAATGCCTGGAGGCAGTGAGATATGACATCTCTAGATTTTTCTCCTGTATGGCAAGAAGCAAAAATGATGCCTGAGCAGGTGTCTACAGACACATGGACATATTTCATCTTACCAAATTCTGGAATATGAGTGACATCCATTTGCCAAATGTGATTGGGGAGTAGCCCCTTTGGATTAACTCCTTCTGAGATGGAGGGTAGGAGTGTGACACACCATTTGCAACTGACTACTATGGCTCTTGCTTGGTCTCTAGTAATATTATATTTTAGGCGAAGAGTATGTGCATTGACATGGAATTGTTTGTGAAAATGAGCAGCTTGTTCTACAGGGTCAAATAGAGCTAAGATGTTAAACTCACGGGTCAGGGCATCCGCCTGCCTGTTTCCCTCGGCAAGGGGTCCTGGGAGTGAAGTGTGAGCTCTTATGTGTCCGATAAAGAAAGGTTCTGATCGAGTCCATATGAGTTGTTGTAGCTTTCTAAAAATGTTGGCAACGGGTGAAGACTGGCTAATATAACTTACATTCTCTAAGTTGGACACAGCATTCACTACATACTGACTATCTGCTAAAAGGTTAAAAGGTTCCTGTGAGAAAAGCGTAAAGACTTGTGCTACAGCCAACAGCTCTGTTTGTTGGGCTGAAGTGGCTGGAAAACTGAATGTCCAAGATTGGTCACCAGTGACCACAGTCCCGATGCCATTCTTTGACCCATCAGTGAACACCACCTTAGCCTTGGGTATGGGATTACATCTCGTGTTTTTAGGAAAGATGACGGGATTAGAGAGGCAGAACTGTAGCCAAGGATGTTTTGGGTAGTGGTTGTCAAAGGAAGCATTGGTGAAGGTGTAAGCAACAGCCCATGCATCACAGCATGCAGTAAGACATTAAATCTGCTCAGCAGTATAAGGTGTTATTATTATGTTTGGGGGAATCCCAAATGTTTTTATAGCTGTCCTGATTCCCTTGATGATCAAATCAGCTATACTCTGAGGATACCATCTTAATGTTTTTCCTGGAGAGTGGGCCAGATATACCCAGAGAATTGGCCCTTCCTGCCAAAGTACCCCTGTTGGGCTATTATTACTGGGTATCACTATAAGGAATAGCAATTTGCCATAGTCTATTCTATCTACCTGGGCAAGCTGCAAGCGGGATTGGACTAGGCTCAAGGCTTCCTTGGCTTGCTTACTGAGAGAGCGCGGAGATGATAAATCAGAATCGCCCTTCAGTGTCTCATATAATGGACTGAGCTCTTCATCTGTAAGCTTTAGGAATGGCCTTACCCAATTTATATCTCCAAGGAGTTTTTGAAAATCATTGAGGGTGCTTAGATGATCTGTTCTTATGATCACTTTTAATGGTCTAACAATAGTATCTTCCAATTTTATTCCTAAATACTGTTTGGTACAAGTTACCTGTACCTTTTCTGGTGCTAGTTCTAAGCCCCATTGTTTAAAATGTTCTTGCAAGAAGCAGAGGCCTTCTTCTACTACACTGTTCCTTTCATGACATAAGAGAATATCATCCATATAATGATAGATAATTACATCAGGGAACTTTTCTCTAACTTCTGCCAGGGCCTCATGCACATACAACTGGCACATAGTAGGGCTATTTGCCATGCCTTGTGGCAACACTTTCCACTCAAACCGCTCATCTGGTTGACCATGGTTGATGGCTGGTACAGTGAAGGCAAACCTTTTACAATCCTCAGGATGAAGAGGGATGGAAAAGAAACAATCTTTGATATTTATTACAATGGTCTTCCAATCTTTTGGCAGGGCCATAGGCAATGGTAAACCTAATTGTACTGATCCCATGAGAATCATCTGATTATTTGCAGCTCTTAGATCATGCAGCAATCTCCATTTTCCTGACTTCTTTCTTATGACAAATATGGGTGTATTCCATGGGGAAGTAGAACTTTGAAGATGCCCTGCGGCAATTTGCTCTTGCACTAATGTGTGGGCTGCTTCTTTTTTCTCTCTGGTAAGGGGCCACTGAGGAACCCACACGGGCTCCTCTGATCGCCATTGTATTTTTAATTGCTGTCTTCCCTCAATGGCCCCGAGGAAAAACCCAGTCCTGGGCCTCCAATCCTACTGGGTACCACTCCTGAGAGTGGGATAGGTATCTCTCTGCCAGTCAGGTTTTTTCCTATGCCTCTGGTCCCTGTATAGCCCTGCTTCTGCATTATGGATTTTGCCTGATCGCTATAAAAGGTCTCTGTTGTTAATCTGAGGTTCATTTGAGTCAGTATGTCTCTTCCCCAGAGAGACATCGGTATGTTCAGCACATAAGGTTGAATCACTCCCTCATGTCCCTCCGGGTCCTTCCAGGGGAGTGTGGCAGCACTACATAATGGGGCTTGGGCTATGCCTAGCCCTCTTAAAGTCTGAGCAGCTCGGTTTAAAGGCCAATCTTTTGGCCACTCATCTTCCCTTATAATGCTGCGATCTGCTCCTGTGTCTAATAGTCCTAAGAAGTTCCTATCTCTAATCTTTAGGACAAGCATAGGCCTGTCTCCCAGCTCTAATGTGAGATGATCCAAATCCTGATTGACCTCTTTTCATGTTTTTATGTCTATATTGTCTATGCTTACTAGGAAGCATAAGAATTTGAGCAATGCGGTCTCCAGAATTAATGGCTGTAACGCCTCTTGGGGAGGAGACCATAATCTTTACTACTCCCTCATGATCTGGGTCAATAACTCCTGGGTGTACTATTAATCCTGCTTTAGTTGTGGAACTCTGGCCCAATAGAAGTCGCACTGTCTCTTTAGGCAATGGTCCTTTAAAGTCTGACTCTACTAACTGGACTCCCATCTCGGGAGTCAGTACGAGTCTGGTGGTGGCACGGATGTCCACTCCTGCGCTCCCTGAGGTGGCTCTCCTTGGTTCTTCAACTCCAAGCTGGATCCTTGATCTGTCAGATGAAAATGTGTCCTGGGAATTTGTTGGATCACCCCATACATTTGAGGGCCCTGAGGTGGGGGGCCCGGCCTCCCATTTTTTGCCTGCTGCGGGGGTAGTGGGCATCCCTCCACATCTACTACTGATCTGCACTCTCTTGCCCAATGGTTTCCTTTTCTACATCTGGGACATAATCTCGGTTGTGGTTGGATGTTGGTCACACTGGCTCCTCCTCTGCCTAATTTCGGGCAATCTCGCTTTAAATGACCCATCTGCTTGCAATAGAAGCATGCCCCGGGAGGGGTATCCCTTCTGCACGCATTTTGCAGTCCCTGAGTTATGGCTGCAGCCATTACCTGTCCTTGCACTACAGTGTCATTGATGTCCCTGCAAACTTTGAGGTAAATATTTAAGTCTTTATTTTTCCAAGGTCTGATAGCCTCTTTACACCATTTATTTGCTTGCTCATAGGCCAACTGTTTTACTAGGGGCATTGCTGTGTCAACATCTCCAAATATACGGCCTGCGGTTTGCATCAGCCTTGCCAAGAAGTCTGCATAAGGCTCATTTGGTCCTTGGAGTACTTTAGATAATTGACCCTCTAAATCACCAGTGCCCTGGAGTGTCTTCCAGGCCTTGACAGCTGCTGTAGCTATTTGCATATACACTGCAGGCGGGTAATTTATCTGATTATGCTGTCCTAAGTAAGGTCCTGTGCCCATTAGCATCTCTAGGTTCCACTGATTGTTCCCTGTGGCAGCATTGTGCTGGGCACTGTCTTGTGAAAGCTCTGCCCACGCAGTTTTGAATAGCAGGTAGACCTCCAGTAAGGCATGCTCTGGCTACATTAGCCCAATCATCTGGTGTTAGATTCTGAGTGGCTAATGACTCCACTATGGCCACAGTGAACGCTGCTTGCACTCCATAGGTGGTGGCAGCTTCCTTTAGGCTTTTAACAAGCTTAAAATCTAGGGCTTGATGGTATCTTTGCTAGGTGTTTGGATCTTCTATTACTGGGAAGGCTGCATTCCCCTCCATGGTTAGCCATTCCCTCCATCTATTCTTGCCCAATTGTTCTTGGCACCCCTGGCCACCACAACATGAGTAACTCTGGTAAAAGGGTGGCTCTGCTCTATAGGTTGGAGAGCAAAATGGATGATTTGGGGCGGTTGGCACAATCTCTTCTACCTTACTGCTCTTATTGGGGAGAGGGGACGAACTAGTCTCTCCTTCCTCTCTGCTTATTCTCAGTTGGCTCAGTGAGGGGTACAATGTGGGCCGATGTCCTCTCTGAGCAATTTACATTCATCAAGAGAGGGGGAGGGGGGAGAGAGAGAGAGAGTTTCTCTTTCCTGCTTATGCCTTATATAAAGGAAGCTGGCCTATGGTGATCAAGATCATGCGTGACCTTTAAGCTGATTGGTAGCATGCCTTCTGCATGAGTTGAGCACGAGCGCGGAAGCATGGGGCAAGCCTATAGGAGCAACTTCCTTATGCTAATGCCACCAAACCAGGAAGGGTGGCGCCCAGGAGGCGGGTGCCATCTTAGGGCTTTGGTCATCTACAGTGGAAGGGCGGTGTTCAGCCATAGTGGGACTCAGCCTCGGCCGTAGGTCGGCCCCTACAAGTGCAGTTACTTAGTTAAATGCTGATTGTATCATGGGTTAGTAAAATGTATTAATTTGTGAATTTCCATGAGGATGTACAAATGGTGGTTTCTCAGTATGCATTATGCAACATAACTGGCTCAGACCCCTTAGAATGTTGCAAAATGGCCATTCTGAGAGCATATAGTTTTATTTCCAGTATTCAGGGAAATATTTTATTTTTATAAGGTTGCTTGCTTCGATTCTTCCTCATTTGCCCAGTGCTATAATGGTTTGGCAATTCTAAATTGCCACTCATTTAGATTACTCATTAGATTAGCATGTTATAGATTATTTACCATCATGCTGTGCTTTAGTGTTCTGGGCACAAAATAAGTATGCACTAAATATGTATATTTTTTTCCAATATGAAACAGCCATATGTTTTCTTTGAAGTGGTGTTTGATTTTGGGTTGTGGTGGAAAAATACTCCTTCTTTCAAGGCAAACAGATTTGCACAGTGTAAGTGTTGTGGCTATTGATTGTTTATAGGAGGCTTCCCTGAAATTAATTTGAATTACCTATAATTACCCTTCCTTTAATAAAGACCCCTTAACCTTCATGTGTTCCTGAAAACTGAAGGACATGGGTGCAACATTTCATAACTGTTCGAAATATGTAGTACTTTTGATGTAATACTATGTTTTTCGATACAAAATAGTTACCAACTACAATTAATAGGATACACATGATTTTTTCTGTCTTACAGATATGTCTCCCACATGTCTGATCAAGGAATTACCACAAAAAGAGAACAATCATACCAGGGGAACATTACAAACGGTGATGTTCATAAGACAGGGAAGCTGTGGTCTTGATAATTACAGCACCAGGGGGATCCAGAAAGATGTGCATGACTGTGAGTGTCAGTGGAGAGATGATGAAAGAAATTAAAATGAGTGTTTGCGACCCACATAGAGAATCTCACTGATAGTAGAAATCACTGCAGTTAGAGAAGCAGGAAACAAGCCTAATGACAACAGGTTGGACTAAGTTTCCAGTCATATCTGGCTGCAACGAAGATAGTTCAAACTGAGGAGATATATGCATATAATCACGTTGACAAGTCCATCAGCAGTGCAGTTTCACTTCTTCGAAGAATTCCTCCTAACGTCCAAACCAACATTTCTAATGAATATGGGAATGATTTCTTGCCTCCTTTATTACTCACACAAGACCAGAAGCACACATAGGGGAAACCCTTACCAGTGTGATGAGTGTGACAAAGCCCTTTACTGGGCTCACACCTCACTATACATCAGGTAATCCATACTGGACAGAAGCTGTATAAATACAGTGTGTGTGGCAAGGCCTTCAGGCACACTTCACACTTTGCAGATCATCAAAGATTCCATACTGGAGAGTAGTAACCTTCCAAATGCACCGAGCATGGCAAGGTCTGCTGTTGCAATTCACACCTTGTAGTTATTCACAGAATTCATACTGGAAAGAAGCCTCACCAATGTGAGGAGTGTGGCAAAGCACTTACTGAGTGCCCAAGCCTTACTACCCATCACGTAATCCATACTGGAGAAAACCCTTAGTCATGAAATGGATGTTGTAAGGTCTTCATGCAAAGATCAAACCGCATTGCAAGTCATCGGGGAATCCATACTGGTGTGGAACATTACAAATGTTAACAAGTGTGGCAGAGCCTTTAATCAGAGCTAACATCTCACTAGACATCAACTGGTCCGTAAAAGAGAGAAACGTTACAAGTGTAATGGATGTGGTTAGGTCTTCCATTATGAGTCACACCTTGCACTTCATAGGAGAATTCCTCCTAGAGAGAAACTGTAAAGAGTGTGGTAATGCCTTTAGTATATCTCCAAATCTTACTTATCAGGTAATCCGTAATGGGGAGAAATCTTACAAATGTAATGAATGGGGCAATGTCTTCAGTCAGATTTCAAGCCTTCATAGTCTTCAGAGAATTCCTACTGGAGAGAAACCCTACAAATGTAGTCAGTGTGGAAAATCCTTTACTCAACACTCAAGCTTCACTAGACATCAGATAACCCTTATTGGAGAGAAACCTTACAAATGTAATGAATTCAGCAAAGTCTTCAGTCAGAATGCAAGCCTTCTAAGTCATTGGAGAATTCATTTTAGGAAGTAACTTTACAAATGTAATAAGTGTGACTAAGTGTATACTATAAGTTCAAGGATAAGTTGATATCAGAGAGTCCATACCAAAGAGAAATCACATAAATGTAATAAATAAGGCAGAGGATTTATACAGGCTTCACTAGACATCAGGACATACATACTTGATGAAACCACACAATGTAATGTGTATGTTAAGGCTTTTACCCATAGTTCAGTTCTGCAGAATATCACAGGACTCATGTTGGAGAGCAACATTACAAATATCATGAATATGAGAAGGCTTTTTGTCAGTCATACCTTTGATGTTACAGGAGAATTTACACCAGAGAGAAATTTACTGAACATGGAAAAGGGCTTTAAGCAACAGTGTTCTCAGAATCCACTAAATGATTCATAATAGAAGGAAATGTAATGAATTAATTTCTTAATGACATTTCACAACAGGATCCACATCAGAGAATTTGTATGAGAACCAAGTCTCAAGTACTTTCAAAACTCAGCTGTAAGTACTCACGCGGCTCTCTCACTGGGTTCTCTTCTGTTCCATTGGTATGTCTCTCACTCCACAAATACACACCTTGATTACGTTTTACTGTATTAGAAGTCCTAAAATGAATGAGAGTGATTCCAACCATCTTATTCTTCTTTTTCAGATGTTTTGGCTATTCCAATTTTTTGCCTTTCCACATAAGTTTCAGTATAATCCTGTTTGTGTCTGTAAAATATCTTGACAGAAAATGCATTAAATCCTAAGAATTCACCAACATTGACTTCATTTCTGTATTATGTCTTCCAATACATGGCTGTGGTATTCTACTTATTGTGTGGTCTGGTTTCTTTCACCAGCAATTTATAGATTTTAGCATCAAAATCCTGCCAGTGTTTTGTTAGATTAACATTTTTCTCTTTTGAGAAATCCTACATTTATTATATTTTTCATTTCAGTTTCCATGTCTTAATTGCTAAATATGATAGGTTCTTTTTAAATGTTGTTCTCCTACACTCAGAATTTATTAATGGCATTTGCTTGAGATTTTTGTAAATTCTCTAGGCTATTTCATTAGTTTTCTAATGGGGCTGTATGAAATTATCAGACACCAAGTAGACTGAAAAAGTAAAATTTATTATCTTACAGTTCTCAAGGTAAGATGTCTAAAATGCATTCACTGTGCTGCTAACCTTCTGGATACTCCAGGGAGGAATTCTTTTCCTTGCATTTTCCAAGTTCTAGGACTGCTTACATGCTTTGCCTCATGGCCCTCTTCCATCTTAAAGTCAGCAAAGTAGCATCTTAGTATCTCTTTGTCTTTATGCTGGTCCCATCCCAGCAAAAACATCTTGGTGACTCTAACTCCACCTGCATCCTTCTTCAACATCTTTATCAGTTAATCCAGAATTATCTCCCAGTCCAGATCCTTAATTAGATCACATTTGCAAACTGTCTTTTGATATATAAAGTTAACACAAGTAATAGGGATAAGTGTGTGGCTGTCCCTGGTACCACAATACCTTCTGTTAACGGGTACACTATTATACCCTTCTTTCTAGTTCTATCACTTCTATTTCCTTTTCTTCCCTTATTTCATTGGCTATAACTTCTTATAATATGTTGACTAGCAGTAGTAAGAGAGGACATCCTTGCCTTTTCCACAGTCTCTGTGAGGGAAGTATTCAATCTTTCACCATGAGGAATATGTGCTGAAAGGTAAGGTTTTGTGGGTGTTCTTTATTGTAACACTAATCTTTTGTTAAGCATCTTGGCATCTTTTTTTTTTTTTCATGTGGGATTTAATTGGTAGTTATTTTTTTCTTCTAATGCTTTTGTCCATTTTTGTTACCATGTAATACTGGTCTCATAAATTGAGCCAAGAAGTATTCCTTTCTCTAGTATATTCTGGAAGACAATGTGTGTAATTGGCATTATTAACTATATGTTTGATTGAATTATCTAGTGTCACCATCTGTGTCTAGAAACTTGCAGTGGGGGAAGATTATTGAGGTAACAACATGAGCACTGCCCCCTTGACAAATATTCAAGTGTGGAGGAAGGATTAAAGATGGCAGAGTAGGAAGGCAAGATGGAAACATCCTCAGAAAAACACATAAAGGAGGAAAATACAGCAAATGCAACCAGATGTGAAAACAAGATGAAGACTGAAGAACAGACCCCCTTACACCTGAGGAAGAAAAGAGGACCACAAAGAAAAGGGTGAGGCAGAAATGCCAAGAACAAGTGGTGCCCAAGCCCTCCTGTAACCCCAGCCTGCAATTGGGAGAAAGGAACACAGTGGATAGGGGCCCAGGGCCCAGGAGTGCTGCATACCTGGCCCTGGAGACCTGCTCTAGGGGCTTGAGCCTACATTTAGTTTGAAAGACTTGCCAGCAGTGAGGGGGTTCCAGAGGGGATGGGGGTGGGATGTAACCTCCCCAGCCTTTCCTCAGCCCAACAGATTAGGAACTCAAGAGCTCCAGATGCTCCGTCCGCATTGCAAGCAACGCAGCCCTGAGGCTACTCCCTCTGGAAGCTGCTAACAGACTACCACTGTTCACGAAGCCACATTGGACTGCCGCCTGGCAGGTAGGCCGAGACGCTCCCAGCTTGCTTGGCTCCATTTCAGCCCAGCCAGAGAGGTGCCTGGAGGAGCCAGCCACAGAGTTCTTCCTCACTGTGAGGGTCCCACCCTAGCGCTTTGTGTCTGATTGGAGCACACCGGTCTGCCCACCCCATTAACCCTGCAGCCCTGCCAGTGCTGCGGGCCAGGCAGAGGGCGGCCCCACCCCCGGCATGACAACAGCGGGGACCCCTGCAAAATAGAACCAGGTACTAGGGAGTGGTAAGGAATCTTGAGATTCTGGGCGCCACGGCACACCTTCTTCATAAAGCTATTATTCTATAGGCTAGAAAGCATAGCAGAGACAGCTAATAGGAAGGACGGAACACAGAATCCCTGACAAAATGAGCAGGCAGAGAAATTTCATCCATACAAAACTACAAGACAGAACACCTGAAAGAGGGTTAAATGAACAGAGATCACCATCTCCTTGATAATGATTTCAAAATAAAATGCTCATGCATTTGGAAATTGTATTCAGGATGTCAACAAAGAGACACAAAACCTGAAAAAGAGCCACTCAGAACTGAAGAATACAGTGTCTGAAATGAAACACATGACGGAGGGACTTAAGTGTACATTAGATCATGTAGGGGAGACAGTAAATGAAATAGAAATTAAAGAACAAGAAAACAAGCTGAGGAACAGAAAAGGATCTCTAGGAATGAAAGAATGATATGAGAGCTAGGTGACCAATCCAAACTAAACAATATTTGCATGATGGAATACCAGAAGGAGAAGAGAAAGGCAAAGGGAAAGAAAGTCTCTTTAAGGAATTAACTGTTGAAAACTTCCCCAACCTGGGAAAGGAAATACACATTCAGGTCATGCAAGCGTGGAGATCCCCTAACAAAAGGAGAGCTAGTAACACAACACCAAGAGATAATTAAAATGGTAAATATCAAAGAAAAGGAGAGACTGTTGGAAGCAGCCAGAGAGAGAAAAAGGATTACTTATAAAGGAAACCCCATCAGGCTATCGATCGACTTCTCAGCAGAAATTTTACAGGCCAGATGAGAGTGGCATGATATATTTAATGCACTGAAATAGAAGGACCTACAACCAAGAATCCTCTACCTAGCAAGACTATCATTTAAATTTGAAGCAGGAATTACACAATTTCCAGATAAACAAAAGTCACCACCAGTAAGCCAACCTTACAGGATACATTAAAAAGACTGCTGGAGATGGAAATGTTCCTAAGGCTAAATAGCTTCCACCAGTGAAAATAAACCCACAGTGAGGGTAGAATACCAACTAATTACCAAACAAGTACAAAATTAAAAGAAACAAAATCAACTATATATAAAATCAGTCAAGGGATTCACAAAAAATGCAGATTATGACATCTAATATGAAAAATGAGGAGGAGCAGGAAGAAGGAAAAATGATACCTTTAGATTGTGTTTGAAATTGAGTAATTAGCAATTTAAGATAGACTATTATGTAGTAATGAAGATATCCTTGAAGCTTTGGCCACCACAAGATTAAAGCCTAGGACAAATACACACAAAAATAAATTTAAAAAATAAATACAACATTAAAGAAAACCATCAATAACAGTGGAACAGTATAAGAGAGGATGAAAGGAACAGAGAGGAGATATAAAAAACAGCCAGAAAACAATAAAATGGCAATAAGTACATATCTATCAACAACCACCTTAAATGTAAATAGACTGAATTCACCAATCAAAAGAAATAGAGTGTCAGAATGGATAAGGAAACAAGACCCATCTATATGCTGCCTACCAGAGACTCATTTCAGACCCAAAGACATACGCAGATGTAAAGTGAAGGGATGGAAGAAATATTACATGCAAATAAGGGGGAGAAAAAGCAGGGGGAACAGTATTTATATGAGACAGAATTGATTGCAAAACAAAGAAAATAATGAGATAAAAAATGACATTACAGGGGGGGCGGAAGATGGCGGCGTGAGTAGAGCAGCGGAAATCTCCTCCCAAAACAACATATATCTATGAAAATATAACAAAGACAACCCTTCCTAGAATAAAGACCAGAGGACACAGGACAATATCCAGACCACATCCGCACCTGAGAGAACCCAGCGCCTCGCGAAGGGGGTAAGATACAAGCCCCGGCCCGGTGGGAGCCTAGCGCCCCTCCCCCCAGCTCCCGGCGGGAGAAGAATAGGCAGAACGGGAGGGAGATGGAGCCCAGGACTGCCGAACACCCAGCCCCAGCGATCCGGGCCAGAGTGCAGGGCCCTCGATACTGGGAAAACAGGGGAGCAAGAACAGTGAGCGGGCACTGGAGGCCGGGTGTCAGAGGACATAAGAAAAGTGCGTGACCATTTTTTTTTTGCTTTTTTGCTGTTTTGTTTTGGCAAGCGCTTTTTGGAAGTCTTAAAGGGATAGGGACCCCAATACTAGGGAAACAGGGCAGAAAGACCAGTGAGCAGAGGCCTGAGGCTGGCACCGGAGAAAAAAGAAAAACGAACGACCACCTTTTTTTTTTTAATTTAAAAAAATTTTTTTTTTTTTTTTTTTTTTTGGTGGTCGTTGTTTTGTTTTGTTTTGGCGGGTGCTTTTTGGAAGTCTTAAAGGGGCAGGGCGGGACACTTAATCCAGAGGTAGGGAATCCGGGGATCTCTGGGCACCCTAACCCCTGGGCTGCAGGGAGCAGGGAGGCCCCTTACGGAGATAAATAGCCTCCCAGCAGCTCCTGCTCCAACGCGACTCCACCATTTTGGAGTAGCTGCCCGAGCCAGGCCACGCCCACAGCAACAGCGGAGATTAACTCCATAGCAGCCGGGCAGGAAGCAGAAACCCTGTCTGCACGCAGCTGCACAGCACAAGCCACTAGAGGTCGCTGTTCTCCCAGGAGAGGAGGGCCACAAACCAACAAGAAAGGAAGCCCTTCCAGCCGTCACTCGTCCCAGCTCTGCAGACTATTCCTATCACCATGAAAAGGCAAAGCTACAGGCAGACAAAGATCACAGAGACACCACCAGAGAAGGAGACAGACCTAACCAGTCTTTCTGACAAAGAATTCAAAATAAGAATCATAAACATGCTGACAGAGATGCAGAGAAATACGCAAGAGAAATGGGATAAAGTCTGGAAGGAGATCACAGATGCCAGAAAGGAGATCGCAGAAATGAAACAAACTCTGGAAGGGTTTATAAGCAGAATGGATAGAATGCAAGAGGCCATTGATGGAATTGAAATCAGAGAACAGGAACGCATAGAAGCTGACATAGAGAGAGACAAAAGGATCTCCAGGAATGAAACAATATTAAGAGAACTGTGTGACCAATCCAAAAGGAATAATATCCATATTATAGGGGTCCCAGAAGAAGAAGAGAGAGGAAAAGAGATGGAAAGTATCTTAGAAGAAATAATTGCTGAAAACTTCCCCACACTGGGGGAGGAAGTAATCGAACAGACCACGGAAATACACAGAACCCCCAACAGAAAGGATCCAAGAAGGGCAACACCAAGACACATAATAATTAAAATGGCAAAGATCAAGGACAAGGAAAGAGTGTTAAAGGCAGCTAGAGAGAAAAAGGTCACCTATAAAGGGAAACCCATCAGGCTAACGTCAGATTTCTCAACAGAAACCCTACAGGCCAGAAGAGAATGGCATGATATATTTAATACAATGAAACAGAAGGGCCTTGAACCAAGGATACTGTATCCAGCACGACTATCATTCAAATATGACGGTGGGATTAAACAATTCCCAGACAAACAAAAGCTGAGGGAATTTGCTTTCCACAAACCACCTCTACAGAACATCATACAGGGACTGCTCTAGATGGGAGCACTCCTAGAAAGAGCACAGCACAAAACACCCAACATATGAAGAATCGAGGAGGAGGAAAAAGAAGGGAGAGAAGAAAAGAATCTCCAGACAGTGTATATAACAGCTCAATAAGCGAGCTAAGTTAGGCAGTAAGATACTAAAGAGGCTAACCTTGAACCTTTGGTAACCACGAATTTAAAGCCTGCAATGGCAATAAGTACATATCTTTCAATAGTCACCCTAAATGTTAATGGACTGAATGCACCAATCAAAAGACACAGAGTAACAGAATGGATAAAAAAGCAAGACCCATCTATATGCTGCTTACAAGAAACTCACCTCAAACCCAAAGACATGTACAGACTAAAAGTCAAGGGATGGAAAAACATATTTCAAGCAAACAACAGTGAGAAGAAAGCAGGGGTTGCAGTACTAATATCAGACAAAATAGACTTCAAAACAAAGAAAGTAAAAAGAGATAAAGAAGGACACTACATAATGATAAAGGGCTCAGTCAAACAAGAGGATATAACCATTCTAAATATATATGCACCCAACACAGGAGCACCAGCATATGTGAAACAAATACTAACAGAACTAAAGGGTGAAATAGACTGCAATGCATTCATTCTAGGAGACTTCAACACACCACTCACCCCAAAGGATAGATCCACCGGGCAGAAAATAAGTAAGGACATGGAAGCACTTAACAACACAGTAGAGCAGATGGACCTAATAGACATCTATAGAACTCTACATCCAAAAGCAGTGGGATATACATTCTTCTCAAGTGCACATGGAACATTCTCCAGAATAGACCACATACTAGGCCACAAAAACAGCCTCAGAAAATTCCAAAAGATTGAAATCCTACCAACCAACTTTTCAGACCACAAAGGCATAAAACTAGAAATAAACTGTACAAAGAAAGCAAAGAGGCTCACAAACACATGGAGGCTTAACAACACACTCCTAAATAATCAATGGATCAATGACCAAATCAAAATGGAGATCCAGCAATATATGGAAACAAATGAAAACAACAACACTAAGCCCCAACTTCTGTGGGACACAGCAAAAGCAGTCTTAAGAGGAAAGTATATAGCAATCCAAGCATATTTAAAAAAAGAAGAGCAATCCCAAATGAATGGTCTAATGTCACAATTGGAAAAAGAAGAACAGATGAGGCCTAAGGTCAGCACAAGGAGGGACATAATAAAGATCAGAGAAGAAATAAATATAATTGAGAAGAATAAAACAATAGCAAAAATCAATGAAACCAAGAGCTGGTTCTTCGAGAAAATAAACAAAATAGATAAGCCTCTAGCCAGACTTATTAAGAAGAAAAGAGAGTCAACACAAATCAACAGTATCAGAAACGAGAAAGGAAAAATCACGACGGACCCCACGGAAATGCAAAGAATTATTGGAGAATACTATGAAAACCTATATGCTAACAAGCTGGGAAACCTAGGAGAAATGGTCAACTTCCTAGAAAAATACAACCTTCCAAGATTGACCCAGGAAGAAACAGAGAATTTAAACAGACCAATTACCAGCAACGAAATTGAAGCGGTAATCAAAAAACTACCAAAGAACAAAACCCCTGGGCCAGATGGATTTACCTCGGAATTTTACCAGACATACAGGGAAGACATAATACCCATTCTCCTTAAAGTTTTCCAAAAAATAGAGGAGGAGGGGATACTCCCAAACTCATTCTATGAAGCTAACATCACCCTAATACCAAAACCAGGCAAAGACCCCACCAAAAAAGAAAACTACAGACCAATATCCCTGATGAACGTAGATGCAAAAATACTCAACAAAATATTAGCAAACCGAATTCAAAACTACATCAAAAGGATCATACACCATGACCAAGTGGGATTCATCCCAGGGATGCAAGGATGGTACAACATTCGAAAGTCCATCAACATCATCCACCACATCAACAAAAAGAAAGACAAAAACCACATGATCATCTCCATAGATGCTGAAAAAGCATTTGACAAAGTTCAACATCCATTCATGTTAAAAACTCTCAGCAAAATGGGAATAGAGGACAAGTACCTCAACATAATAAAGGCCATCTATGATAAACCCACAGCCAACATTATATTGAACAGCGAGAAGCTGAAAGCATTTCCTCTGAGATCGGGAACTAGACAGGGATGCCCACTCTCTCCACTGTTATTTAACATAGTACTGGAGGTCCTAGCCACGGCAATCAGACAAAATAAAGAAATACAAGGAATCCAGATTGGTAAAGAAGAAGTTAAACTGTCACTATTTGCAGATGACATGATACTGTACATAAAAAACCCTAAAGACTCCACCCCAAAACTACTAGAACTGATATCGGAATACAGCAAAGTTGCAGGATACAAAAGCAACACACAGAAATCTGTGGCTTTCCTATATACTAACAATGAACCAACAGAAAGAGAAATCAGGAAAACAACTCCATTCACAATTGCATCAAAAAAAATAAAATACCTAGGAATAAACCTAACCAAAGAAGTGAAAGACTTATACTCTGAAAACTACAAGTCACTCTTAAGAGAAATTAAAGGGGACACTAACAGATGGAAACTCATCCCATGCTCGTGGCTAGGAAGAATTAATATCGTCAAAATGGCCATCCTGCCCAAAGCAATATACAGATTTGATGCAATCCCTATGAAACTACCAGCAACATTCTTCAATGAACTGGAACAAATAATTCAAAAATTCATATGGAAACACCAAAGACCCCGAATAGCCAAAGCAATCCTGAGAAAGAAGAATAAAGTAGGGGGGATCTCACTCCCCAACTTCAAGCTCTACTATAAAGCCATAGTAATCAAGACAATTTGGTACTGGCACAAGAGCAGAGCCACAGACCAGTGGAACAGACTAGAGAATCCAGACATTAACCTAAGACATATATGGTCAATTAATATATGATAAAGGAGCCATGAACATACAATGGCAAAATGACAGTCTCTTCAACAGGTGGTGCTGGCAAAACTGGACAGCTACATGTAGGAGAATGAAACTGGACCATTGTCTAACCCCATATACAAAAGTAAACTCAAAATGGATCAAAGACCTGAATGTAAGCCATGAAACCATTAAACTCTTGGAAGAAAACATAGGCAAAAACCTCTTAGACATAAACATGAGTGACCTCTTCTTGAACATATCTCCCCGGGCAAGGAAAACAACAGCAAAAATGAGTAAGTGGGACTATATTAAGCTGAAAAGCTTCTGTACAGCAAAAGACACCATCAATAGAACAAAAAGGATCCCTACAGTATGGGAGAATATATTTGAAAATGACACATCCGATAAAGGCTTGACATCCACAATATATAAAGAGCTCACACGCCTCAACAAACAAAAAACAAATAACCCAATTAAAAAATGGGCAGAGGAACTGAACAGACAGTTCTCCAAAAAAGAAATACAAATGGCCAACAGATACATGAAAAGATGCTCCACATCGCTAATTATCAGAGAAATGCAAATTAAAACTACAATGAGGTATCACCTCACACCAGTAAGGATGGCTGCCATCCAAAAGACAAATAACAACAAATGTTGGCGAGGCTGTGGAGAAAGGGGAACCCTCCTACACTGCTGGTGGGAATGTAAGTTAGTTCAACCATTGTGGAAAGCAGTATGGAGGTACATCAAAATGCTCAAAACAGACTTACCATTTGACCCAGGAATTCCACTCCTAGGAATTTACCCTAAGAACACAGCAATCAAGTTTGAGAAAGACAGATGCACCCCTATGTTTATCGCAGCACTATTTACAATAGCCAAGAATTGGAAGCAACCTATATGTCCATCGATAGATGAATGGATAAAGAAGATGTGGTACATATACACAATGGAATACTACTCAGCCATAAGAAAAGGGCAAATCCAACCATTTGCAGCAACATGGATGGAGCTGGAGGGTATTATGCTCAGTGAAACAAGCCAAGCGGAGAAAGAGAAATACCAAATGATTTCACTTATCTGTGGAATATAAGAACAAAGGAAAAACTGAAGGAACAAAACAGCAGCAGAATCACAGAACTCAAGAATGGACTAACAGGTACCAAAGGGAAAGGGACTGGGGAGGATGGGTGGGTAGGGAGGGATAAGTGGGGGGAGAAGTAGGGGGGTATTAAGATTAGCATGCATGGGGGGGTAGGAGAAAAGGGAGGGCTGTACAACACAGAGAAGGCAAGTAGTGATTCTACAACATTTTGCTATGCTGATGGACAGTGACTGTAAAGGGGTTTATAGTGGAGACCTGGTATAGGGGAGAGCCTAGTAAACATAATATTCGTCATGTAAGTGTAGATTAGTGATACCAAAAAAAAAAAAAAAAAAAAAGGGCAGTTCCTGTGTGGTAACCTCCAATGAGTTCTACACAAGGGTATAAAGGGCATATAAAAGTGTAGGCAAAGGGTCTGTTTGTGTTTATACAGAGGATCAAAGCCTAATTGGGCTACCCCAAATATGAACTAAGATACGATATGAAAGAGAACTTCCAACATCAGCACTCTCTGGAAGACTCATGCCAGAAGATGATCATCAAAAAACCCCAACAAAGATCCACGCACTGCTACAGCTGTAGATGCACTCATCCCACCAGCTCCTGGACTTGCCATGGGAATGAGGAAGGAGATATCTAAGCTGGCCTGTGCATACAGTAAAACAACAAATTTGACTGGATCTATACTGTTGGAACTCAACCAAGAATTAGGAGAAGTGCAAATTGTAGCGCTCCAAAATCTTACAACTACAGACTATTTACTGTTAAAAGAACATAAGGGATGTGAACATTCCCCAGGAATGGGTTGTTTTAATTTGTCTGATTTCTCTCAGACTATTCAAGTTCAGTTGGACAATATCCACCATATCATAGATAAGTTTTCACAAATGCCTAAGGTGCCTAACTGGTTTTCTTGGTTTCACTGGAGATGGCTGGTAATTACAGGTATGCTTTGGTTATGTAACTATACTCCTATTATGTTAATGTGTGTGTGCAATTTAATTAGTAGTTTAAAACCTATACATGCTGAAGTTACTCTACAAGAAGATATGTCAAAGAAATAATCAATCTTCCCATGTTTTCTTCCGCCTGCTACTTCTATAGCTTTTCTTCTTCCTTCCTAATTACAACCCTTAAATAGAATTCGTGCCTCATATCAAATTTACCGAGTATCATAATTCTTCCAAGTGGTAAAGATACCTCAAGACAAATGCTGGGCATAGAAGCCACAGGGCATAAATATGCAAAGAAGTAAAAAGCTAACCTTTTCAAACAGTAAGGCTCCTCTCTCACTTACCAACTTTACATTTCCCTGTATGGCCCCGGAAGATGACTGGTTAGCCAGAGACGGGTAAGATTCCTCAAGGGAGGAACAACCTAAGACAGGCACAGTCGCAGGGGGGCCATCTGGTGAGAAAATGGGGAGCAGTAGAGGTGAGGCTTAGAACCTCCCCCCTCATGTTCTGAGAGAAATCTTCTGCATACGTGGATGTTTTATTGCCCTTGTCTAGCTTGGATTAACACATAGTCTACAGGCACACACCTGATCATCTACATTTGCTCTCTTACTAAACTATGTTTTCTACCTTTATCTTGTATCTACCTACCACTTCAGCATTTTATTAAAAATAATAATAATAAAGAGAGAAATGTGGTATCCACATATAAATCAAGTATAAAAACCAAATGAGTATTCATATTTGAACTGACTGTTTAGAGTTCATAATGCATGAGCAAAACCGAAAGTTTCTGTGATGACTGCCCTTGTACTGTTCACTATGTAACTTATTCATTATGTAAGAATTTGTTCTACATGTAAGAACTTGTTTGTTATGCCTCAGAAGATTGGAGACTGACGAAAATTAGGCTTGGGGTGTATTAATGATTGTGCATTGAGCATTGACTCCCCTATACAGAATTTTATTGTCGTTAACAACCATTTGATCAATAAATATGAGAGATGCCCTCAAAAAAAAAATGACATTACATAAGGATAAAGGGATTGGTCCAACAAGAGGATATAACCATTATAAATACCTATGCCTCCAACATAGGAGCATGTAAATATGTAAAATAAATACTAACAGAATTAAAGGGGGAAATAGACTGCAACACAGTCCTTTTAGGAGACTTTAACACACCACACACATCAACAGACAGATCAACTAGACAGAAAATAAATAGGGAAACAGAGGAACTGAACAATACATTAGATCAAATGGACTTAACAGATAGCTACAGAAGACTCCATCCAAAAACAGCAGGATACACATTTTTCTCAAGGTTACATGGAACATTCTCCAGAATACATCACAAAAAGAGCCTCAATAAATTGAGAGATTGTAATTGTACCAAGCAGCTTCTCAGAATACTGTAGTATGAAACTAAAATAAATTACACTAAGAAAACAAAAAGACATGCAAACACATGGAGGCTAAATGACATACTTCTAAATAATCAATGGATCAATGAACAAATTAAAACAGAAATCAAGCAATACACATGGAGACAAATGAAAGCAAAAACACAACAGCCCAAAATCTGTGGGAGGCAGCAAAGACAGTTCTAAGGGTGAAGTACATAGCAATACAGGCCTACCTCAAGAAACAACAACAATCCCAAATGAACAGTCTAAACTCACAATTAATGAAACTAGAAAAAAAAAAGAACAAATGAGGCCCAAGGTAAGTAGAATGAGGGACATAATAAAGATGAGGGCAGAAATAAATAAACTGAGAAGAATAAAACAATAGAATCAGTGAAAGCAGGAGCTTGTTATTTGAGAAAATAAACAAAATAGATAAACCCCTATCCTGACTTACCAAGGAAAAAAAATAGTGTACACATATAACCAGAATCAGAAATGAACAGTGAAAAATCACAATGAACACCAGAGAAATATGAAGGATTATTAGGGAATACTATGAACTTTCTAGAAAATACAACCTTCAAAGACTGACCCAGGAAGAAATAGAAAATCTGAACACAGCAATTACCAGCAATGAAGTCAAAACGGTAATCAAAAAACTAAGAACAAATTACCTGGCCCAGATGGCTTCTGGGCTGAAATTTATCAAACATTTAAAGACCTAATACCCATCCTCCTTAAAGTATTCCAAAAAGTAGACGAGGACAGAATACTTGCAAACTCATTCTATGAGGCCAGTATCACTCTAATACCAAAACCAGGCAACGAGAGCACAAAAAAATAAAATTACACACACCAATATTCCTGATGAACATAGATCAATACGGCATAATACAGGACCATTAACGTTATAGGTACTTTTTAACAGTTACAGCTTTTTTTAAACCATGGGTTGGTGACCTAAATAATCACATGCTTTCGCCCTTCATGCCCTTCACTCCAGGTCTCCCTAGGAAAGTCTTTGGAATATAGCAGAGGGTTGAGTTCTGACTCCTGGGTGAATGGAGAATATAAGTGGAAATGTGGTTCCTGGGGAGTCAGCATTCCACTCAGGGAGTCTTGTTTTGTTTTGTTTTTGTTTTCCTTAATTTTTTTTTTTTGGTATCATTAATCTACAATTACACAAGCAACATTATGTTTACTAGACTCCCCCATTGTCAAGTCCCCCCCACATACCCCATTACAGTCACTGTCCATCAGCATAGTAAGATGCTACAGAATCACCATTTGTGTTCTCTGTGTTGCACAGCCCACCCGTGACCCTCCCCTACATTATATCTGCTAATCGTAATACCCTCTTTTTCCCCCTTATCCCTCCCTTCCCAGCCATCCTCCCCAGTCTCTTTCCCTTTGGTAACTGTTAGTCTATTCTTGCATTCTGAGTCTGCTGCTGTTTTGTTCCTTCAGTTTTGCTTTGTTCTTATACTCCACAGATGAGTGCAATCATTTGGTACTTGATTTTCTCTGCCTGGCTTATTTCACCGAGCATAATACTCTCTAGCTCCATCCATGTTGTTGCAAATGGAAGGATTTGTTTTCCTCTTATGGTTGAATAGTGTTACATTGTGTATATGTACCACATCTTTATCCATTCATCTACTGATGGACACTTAGGTTGCTTCCGTATCTTGGCTATTGTAAATAGTGCTGCGATAAACATAGGGGTGCATGTCTTTTTCAAACGGCTGCTGCATTCTTAGAGTAAATTGCTAGGAGTGGAATTCCTGGGACAAATGGTATTTCTATTTTGAGTTTTTTGAGGACCCTCCATACTGCTTTCCACAATGGTTGAACTAATTTACCAGGGAGTCTTTTGCACTTCACATTCTAGTTTGTTTGTCCCTCAGAAAATTCCAGGGTTTGTTTAATTAACTTGCTTAAGTGGCCTTGAGTGCAGGGACGTTCCTGGATCCGACCGCCGACCCACATCGAATTCCACCCAAAGAGATCCCATTTCCCAGAGTGTCAGTTGCTCTGGCCCCAGTGGCAGCACTTGCGTCCATCCCGCAAGAAAAGCTCTTGACTTGAACTGTTTTCACTGTGAGGAGAAAAACGTCTTCCTTCCCAGTATCAGTGATCCTCACTCTCTACCTTTTATCTAACTGTGTGAACTATTAAACTAGGCAGGAACTTGCCCTTCTCCGAAAAAGAAGAAAGGAATCTCTGCGAATGAAGCAACTGCGTGCAGGGAACAGAACAGACCCACGCCCCACTGCCGCGCCGAGTCGAGCCGAGTCGAGTCGAGCCGAGCCGAGTCGAGCCGAGCCGAGCCGCGCCGCGCCGAGCCGAGCCCCGCCTCGGTCATGCGCACTCCGGCCGGGCCCCCGCCCCGCCCCCAGGTCGACGGCCTCCTCCGCAGGCGCATTTGCCTCCAGACCCGGAAGCGCGTAACGCGGAGCGGTGGTCCCCTCGTTCAGCGTGAGTTTTCGCTGCCGTTCCGCTCCCACACACGGGACTGGGGGTCGCTAAGCGCCTTTAAGCCCTGCCCCGTCCCCCCGTGTTAATTCCTACGACGCCCCGGGGCCGGCGCGCAGCCCTTGAGGTTCCCAGGCTGGGCCCTGCCCTCGGCCTTTATAGTTTCCTAAAGGAAGCCTTTCCTGTCGTTTTTCATTCTAAAAACTTCAGTGGAGTCTCGGGCCTCCCCGCGCCTCTTATACCCTCCTCGAGGGCCTTCGCGGTTCCCGAAGCGCAGCGCCGGCCGCACAGCTCCATGAGGAGCGGCGGCGAGTCCCGTCCGGCCCTCCCCTGAGACGCCTTCGCTCCGCACCCCCGCCTCCCCACCCCTCCCCTGGGCCCCTCTCCTCCTGCCCCGCGGACACCCGGCCTCAGCCCGGCCCGACGCCGCCTCCCTGCGGCCCCTCCCCGCAGCCCTTGGCAGGGCCCTCTTCCCCCCAGGCCGCCCCTGCGAGGCGCCTCCTCCCCGGACCGCGGTGCTCGAGGGGGACACCGGGCTCGAGCCCCGGATTCCGCCGGCGGGTGAACGTGCTCTCCCGGGAACGTGCGCGCCCCTGGGCTCGCGGGCGACGGCGCTGGGGAGAGGCCGGGCCGGAGCGGCGGAGACAGAAGCGGGACGAGTGCGGAGGCCGGGAGGCTGCGGGAGAGCAGGCGGAGGGAGAGGACGGGCGAGCCCGGGAAGGAGCAGGCGGCGGAGCCGGGGAGGCTTAGAACCTGCGGGGCGTCGGGGTGGACGTGAGTCCCCGGGGAGGGAGGCCCTTGGGGGGGAGGCGGGGAGGCGCTCGGGGCGGGGGTCCGGGGAGGGTGCGCGCTGGGAGCCGTGGCCGCAGGGCGGCGTTGTGCAGGGCCCGAGAGGACCGGGGCGGCCCGGAGGGCGGAGGTGCGAAGCAGAGCCGCCGGGGGTGCCGTGGAGGGGACGGGGGGCGCGTGACCGGGCGGGAGGGCAGGGAAATGACTGCGCTGGAGAGTGTAAGAGGGCGGGCGGAGGGCGGGAATGCGGGGAGAGCGGGGACCGTGAGGAAGGCCGGGGAGAAGGGGCAGCGGGAGGGGGACCAGTTGCAGTGCGCGGAGCAGGGGGGGGAGAGGAGGCACCGAAGGGAGAGACGGCAGGAGAGGGGAGGGCACCTGAGTGAGCAGCAACCCAGCGGGAAAACACAAAATCAAAGAGAAAAAGAAATAGGGAGGTGGATATACAAAGTGAGAGGTGGAAACACAGCATTAGAGAGGCAGGGGTGGAGGCTGGCAGGGCGGTGGTGGTGAGGCTCTGGATCCTGATGATGCTCCGTGATCCAGCTGTGATACATCGGTGGCTTTAAAAATACATCTAAAATTCGTTTCAGTCTCAAGACATGAGACTGAGAATTAAAAAACTTATAATAGGCTTGTGCATTTTATATTTATCGTATATGTCAAAAAATAGCTTCCATTTGCAGCCTCATTTAGCCAGAGAGCAGTGTGACCTGACTTGGTTACTGGTGGGTCACTGTCTTGCCAGTGGGTTTCTGCCCTCAGCAAGTACGCTATGGATTCAATGTGACCAAAGAAAATGACAGCAAAACGTTCTTGGGGTGAAAGGGATACCCAACTTTATTCCCACGGCAGCAGGTTAATCACGAAAATCCCGTTCACTCAGAGCGAGTCTGCATGCAGCAAGCTCGTCTCTGCCTCGCCCACACAGCCGTCCTGCACAGCCGTCTCAGTCTCTGTCTTTGGCACTTGGCACTCCCACCTCTGCTCTGCTCTCCTGTAGCCTTGCAGACCTGCCACCTTGTCACACCCAGAGCACTGGGTGGAGCTCTTTATATAGTGTCAGTAGCAATGCATTGCTCACCCGTGTGCAGTGAGCCAGCCAGCCAGGGCCAGGTGAGAATCCTGGCCACAGGGACTCTTGTTTCGTCCACAGTCACCCTTCCCTTTTCCTGGCATGTGTTAGAGGCTGGGGATTGGGACAAGCCAGGGCTATCACTACAGGGTGCCCTTTTTAAAAGTACATTAAAATGACTGCTTTGTTTTTATTTTTAGGATTTTGTAATGGTATTTTATATGTGTGTGTGTGTGTGTGTGTGTGTGTATACACACACACTTAACATTTAATTCATAATTCATTTTGTAGTCTGACCTAAATCTTAGTTCATTCAGTTTCTACTTCCCTATAATTAACTTCTCAAATAAGTTTTGGTGGCCTTCTCTAATGAACTCTTGTCATTCTTTTCTAAATATAATATACTCTCAAATGTACCTTTGACACTAAAATGATTTAAATTTGAAAAGTTATATATCATTTCCTCTGTAAATTTGTTTCTGATGTAAGCGAGGCCTGCAGGCTTTGTCCTCTGTATCTTCTGCTTTGGTCATGTTCATTGGTGATCAGTTAATAATTTTAGACTGTTTTCGTTGGGTAGCTGGTAAGGATGTCGGTGATCTTTTAACAGTCAAAGCCTAACTTAACGAGTTTAATACTCAGTTTTCTTTCCTTTAATGTGATTTCTTAGCATAGTGAGCAGTGACCTAAAAGTACTTGTTCCCTCTGGTCTCTCTTGTCTTTTTTCTCCAAATGCTGAAGGTGGCCTGGATTGACTTGGAAGCTTTGTCCAGCAGAGCCCAGCTATGTCTGATGAAGAAATTTGCTCAAAAAACCCAACAAAACTAAAAGAAAAAAACCCAGCCATCAACAAAGCTGACATTAAAAATAAATTTGCTTGGAGCTTATTTCTACATCTGACTCTCAATATTTTGCACACCTATAGCTGTGTTTTTGTAATTGAGTATTTTAAAATTATTTTACAGTGATTTTGTAGAAATGCAGTTACATGTTGGTATCAGTGTGAGATACATATTTCTGCTTAGTGGATGTTATTTTGGTCAGCATACAGAGATGGTGGTATTGTCCATCTTACAGAAAGGACATCCCCCCATACACACATGCCTTTTATGCACTGTAGTCTTCTGTCTTCAAACATTCCCAATTAACTACTCCCCCCTCCATTCAGAGCGCCTTTTGTCGTATGCTTCATTTCAGAGCACAGTGCACTAGCTTGCCTACAGCCCTCTTCAAATCTTGCCGTCCCCGTCAGTCAAGCTTGCACACCCGCTGTGCCAGTACTTTTCTTTCCAGTCACCGGTGTCCTCCCCGTTTCCGAGCCCATCCTCTGGTCTCCTCTTCTCATCCTCCTCGTCCTGGCAACAGCAGGTTCCACAGCTGATGGCAGCTGCTTCCTTGAAAGACTGATTTTCTTGGCTCTCAGGACAAGCCCTTCTTACGTTTAAAAATCTGTTGGCTTTAATTTTCCTCTAGCCGCCCCAGTTCACCTGTCAGATCCCCCTGATGGACTTACGTGGACGCTCTGGTCTCTGAATGTGGAGCGTCCCGCAGCGGAGTCCTTGAACATCTTACCTTCTGTCCTGCTCTCAGCTGATGACTTCCACACCACTTCCCTGTCTCCCGAGTCCCCTCTCAAACCCAGATCTCTCTCTTGAAATCCAGAATGCTGTTTCTTGCTGTGTCCTCCACATCTCTCCTAGGATATCTAACCGGATTCTGCACCTTAATTTTCCCAAAACTGCCGTCATAAACTCCCCTAAATATGTTCCCCCTCTGCCCTCTGACCTCAGGCAACCCGGTACTTCCTGGGGCTGAGGTGACCATCTTGGCATTTATATAAAATATAGGATACTGCATTATTAGTAAGTGTTTTCTTGTATAAGATAAAGAAGAAATCATGTTAATCTAAAATAGGAAATACATGATTTGTAAAATTCTTTTGAGATGTTGGGGGAAAGGTTGGGGGACACGCCCCTCCCGGCCTGCTTCTGTCTGGACCCCCTCCTGTGTGTGTCCCCTCCCCGCTCCAGCCGCAGGCCTTCCCTGGGGCCAAGGTGGCTGCTGCCTCAGGGCCCTCGCAGGGCTGTCCCCCTGCTGAGAGCCGCCTAGCCCCTCAGAGCCGGTGGGCGTGTCCTTCCGCCCCCGGCCTTAGTTCTGATGCCACTCTCACGGATCCTTCTCTGTCCCCTCCCATTCCCCATGCCAGCCACAGCCTCTGCCCACCTGCGTCATTGTGCCCGCTCTGCTCATTTCTGTCTGCTGCTCGCCCTTCCACTGTTGATCCTCCTGACAAGGCCCAAGGAGAGCAAATGGGAGGGGCACGTTTGCTGGGATTCTCTGAACGAAAAGCTGAGTAACCAGTGTTGGAGAGCGTGTGCAGAAAAGGGGACCCTTGTGCGCTGTGTGTGGGAATGGAAATCGGTGCAGCCATTACATAAAACGGCATGTAAGTTCCTCAGACAAGTGAAAAGAGGAATACCATAGACCCAGCAATCCCACTTTGGGGTGTCTATCCAAAGGAAACAAGATCAGTGTCTTGAAGAGACAGATGTCTGCACTGCTGTGTGCATCACTGCATTATCAGGCACAGCCACGAGAAGGAAACAAGGTAAATGGGGACAGTGGAGCGGATGGAGAAAATGCCGTGTGTGTGTATATGTGATGAAATATTACTCAGTTGTGAAAGTGGAAGAAATCGTGTCCATTTTCAACAACATAGGTCACCCTAATTGAGCATTACACTAAATGACATAAGCCAGACAGAGAAGGACAAATACCGTGTGGTTTGCTTCTTTGTGGGATATGGAGAGTCAGGATAGAACCAGGGAGTAGAGTGTGGGTGCGAGAGGCTGGGAGCTGGGGACACGGGGACGTGTTGGTGGAGGGCACAGACTTGCAGTCGTCAGATGACTGAGTCCTGGGGATCTGATACACAGCCTAGTGCGGGTAGGTAATAATACCGTATTATTATGTGTTTGAGGTTTGCTGAGAAATCTTGAGTGTTCTCACCACACCGGCGCAGAAAATGGTAACGGGGAGTGAGGAGTGTGTCCGTTAGCTTGGCTGTGCTGGTTCTGTCACAGTGCGTAGCTGCTGCAAATTAAGGCACGTCCACACTTTTGATTTGCCAGGTGTACCTCAGTCAGGCTGGGAAGGGCAAGGTGGTGAGGTGGGGGAGCGCTGGGCCTGCCTCGTGACGGGGCTCGCCACGCTGCACAGTAGATTTCTGGGGCCTGTTGGAAACACAGGTCTTGTGTCCCCTGACCAGAGCTGCTCCTTCACGTACCTGAGGTGGGACCAGCCATGATACACGTCACCTGCGTGCAGCACGGAGCACCAGGGTGCTGAGCCGCCTCTGCTGGGGCCGGGGGCCAGGTGAGGGGAGGGATCAGGGCTGGGGCTGAGACCTGAGGGGGGGTGTGGGGACAGCCAGGATCCCCACTCCTGCAGAGTGTGTCAGGGTTTCCCAGCAGGGGCGGGATCTGAAGAAATGGGGGAGAGACTCGCTTGTCTCTGTAGGGAGGTTTCTGTCCGCGAGTCCCTCCTGAGCAGTGGACAGAGGTCCCCCCATGTGGTTGTGGCAAGTGGCGGGATGCTATGACTGTCAGCATTAAGTGGCATGTTTTCCACATTCAGGATTGACTTCTAAGAAAGACTCCTGTTCCCTGAGGCCGAAGCCCTGAAAAAGAGGAGGAAGAGGATGGAGGAGCCGGGAATGGCTGTTCCTCAGGTAAAGTCCTACCCTTTGGGTGACCTTCTGTCTCTCCTTCCTGGGTCTCCCTGAGCCCTGACCCTGTCTGTGTGATCCCTGGTCACACACACTGCCCGCCCCACCCACCAGCGCCTCTCATCCCAACTTAGATTCCATGTCAGTTTGCCCAGTGCCCTATGGGGCGGGGCCGGGGTGTGGGTGTGGTCGGACAACAGGGCTGCGCCTGGATGCGCCGGCCGCTCTCCATAGGCCAGGGTGACAGAAGCCGCATAATGACACTCATAAATACCTGGTAAATTCTGGGAAAAAGACCAAAAAAGTACACTATTTTCTGCAGTGTATTTGAAGCTGGACAGGACAAGTGAGTCACTGACTTCAAGATCTTAATGATTGGGAAACACCGTCAGAGAGAGAAGGTGTTTGATTTTTATCATGGTTTGTAAACTATGAATTCCACTTTTCCACTATGGATTGCTTTTGTTTCGTGTTCATGGTAAAGACCTGGGTGGAACTTCCGGTACTTCAGCCCTTTGGAAGGCACTGGGGACAGGATGCGTCCTGGGCCGCTTCCTGACCTTGAGGGAAAAGCTGCCAGTCTCTCACCGTTGCATGTGCCGTTCTTCGTGTGCTTTTCATATAGGGCCCTTGTGTTTACTATACCTAGTTCGTTGAGTTTTTATCTTCAAAGGTTGTCAGCCTTTGTCAATGACTTTTTCTGCCTTAATTGAGATTATTGTCTGTTTTTTTCCCTGGCTTTTAATGTGGTGTATTACACTGAGTGGTTTTTGTATGTTGAATATTCCCAGCCGTACAGGAATAATTCCACCTGTGATGGTCTGTAACTGGTTTGAATGTGCTGTTGAGTTTCATTTGCTCGTATTTTAAGGATTGTTGCATCAGTATTCTTCAGCGATATTGGTCGACAGTTCTCACGTCTTTTTGTGGGTTTGGTATCAGAATCATGTTGACTGCATAAAATGAATTTGCAAGTCTTGCTGAAGATTTGTAGCAGGATTAATGTTGATTCTTCTATAAATATTTGGTAGGCTCCTGCAGTGAAGCCATCTGGTTTTGGGTGTGTGTTGGATGTTTTTGATGACTGCTTGACTCTAGTTGTAACTCTGTCCACATTTTTAAGTTTCTTCATGATGAGAGGTTGTATGGGTCTCTTGAATTTACCCATATACCTAGGTTATGTAATTTCTTGACATATAATTGTTCAAAGTATTTTCTTGTAGACCTTTTTCAAGATTTCTGTGACACCTGTTCTGTGACACCTTTTGCAATCCCCCTTTCATTTTTATTTTACTTGAGCTCTCTATCTCAATTTCTTAATCTTTTCAAAAAATGAGTTTGTTGAATTTTTTCATTTGTTGAATTTTGTATAGTTTTCCTATTCTCTATTACATTTCTCTCTGCTCTCATCTGTCTACTTCTGTGCAATTTGGGTCCAGTCTGTTCTTTTTGTGATTCCTTGATGTGTAAAATCAGATTTCTGGTTCAAGGCCATTCCTTTTCTGTAATGTAAGCATTTACCACTGCAGACATCCTTTTAGTGCTGCCATCACTACATCCCCCAAGGTTGCAGTGTAGTATTTCCATTTTTATCCCCATAGTTTAAAAAATCCCGTGTGATTTCTTCTTTGACCCATTTATTGTCTAAACGTGAGGTGTATTATTTCCCCATGTTGTAGAGTTGTCTGTTTTCCCTCTGCTATTTGTTTCTAGCTTCACTGTGGATAGAGAAGATACATATTATTATTTCAATCTTTGGACATTTCTGGTTTGTTTTGTGTCACAACATGTGGCCTGTCCTGCAGAATGTCCCGCGTGCGCTTGCGTAGAAGGTGCCCTGTGGCTGTGAGGGGGTGTCCTTCCCGGCTGTCGGGCCCGTCGGGCTGTGGAGCCGTGTGAGTCCTCGGGCTCCTTGCCCGCCTGGCTGGTTGTTCTGTCCGTGTTAACACTGGGGTGTTGGCCCTCATACTGTTTCTGCGATGCTGTCTGTCTCTCCGTCCCCTCCTTCCGTGTTTGCGTCATCGCTGTGAGAGTGCGGGCATGTTCGTAATGGCTGCATCTTCCCGGGAATGGTTCCTCTTGCCATTCTGCTGCCCTTTGTCTCTTGTGACATCTCCCGTCTGGCCTCTTTCCTGTGCCCTGATACGGCTGCTGCTGCTGTCAGGAGCGTCCCGGTGGCATCGAGGATCTTTCCCTTCTTCCTTTTGAGCCTCTCCCTGTCCTGGGATTCGTGCGTGTGTAGTTTGCCTGGACAGGGGTGAATGGCAGGAGCGCTGGGTTATGGCCTTTCCTCCACCATAATTTCAGAGTAAATGCAGCCAGTGTTGTACAGATCATGATGTTTGGTGGCATTTCCTGTTTAGTAAGTTTTTTCCCCTAATATCCTTTTTTCATGATTTTTCAATTATCCAACTCCTTTTTTCAAGTATTTGCTATTGTGATGTTTTTTATCTTAATCTGCTGTAATGTACTGCATCACATTGATAACTTTTCTAATCTTGAGTCACAATTAGTGGAGTAAACAATATATTTGGCTTTGGTTAATGCCTACGTATTTGAATTTGCGTGGCTAAAATTATATTTTTGAATATGGGTTTTTTATAGGGACTGATGTTAAAATATTGTCAACTTTTTTTGTGCTTGTACTTCCTGTTAGCCTCCTATTGAATGAGATTGACAAACCAAATTAAGTACAGTTAATATATTTTCATTATACCAAAGGTGGTGAAATACACAGAAGTAAAAATAATGTTGAAAAGCAATCCAAAAATATTTGGAGAGGCACCTTTTCACATGGCAGTTAATTTGTGTGTTTATATGTATAGGCACAAGTGCCTGGATGTGTGAGCCTATGGCTGTTATAAAAGACATCATTTCATAAACAAGTTTTATATTTTTAGCAATCAAAATTACATCTAGATATGTTTCTAGGCCTTATACATTACTCTCATACTGTCCTCTTAATGATTTAAACGAACTTTGTGCATGTGTGTGTGTGCATGTATAATTTCCTTTTATGCAGTTCCATGAAGTTAACCTTGAAGTTGTTTCAAGTTTTCTGATAGAGGACCCTCTGTCAGTGTACTTTAGTGCTGTGCTACTTAGCTGTTTGATTCTTTAGGTTCAGTTCTAAGCTCGACCACCTGAGTTCAGGCGCTTGCTGTGGTGTTCTTAGCTGTTGGACCAGAGGCCAGTTATCTGTGACAGTTTTACCTCTGTAACATAAGATGGGCACAGAACTTCCTCAGATGAGCTATCATGCTGGTAACATGTTAGTACATGTAAAGAAAGCATTGAGTAACACCCAGCACATTAGAAGTGTTAAAGCCTTTAAGCCACTGCTGTTATTATCATCACAATGTTTAGGTTCTTAATTTTATTTAAAGCCTCTGTGGACACTGTCATCTCTGGGGACACATCTCCTGCTCTACTTCCTCTACATATGGGACATCACTCATTATGAAGAATATAGTATCTGACACTTATGTATAGAGCACCCAGTGCTGAATTTGTATTTGTGTGTTTCGTGTGTTGTCCACCACAGTGAAAAGTGCACAGATTTGGAGCACATCTAGCCTGTTATGGAAAAGCATAATATATTAATGTTAAAGACACATAACTCACTCAGATTCCATTTATTTGGATCCATCAGAACATACACTTCACCCACATCTCCCCCGACACCTCTCCTTATTTCATGTGAGGAGCTCTCCTCATGCCCCTTCATGAAATGTGTTTTCATTTCAGGGATGGCTGACCTTCAGGGACGTGGTCATCAAATTCTCCCAGGAGGAGTGGGAATGCCTGGACCCTGCTCAGCGGGCCTTGTACCGGGACGTGATGCTGGAGAACTACAGGAACCTGATGTACCTGGGTGAGGATGGCGTTCCTGCAGACGTGGGGATTGGCTATCTTTGCACTTTCTCTTGTTTTCCTCCTAGAAACCCTTGCACTGCTTGACTGAAACCAAAGCCCCTTTGAGACATGGCGAGCTTTGTAATGTGGCTCCGGACTTTCACTTTACTCCTTTCTCAGATGACACGTCTGAGATGAGTGTGTGTGAAGCCCTGTGGTGTGCTTTCAAAATAGCCACTTTCCTGCTTTCCGCCTCTGCTTTTCATTCAGTAGTTCTTGGAAGAGACTAGATATCCCATTATTCTACTGTTCCCTCTGCTTCAGGATGCTGGAGGAGTTTGTGAAATAGGTTTCTAGACCTCTCTGTCATGTCCTTTCTCTCCTCAAGTGAACCCAGAAATAGGATTCTAGAAATGCCACAGCACATTGCATCCCTTTCTTCTTTATAAATCAGAATTTTCTCTTTCTGATCTGAATATTATCTCCAGGAAAGAGCCCTGGACTGTGGAGAGTGAAAATTGCAGAAAACTGAAAGGCTGGGATTGTATCAGGTTGTGAGCACAGGTGGCGCTTGGTAGGACAGAGAGGAAGGCCCCCCACTGAGAGTTTGGGACGCTGTCCCCAGGGGGGAGGGTTCTGGGAGCCCTCAGAGGAAACGGTTCTCCCCAGCGCATCACTCTGAGGCCTCAGCATGTGAAGTCTCCTCTCTCATCCCCGGTGGTACTGGAGCTCCTGTGGACACAAACACGAAGTCCACGTCATGACGTGTTCCCTGTCCCGGGGCTCCTGTGCGATGTTTGGTCCTGACCTTGCCCTAGCAGGCCAAGGGCATGGCAAGTTCGAAGTTGTCCCCTTCCTCCTGGGCCTCCCATTCTGCCATTGATTTCCCTGGATGCACAGTAAGTTCTCGGGCCACAAGGACGGGGGCGGAAGCTTCTGGCTCCTCCGGCCTCGGTCTTCCTACTTCCAGCCCAGTTTTCTGTACTCGGAAGCCCTGGTCCGGAGGCGGGAGGACAGGGACTGCGCTCCACTCCGTCCAGCGCCCAGAACCCGCACGGAGCCACCTCAGGCGCTCTGGCACGCAGGTCCCTCTGCCACCTCTGCCCTGCTTCAGCCCCCTCGGGGGGTGTGCGGGGGGCAGGCAGGTCTGATCTCTGTGGTTGCTTTGAGCACAACTGTGAACTCAGCAGGCAGGGTGGGCCTCGCTGGGGTCCCCAGGCCT
This sequence comes from Manis pentadactyla, assembly GCF_030020395.1. Taxonomy (NCBI): domain Eukaryota; kingdom Metazoa; phylum Chordata; class Mammalia; order Pholidota; family Manidae; genus Manis; species Manis pentadactyla. Next base: position 4,851,445 of record NW_026644588.1, on the reverse strand, counting down.
ACATGGGGAGCACCTCTGTCGGGCTCTGACCTTGGTGTCTGTGGGAGAGCACACGGTCCTTCACAGGTCCTGGGACATCGAGCCCCTCAGCTGGCGTCCTGTCCCTCCCCTGCTCTGCCTAGTGGGGGAATGTGGAATCTTCCTGATCTCATGCATTCTTAACTTGGCCTGATTTTGCCTCTGAACCATGCTTCGGAAGTACGTGTCCCTAGGGTCTGGAATTTCATCCTGCTCATTTTCTGGGGTAATTCACCTCTGCTGGGCCCTCACGTGCAGTGGGTTGACCTGGTGACAGAAGAGCTGTGGCGAGGGACTCGGACTGCAGTGTCACCCTGGACCCTGCAGAAGCGCCCCTGGAGGCTGGGGGCGTGTCCCGGATTCCGAGCTGGAAGTCCCAGGAGAGCCTGGCTGACAGGTGTGCCCAGGGCTTTCCCAGGGTTTGCGGGGTGTCGCAGGAGGAGCCCGCGGGCCCTGTGTGTGGGGTCACACAGGCCACTGGTCACCCTTAGTCCCCTTGAGCCACAGTAAGAGGTGGGGAGTGTGTCCCCGGGAGAACATGCCCAAGGCCGCGTGCCCCTCCTCCCTCTGCTGACCGGGCCGTTGTCCCTGCGGCAGGTCCGCCCCGTGGGCGCCGCTGTTCCCTCCACGCAGGAAGCACGGCTGTGGGGCACCTGACGAGGGAGCTCGCGAGGGGAGTGACGTGCTCTCTGAGGGCCTCTGTCACCCGTTCGGTGTCAGCCACTGCTCCCATAAGATTCATGGCTTTTCTCAGGTTTGTTTGTTTTCAGTTCTTTATAAGTGATTTATAGGGTTTTTTCAGAGTTTTTATTTATAGGTACAAGTTGGATATTCTAAGTTACTCTCCCTGCCTGGAATTACCACATCCATGCTGGTATATTGACTTAGTACTTCAGTATCTCATTGTATTTACGGGAAACTTAGCCCCTTGCTTGCACTTTATCAAGTTCTCCACTTTTGTTTATAGCACCTATGTTTCCTGTGAAGTTTCTGAAGTTCTGGGAATTGCTTCTCCTGACTGCTCGTGAAGCTGTTAGGTCACTATCTTTCCCTCTGAAGGTCATTTCAGGGGCCCCAGGCCCCTGTTGCCGCAGCCCCTGGTGCTGCCCTGTTGTCCTCTGGCTCTTATTTGCTGTGCGTGTGGCTCACCTTGTGTGTGCACATGAGCCTGCTGTGTGGGTCTCCAGGCCGCAGCCCGAACCTGCTCCTGCATGGGTGCTGCCCCGAGGAGCACCCTCAGCGAGCCCCCTTTCCCGTGTGGGCCATTCACGTACTCTCTCTGCAGCTGGCTTTTCTCCTGATGATGTTTATAAACGCTAATTGAATAATATGGGAATGAGTGCACATTAGGTGTCTCAGATTTACAGTGGTGACTGCATCTACTAATGCACAGAGTCCGAGCACCCCTAACCTCATGTCTCGTTTTTCACTCATGTCAAATGACTTTTATCACCACTTACATTGTTGGAGCTGAGCAGTTAAAATATGCCATTGTTTTCTTCTTTTCAATACAGATTCCACTGATTACCATGAGTATTAAAATTCTTTTGCTTACTTCCCGTATTTTGTTCTCCCCAGCCCCTGGCAATATCCTACTATTTCTATTTCTATGAATTTGACTCTCTTAAATACCTCTCATAAGTGGATTCATAGTCTTTTTTTTGTGACTGGCTTATTTCACTGAGCATAACATCCTCAAGGTTTATCCTTATAGCAAATGACAGAGTTTGTAAGCCTGCCATTCTTTGTGTGTGTATATATATATATATATATATATATATATACACACACACACACACACACACACGCACACGCACACAGCCACACACATATATCCATACATACTTACACTTTGTGTGTCCACCCATGAGTGGACAGGTGGCTGCTTTTACCTCGTGACTAATGTAAATGTAGTACTGTGAATTTGGGGGCCCAGAGAGCTCTGCGGTCCTGCTTCCGTTTCTGTGTCTGTGTGCCGAGAGGCGGAACTGCTGGGTCCCACAGTGCCTTGGTCCCTCCAGGCTCCTATGACTCAGTAACAGGCTGGATGGCTTATTAACCATAGAAATTTATTCCTCACCGTCTGGGTGCTGGGCAGCTGAGATCAGGGTGCCAGACTTCAGGTTCTAGTAGGACATGTGCTCGGGTGCAGGTGCCCACCTCTTGGTTTGTGTCCTCTCATGGCAGACGGGGCCTGGCTAGCTCCCTGTTCCCCCTCTTGAGGGGCTGACCCTGCCCATGAGGACTCTGTCCCCCCAACCTGATTACATCCCGAGTCCCCCCACTGTATTTTTGAGGGTTTAAATATACAGATTTTAAAGGGACACCAACCTTCAGTCCATAGTTTCGTGCCCCAGGCCTCCGAGACACCATGTACTTCTCAGATGCCCAGTACGTGCACTCCATCCGCTATCCCTGCAGGGCAGCTCATTCTGGCATCAGCTCCGCAGTCTAATTCCAAAGTTGGATGTAATCACCATCTGCATCAGGTAGAGGTGCGACCCGACGGAGGATTCTTCCCGAGACACAGTCCGTCCGCTGTGAGCTTGTAAACTGGAACAAACTACCTGCTTTCCAAAGTCCAGGTGTGAAAGAGGCATAGGATAGGTGTTCCTGTTGGACAGGGGAGAAGTAGGAAAGGAGGAAGTGTCGATGGACCCCAGACATGTCCAGAACCTGGCACGCCAAACTCCATGAGGTCTTAAGGCTAGAGAACAATCCTCTGTGTCTTCCTGCTCTGCCCTCCAGGCCTGCCCGACAGCAGACTTGCTCCCGGACCCAGCACGTCTGGGGTTCTGCCCCCCCTTGAGTTCTCCTGGGCTGGGGCTGTGAGCCCACAGGTTTGGGGCAGGTTCTCTGGCTGTGCCCTGCACTTTGAAATGGACGAGGCAGCCCTGATGGCCTCTGAATTGCCTTTGGGGTCACTCTTTCTTTGTGTTGAAGAACAGAGCGAGTTTGCAGCCACGTAGCTCCATGGTCCTTTCTTGTAAAATCTGACCGTTCTTTCCTTCGTGTCTCCTTTTCTGTTCAACTGGCAGTTTTCCTGTGGGCACCTTACGTAAGTCTGTAGCTCACTTGGTACTAACCGAACTGAAGCTTGCCCACACCTCAGTGATCTCCTGCACGCGCTTCCTCATGTCCTTGCAATATGGTTAGGCTTAGGATTTCCAAGTTTGGATGTTCTACTTGCTTTTTACTTAATAACTCTATCTTCAGGTTATTTCATCACATTTAACCATAAGCAGTCAGGAGAAACCACGCTGCTACTTAAACCCTTGGCTTAGAAAGCTCCTCAGCTAAATACGCTGTGTCATTGGTTGTAAAAACTGTTTCCTGTAGAACTCTAGAACATGAGCACTAGTCAGCCAAATCTTTTCCACGATCCAGCCAGACTTGCCCTTTGCACGTTGTACAATAAAGTTCTTCTCATTTCCTTCTGAGACCTCGCAGAATGGACTTTACCGTATTAGCACCACCGTCTGAGACAGGAATAGGTAAGTGTTCTCTAAGAAGAGGGACGCTTCGTCTACAGCTCTCTCCTCTGAGCCATCACCAGATTCACACTTAACTTTTCCCTCACGACAGTATCAGCTTAGAGCGTGCACCTCAAAACTTCCAGCCTTTACCCATGACCCCATTCAAAGCAGTGTCCGTATTTTCAGTGTTTGTCACAGCAGCACCCCTCTTCTCAGTACCAATTCCCGTCTTAGTCATCAGCCCATTGTAACAAAATAGTGAAAACTGGGTGGCTAATGGCGTTCATTACATCATTTCTTTCTCACCATTCTGGAGATGGGAAGTCAAGACCAGGGCCACTGGGTCAGCTGGGGATCCCCCTTCCTGGGTGCAGCTGCTGAGGACTCGTGTCTTCTCTTGGCAGAAAGAGAGAGCATTTCTCTGTCCTCTTCCTGTAGTGGTACTACTCCCACCCGTGAGGACCCCATCCTTACGCCTCGTGGCCTCCCAGGTGGCCCACCTCCAAATACGGGGTTAGATTTCAATGAGTGTATTTGAGTGGGGTACAAATATACTTAGTTCAGGGCGTATTCCAATTCCATTTTTAGTTTTTATGGAACTGCCCTACTGTTTCCCATTGCAGCTGCTGCCTTTTATTTTTCTACCAGTAGTAAATAAGAATTCCCATTTTTGACCTTCCTGTCAACATCTTTTTCTGTTTTTTGTTTTGATTTTAGTGTAGCCATTCTAATGGGTGTGAAGTGGTGCTTATTGTGGGTTATAGTGGCTGGAGATATTGGACATCTTTTCCTATGTTTATTGGCCATCTGCATGTCATCTCTAGAGAAATGTCTGTTGGGTCCTTTGTGTGTTTTTTGATTGGGATGTTGGGGGGTTTGGTTTTGGTTGTGTTTAGGAGCCTGTGGCATTGTGATTTATAATAAAGATATATTTGGTCTCCATCACAGTTTCTGGCACAAAACCTCTAAATCCCTTGGAACTTCGCAGATGGTAATGGTAGTGGAAACACCTATGCTTAACATATTTGGTCTCTTGTCCTCAGGTGCGAAAATTGTTTCAGTCATAAAGCTGAAATGGCTCTCTAATCACTCATAACAAGACCCTCTCAAACACGCCTGCTCATTAATGAGCTGAGTTTTTGGAAACAGCCTGAGGATGGGGGGCTGGTTGCCTGGTCTCACCCCCTGACCTCATAGGAGGAGAGAGGGTGGACGTTGAGTCTAGTCAGCAGTGGTCTGTGATTTTATCAGAAATGCCTACATAAAATCCTCAAAAGACAGCATTTGGAGAGATTGTGGGTTGATGAAAACGTGACAGTTTGGGGAGAGCGGGGTGCTGGGAAAGGTCACAGATGCCCCACCCTCTTTTCCACTCTCAGGACTTGCATCTCTTAGGTCTGGCCATTCTTGAGATACATTGTTTCCTAAGCAACTGGTAATATAGTAATTGAAATATTTCTCTGAATTCTTAAAAGTCTTTGAACCTAAGGAGGGGGGTTTATTGGAATGTCTAATGAAGAGGTATTTGCTCAGAAATCCAGGAGTGACAACTTAGTCGTGATTGGCATTTGGTGGTGGCCTCGGACAGGGTCAGTCTTTTACGACTAAGCCCTTAACCTGCAGCATCTGACACTGTCTGCAGGTAGTGTCAGAATTCAATTGAATCTTCAGAATTTAGTTGAATTGTGGGATACCCAGGTGGTGTCAGAGCATTACCCACGGTGGAGAGACCGTTTAGAGCTCTTTATGTATTCTCAACATTAACCTATAGAGGATTTACAAATGCTTTCTCCCATAGATTGCCATTCACTGTATTGATTGTACCCTCTGATGTTGAATAATTTCTCATTTTGTTGTTTAATTTTGGTTTAACTTCTTTTGGCTGTGCTTTGGGTGTTACATCTGACAAATCATTTTTGAGTCTTAATACCATGAAACTTTCCCCATTTTCTTCTACAAAATTTATGTTTGTGTGTCTTACATCTAGGTATTTGATCCCTTGGAGTTAATGTTTGTATATAGTGTGAGGTAGTAGTCTAACTTCTTGTGCCTGTGGATATACTGTCTTCTCAACATCTTTTGTAGGGTAGACTGTTTTTCCCCCATTGAGTGGCCTTCACATCCTTGTGGAACGTCATTTCACCACATACAAGTCTTTATTTCTGATGAGTCTCTTCTGGTTCACTGGTCTCTATATCTGGTCTTTATGCTAGTAGCAGATTGTTTTGATTACTTTAGCTTTTTAGTAAGTTTGGAAAGAAGGAAGTATGAGGCCTCGAACTTTGTTCTTTTCAAGCTTGTTTTTTCTGTACAGTTTTCCTTGAAATTGCATATGAATCTTGATGAGTGTATGCATCATTCATCAGACATACGATGTGTAATTTTCTTGCAGTGCTTTTGTCTGCCTTTGGTAATATTGAACTTCTGGCCTCATAGAGTGAGTTTGCACATGTTCCTTCCTCCTCTCTGTTCTTGTGTGAGTTGGGGGAAGATTGATGGTCACTATTGGCCAGAATTCTGCCGTGAAACTGTCTGGGTGTTCTTTCTTGAATGTTTCTTTATTAGTGATTCAATATCCTTATACGTTATAGGTCTGTTTAGATTTTTTACATCTTCATGATCCAGTCCAAAGAGGTTCTATTTTTCCAGGAATTTATCCATTTCTCCTAGGTTCTCCATTTGTTAGGTATAGAATTATTCATAGTATTCTCTTACAATACTTTCTATTATAAGATTATAATCAGTTGAGTATAATTCAGTTGTAAAGGATGATGGCTCAGAAATCATTTCTTGGAGGGACAGCTAAGCAGCACCACCGGTGACATGGCTCGGCTCTTGCATGTCCTCCCTTCCAGTATTTCTAGACTGTAGTACGTACTGCCTGGGTGGGCAGTCACTGTCAAGAACATTTGTGACACAGTAGGTCCAGGATCAAACCCCGTTTCCCTCACAGTAGTATGTTTAGTGCCAGGTGGTATGCCCTTTGCAGTCAGGGTGTAAAAAATACCCTTTCTTTGAGAGCTAAGATGTTTGCACAACATGAGTATTTCTATTGTAGGGTGTTTGAATCTAGGTTGTCCTCTAACATTAATTGGAAATATAGGTGATCACTGTTTAGTGAAGCACTGTATTCTTCTATGGTTCCCCATATTTGAAGATCCTGGTTGGGAAGTTTCACAATCTGTTTAGTATATTACTTTTAGTGTAGTTATGCTTTCAGCCTGAAACGTATATTTACAGAGTAATAGTATACCTGTGGTCCTTTATATCTTATAGATACTTGTTCTTCACATGTGAACAAGAAGTTACAACCAAAGGAGGATAGTAATACAGGAATATTCCAGACAGTGATGTTGGAGAGACATATAAGCCATGAAGTCAAGGATTTGAACTTTAGGGAAATTGAGGAGAATCCTCATGACATTGAGTGTCACTGGAAAGGTGATGAAAGAAAGTACAAAGGAATGCCTATAATCCATAAAAATCATCTCACTGTTACAAAACATCAACATAATGGAAGGGATGCAGAAAACAAGTCTACTGAAAATTGCCTAGGAGTCAGCTGTCAGGATGAAGCGTCCGTATTTCAGACTGAAGTCGGAAATCATGACTGTGATGAAGTCAAGTCTCTCAGCAGTATTTCTTCATTTTCACCACTTCTAAGAATTCCTTTTAGTGTCGAAACCAACAATTCTAAAAAATATCAGAAGGATTTTACACATTCTTCAATAGATACTCAAGAGCAAAAATCACACAAGGGAAAACCTTACAGATGTCTAGACTGTGGCAAAACCTTTAATCAGGTCTCACACCTGACTAGACATCAGATAATCCATACTGAAGAAAAACCATGTAAACGTGACATATGTGCAGAAGTCTTCCATAAAAATTCATTCATTGAAAATCATTGGAGAGCTCATACTGAGAAGAAACCATACAAATGTCATCAGAGTGCCGGGGCCTTTAGTTTAAGGCTGAGTTTGAATTCCCATGAGGCAGACCACACTGGCAAGAAACTTTTCAAGTGCACAGAATGTGGCAAAGCCTTCAGTCAAAATGCAAAACTTAAAAATCACAGGAGAATCCATATTGGAGAGAAACCTTTCAAATGTAATGAGTGTGGCAAAGCCTTTACCCGAGCCTCAAACCTCACTACACATCAGAAAATCCATACTAGAGAGAAACCATATAAATGTGACATATGTGGGAAAGTCTTCAGTAAAAATTCATACCTTGAAAATCACCAGAGAACTCATATTGGGGAGAAACCATACAAATGTAAGGAGTGTGGCAGAGCCTTTAGTTTGAGTTCAAACCTAACTAAGCATCAGCTAATCCATACTGGAGAGAGACCTTACAGATGTATCGAGTGTGGCAAAGACTTCAGTCAAAACTCACAACTGAAAAAGCACAGGAAGATCCATACTGAAGAGAAACCTATCAAATGTAATGAGTGTGGCAAAGCCTTTTCTCGCCCCTCAAGCCTTAGCAACCATCAGTCAAGCCACAGTAGAGAGAGACCTTACAAATGTAATGAGTGTGGCAGAGCCTTTAGGTTGAGATCAGCTCTAACTAAGCATCAGGTAACCCATAGTGGAGAGAGACCTTACAAATGTAATGAGTGTGGCCGAGCCTTTAGATGGAGATCAACCCTAACTAAGCATCAGGTAACCCATACAGGAGACAGACCGTACAAATGTAATGAGTGTGGCAAAGTTTTTTGTGATAACTCAACACTTAATTGTCACAGGAGAATCCATACTGGAGAGAAACCTTTCAAATGCAATGAGTGTGGCAAAGCTTTCCGTGGAAACTCAAAACTTAATTTTCACAAGAGAATCCATACTGGAGAGAAACCTTTCAAATGCAGTGAGTGTGGCAAAGTTTTCCGTCAGTACTCACAACTTTATTATCACAGGAAGATCCATATTGGAGAGAAACCTTTCAAATGTAATGAGTGTGGCAAAGTTTTCCGTGAAAACTCAAAACTTAATTTTCACAGGAGAGTCCATACTGGAGAGAAACCTTTCAAATGCAATGAGTGTGGCAAAGTTTTCCGTCTATACTCACAACTTTATTATCACAGGAAGGTCCATACTGGAGAGAAATCGTTCAAATGTAATGAGTGTGGCAAAGTTTTCCATCAAAATTCACAACTTAAATGCCACATGAGAATCCATACTGGGGAGAAACCTTTCAAATGTAATGAGTGTGGCAAAGTTTTCCGTCAAAATTCAAAACTTAAATGCCACATGAAAATACATAGTGGGGAGAAACCTTTCAAATGTAATGAGTGTGACAAAGTCTTCACTCAGAAGTCACAACTCAAAAACCACAGTAGAATCCATACTGAAGAAAGACCTTACAAATGTAATGAGTGTGGCAAAGCCTTTAGGTGGAGATCAATTCTAACTAATCATCAGGTAATCCATACTGGAGAGAGACCATACAAATGTAATGAGTGTGGCAGAGCCTTTAGGCGTAGATCAACTCTAACTAAGCATCAACTAATCCATACAGGAGAGAGACCTTACAAATGTAATGTGTGTGGCAAAGCTTTTAGGTGGAAATCAATCCTAACTATGCATCAGTTAATTCATACAGGAGAGAGACCTTACAAATGTATTGAGTGTGGCAGAGCCTTTAGGCATAGATCCACCTTAATTAAGCATCAAGTAATCCATACTGGATATAGACCTTACAAATGCAATGAGTGTGGGAAAGTCTTCAGTCAAAACTCAAAACTTAAAAGTCACATGAGAATCCATTCTGGAGAGAAACCTTTCAAATGTTATGAGTGTGGTAAAGCCTTTGCTCAAGGCTCATACCTTACCAATCATCAGAAAATCCACAATGTAGAGAGACTTACAAATGTAATGAGTGAATCAGAGCCTTTAGGTGTAGATCAACCTTGGATAACCATCAAGTAATCCATACTGGAGAGAGACTTTACAAATGCACTAACTGTAGCAAAGTCTTCAGTGGGAACTCAAAAGTCACAGGAGAATCTATTCTATAGAGAAACTCAAATGTAACAAGTGTGGTAAAGCGTTTACTCAAGGCTCACTCCTTACTGATTATCAGAAAGTCCATAATGGACTTACAAATGTCACGATCGTGACAGAGCCCTTAGTTTCAGATCAACCCTAACGAAGCATCTCCTAATCCATACTGTAGAGACGCCTAAGAAACGTAATGAGTGTGGCAGAACCTTTATGTTGAAATCCACCCTAACTAATCAGGTAACCCATACTGGAGAGAAACCTTCCAAATGTAATGATTGTCATGAAGTCTTCAGTCAGAGATAATACCTTGCATATTACAGGAGGATTCGCACGGGAGAGAAGCCTTACAGGTGCAGCATAGGAATGCCTTCACTCAAGACTCAAACCTCAGTACACATCAGATAATCCATTCTGGAGAGAACCTTACAAAAGCCACTGAAGTTGACAGGGCTTTTAGTGTTGCCTTAAACTCAGGCTTCACCAAATAGTTACTACTTAAAATCCAATTAATGTGGGAAAGTTGTGCTCACTCCTCTCTAGACAAAAGAATCTTTGTCCTGGTGCTCACCTCTGGAGCAGGACGCCTCACTCCCTCCTCGAGTGTGCAATTTGCGTTATTAAAATTACTTTGGTTTTACCTGCTCCACCTGGCTGGTTAATTCTCTCAATCAGAGTCGTGAACCCTCCTGCAGGGTTGAGGTTTCACCTAGAGTGCAGGGACATCTACCAAAACTGATTGCCCAAGAACAGTTTGGTGACTGCGAAGCGATTCCAAACATGGCACTTACTAATAATGGTTTCTAACAATAATCAAGTAAGTACTGTATTCTTACAAAGATCAGACTTCTGGATCATGAACGAGCCAATATAGAATGTTGGGACACCACATGGTCACATAGACAAGCCTATCCTAAGGACAAATATTCAAAGAAGTATATTAAGCAGCATATACACTGTGCCATACATCAACCCATATTTAAAAGACCCTATCAAAACCCCAAACCCTAAAATCTTTAAATGCACCTCTATGTTCTCAGGTTTCCTGCATGCCTGAGTGTGTACTTTGCCTTTAAGCAAAATCTTGCTTTATTTTTTTTTTTTTTTGCTTTAAAAAAAAAGTGTGTGTTCTGGAGAGATACCATAGAAATGCAATGCATGTCATGAGGACTTTAGTGCTCAAACTTTGAGTCATATCCTCGAGCAATACCTTACACATGAATTGAGTGAGGCAAAAGCCTTTTTCTGAGTTGAAGAATTTCATCGACAGAGGAACTATAAATTTATGTGTCAGGGGCTTTAGATGGTCCTCACCATGTAGGAGAGGTCATAGTATACAACTTGAGAGAAACCATGGAAAACTGCATGCTAAAGCTTTTACACAAAGATCAAAACTGGATCGCCAGAGGATTTATACTAGAGCAAACCTTGCAAATGTTATGGATGGTATGAGGCGTTTCCTCAAATGTCCACAACTTTGGAGGAATGAGACAACTTGTGAAGGACAGAAACTATACAAACCGCACTGATCATGGAGGTACCTTTAAAAGATAGTCAAATAAGATTCACCAAAAAATACTGGGGAGAATACTTGCAAATAGAATGAATATGTTGAGGTGTTTTTTTTTTTTTACCAGCTTTCAAAATAGAACACACATCAGAGAACCCATAATAGGAATAACTGTATTTAGTTCTTCAAGACTAACCGGAGGTGGTCCATTCTGCAGAATAATTGTAAATCAAAGTGTGAGTGTTAGGAGTCATAACATGGTGTCGGTCACAGGAGCAAGGGCATACATGCCAGTGGTCCATCATCTTTATAAAATATTATTTGAGTTCTTGAGAAAGCTACATTACTATTAATGACGTTCAACCTGAAGTTTGAAGAGTGTTGATGTTGGGCCTTCCTTGAAGGCCTTTCCTATTAATCACTGGGAAGGAATCATAAGATGAAAGGTTCTGCTTAATTAAATATGGTTCATTCATGTCTATGTTCCCTGGAAAATTAGGACACTGAATTTAGAAATTCCTTGTATGAATTTGCTTGGGGTGAAAGAATAATGTAAAACTATGCATTATTATGTCAGTAAACACTTCTCTAGACTAGCCGTGTAAGAAAGGGTTAGAGCAAAGAATGCTGCCCAAGCGGACCTTGAGCACAGCGGGCCAGGACAGTAAGGAGAGGGCTTGGACCGGTGGAGAGCGACAGGTAAGTAGAGAGTGGTTATGTGGTAGAAATAATGCGGGGGAAACTGTCACTTTTTCTATTGAACCGCGCTGGCTGTTCTGTGTCAAGTGATAAATGAGAACTTGTCTTTTTTCCGACAGAGCAGTTACTCGAGAGGAGTTAGTTTATAGAATCAGGATGGTGTGTGCATGTGTGTGATTCACCTTTAACTGCTGGCATTACATTGCTACTGTTTTTATTCTCGTACCATAGGGGTCCTGCTTTTGTTTATAAAATTTGAAACATCTTTTACAACCCCGAATGAATCATGTTCCTTCTACAAACTCAGCTTTATCCAACTCTGTAGCGTAGTTCTCCCCAGAAACTGACAGTGCACCTTATAGCTTCAAGGAATCTGTCAATTTATTTTCCATGATGGAATCAAAGAACATATGATTTGGGGATTATGTACTTAAAATTTTCACTTGAGTTACTGTCTTCACACACTGCCCCAGGATACTATGGCTATACTGAGAATACCAAAGCACATCGATTTCACACTGACCCCCTAAACCCTGCCCCTCATTCATAAATACGCACCATGGAGTTACATTTCTTCATGTAGTTTTTTTGTGTGTGCCTAAATAAAATCAGTCATATGTACCTTGTTTTATGTGAAAGTAAAATAGGAATACAGTAACCATATCTAAAAACTTGGAAATAAAATTCAGAAGTAAGGATAAACATAATACAGTCTGTTTTTGTGCTGGGAACACTCCGTGAAATAATTCAGGACCATGTGCAACTGGAATTTTCTGTTCGTTTGGTAGGTAAACTGGGAGTTTCAAGTGTTCAAGGACCTACACACTCTTTGTTAACTTGCGCTTGTGACCATCCACCGGAACCGCATGGGATCCCACCCGTAGTTTCATTTGGATGTCGACACTCATGATGCCAAAAAATAAAGTGGTAGGAGAATACTTGCTACATTATAAAAAGGTTTCTAGGATGTGAAAACATGGGTGGAGCTAGAGGGTATTATGCACAGTGAAATAAGGTGGAGAAACACATGTACCAAATGATTTCATTCATTGTGGAGTATAACAAAGCAAAACTGAAGGAACAAAACAGCAGCAGACTCACAGACTCCCAAGAAGGGACTAGTGGCTACCAAAGGGCGGGAATTAAGGAGGGCGGGTGGGGAGGGAGGGAGACGGGGATCAAGGGGCATTATAATTGGCCCTCACAATATAGGTAGGTCACAGGGAAGGCAGTGTAGCACGGAGAAGAAAAGTGGTGACTCTATAGCATCTTATTACCCTGATGGACAGTGAGTGCAATGCAGTCGGGGGAGAGACTTGATAATGTGGATGAATGGTACTGTAATTAAAAAAGAAAAGGTGTCTAGGGAGAAGAGGTTACACTTCAAAACTGGTCAGTAAATGGGTTGAGTGAACAGGGAGTGGTGACTGGCTCGTGTATTACAGTGGTTCCTGGGTGGGTCTCTGGACAGGGTGACTCCTGTGGTTTGAGCTTCAGCTGTTACTGAAGGAGCACCGAGGGCTTTTTGCCCAGATAGAAGAGGAAAGAGCTGTAGTGAGGCTTTAACGTGTCAGTAGTTAGTCACCTATAAATGGAATCAGACTCTCAGTGAACACTGAGTGTTTACTCTTGAAAGTATTTGTTTCTTGGTTGGAATGACCACAGTTTTCTTGATGCAGATTTTTTACATTTCTTTTCCTGCTGCACACGTAGCTTTCATCGAATGTTGCAGTTGTTGAAAATCATTGTAAAGTAAATTGCCTAAGATGTTTTTACTTGAGTTTAATGAAAATTAGTGTTTGGGAAAGGTTTTTAGATAACATTACTAGGGAATTTTACTAGAAGAGCACTTTCCCAGAGGATATTAAAATGTTGACATTAGGGTAGCAACTGATGCATTCACTTTTAACTGTGGTAAAAATATATAATTTTTCCTTAACAATTTCTTTAATACATCGTGACCGTGTTTAATTTACATTTTTCCCCTATCTGCACCAAGGGATACATCAATCAGTGGGTTGTATTTAGACTTTGGTGACAGGAAAATGCACATAAGGCAGTGATGGGTACAAAGTGGGGGTTTGTGTCCTTGAACAAAGTTCCTTTATGACTTCATTTGAGCAAAAGACTGAATGGCAAGATGGTGAATTTAAATCTCTTAATGTGCGATTGGCTTTGGTCAGGTGCTTGGAAATCAAATGTGTGAAGGGTAATAACAAGCATGCCATGAAATAAATGAGAACATGAGTAAGACAAAGCCCCCCAAATTCCATCTAGTTTGTGACAAAGGGAGAATCTCCATTGCAAATGTCTGGAGGCTGTGCTGCTTTTTCCCAGTACTCTTCATATTCAGAGCCAGACGATCTTGCAGGGAAAATGAGGTTTGTCCTGTTACCATGGCTGCTAACATCCAATATGCTCCACTTAGAATTAGTTCCCATCCAAAAATGGGTAGATAACCCTCTCTTAAGTGATCTTAATTTTGATAGTACATTATCAATTCTGTTATACTTTAAGTCACATTAATTTATGTATAGTAACCTATTTATTGTTCAACTGTCTCTGTTGTAATGATACACCTCCCCATATGTAAGAACTTAGAACAAAGATTTGAACTCAGTCACATTGCAGCAAGTGACTGAATTTGAGTCCATCCATCTCATCTGCCTGTAAACCATGTGTTACGTGTTTTTTCATACGCAACACTAATAGTATACACTATTACTGCTATTACAATGCAGCAGTAATAGTGTGTCTCTTTCGGATCCTCAGACCTGATTCCACTGTGCTTGTGTTCCAACCCCTGGTCTGCAAGCACAGATTCCTTCCAGTAAAAGGATCGTACCCATCCCAGCACTCACACCTGGTATGGCATTTACATAACAACATTAGGACCAATGCAAAAAGGCTTGACATTTGGGGACATCAGTGTGGGTGAGTACAGACTTAAAAAGAGACCACTCATTTGTCCTATAACGTCTTATGACCAGAGTTTCAGACCAATGTAAGTCCAGCTTGCAGGTTGTCATTCATCCTTGTCAGCTACCAAAACCAGAGGTGGTCGTAACAAACAGCTTTACCCTTCAGGGCATCTGGTATACTTCTGCAAAGAGATTCTTCTCTTGCTCTGAGCCTCTTGAGGTATTCATAAAATGTTGGATTTCCCTTATTGCATAACCCACTTATTCATCCCATTACCATCAGCTGTAATTTCTCTCCATTTGTCATTTATCTTTACCCAGACTCTCCCCCTGGGGAAAGGACATGAGATTGACTACTGTGGTGGTCCACACTGTTGGCAGCAATACTAGTCTAGAACATGCCTCCCCCGCAGTCCGCCCCCGCTCACGTGAGGTACGGTTACACAGGAGCAGAGCTAGCGGGCTGTCCCAGCCCCTGGCAGCACAGCTGTGCTCACTGTCAGCCGCGACCTGGCCAGATGGGGGGAAGGCACAACCCAGAATTTGGGGATTCTGACATAAAGGGTTTGCTTACAGTTTCTTGCTTAGTAATTTTCTCTGATTCTGGGGCCCACAGTTGCAGCCCTAGTTCTGAGAACACTGCATCTAGGAGGAACACAGTAAGTTGCACCGATGTGAGGAAGAACTGTGGTCACACTAGCATCCTAAGCCCACCCACTTCAGATTCCCCAGAAAAGCAGAGGAATTCATCCAGCAGGGAGATCGCTTAGCCCCCTCATGTTAAGTGTGAGCGCACACTCTCGAAGGTATGTCAGCCAGTCCCTCCTGCCTTTATCTCCCCCTGTTTTATACAGCACATGTCTCAGCTGCCCGTTTCGGTTTCCTATTGAAGTACTGTTCTGATGGTGACACGCAGCACGGTCAAGTGAAGTCCCTGGGCCACTGTTGGACACCATGGGCTGTGAAGTGTATCCCTTGGTCTGAAAGGATGTAACTTGCTAGTCCAGATTGGCATAGTATCTTTTGTTCCAATCGTTTAATGTTATTTTGAGCATTTGCATCTACCACTGGGTATGCAGTGCCCAGTCCAGAATAAATGTCTATTCCAGTGAGGACCTATTTGCAGGCACCCGGGGCTCCTGTCTTTGCTTCAGTGTAATGCACGTGCCTGCTATGTGCAGAGCCCTCTCCCCCGGGAATTTTCCCCATAGCTGGCTGTAGTCTTTGTCTCTCTTATTTACACAACACTTCTTGGTGACATTCTGTGCCTCACAGGGTGCAGGAGGACTGTGTCTAGGTCCAGCCCATGTGTTCACTGCTGCAGCTCACCCACGCCCCACTCACTTCACAGACCCAGGCGGCTGCCCCACGGGAGCACCCACAGGTCTGCTTGGTGGGTCCAGCCACCTTCTTATACTGAAAGGCAGTTTTTCTGATGGGCATCGACACGTCCTACTTTAATGCATCCCTGTAATTCCCAGAGTGATTTTCATAGGGCTGCACCCCACATGGCATTCCATTAATAGTCCAGTTTTCTACTGCCCATCTACCCACCCATACAGCCCATGAGTCAGTAGACATCAAAATGGGGTTTTTTATTACTGTCGAATTCTTCCATTACTGCCAGGAACACAGCAGGCAGTCCAGCCCACTGAGCTGATTTGTTCTCTTTCTCAACCAGTCTTGCCATTTGCCAGTCTTAGGGCAGCAGCTTTCCAAATGATACTGTCCTTTCTTCTCGGAACTGCCATCTGTAAACCAAGCAGCTCTGCTGTTCCGCCGAGAGCTGTTCACGGCATGGCCCGTGTACAGGTGGTTCTGGCAGCTCATCGGGGGGTCCAGGGTTGGTCCTGGAGGAAGAGGCTGCCTGCTCATGGAGACCTTGTAGGCCTCCTTGCATTCCCCCTGCAGCCTCCTCCTGTATGAACCATTTCCATTTTATGGGACTCTCGTAGGCACTGGCTGCCTTATAAGAGTGTTTCTCTGGTATCACCCAAGATAATATGAGTATCTCAAGTTTCATGATTATTTTGTGTCCTTCAGTCATTGAAGCAGTCTCTATTAATTCCTAGTAGCGTGCTCCTAATTGTGTCTCAAATAGTGTGCACCAGGCACCAGCATCTGGGAATTTTCTGGCCCAAAATCCCAACAGTCACTGCTGCTGGGAGGCGCTCATGGGCTTTTGCCACAGCCCCCCGTCTGCATGGGGACAGGCGGCAGATTCTTCCAAAATCATATCTGAATGGGGGTCATTAGGGCCCAGAGATGTCACGAGCACAGCTGCCTTTTACACCTCAGACGTGGCTTGCTTTTTTGTTCAGGTCCCCACTCAAATAGAGCTCTCTTTCATGCAGTGTTACAGGTAAGAGCTAACAGTATTCCCGGGTGTGGCATATGCGTCCTCCAATATGCAAAGAAGCCAGCCAAACACTGGGCTTCTTACTTCGTTCCAGGGGTGGGTAGTGACAGCAGCTCATTCTTTGTCACTTGTGGAATATCCCGGGTGGCTCCTGCCCATGTTATTCCTAAGAACTTCACTTTTTGAGCGGCCCCTTAGACCTTTCCTGGATTTACCAACCAGCCCCTGTTGGTCATGTGTGTCAATATCTCACTGAAATAAGCGCCAGCCTGCTCTCCCGTTTCCGGTATTTTCATAATGTCATCAATATTGTGTATTATTACACTTGAGACCAAGTTGTGACCATAAGCTGGTGAGCCCAGATACCCCTGCATCAGTAAAGTACATGTAAATTGGGATCCTTCCCACGTGACGGCAAACTGCTTGGCTCTTTTCGGAGATGGAAGATGAAAGTGTTCTCAAGGTCCATCACTGAGCACCAGCCTCCTTTATTTTAGCCCAATGTGTTTTCTGTATGGTGGAGACCATCTCTGGAACTGCTGAGGCTATCAGTGGTAAAAGTTTATTTAAGCCTCAATACTCCACTATTAGTCTCTGTGACTCACCCACCTGTTTCACAGGCCACACAGGGTTATCGTACAGAGAATTTGTGGGCACCAGCGCTCCAGTTTGTAGGATGTCACTAATTAAAGTGGCGATCTCTTCTCGTGCACGCGGTGTCCTGTATCGCTTCAGGTTGACCATCTGTGTAGTCCCAGGCAGTTCCGGTAGCTCCCAGTCAGCACGTCCAATTAAAACTGGCCTGAGGCAGGCTCACATGCCTTCTGCTTTCTGCTACTAGATAGAGCAATCCCCAGTCAGACATGATGTCCTTCCCAAAAGTACTCTCAGGGAAAGGAGATGCAAGCACCGCACGCATCTGCTAGATACCCCAAGTTTCGATCAAACTTTCACCTTAATCCCACCAAATCATTGCATCTCCCTATCCCCCTAATCTAACCTTACCCCTGGTAAGCCTTCACCAGTGGATTTTGGAGTCCCAGTGCACTGGGCCCCCGTATCAACAGGAAAGTTTCTTCCCCTCCCCCTGGCACTCAGGTCCCAGACTGGGGGGGTGTCCACATTCAACTGCATTAACCTGCCTGACCACCCTAATGGGCTCCTGGTTAGTTTTCTTATTTTAATCTTAACTTTCAGGTTTTTAAATTCCTCCAAAGTGGGGTAAATAGAGTGGACTTGTTTGGGCCTCTGTAATGTTGGGGGAAAAAAACAAGGGTTCCCATTGTCCAATTCAGTCTCCAGTAGTGCTGCATTAACACCTTTTTCCCACCCCATCAATGTCCACTTCATTCATCCCATTTTTCAATAACCTTCTGCAAACTTCCACTCTGTTGGCTTGAGTCTCTTGACTGTCCCTTTTGCCCCTTCCCATTTTCTTTATTACTTTATGTTCTTGATATCAGCAAGCCCCGACGCAGGGAAGCTGGGATAACAAATCTGATAAGACTTCTCAAACTATTCAATTTTGTAGCAATAAAGTTAAATGGGGTGCCCACGAAACAGGGGTCCTCTTAGTCATAGCATTCACCTAACCTGTAAAACACGAATATACTCTAAGAAAGGCGCGGTTCAGAGTCCAAGTAGATAAAGGCAGGTTTACTTGCTTATCTGGAGTAGAACAGAGAGAGTGAAGACGTGTGCTTAAGCTCAGGAAAATGGAACGAAATAGCAAAGTAATGAAGACGCCACTCAAAGAGCACAAAGTTTAATACGCTGAGCAGTAAAAAGTCTTTAGAAAATATACATTCCAGCCTGTATAACAGGAATATTCAGTGGGTGGATATCTCGTTCATCATAAAGTCGAACCCACATGGCTTAAATAAGAAGCAGATCAGCAGCTTCATCTCAGGAATTCCATTTGGCTTTTTTTCAAATATATTTTGGAGATTATTTCAGTTTGGTACATGCAAAGCATCTTCATCTTTCCCTTTCTTTTTCTTTTTTTATTAAGGTATCATGAATAAACACTTAGGAAGGTTTCACATGAAAAACATTGTAGTGACTACATTCACCTTTATTACCAAGTCCCCTCCCCACCCCATTGCAGTCACTGTCCATCAGTGCAGCAAGATGCCACAGAGTCCCTACTTGTCTTCTCTGTGCTACACTGGTCTCCCTGTGACCCCCCACACCATGTGTACCAATCATAATATCCCTCAGTCCGCTTCTCCCTCCCTCCCCACCCGCCGTCCCACACCCCTTGCCTTTGGTAACCCCTAGTCCCTTCTTGGAGTCTGTGAGTCTGCAGCTGTTTTGTTCCTTCAGTTTTGATTCATTGTTACACTCCACAAATGAGGGAAATCATGTGGTACTTGTCTTTCTCCACCTGGCTTATTTCACTGAGCATAATATCCTCCAGCTCCATCCATGTTGTTGCAAATAGTAGGATTTGTTTCTTTTTTATGGCTGAATAGTATTCCATTTTGTGTATGTACCACCTTTTCTTTATCCATTCATCTACTGGTGGACGCTTAGGTTGCTTCCATATCTTGGCCATTGTAAATAGTGCTGCAGTAAACATAGGGGTGCATATGTCTTTTTGAATCTGAGAACTTCTATTCTTTCGGTAAATTCTTAGAAGTGGAATTCCCAGGTCAAATGGTATTTCTATTTTTAGTTTTTTGAGGAACCATCCTAACTGGTGTGAGGTGATATCTCATTGTGGTTTTCATTTGCATTTCCCTGATCATTAGCGATGTGGAGCATCTTTTCATGGGCCTGTTGGCCATCTGAATTTTTTCTTTGGAGAATTTTCTGTTCATATCATCCACCCATTTTTTAATAGGGTTACTTGCTTTTTGGTTGTTGAGGCATGTAAGTTCTTTATATATTTTGGATGTTAACCCCTTGTTGAATATGTCATTTACAAATATATTCTCCCATACTGTAGGATGCCTTTTTGTTCTGTTGATGATGTCCTTTGCTGTACAGAAGCTTTTTAGTTTGATGTAGTCCCATGAGTTCATTTTTGCTTTTCTTTCCCTTGCCCAAGGAGATGCGTTCAGGAGGAAGGTACTCATGCTTATATTCAGGAGATGTTTCCCTATATTTTCTTCTATGAATTTTATGGTTTCATGACTTACATTCAGGTCTTTGATCCCTTTAGAGTTTACTTTTGTGTATGGGTCCATTTAGAGTTTACTTTTGTGTATGGGGTTAGACAATAATCCAGTTTCATTCTCTTGCATGTAGCTGTCCAGTTTTGTCAACACCAGCTGTTGAAGAGGCCATCATTTCCCCATTGTATGTCTATGGCTCCTTTATCGTATATTAATTGACTATATCTGCTAGGGTTTATATCTGGGCTCTCTAGTCTGTTCCACTGGTCTGTGGCTCTGTTCTTGTGCCAGTACCAAATTGTCTTGATTACTGTGGCTTTGTAGTAGAGCTTGAAGTTGGGAAGAAAGATATCCCCCACTTTATTCTTCCTTCTCAGGATTGCTTTGGCTATTCTGGGTCTTTTGTAGTTCCATATGAATTTTAGAACTATTTATTCCTGTTTGATGAAGAATGCTATTGGTATTTTGATAGGGATTTCATTGAATCTGTAGATTGCTTTAGGCAGGATGGCCATTTTGACAATATGAATTCTTCCTATCCATGAGCACAGGATGTGTTTCCATTTATTGGTATCTTCTTTAATTTCTCTCATGAGTGTCTTCTATTTTCAGAGTATAGGTCTTTCACTTCCTTTGTTAGTTGATTCCTAGGTATTTTATTATTTTTGATGCAATTGTGAATGGAATTGTTTTCCTGATTTCTCTCTCTGCTAGTTCATTGTTAGTGTATCGGAATGCCACAGGTCCTGTGTATTAATTTTGTATCCCACACCTTTGCTGAATTCAGATATTAGATCTAGTAGTTTTGGAGTGGAGTCTTTAGGGTTTTTTTATGTGCAATATCATGTCATCTGCAAACAGAGACAGGTTAACTTCTTCTTTACCAATGTGGATGCCTTTTATTTCTTTGTGTTGTCTGGCTGCCGTGGCTAAGACCTCCAGTACTATGCTGAACAGAAGTGGGGAGAGTGGGCATCCTTGTCTTGTTCCCGATCTTAAAGGAAAGGCTTTCAGCTTCTCGCTGTGAAGTATGATGTTGGCTGTGGGTTTATCACATATGGCCTTTATTATGTTGAGGTACTTGCCCTCTATTCCCATTTTGTTGAGAGTTTTTATCATGAATGGATGTTGAATTTTGTCACATGCTTTTTCGGCACCTAGGGAGATGATCATGTGGTTTTTGTCCTTTTTGTTGATGTGGTGGATGATGTTGATGGACTTTCTAATATTGTGCCATCCTTTAAGCAACAGAGTGTTCTCAGAATCCACTAAATGATTCATAATAGAAGGAAATGTAATGAATAGATTTCTTAATGACATTTCACAACAGAATCCGCATCAGAGAATTTATATGAGAACTAAGTCTCAGGTACTTTGAAAACTCAGCTGTAAGTACTCATGTGGCTCTCTCGCTGGATTCTCTTCTATTCCATTGGTATGTCTCTCACTCCACAAATACACATCTTCATTACATTTTAATCCAGTATTAGAAGTCCTAAAATGAATGAGTGTGAGTCCAACCATCTTACTCTTCTTTTTCAGATGTCTTGGTCATTCTACTTTGTTGCCTTTCCATATAACTTTTAGGATAATCTTGTAAGTGACTATAACATATCTTGTTACAAAGTGCTTTAAACCTATCAATTCATGGTCATTTGACTTCACTTCTGTGTTGTGTTCCAATAAGTGGCTGTGGTGTACCTTTACTTATTGTGCGATCTGGGTTTCTTTCACCAGCATTTCATAGATTTCAGCAGCAAAATCCTGCCAATGTTTTTTGAGATTAACATTTTTCTCTTTTGAGCAATCCTGCATTAATTATATTTTCAATTTGTTTCCATTTCTTAATTGCTACTGTATATAGAAATATGGCAGATTCTTTTTAAATGTTGATCTCGTACCCTCAGAATTTACTAATCTCATTCACTAGAGATTGTAGGTTCCTGGGGCTGTTTCATTAATGTTCTAAGGGGTCTGTATGAAATGACCACATAGCAAGTGGATTGAAACAATAAACTTTATTATCTTATAGTCCTCAAGGTAAGATGTCTAAAATGCATCCACAGTGCTGCTAACCTTCTAGATACTCCAGGGAGGAATTCTTTTCCTTGCATTTTCCAAGTTCTAGCAACTGCTTACAGGCTTTGCCTCATGGTCCACTTCCGTCTTCAAATTCAGCAAAATAGCGTCTTAGTATCTGTTTGTCTCTATGCTATTCCCATCACAGCAAAAACATCTTTGTGACTAACTGCACCTGCATTCTTCTTCAGAGCCTTGTGATTACAACATGCTCATCTCTTCATCCAGAATAATGTCCCATGTCAAGATGCATAACTAGATCACATTTACAAAGTGCCTTTTGACGTGTAACACTTGGCAGGTTGTAGGGATGAGAGTGTGGCTATCCCTGGTACCACAGTATCTTCTGTTAATGGGTACACTATCACACATTCCTTCCTAGTCCTGTCACTTCTGTTTCCTTCTCTTCCCTTATTTCACTGGCTGTGACTTGTTGTAGTACGTCTGTTAACACCAGGGAGAGAAGCCATCCTTCCTTATCCCCAGTCTCTGTGGGGGAAGCATTCAGTCTTTCACTGTGAGGAATGTCTGCTGAAAGGTAAGGCTGTGTGGGTGTTCTTTACTGTAACACGGATGTTTTCTTCATCTTGGCATCATTTTTCTTGTGGAATTTAGTTGGTAGTTCTATATATGTTTTTGCTAAAGCCTTTGTCTATTTTTGTCACCATGTACACTGGTCTCATAAGTTGAGCCAAAAGTATTCCTTTTCTAGCATTTTCTGGAAGACACTGTATGCAATTGCTATTGTTCTCTGTATGTTTGATAGAATTGTCTAGTGTCACCATCTGTGTCTGCTGGCAGACCCTGACTTTACCCCGGACACACTGGAACCCCCGTCATGTCCTGACTGCTTGTCACTACGCTGCTGACTCTTCTGTCCTTAGGGCCCAAAGCAGTAGCTAAAGTCACGTCTTTGCTTATTTATTCCTGCTGCTCTCCTGCTCCTAAAATGTGAGCTCCTGAGGGGAGCACCCGGGTCCCTCCTGGGTCGCTGTGGACCCACTGCATGGACCGGGCGCGGACACACACTGCGGCAGGCGCCTCAGGGCCGCTCCCGGAATGCATGAGGACGCGGCCCCTCCAGGGCGGAGACTCAGCTCACGCGTTTCTGGGGTGCTGGCGAGTGGCAGGAGCCCTAAAGCCTTTGCTGGCTCAACAGGCCAGAGAAGCCAGAAGACAGCTGCTTCAGAACAAAATTTAATAGCGTTTACAGATGGACAAAAAAAAATAACAGTGAGCCAAGCCATTACAAGACTATGGTATGAAGGCACAGGGCACACGTAAAGGGACCGGGGCCTCTGGCACCAGCTGACGAGGATGCCACAGTGTCCGCTGATGGCGCTTCTCATGCCTGTTGTTGGCTGATGCCAGCTATTCTGCAAGCTGGGCTGGTCAGTGGGGGGCAGGGGAGGTGGGGGTGCAGGCAGAGGGATGACCTGAACACCTCGGGGAGGCTGATGGGAGAGGTGACGGGGCCCGAGGTCCTCATCCCAGTGATGTGCTGCCTGGCCCCGGCTCACGGCCCAAATCACCCCTGCAAGGGGCCCATGTCAGCCCCCATCTCCCCTTCCTCCTCCTTCTCCTCCTCTTCCACCTTAAAGGCCTTCGCTGGCCGCTCCTCCCCGACGGCTGTTTCCTCGGGGTCCTGAAGCCGGTGCCGCTTCATGTGGGCATAGCGAGTCCACATCTTGTCAAACACCCTGAAGAGTCAGCAGAGGACACGGCTCAGAGCAGGGAGAAGGTGGGCTGAGGGCCACGGGGACAGAGGGCAGGCTGTGTGGGTGCATCCGGGGACAGGGCTGGTGCCCACCTCTCACACTCCCCACAGGGAAAAGCGCCCTGGCCCTGGACGCGCCCCGGAGGCTCAGGGGTCCGCTTGGGAGCAGCACTAGGGCTCGCGGTGATGACGGATTCTCCCCTGCCACTCTCCGTCTCTGTCTTCAACTCAAGGGTTGGATGGTGGTTGCGTCTCTTCTGAGGGCTGCACGTGGCCTGCAGAAGGGGCAGAAATGACATCAGGGTGCCGACCTTCCACCTTCTGAGGGTGATGCTTTCCCCTGTAGGGGCCCCTTCCCCAGCCCGACCTGGGTGGTCAGTAGGTCTTCAGACCAGCACTGAACTCCAGTGAGACCCCCTTGCCCCAGAATCCCCTACCTTTGTTTCTGTTGGGTCTGCCTCGGCCAGCTTCCTTTTGACCCTCTTTTCCATTCCTGGGGCCCAAGAAGAGGTAGTAAACCGGACACTCTTTTCCCAGGTGTAGTAATATTCTACACACTGGGCCACGGTCTTTGTCCGGACCTGGTGAAAGAAAACAGCAGCGGGCTTTGGGCACTGCCCCACACACCCCCTCGCCGTGGGGCTAGGCACTTCCTGAAAGCTCTCCTGGAATGTCTCTCCCCTCTGGCCTGGCACGCCCCGGGGCTACAAGGAGCACAGAAGCACAGAGTCCTGCTGGTGATGAGGGGCCCAGGGTGACGCCGCCGTAGCCAGCACCGTGCAAGCTCTGCGCGCTCTCTGAGCCCCAAGTCAATCCCGGGAGGCCTTCCCTACGGGAGGGTGTACACGAGGGCTCCCTACACAGGCGCCCACTGTGACGTCAGGCCTAATGGCTGTGAATTTACCAGCTGGGACTCCCATCAGCAGATACCACAAAGCCTTTGCAACAGCCAGGCAGCGCCCTGCAGTGCAGAGGTAGGAGGCCCACGAGAGGAGGGGGGGTTTTGAGGGCACAGTCGGATCCTCGGGCATTCAGACCCCACCATGTGCTCTCCCCCCACTAAGAATGGACCCCATTAATAATAACTTCTGTAAAAACAAAGCGGAACAGAAAAGTTTAATTACTCTAGGAAGACAATTTCTCAGGAAAATTAAATTGGCCATTTACAATGTGGGGCTCCCTTCAGAAAATACTTTCTCCATGTGAAATTTTTTCAGCTCCGTATATCTTCAAACACTGGGAGCCAGAGTAGTAAATCCTCTGCCTAAGAAACATCACTATGTTAGCAGAAAAAAAAAAAAAAGAGCTTGGACTTCTGCTTCCCAACAAGATGGAGCAGCAGGAGCTACACTGACCTTCCCATTCAAAACAATGAGAAGAAACAGTCAAAATGTCTGAAATGATGTTTGGGAAGACGCTAGGCAAGCCAAGAACAAGTCTTTCTGAGAGACAGAAACTAAGCCCCACTGTTCCTACACACTACACCCTGAGAGAGTTTCCAGGCCACGGCCTGGGGAGTGGGGTCCGGGCAGAGCCCAGTGGGCTTCCTGAGCTGAGATGGGAGGGGGGTTCTGGGAGAACAAGGCGGTGAGAGTTCACAGGACAAGGCAGGACAGGGAAGAGAGCTGCTCAGAGGAAACTTCCAGAGATCTGGGGGGCACTCCCCTCGAGCGTTCAGCAATGTGCTGACCAGCATGTGCTTATGAGGTGGCCCAAAACTGGGTAAAGAACCGCCTGGAAGAATTAGATGAAAAGGCGCTTTCTTGAAAAAGTTCAATGTACACCTATCATGTGAGCCACTCATTCCTTTCCTAAGTATTCACCGCCCTCCCTGCCACCAACACTACTTTTTCATGTAGAGATTTGAATGTGAATGTTCACAGAAGCTTTATAATTGCAGATACGTGGACACCACGCAGATGTCCCTCAATAGGTGAATGATTAAACCAACTGTGTTACATCCACACAATGGAATACTCCTCAGCAAGAAAAAGGGTCCACACAATAACATGGATGGACCTCAAAATAGTGATGCTGAGTGTAAGAAGCCACACAAGGCAGACAAGCAGTGCACCTGCTGCAGGATTGATAGAAAACACTGGAAAATGCAAACTAACTTATAGTGACAGAAAGAAGATAAGGAGGTGATTAGGGACAGGGGTGGTAGGAAAAAGGGATTTACCACGGGGGCAGGAAGAAACTTTTGGGGGTGATGAATGTGTTTCTTATCTTGATCATGGTGATGGTTTTGCAGGTATAAATATGTCAAAACATCAAATCTTACATTTTGGTTACATGCAGTTTTGTGTGTATCAAGTTAAAAGAACAAAAAACAGCAGACATTAAGTGTAGTATGTTCGCATCCTTTTCTAAATACATGTGTATATGCACGTAAGATCTGTAAGGGCAAATGCCTGAGGTGCCCAACCAAAGTCAGAGGTCATCATTCAGAAGTAGGACGACGGGGATGGGTGCGGAGGGTTTTGAGCACGTGATGGCATTTCTGTACTGTCTGGAGGTGTTCCCATCAATGGCTTTATAAACTACAAGCAGTTTACAGTGTGAACAGCGTGTCACCCCAATAGGCCCTCCAGCTTTGGCTCGGCTCAGCGGTGTGAGACGAGGCCTTGTCTACACCAGCCCACCCACGTACACCTTACCATCTTGTGTATCAAGGAAAAGTTGTTCTTATGAGCCTGGAATGCCTTATTAAACAGCTCCTTCTCTGTGGGGGTCCAGACGTCTGAACCTATCGGGGGAAACAGGAGGGAAAAGGACAGTTCTGCGGCCGCAGCTGTGGCGGAAATGCAGCCTGCCCTTTTTAAAGCTGTCGTTACCGAGTACCAAGTATGTGCCAAGAATTCTGTTTTATCTCATACAATCCTTAGAAAAACCTTAGCAGGTTGGGACCAATACTATCCCCACTTTACAGATGCAATAACAAGGCTTCCATTGGTTAACAGACTTGCCAACGGGAGGCAGGGACCCCCACTTGCCTGACTCCCAGGCTGGGGTGCTCAGCCACTGCATCTGAGCCCACCTGCACCTCTCCCTGGCCAGGGGATCCCTTTCCTAGCTGGGCACAGCCCCTGAGGGAACCACTGGAAGGGGGAAGGGAGCACCCAGCCAGGAGAGAGAGGCACCCCCTGAGGTCCCCCGGAGAGGAAAGGCCCTTCTGGAAAGGCAGGAGAAGGAGGGCCCCAAGAGCACGCCCAGGGGCACAAGCAGAGCCCAGGTACTAGCCGGGCACACCCACCCCCGCAGCCTCGCTCCAGTACCTGCGTAGTGATATTCAGCCAGTGGGTGAGTTGGTGGCTTCTGGGGTCCGCTCAGTAAGAGGGTCTCTAGCGCCACCTGAAGCAGGAAGGAAAGCAGGCTACTTTCTGAGGGAGGGAAGGTGGGGTGGAGGCCTGCCTTCATCCCTTCATTCATTTGAAAAGCACTGACAGGCCCCCCTAAAGCCTCCCTCACTCCAGGGCTACTCAGCGCGTGGTGGGGCCGTGGACTGGCCGTGACCTGTGAACTGCAGTGGACATACCAGCTCCGTCACTGCGCATACTGCTGAGTGCAGCTGGGGTTTTCCTCAGTAGGGTTTTCTCGACGAAGGAAGCAGTGTGTGGATTTATTCCGGCACCAGCTCCTTCCTTCGTAAGGACTGGCATTTGTAGGAGCCCTGCCTGTGCCACGCCCCATTGTATGTTCTTCGTAGCACTAACCACTAACAATTTTTGAAAACAGATTTCCCTTTGACTGTCCTAAAATTAAAATTTAAGCCCCACAGAGAAGGATTTTGTCTCGCTCACCAGTGTAAACCCAATCGGGACGGGCCGTGGAACCTGCAGGGCCCAGCGCAGAATGAAAACGCAGGCCCCTTTTAGAAAATTCGTTAATTTCAAAAATGGTGGAGGCAGAGCATTAGACCGAGGGGGGCCCCAAAGCCGGCCCTGCCCCAGGGCCACAACACTCATGAGGTCCAACAAATATGTGCTAGTTCCTCGGCTGAGCACCTACTATGCGTCGCCCACTGTCTTGCAACCTGAGGAAAAGTACAGTTGCCAACACTGACTCCTGGGGCCCTAACTCGGGTGACGTGACCTCCCTTCCCACTACTCAGAGTGGGACTTTTTATTTTCTAAACTTCAGGATTGTGAAGTGGGTCCTTGGAGGATGCAGATATTTTTGTTGAATCGGGTTTTCATACATGAGTTTTTAATAAAAAAGATAAAGCTGCATGGATGAACCAGATCAGTGCAGTATCTGAGTCAGTCTACTCAGCTCCACTCCCCCTGCCCCTGCGATCTCGGAGGAACCTGGTGCTCTGCCGCTGCCCCAGGTAAATGACTGACTAACTGGGCCCCATCTGCACACTTGCCCTACAACTGACGAAGACCACATCACCCCCACAGCCACTGGGGAGAAGGATGGGTGGCCTTTCTTCAGTTTTCAGGAGCCGCAAAGCCCGCAGATAGCACATTACATGCACCAGATCCCCGGCCTCAGCAGGGCAGTGGCTTCCCAGGGAACCGCCAAGCCTGCCCCTGCCTCCAGCTCACCAGGACGTCACCCTGGGCCTCTTGCAGACAGTGCAGAGCGAGCTCCAGGTTGGTGCCCCCTCCTGGCATCGTGCTGGAGCAGGCCAAGTTGCAGAGCTCAGTCACTGTTCCCAGCAAACGTCCCCAGCAGGGCGTGAGAGATGGGAGACACAGGGAGTCAGTGAATGCCAGGGAGGAGACGTCCCCAAAAGCACAGAGAAGGGCTCCTTGTCCCTGTCTCCCTCACATCTCCCTGAAAAGCAGGCGAGCGGAAGGACAGGGAGGAAGGGCAGAAACCCTGCTCCTGGCACCTGCTCAGGATGGCCTGGCCAATTACTGCATGAGGATAATGGGGGGCGGGAGAAGAAGTCCTGGTCCCACAGCCTGCTACCCCACCCAGGGGTACTGCTTCTTGGTCCAGGTGAGAACTGGGAGAAGGAACTCCTTGGAGATGAGGGAAGGAGTCGCACCCTTTGGAATTTGCCCCCATGTCTCAGCCACCTCTATCCTGTGTTTCTGGATTGCTCATCACATCGTCCCATGGCTTCCAGACCAGAGAAGCTCCATGTTCAACGGGCTCGGCCGCAGGGCGCTCCTGGAGCTCCGGGATCTCGGCCTGAAACTCGCCTCCTATCCTGATGTGTCTGAAATGAGGCCACACACGAGACATACACATGTGACTAAGATGGGAAGTAAGACGGAGATGTGTGACATGCCCTGCTCTCAGGTCACAGCCCTGCTCTGTGGAAACATCTGTCATCTCCCAGATGCATCTGCTGAGTATTCATCACCCCTGACAGACATGGACAGGTGTTCTAGATACCGTCCAGCTACACTTCCTTCCAGTTTCCTTTATCACCAGGCTTCTGGCCTCAGGTGCCCCTCCTGGGGTCCAGGACAGGGGAGGTGTATGCTGATGCCTGGCATGATTGTACACCCATGGCCACATCCCTCTAGTCCCATTCCTTGTATACTCAAGTCTCACATGTGCCATCACCAATTCCACCTAGAACCCCAGGGTCCTGGGCATTTGTCCCCGTGGGCCCAACTATGGGAAGCCCAGATAGAAGGAATATTGGAGGAACTTCCCAGATACACCGAGAGAAATATACCACTTCTCTCCCAGAGAGTAGCTAACCCCTCTGGGAGGAAGGAGCTCTGGGGGAGCACAAGGAGGGTAAAAATATCCCCACTTTGGAAGGACCCCCAGGTTCTACGTCTGTTCCAACTCACGGTTCAGTGCTGAGCTCCGTGTCATCCTCGATCGCACAGATGCCAGAAGAGTCATCCACTTGATCTAGAAAACACGCAACAGAAAGCTTCAAGAACACTGACTGAAAGTGATGCAGGGCCCCTTCTGCCTGCCTTTGTAGAGCAGCTGAAAGCAGGGTTTCCAAGCTTGCAAGGTCGGGAGCTCCCTCAGAACACTAACAATAGAACTACAGTATGATCCACAACCCCACTTGTGGGTATGGACCCAGAAGGACTGAAATCAGGCTCTCAAAGAGTCACGTGCACTCCCATGTTCACCGCAACGTGATTCACAATAGCTAACATCTGAAAACAACCAAGATGCCCATCGGCATATGAATGGGTAAAGAATATGTGGTTTATACATACAATGGAATCCTATTTAGCCTTGAAAAAAGGAAATTTTGCAATATGCAACATGGATGAACCCCTTGAGAACATTAAATGAAATAAGCCAGTCACACAAAGAGAAATACTGCATGAATACACTTAACATGTAGTGTCTAAAATAGTCAAATCCATATAAGCAAAGGGTGGAATGGTGGTGGCCAGGGTAAGGGTTGTGGGAAATGGGGAGTTACTAACCAAGGAATGTAAAGTCTCAGTTAAGCAAGATGAATAAACTCTAGAGATCTGCTGTACGGCACTGCCAACGATACTATATTGAACACTTAAAACATTTGTTAGAGGGTAGGTCTTATGTTAACTCTTCTTGTCACAACAAGAGTTGTGAAAAAGATCATGTGGAAGAGGATGAGGACTTCTGAAAAGACAAAGAGTAAAACAAATTAACTGGTAAAAATTATTTTAAAAGCACTTAAAGTTTCTAGAAGTTATCCTAAAGGTATACAGCATTTTAAGAAATATTCATTCAGCACAACAGAGTAAATGTCGGTGAGAATAGTGAGTTTGTGGCATCTGAGCCATGACTTGTTCCCTTACCCACCAGCCCCAGGCTCTGTGTATCAGAAGCTCTACTTGGAGGGCTCTACTCCTGGGAGGTGCAGCCAGGGACACAGGGGGTCCCTCTCCTCCCAGCTCTCATGCCTAAAGAGCTAAAGGAAGGTACAGTGAAAAATGCTCATCAAAGAGAGAATACTATTAAGAGGTAGAAATTGTTTTTTTTTAAGAACGAAATGGAAATCTTGGAGTTAAGAACAATAACCAAAATGTAGATGTGAGCCTCCAGAAGTAACCAGCAGCCAACCTAAAGCGAGATCCATGGAGATTATGGATTTTGAAGAACAGAGAGAAAAATAAATGAAGGAAGGAAAACGAAGAGACACAGAGAAATGTGGGGCATCAATAAGTGCAGCCACACGTGTAATGGGAATACAAGGAGGAGTGGAGAAAGGAAGAGAAAAATATTTAAAGGACTTAATGGCAGAAAATGCCCAAAATGTGATGAAAAAACAATACATACATCCAAGAATCCAGAAACTCCAAGTAGCATAAACACAAGGAAGTACAGGGCTTCCTTGGGACATGATGAAAATATCCGAAAATTGATCATAGCAACGGTTGCACAGCTCTGTGAATATACCAACCACCACTGTATGGTGTATTTTTAAGGAATGAATTGTATGACATGTGAATTACACCTCCACAATGAAAATAAATACTACAGGAAGTTCTTCAGACTGAAAGAGAAAATGACATGAGATAGTAATCTGAATCCAAACAAACAAAAGACACTGGTAAATGTACTTATATAGGTAAATATAAAAGTCAGTATAATTGCATATTTTTTCTCTTTTCTTAATTGACTTAAAAAGTAATTGCATAAAACAGTACTGTTATAGGCCTGTAATTTATAAACACATATATGACAACAACAGCACAACAAAGGGGAGATGCATTGGAGTAAAGAAATAGCCCTCCATACAGTAACTCAAATCCACAGGAATAAATGAATAGATGATAAATGGTAACTAAAAATGTTATATAACAAACTGTATAAATAATGCTTGCTTTCCTTTATTGTCTCAGTTTTTGTTACATAATACAAAATCGTATAATATAAGAATTGATGTATTGCTGGGTTTATACACACACACACACACACATATATAAAGTACATATATGAATAATTAGAGCAAGAGGGTTAGGAGAAATAGAGCTGTATAGGAGTAATGTTTCCGTATTTCACTATAAGTTATTATGCATCTGAACAGATTCTCATGACGTTAAGATGTAGTTTTAAGTTGTAGAGGAACTACTAAGAAATGACTAAGAAAAACATGAAAAACTAAAGGAATTAAAATGTTACAATAGAAAATACTTAATACATAAGTAAGCCAGAATAGAGGAACTGAAGGAGATAAAGGCAGGGTACATACAGAAAATAAAAAGCATAATGGCAAATGGGTACCTCCATATATCAATGTAATATGAAATGACACTGGATTGAAGAAACCAACCAAAATGCAGAGTTTGTCAGATTAGATACAAAATGTATGATCCAACTAATATTATCTATAGGAAACATGGTTTATTTTAAAAAACACAAGCAGTTTGAAAATACAAGGACAGAAAATATATACCAAGTAAACCACCTTAAAAGAGGCAGAATGGTACTAATGTTAGGCTAATTAGACTTACAACAAAAAAACCTAGAGATTATGATAAAATTATTGCAGTGATGATAAATAACATTGTAGTCATATCATGAGAAAAACAATCACACCATCAGGAAGTTATGACAATTATAAGCATATATGCACCAAAAACAGAGCCCAAAAATACATGAAGCACAAACTGACACAATTGAGTATGAAATAAACAATTAAAAACAATAGTTGGAGATTTCAGTACCTGCAGTAATGGATAGGACAACCACACAGAATAAAACAAGACATAGGAACATTTTTGGTGCGTTCCACCCAACATCAGTAGAATATATTCTTCTCAAGCGTACATGGGACATTCTTCAGAACACAACATATTCTAGCTCATAAAAGCCTCAATAAATTTGAAAGGACCAACTTAATACAAAGCATGTTCTCTGACTACAATAGAATTACATTAGAAACCAATAAAAGGAGACAATTTGGAAAATTCACAAATATGTGGAAATAACACAACACACTCCTCAAAAATCAGTGTATTTAAGAAGAAATCAAAAGAAATTAGGAAATATTTTGAGATAAAGGAAAGAAGAACATAACATACTAAAACTTATGGAATGTGGTTAAAGTAATGCTCCAAGGGAACTTATAGTTGTAACTGTCTGTATTAAAAAAGAAGAAAAATCTAAAATCACTATGGTCAGTTGATTTTCCACAAAGGTGCCACACCAGCTCAATGGGGGAAAGAATAATCTCTTTAACAAACGGTGCTGGAACAACTGATATCCACATGCAAATGAATGAATTTAGACTCCTACCTCACATAATATATAAAGGTTAACTTAAAATCAATCAAAGACCTAAACATAAGAGTTAAAATCATAAAGCTCTTAAAAGAAAAAGGAGTAAAAGTCAGCATAATCGCATATTTCTTCTCTGTTCTTAACTGACTTAAAAAAAGCAATTGTGACTTTTGGTCAGGCAAAACCATAGATAGAACACCAAAAGCACAAGTGACAAAAAATAAAAACTCTTGTACCACAAATGCCATAAATAAAATGAAAAGACAAGACATGAAACAGGAGAGAATTCCCAAATCATATATCTAATAAGGGGCTTGCATCTAGAATATATAAGGAGCTCTTACAACTCAGTAATACAAAGATAATAACTTGATTTTTAAAAGGGGCAAAGGATCTGAATAGACATTTCTGAGAAAATACACAAATGGACATAAGCACATGGGAAGATATCAACATCATTAGCCATTGGAGAAATGCACATCAAAACCACAATGAGATATCTTATGCCCACTAGGAGAGTTATAATCGAAAAAGGTAAGAATCGTTGGTAAGGATGTGGAAAATTGGAACTTGCATGCAATGTGCATGGAAATTTATTAGCATGGCTCAGCCATTTTGAAAAACAGTCTGGCAATCCCTTCAACCGTTAAACATAGTTACCCTGTGACCCAGCAATTCCACTCCCAGGCATAAGCTCAAGGGAAATGAAAGCCTTTGTCCAACAAAAACTTGTATGTGAATGTTCATAACAGCATTATTCACAATAATGAAAAGATGGAAACAGCCCAAAGACCCATCAGCTATAAATGGATAAAATGTTGTGTATCCACACAATGGAATATTATTCAGCCATAAAAAGGATTGAAGCACTGTATATGCTGTAACATGGATGAACTTTGAGAACATTATGCTAAATGAACAAACTAAACACCAAATGTCACATACTGTATGATTCCAATTATATGCAATGTCCAGAGTAGGTGCGTCCATGATGATTAGAGATGATTAGTGGTTGCCCAGGGCTGGGGAGACCAGGGCTGTGGGGGGGGGGTGACTGCTAATGGATACAGTGCTGCTTCTGGGGTGATGAAATTGCTCTAAAATTACATAGTGCAGTGGATGCACAACTCTGAGTTTACTAAAACACACTATATACTTTAAATGGGTGACTCATATGGTATGTGAATTATGTACCAATAAAGCTGCTAAAAAATTTCAAAAGGACAGGCAGAAGGCTGGTCAGGCTAAATGACCTCTATATTTTCCTTCTGCCTGTAAAATTCTCAGCACCTAGAAGGCTGCTGGTTCCACATGGTCCTGGGATACCTCTGAGCAGCCATGGGACCCCCAGGCCAGACACAGGCAAGGGCCAGAGAGAACGCCTGGACCAAATGCTACACGTCGAGGTGAATCTGGTCCATTGCAGGCCTGCCGTGTGATGGTCAGAGATGACGGGCCCCAGCCTCACTCACCAAGCTCAGTGCTGATGAGTTTGTCAGGACCAGCCTGAGTGGACATGGAACAGAGAGTGCTAGAATCCAGCCCAGACCCCTCCCGGATGGGGCTGAGCACCGGGGGCGGTGTATCGGGAGAGCGTGGGCACAGTCCCTGCAGGGAGTGGTCCACCAGGAGCACGGAAGACTGCAGGCAGCTCTGGTGGCCTTCTTCAGGGCCTGGACCCCCAGAGGCAGAAGGGGCGGGAGGCAGGAACGATGCCTTGGGCTGCAGGCGCTTTCTCCGTTTTCTGGGCTGGCTGGTCTCCTTCCCATCTCTCTCCTCCTGGTCTCCGTCCTGTCCCTGGAGAGGAGAATTCAAAGCCACAGGGGGTGACTTGGGGCCACGTGTGCACAGCTCAGTCTTCAAGGGGGTGTGAGCACCAGCAAGGGCACTGCCCACGGAGCCAGAGGGAAACGTAACACCCAACACCCCTGTCCGAGCCGGGCTCAGCAAGGGAGCCAAGCGGGGCCACCACGCCAGAGCCAGACCCCGGATTCTCGGCCTGGATGGATGATGCCGGAAGCTTCCTCATGTGCCCACCCCCCCAAGGAGAGGCCCTGATACAAAGGGTTTTGGAGACGTATGAGCCTAACGTCAAGTTGGTACAATGACTGGCACTTAGAGATGGGGCCAGAGATGCAGTGCAACAGCACAACAAAATGAAAAATGACCGCAGCTCCATGAGATGGACAAGCGGATCTGTGCACCCTGTTGCCCCACCTGGAGGGGGCTTCTCCAGGTGGGACCCTCCAGTCCAGGCTGCAATGGCTGATCCCTTGAACTTACATCTCTTACCCACCTCCACACAATCTCCCCTCTTTCTGCCAATCTTACTGCTCCTCATCCCCCAGGTTTCAGCTCTGACCCCCTCCTCCAGGAAGTCCTCCTTGACCTCCTCAGTCAGGGTCTCTGGTGTCCCCTCAGTCCCTCTGCTCGCCCTCCCAGCCCAGCCCAGTCTGAGTCCTCACTGCCTGGCATGGGTCCATCTACTCGCATGGCCTGGGAGCCCCAGGAGGCCAGGCTGGGGCCATCCCTGTCACCACGGTGTCCCCAGCACTGCCCCCACAGGGCCGGCCCAGAAGGTGAATGAATGAATGAACATGCAAGCCAAGCTGTTCTGGAGAGAATATTTTTTGTGGCGTCTGATTTGGGCTTTGCCCATGGCTTCCACTGGCAGGTTGTGCAGGAGGCAGTGGGAAAAAAGTGGACCAAGCAGCACCCACCTTGGCTGTGCTCCCTGGGGGCCCGCTCACTGGGCCCACAGGCTCCAACGCAGGCATCCGCAGAGGAGCTGTGCTCGTGCTGTCCGGGGGCTTCCCAGCTCCTGGGGGGCTCTGTGCCTCCACCTCCACCCACAGCACCTGACTCAGAGGCTTGAAAAACTCCGTGCCCGAGACCTAAACACAGGGAAGAGATGGCAGCGTAAGAGGAACCGTAGGCAGGCGGCAGAGGGGCCGCTCCAGGCTCAAGTGTGGGCCTGCCGCCCGGAGCAGCGCAGCCTGACTCCTGGTAGGCTTCCCTAGGAGGACGCCTCCATCCTGAGACAGTGACACCCAGCCACTGACTCCCTCCCCCAAAGCCTGTGAGCGCCCTGCGAGCACAGAACCTACTGCGCGTGCCCCTTCACCTGCTGGTACTGGTTCCCTCGAGGTGACAGCCACTGGTCGTTGGGAAAACACATATGGCTGGTCAGCCCTTCCTCTGTACAAAACATCTGGCTGCAGTTCTTGCAGATATACGTGCTCCTTGGCTCTGCCCAGTGTGCAGGGCCTCCATTTTGCTGGTTACTGTGGAGAGACACGGCAGGAGGGAAGAAAGGGAGAAGGGGACTCCACCCCTGCATTTTCTGTTTTTTTCTTTTTTTACTTTCAAGTGTGATCCACTGACAACTCTTGATGAATCCCCAGAAATGGAGACGATACCCCCTTCCTTCGTGGCCTGGCAGGCACCTCTTCAGGGCTGAAGCATCCAGAACTCACTCACCCAAGGCCAGCACATAAAAGCCCCAGAGGACTCCCAAGGGGCTGAGCCCCCAGGCCCGGCAAGGAGGGGCTTCTGAACTTACCATCAGCCTGCCGTGCTCTCCTCCTTCACTGGATCCGGGAGTCGGTAGGTATTTCCTCCCTGAAGATGAAAATACATCTGAGCTGACATATCAAAAATGAGGCAGATGCAAGGACTAAAGCTACAAGGTGCCGAGAAGAAAACACAGGTGTGGCTCCGTGACCTTGGATTAGGCCATGCTTTCTTGGATGACACAGAAAGAGAACAAACTGGACTTATCAAAACTTAAAACTTCTCTGCATCAAGGGACACCATCAAGAAAGTAAGATCCCACAGAATGGGAGAAAGTCATTACATGTCATACATCTCATAAGGGCCTTGTGTGTACAATACATAAAGAACTCTTACAGCTCAACAAAAGTCAAATAACCCAGTTCAAAAATGGACAAAGGATATGAACAGACACCAAACTGAAGAAGACATATGAATGGCCAATAAGCACGTGAAAAGATGCTCAGCACCACCAGGCGTTAGAGCCACATGAGTCAGACCGTGATGAGGCAGCACCTCACACCCACTAGAATGGCTATGGTAAAAAAAAAATTTGGACAATAGCAAGTGTTGATGAGGCTGTGGAGAAACCGGAGCCCTCGTCCACCGTGGATGGGGATGTGAAAGGGCGCAACTGCTTTGGAAAACCTGGCAGCTTCTCAGATGCTTAAACACAGAGCTACCCCATGAACTAATAATCCCACCCCCAGGTCACTTCCAAGAGAAATGAAAATGTATGTCCCCCCAAAACTTATACAAATGCTCACAGAAGCACTATTCACGATGGCCAAGAAGTGGAAACCACCCAAATGGCAATGAACCGATGAATAAATACACAAAATGTGATGAATCCACACACTGGAGCATTACTCAGCCATAAAAAGGAGCGAAGCCCTGGCGTACACTACAACATGAGTGAACTTTGAAAACATTATGCTGAGTGGAGGAAGGCAGACCCAAAAGGCCACAGTGTATGATTTCAACTATATGAATATACTAAAAATCACCAGACGATGTGATTTAAAATGGTCAATTAGATGGCATGTGAATATTAAAGCTGTTTTAAAATAAAAAGAGGATGCAGCTGTCAGGTGCTAGATGCCAGCACGTCCCAAAGAAGCATCTGACCGCCTGGGGCCCAGGTCCTCATGGCCACCACCTGGGGAGGAACCAGGCTAATGCTGCACAAGTGCTGACACATGTGGGCACCCGTGCCCCACAACCAGAGATGGCATCTCATGCAGGAATGCTGAGGGGGAAGGAACTCTTCCTTTATATCCTCTGAAGAGTTTGAGGGAAAAACCCAGAAGGAAGGGAAGGGCAAGAGGAAAGCAAGTAGAAAAAACTCAGTGAGGAAAGGTGACACTGGGCGTCCCAGCAACTCTGCAAAGCCTAAATCCTGGCGTTTTTGTGGGGAGGTTGGTGGGGAGGCCACGATCTCTCAGGACCTTCACTTCGCCTCTGTGAAACTAGGTCTGAGGACGCACAGGCACTAAATAAAATGCCCAGACGACTCATAAATTCGGAAACAAGTGATAAGTGAGACTCTCATCTCACAGCATAAAGTCAGGTACCTGGATCCTGTTGGATATCATCAGCTTGGACTTTGAGTCTTGCGGGGGGTCCACCGAAGGCCCGGCCAATGAGAAGGAGGCCATGGCCACCTTGCTGGGAGAGGCCTCACAGCGCATATCCATTTTCACCTTCCCCTTCTGGAAGTCCGAGAAACGTTTGTCCTGCGGGTTGCCAGGGATGAGCCTGTGACCTCTGCGCCGGGAGCAGGCCAGGCCCTTTGCACCTTTCATGGCCCCCGAGGCCAGGCCATTCTCCGCCCAGGCCTGCTTCCCTGGGAGCTGGGCTCCAGCAGGGTCGTCCCCACCTAGCTGGGTCTGCCATGAGCCCCCTGTGGGGAGGATGTCCCCCAGGTCTAAGGGCCCTTTCTTGGATCTCAGCTGCTTGGCCAGAGAGGAGACGTCTGGATTCCCAGGGGGTTCCCATGGTGCAGGGGCCACTTTTGGTCCTCCCTTCATGTCCCGTCTATTGCTGCCGGGCAAGGCCTCCCTGGGGTAGGCGGGCATGGTTTTTCTCTTGTGGGGTGGGGATCCCTCTGCCTCTGTGTTTCCCGGGCCAGGATGGAAAGAGTCAACTGTGGGTGCCAGTGGTGGGGTCTGGTGTGGCCGTGGCCCCTGCAGTGGCTTCAGCGCAGCCTGCTTGCCCTCAGGCACAGCATGCTGGGAGGAGGCCACAGCCACCTGGGGGCCAGAGATGATCCGCTGGGACTTGACGATCATCTGGAACACCTGCATCTGCTCTTGACTCACCAGACACTCCTGCGACTTCAGGAACAGCTGCCTGAAGAGTGGCGTGGCGTCAGACGACAGCCAGCTCGGCTTCAGGGCCTCCTGGAGGGCGGGCTCCTGCACGTGCTGTTGTGAGCAGGAGTCCGTCAGAATCGCTCTCCTTGGAAGCCCTGGTGTCCCCTTCCTCGCCGGCATATCCAGGGCGGCCTGAGGCCTCCCCAGGTGCCTTCAGGAGTGTGGGGGGGAGGGGCAGTACATCCTCCAAACTGGGGCCACCGCTGGGCGAGGGCTCCCCCATCAGGGAGGTGCTGCTGGGCCTGGGCCCAGACTCGGAGCCCTCCTGAGGGGACATGGAAGTGGGCTTCTGGATGGCAAACACATCGTCCCCTTCGCTCTCGGGGCAGCCTGGCAGGTTCTGGAGCCACTGGAAATTGTGGTTTGATGGCTCGGCGCTGGCAGGCGCTGCCTGGCCTCGGATCAGAGGCAGGCCGGCCGGCAGGGTCCCACCCTCCTGCCCGCTCTCCAGGGTGGGTGGTCGCTGGGGCGGCCGCTCCGACTCAGCTGGGTCGGGACCACCATCCTCTGCTACCCTGGAGTGAGTGGCTGTGAACCCAGCAGCGGGCTCCTTCCACAGGGGATGACACT
The DNA here is from genome assembly GCF_030020395.1 of Manis pentadactyla. NCBI lineage: Eukaryota > Metazoa > Chordata > Mammalia > Pholidota > Manidae > Manis > Manis pentadactyla. The sequence goes on along the minus strand of NW_026644588.1, from coordinate 4,811,895 downwards.
CCTCGGGAACATCAGTGCCCAGGGTCCCTGGGGCCGCTGGGGTGCAGGGGTAGGGCCCCAGTGAGGGTGGGCAGGGGCAGGCTGTGTTTTTCCCTTCCCCGTCATCTGAGGGCCCGGCCAGGACCGGGCCAGGAGAAGAGATCTCCTGGTGGACCATGCCGCTCACAGTGGAGGGCAGGAGGTCTTCATTGGGCAAAAGGGAGCCTGGGGACCTGGCTTCTGGAGGCACCAGGGACCGCAGGCCATCTGCAGCAGGCTGTCCGGCCACCTCGTGGGCAGGAGAGGAGTCCCCACAGGCTTCTTCCCCAGGGGGGGCCTCCTTCAGGACACACAAGCCATGCTCGACCTCGTAGTGCCGGTGCAGGGAGCGGTCATCACAGTAGCTCATGCTGCAGCCCTGCTCCATGCATGCAAAGGGCTTGGTCTTCTGGTGGGGGAGCATGTGCCCAGTCCTGTGGTCACGCATGAGAAGCGAGTCAGAGGGCACTGGGGCTCAGCCTCCCACTGCAGGGTCCTGAGCCTGACTCCCCCCACAGTACTCCCAAGGGGCAGGGAGCTCAGAACCACAGTTCAGAACCTGCACTCAGCCCCTGGCTATGGTCAAAGCATCTGGAAGGGGTGACCCTCTCCCTCCCCGTTAAGGAAACCCCTTATCCGAGAGAAAAATCACCAGAAGCCAGGCCAGAGTTCCCCAGAATGGGTTCCCCAGGAACGCCAGCCCTCCCGAGTTGCTCCCCGAGGACATGGGCTCCCCTGGCAAGTCAGTCCTGACAGAGCACCATGTGCTTCTTGAGGTTCAGGGGAGCAAATGTAACAGCCACATAGCAGGTAGATAGAGGGTCATCTGTTTAACCTGCCATGTCTCTGAAACATACTTGCCCACAGAACTGTTTTCTGCAATAGTTCCTCTTAGCGCCCTCAAGAACCAAGTTTTGTGGAATACATTTGAGGAAAAGCACATGGGGAGGATCCTGCCTTTAACAAAGGAGTCTTTCCCCTGCCATAGAATTCCTATAAGGAGACAGCTGCCTGAAACCCCCACAGGAAAGAATACAATTTACAGATTCCCAATCAGAACTTTCTAGAAAACAGCTAAATGTGCCTCCTATAATAGAAATGAATACAAACAGGCACTATGTTTATGTCATTCTTGTATCTACATTAATAACCTAAACAGATGAGTAAATCACCCTCCTCATTCCCAACACCCTACTCTGGACAGTCCTAATAATGCGGCACACGGGGCGTGTCTGATAAATGACAGAGCCCTTCCCCAAAGGGCGGCCCTGGCCTCCATCGGAGGAGAGTGGCAGAGACCCAACCTCCAGCTCCCCTGTTAACAGGTCTGTGACGTGGGCAAATCGCTGCCTTTCCCTTGGAGGGGGCTTGGGGAGAGGATGAGTCGGAAGGGGGGTCAGTCAAAGCCCCGCGGGAAGGGCAGGAGCGTATAAAACGCGATGGACTGCCATCTCCCACTTGCCAGTCTCTTGGTTTGAGGAGGTCTGTCTGTCCTTCCTCACTATCAAGAAAAGCTTATCATTTAAGAGACATTAGGAACAAAAGGAATTCTGCTCCAGACTCCTAATGGGCTTTCTTTTAAAACCAAGAGTTAAAAAAAAAAAATAAGGAGTTAAAAAAGACAAACAAGAGTTAATGCTCCGTTGCCCCGTTCTAGACACAGGTATTTTGGCATCTCTCATGCCCTGTGGAGTCCTGGTACATGGGCCTCATATAAACACGGGCTGGTTCTCCTCAGGCTCCTACCACTGTCTCCAAATATTTCTCTATAAAGTTAACCCGATTCCCTCCATGACAGAATTGCCTCAGGAGGTCCCATCTGCAAATCAAGGCAGTGATTTTCTCACTGGTGTGACTTTGGGAGCTGGGAAGGGTGACCTGTTCAGGGCAGTGTCATGCCTGTCCCCAGACACGGAGCCCGCGTCTAAGCACGGGTCACAGGGACCCAGCACCGACAGGGGCTCATCTGGGAGGCGATGAGAACGACCTAGGAACTCGCCCCCTACCCCCCAGGCCCCTGCACAGACGTTGGTGACCAGACTCCTACATACAGTTGGTTGTGGCGCTTAAAGGCCTTGCTGCAGATTCCTCAAACATGCGTCCGTTCCTGGCTGTGCGTCAGGTAGTGCTTGCTCCGGGAGCTGGCGCTGCTCAACACCTTCCCGGGAGGCTGCAGTCCAGAAGCGGGCTCTCAGGTGAAGTGGGGTGCCACTTCCCTTTCCTCGGGCGCCCGGAGATGGCCCTGCCTCCTTCGTCAGCCTCTCTAGGCACCTGAAGCTTGCCCAGCCTCAGGTCTAAACAAACAGAAGGAGAAAGCCCAGGTTAGAGACACCTGGGGACATGGAAGAGCTGGGCTGAAGCGCCCCCCGCCTCTTAGAACCGCAGGAGGCTTGGGAAGGGAGGCCTGGGAGCCCTTTCTGCACCTCCAGCACCTTATCTCGCAGAGAAAACAAGGCTTAGACCGGAGAGTGGGGAGAGAAAGGACCCTGGTCTGGCCACGCTGCCAGACAGTGTCCAGTCAGTGGCCCAACTGTGGTCACTTGTGGCCTGGAAGGATTCTAAGAACCAGGTTGCCGTGGCGGCAGGGGCCTTATGACATCATGGCTCTCTCAGAAGGGCAAACCGGAAATACGTAATCCAAAACGTACAGAAGTATAAATCCTTTCTCCCAGCCACTTTTACCTTTGGGTTTTTTTGGGGGTTTTGTTTTTTTATTTTTTATTTTTTTTACCTTTGTGTTTTTAAAGGAAATAATGTAGACTTATATGAGGAGTTAACTGCAAGGGAATTACCCGCAGCATTGCCTTTCCTGTAAGAAACAGCCTGCTACCTGATCAGAGAGCATGTAGGTGACACTGTTATGGTTTAAATGGTCTAGGACATAAGCATTTAAGGAAAAACTGTGGAAAACTATCTGATGACATGAAAGGATATTCATGCCTTAATGCTGAGAAAAGCACAGCCTGTTACAAAACAAAATTATCCTAGTCTTTAAAAGAGAGAAATACATTTTAATAGAGAACAGAGAGAATAGAATAGACAAGTCGTGTCACCTGAGGACGAGAGGAAGGGACTGGGGGTGTGCAGGTGGCAGAGGGGACGTCTTCAAATATCCCGAGAGCCAGCTTGGGAAGGAAGGAGCAGATTGCTTCTGTCTTCCAGAGGAATGGCTGTCTGCAGAAGCTCCCATCTGGGACAGAGAGGGCTTGGGGACCAGGAAGCAAGGGAAACTGACCTCAAATCTCCAGAACCTAAGGCCCTGGGTGCCAGGACTCTGCAGGCTCCCTGCTGGGCTCACAGGCACTCAGTAACTGTCTCCAGTATGCATGAATCATGGAAGATTTTTCTACCCCTCAGATTGGTCTTCCAGGTGGAGCACACTGCCTCATGAGAGGGCAAGTTCAGAAATCACCATTTATCTGTGACTCTGCAGAGGTGGGGGCCAAGAATCCAACAGGCCAGGTTGTGGGGGGCGGAGGGGGCTCAGCTTTAGGAGCCAGAGTGCTCAGCCTCTGAGCCTGAGACCCAGCGGAGAGTCCCAGCAGCAAGGAGCCCGGATGGGGCCTCCAGGCCCGGCCTCTCGTCCCGATCTGCCTCTGGCCACTGCCTCCTGTTACTTAACCTGTCTGATCTACATTCTCTTCCTATGGGAAATCACTGTCCCCAGTGTCAAATGATTCCAACAGTTTAAATGAGGAAAAACAGGACTCCCTCAGGGGCAAGTCCCCAGCCTTGCTGAGTTATTTTTAAAATGCTCATTAAAGTAATTTAATTAAACTAGAAAACAAAATCACTGGCCCAGAAAGCCGCTTGAACTTCCCAGGAGGCAGTGTTATAAGCACTCTCAAACCCACCGGTAGGAATAATCCAAAGAACTAATCGAAAAGAAAACACATATGTAAGAAGTTGTTCACAGAAACACTAACAGTCTAACCAGCAAGAATATGGCCAACCAATACAATGGAGTCATTGTTACAACGATAACTGAATATTCTACCTTTATATATGAAAGCAAATATACCAAGGTTTAATATTTTCAAATAGAAATGTCCACTTAATTTCTGCAAAACCATGTCTTTCTGAGTGACTTCACCCATGTTTTAAAAAAATCTGTGTGGGAGCCAGGGTGGGGATTTTTCTTGTTACTCTTCTTCATTTTCTAGGTTTTCTTAAATAAATATGCATTTCTTTCCTAATTTAAAAGTTAATATAAGTATATATGCATTTATGAATTTAGGTTATGTAAGTATAAAGAGTTAAAACTTAATGTTCAGTGGATTTTTTTTAATAAGGTAAAAAAATGCAATTTAAAATGAATTTGGAAATGTTGAACTAGGTTAATAATTTGTAACATTTTTTTGGTGGGGCGCATGGACCCCTATTGATGCCGGGGTTCTTGTTTGCGGAGTCGAAGAATTAGCTTCACAAACAGTCAAGGTAGGAGAGCAAGGTACAGGCTTTCATTTAGAGATAAAGTGAAGGGACAGAGCTCCCCGCTCACGCCAGAGGGGACAAGAGAGTCCGTAGTGGTGCGCTGTCTAGGGGGTTTTATAGGCAGTTGAGAATTTTTCGAGAACATGAAGAAACTTAGGGATGGGGACTTGTTGAGTGGTTCCTGAATATTAAAAATTAACTTAACTGTAAGGAATTTCCTGCCTTGATTTCTCTCTGGGACCCCGGAGCCTTGGTCTGGGAGCACATCAAAAGGCTGCCTGCCCAGCCCCCAAGGTGGGCCGAGGTATTGTCTACTTGCTAAAGAATCCTGCCTCTTGAACTTGCTGGGTGTTAAAATGCAATCTTATCTTTAAGATGGAATTCTTCCTGCCTTTTACCATGCAGTCTACAGCTGGGTCTGCCTGCTAAGTCAGTTGCTCAGTTTGCAAAATCACCTCCTCAGATCTGAAAGGAGGAAAGACAGCACATAGGCCTGGGCCTTTTAGTATGCTAAAGAAATCTTACACATGGTTACAAATGATTAGCATAATAAAACATGTGCTGCTCTTCTTTATCTGGGGAACATTAACTGATTTCACTGAAGAATGATCTTAGAGCTCAATGATTAACATTGAGTTTTAGCAGGGGGGTTTCCTCACATGTAGTTACATTGCTCTGACCGCAGATATCCCACCCTGCCCCCTCCGGAGGCCCTCACTCTATTCTGACTACATCCTTGGTCCCTGTCTCGGAAGCTGCTCAGGCTGAGAGTCGGGGTGGGAATTGATAAGGGCCTGGCGCTACCTGGTTGAGTTTTTTAAACCTACCAATAAGATTAAGACAAATGTAAGGGAAAGATGTAACTGGGTTAGACGCCGTCGGGGACACAGTGTGAACCTGCAGTACTCAGCCGGTGAGGGGGCGGGGGGGGGGCTCACGTGCCAGGGGATAAATCATTTGCCCCCTCTGCCCCGGGGGTGCCCGCTCACCAGCCTCCCGGTCCTGCAAGACCGTCACTGAAGCCTCGCTCCGCTGTCCTCATTGTCTCCGTGTCCACTTACTGGGTTTGGACCAGGGAGTGTGCTTCCCACAGGATTCATGTGAGAGAGTAAACCTCCTGGGGCTCAAGGCTGAAAGGGGTTCCCCGCCCGGCATAAGTTCTCTGTGAATCTGCTGAGACTGAATAAACACAAGGGTGGAATACTCGGGAGGGGGTGTTTATTTCTCACTGTCCAGTCTCTGTGCGCACTCATCTTTATCTCCCAGTGCTCGCGCCCCCTCTCGCTCTGCTGTGCTCCCCAGCTCTCTCCCCGTGTGCCCCCAAGTCCTCCCTTTCCCTGCTGCCAGTTCTGCTTGCCCCCACCCCTCCCTGCAGGAGCAACTTCATGGGGGGTGGGGGGTCCCTGCTGACCGGAGGGCGCCTGACCAATTCTGTACCAGAAAAAGAGCGGTGGAGAGAATTACCATTTCCGGTCCACCCCATGCCCTGACCAGCAGTCCAATTACAGACTGGTGTTCGTGCTGTGCTAATCATCCCACTGGTGTGCAAACAGGCCCTTATACGCATCCGGGTGGGGATTCTAGTTGAAGACTCCCGTTTACCCAACACTCCCCATCACATTGTTGGGGGAGCGTTGTGTATTTCCTCTGTCCTTGTCCCCGCCGCGACAAAGAATTGGAGGGCAGAGACAGTAGTGAAGCAGAGTAAAAGTTTTATTTAAAGTAAGTTAAAGAGACAAGTGCAGCAGGCAACCTCAGGAAGGAGAGGCTCCCCGAAGGGTTTGGAGAGAGAAAGCTTAAGATTAAAAGGCTTCGCACTTAGCAAGTGCGGGCGACCTCAGAGAGAGGAGCGCCCGGAAAGGTTGGGGTTTCCCCCTTTTAAGGATTCTTTAGGAATGTGACTAAGGGCTGGGGTGCAGACTTGTTAAGTGGTCTTTGAATACTTAGAATTAACACAAGGAAGTTCTTGATCTGATTTCTCCCTGGAATATTGGCGTCTGGGTCTGGGAGCAGATCAAACAGCTTCCTTCCGAGCCCCCGAGGTGGGATGAGCTGTTCTGTTTGCTAAAGAGCAAGTTAAGAATCCTTCATTTTTAACTTCCTGGGTATTAAAATGGAATCTTTCCTGCCTTTTACTATGTTGTTTACGGCTGGGCCTGCATGCTAAATTAGTTGCCTAGGTTACAGAACTACGTAATTAGGGTCAGAAGGAGAAAAAAAACAGCGTATGCGAAAAGGTAAAGATAAAGTAACCTGGGCCTGGAAAAACCTGGACTGGATCACTGAGGGAAGAACCAAGTAGCCCCTGGAAGTATTGGAGTGTTGAGGGTTTATTTTACACCGGGGGCTCAGACTGGAGTTATCTCCCAAGATCTGATCCCTGAACAAAGGCAAAGGGGGGAATATGTATCTTTCTGCTTCTGTGTCTGTAACTTTCCTACGTGCACAGCAAACGAGCAAGCAAGGGGGAGTAAGTGCCTGGCTGAGCCGGGAGTGAAGGGCGGAGGAAGTTACGGGAGTTTGTTGTCTTTGCGAAGAAGAGCAGCAGATGGGAGCCACCTGGGCCAGACAGCTGTCCTTGCAAGGCGTTCCCTGTCAGTTACACTGCCCTGACTGCAAACATACTGCCTTGCTTTTCCCGGAGGCCCTCCCCCTACTCTGACTACACCCGCGCTCCCTGTCTCACAAGGACTGGAGATCTGCATCTGGACAAGCCTCCGCCCTCCACGCCCTCCTGGCCAGGTCTCTCTTTGGGAAAGTCTTTGAACACAGTGGAGGGTTGAGCTCTGACTCCAGGACAAATGGCGAAGTGCAAGGGCGGTTACTGGGGTGTCAGTGTGAAGAACCCCATTCCCCCCAGGTAGACTTTTCGTTTCACATTTTGTTTGCATGTCCCTCACAGACAATTCCAGGATTTAATTAAATTGCTTAAATTGATTTTAATTGCAGGGAGGTTCCTGGATCCAACCACGGCTCCACGGCCACCTCCAGCCCCCCACCAAGGTCCTGGTTCCCGGATTCTCAGTTGCTTCAGCTTCACTGGCAGAACTTGTGTCCATCCCGCTGGAAAAAGCTTTCACTTGAACTGTTTTTCACTGTGAGGGAGAAGCCATCTTTCCCAGCGTCAGTGGTCCTCACAACTCTGTAACATTGTATCTTGAACAGTCTGAAACAGAGATAGGCAGGATGCAGCCCTTCACAGAAAAAGGAGAAAGAGCTAGTGAACCAGGGACCTGCCAGCAGGGGGCGAGGCTGACCCCGCCCAGCTCAAGGGCTGAGCCTCACCCGCCCGCGGTCATGCGCAGACCTGCCCCGCGCAAGCCCCGCCCCCAGGCCACCCGCCTCTTCCTGCCCCGCGCGCAGGTCCCCGCAGACACCCCCGCGAGGCACCGGATTTCCCGAATAGCTTGAGTCCCGCCGCCCTCCGTCCCCCACACGCGGTCCGGGGTCCCTCCGGCCTCTTCCCCGCCCACCACCATGATACCTCCGACGTCGCTGCGGACGCCCGCGCGCACCCCTCGCGGTTCGCAGTCCCCGTGAGGCCGGTCCTCGCCCCCGGCCTCGCTTCCACACGCGTTAACCGTCGTTTTCTTGCCCGAAGCCCTTCCCTGGCGTCTCGGGCCTCCCGCGCCGGGTGACCGTCCGCCACGGGCTGTGCGGCTCCCGAAGAGCGGCGCCGGCCGCCCAGCTCCAGGACGAGGCCCACCGCGCCCGCCGGTCCCCTGCTGGCCCCTCCCGCCGCCCCTAACCGCCTCCCCGAGCCGGGCCGGTCCCTCTGCCCCCCAGGCCGCCCCTGCGAGGCGCCTCCTCCCCGGGCCGCGGTGCTGGAGGGGACACCGGGCTCGAGCCCCGGATTCCGCCGACGGTGAACGTGCTCTCCCGGAGGCCGCGCCCCTGGGCTCGCGGGCGACGGCGCTGGGGAGAAGCCGGGCCGGAGCGGCGGGGACAGAAGCGGGACGAGTGCGGAGGCAGGGAGGCTGCGGGAGAGCAGGCGCAGGGAGAGGACGGGCGAGCCCGGGAAGGAGCAGGCGGCGGAGCCGGGGAGGCTTAGAACCTGCGGGGTCTCCGGGTGGAGGTGAGCCCCCGGGGAGGGAGGCCCTTGGGGGGCGGCGGGGAGGCGCTCGGGGCGGGAGTCCGGGGAGGGTGCGCGCTGGGAGCCGTGGCCGCAGGGCGGCGTGGTGCAGGGCCCGAGAGGACCGGGGCGGCCCGGAGGGCGCAGGAGGGAAGCAGAGCCGGTGGGGGTGCCGGAGAGGGGACGGGGGGCGCGTGACCGGGCGGGAGGGCAGCGGAGTGACTGCGCTGGAGAGTGTAAGAGGGCGGGCGGAGGGCGGGAATGCGGGGAGAGCGGGGACCGTGAGGAAGGCCGGGGAGAAGGGGCAGCGGGAGGGGGACCAGTTGCAGTGCGCGGAGCAGGGGGGAGAGGAGGCACCGAAGGGACAGACGGCAGGAGAGGGGAGGGCACCTGAGTGAGCAGCAACCCAGCGGAAAAACAAAATCAAAGAGAAAAAGAGATAGGGAGGTGGATGTACAAAGTGAGAGACGGAAACACAGCATTAGAGAGGCGGGGGTGGAGGCTGGCAGGGCGGTGGTGGTGAGGCTCTGGATCCTGGTGATGCTCCGTGATGCAGCTGTGATGCATCGGTGGCTTTGAAAATACATCTAAAATTCGTTTCAGTGGTGGAGGGAACACTGAGAATTGCAAAGCTTCTAATAGGCCTGGGCAATTTATACTGTATGTCAGAGAACAGCTGACATTTGCAACTTTTAACCTGAGGGCAGTGACCTGACTTGGTCAGTGGTGGGTCTCCCCCTTCCGTTTTCCTGGGGTGGGTTAGAGGTTGGGAAAGACAAGTGTGGACGAAACGACTGTCACTATACGGTGCTCTTTTTAAGGGTACAGTAAAATGACTGCTTTGTTTTTAGTTTCTTTATAATGGAAGTTTATATATGTACATAAATAGTATATATAGACACAACATTTAATTCATAATTAACGTAGTTTGAGATAAATGTTAGGTCTTTCATTTTCTACTTATAATTCTCAAAAAGTATTGGTGGCCTTTAATGAGCTCATGTCATTCTTTTATCAGTATGATATATTCTGACATTTAGTTTTGACATCAAAATAACTTAGACTTGAAAAACTTAGACATCATTTCCTTTTTAAACTTGTTTGTGGTTTAAGTCGGGCCTGCAGGCTTTGTCCCCTGTATCTTCTGTCTTGGATGTGTTTTTTGGTACCAATTAATAATTTTAGACTGTTTGGGTAGTTGGTAGGGATGTCAGTGATGTTAGGAGTCAAAGACTAATTTAACCAGTTTTGTAGTACTCAGTTTTCTTCCCTTTTATATGATTTCTTAGCATAGTGAGCTGTGACCTCAGAGTAGTTGTTCCCCTCTGGTCTCTCCCGTCTTTTATCTGCCGTGTTGAAGATGTGCCGGATTGACTTGGAAGCTCTGTGCAACAGAGCCCAACTATGTCTGGTGCAGCAATATTCTCAAAACAAATAAAAACAAAACCTCACCCATCTGTAAAGCTAAAATGAAAAGGAAATATGCTCAGAACTTATTTCTACAACTTACTTGTTCAGTGTTGTGCACACCTGTAGTCGCTTTTTCACAATTCTGCATTTTAAAAACATTTCACAATGATTTTCTGGAAAGGAATTAAGTGCTGATATCAGGGTGAGAACCTGGATGTGTAATCCTGACTCGTGGATGTTACTTCGGTCGCAGCCACAAATGGTGGTATGTGCATCCGAAGCACACAGAGGACCCCCGCACACAAACACAGGCCTACTATGCCCTCTATTCTCCCATCTTTAAAAGCAAACGTTATCGCACACACTGCAGCAGTGGGGACCCTGGCTGTCCCCACACCTCTCTTCAGGTCACAGACCCGGCCTTGATCACACCCCATGGAGGCCTGACACCCCTCCCTGCAGCCACCCCCAGCCTCAGGAGAGAGGCTCAGCGCCCTGGTGCTCACTGCTGCACACAGATGACCTGCGTTAAGGCTGGTCCTGTCTCACCTCCTGGAAGGAGAACCTCTGGTCAGGTGACACTATATAAAGATTTTCACGCCTGTAGTAACACGTAACTTCATTTCCAGGAAATAATTGTAAAATATTTTTAAAATACAGAATTACAGAAACATAGCTATACGTGTGCAAAATATTGAAAGAGAGTCAGGTGTAAGCTCTGAGCAGATTTCTTTTTACTTTCACCTTTACTGATGCGTAGGTTTTTGGTGCAGAGTGTGCGAGGGCTTCCCAGGAAGGCAGAATCTGAAGAGATGGTGGGGGAACTCACCCGTTGGCCTAAGGAGGCTTCTGTCCACGAGTCCCTCCTGAGCAGTGGGCAGCAGGGGACCGTCCTTTCCACACTGGGAGGTCCTCCATGTGGTTGTGGCAAAGGAAGGGAATGCGATGACTCTAAGCATTAAACTGCATGTTTTCCACCTTCAGGATTGGCTTCTAAGAAAGACTCATGTTCCCTGAGGCCAGAGTCCAGAGAAAGAGGAGGAGGACGGCAGAGAAGGAGCCGGGAATGGCTGTTCCTCAGGTAAAGTCCCTACCCTTTGGGTGACCTTCTGTGTCTCCTTCCTGAAGGGCCCTTCCTGGAATCTCCCTGAGCCCTGACCCTGACTGCGTGACCATGACCCCTGGTCAGTGCACTCGCCCCTCAGCACCTCTCATCCCCACTTCGGTTCCATGTCAGCTGACCCAGTGACATGGGGCTTGTGCGGGGGCTCCCTGGGCATCGTCCTGGGCAGGGCTTCCCACCGTGTGCAGGGGACGGGGCGTCGGGGGCTGCGCCTGGATGCACCGTCAGCTCTCCGTAGCCCGGATGAAAGGCTGCAGGGGGAAGCCACATACTGATGTTCATAAGTATGTGGTAAGTTGTGGGAAAGGAGACCAAAAAGGGGCAATCTTTTCTGCCTGATTTGGAATATATTTGAAGCTGGACACGTGAGTCACGGGCTCAAAATCTTAATGATTGGGAAACACCATCAGAGATAGAGGGTGTGGGATTCTATCATGCATTTTAAGCTATGGCGTCCACCTTTCCAGCACGGATGGCTCCTGTTTCGTGTGCGTCGTAATGACCTGGCTGGGACTTCCGGTACTTCAGCACTTTGCACGGTACTCCGGGCAGGGTGCATCCTGGGCCGCTCCCCAGGCTTGAAGGGGAGCTTCCAGTCTCAGCACTGCGTGTGCCGTTCTGTGTGTGCCTTTCATATAGGGCCCTGCTCGTGTTTACTATTCCTGGTTCCTTCAGTGTTTATCTTCAGAGTTTGTCAAACGTTGTCAACGCCGTTTTTCCCATTAACTGAGATGATTGTGTGTTTATTTTCCCTTCCTTCCTATTAATGGAGCGCATTAACATTGAGTGGTTTTGTATGTTGAATATTCCCAGCCGTGCAGGAATAATTCCACCTGTGGTGGTCTGTACTGGTTTGAATGTGCTGTTGAGTTCCATTTGCTCTTGTGTTAAGGATTTTTGCATCGATGTTCTTCAGGAATATCAGTCTCTACTTTTCTTCCTGTGTCTTTTTCTGGGTTTGGTATCAGAATCATGTGATTCCATAGAAGTGTTTCTGAAGATTTATAGCAGGATTCGTGTTTATTCTTCTGTAAGTATTTGGTAGGCTCCTGGGGAAGCCTTCTGGCCCTGGGTGTGTGTGGGAGGTTTCTGATGACTGCATGACTCTCTCTAGTTGTAACTGTTCACGTTTTCTTTATTACTCAGTAATGCGGTCTGCGAGGTTGTATGTTTCTCTGAATGTTCCCATTTTTCTAGGATATGTAATTTCTTGGCATATAATTGTTCACAGTACTTTCTTGTAGACCATTTTCCACATTTCTGGGATACCTGTTGCAGTGTCCCCCTTTCATTTCTGATTTTAATTGAGGGCTTGTTCTCTCTGTCTCTCTCTTAACCTAGCTAAATGTTTGTCAGTTTCTAAATCTTTCAGAAAACCTGTTCTTGGTCTCTTGGTTTTTAGGTTTTCTTAGTCTCTGTTTCATTTCTCCCTGCTCTGATCTTACTCCTTCTAAATTTTGGTGCAGTTTGTTATTTTTCTGATTTCTTGAGGTATAAAATCCTATTTCTGATTGGAGACCACTCCTTTTCTGTAATGTAAGACTTACCACTGCAGGCAGGCATCCTCCTCAGTGCCGCCGTCACTGCATCCCCCGAGTTTGCTGTGCTGTGTTTCCATTTTTTGTCGTGATAGTTCTAAAAATCCTTGTGACTTCTTGGACCTTTTTATTTAAACATGAGGTGTATTCCATATTTTGTGGAGTTGTCTGTTTTCCCTCTGCTATTTGTTTCTAGCTTCACTGGATAGAGAAGATACATATTATTATTTCAATCTTTGGACATTTCTGCTTTGTTTTGTGTCACAACATGTGGCCTGTCCTGCAGAATGTCCCGCGTGCGCTTGCGTAGAAGGTGCCCTGTGGCTGTGGGGGGGTGTCCTTCCCGGCTGTCGGGCCCGTCGGGCTGTGGAGCCGTGTGAGTCCTCGGGCTCCTTGCCCGTCTGGCTGGTTGTTCTGTCCGTGTTAACACTGGGGTGTTGGCCCTCATACTGTTTCTGCGATGCTGTCTGTCTCTCCATCCCCTCCTTCCGTGTTTGCGTCATCGCTGTGAGAGTGCGGGCATGTTCGTAATGGCTGCCTCTTCCCGGGAATGGTCCCTCTTGCCATTCTCCTGCCCTTTGTCTCTTGTGACATCTCCCGTCTGGCCTTTCCTGTGGTCTGATACGGCTGCTGCTGCTGTCAGGAGCGTCCTGGTGGCATCGAGGGTCTTTCCCTCCTTCCTTTTGAGCCTCTCCCTGTCCTGAGATTCGTGCGTGTGTAGTTTGCCTGGACAGGGGTGAATGGCAGGAGCCCTGGGCAGTGCCCTTTTCTCCACAGTCATTTCAGAAGAAAAGCACCCAGTGTTGTAGTGATCATGGCGTCTGTTGAAATTTCTAGTGTAATAACAGTTTTTTCCCCCGATATCCTTTCTTCATGATTTTTCAATTATCCAATAGTTGCTTCTAGTGTTCATTTTTGTGGTCTTTTATTTTTCTTAATGAGCTGTAATGTAATGTGTAAAGCTGATAACTTCGAAAGCTCGAGTCATTATTAGTGTCGATTTTTTTCCTTGTACTTTCCCCTTGTCCTCCTATTGAATGATGTTAACAAGCTAAAATAAGTACCATTGATTTATTTTCATTGTCCCAAAGATGGTGAAATACATACACATAAAAATGATGAAAAAAGAACAATCCAAAAATTTGTCAAGAGACACCTTTTCCCACGGCAGGTAATTGGTGTACTTGAAGGTACATGTACAAGTACATAGATGTGTAAGTCCATTGTTGTTTTAAAAGACATCTTTTGGTAAGCAAGTTTATATTTTTAGCAATAGAAATTATATTTTCAGTATGTTCCTTGGCCTTCTACCTATTTCTTCCACTGTCCTGTTAATTATTTAAATGTACTTTTTGCATGCATACGTGTGTGCGCATAATTTCCTTTTCTGCAGTCCCATGTAGTTAACCTTGGCGTTATTTCCAGTGTCCTGGCAGAGGACCCTCTGTCCGGGTACTTGAGTGCTCTGTTACTTAGCTGTTGGATTCTTTCTGTTTAAATGTAAAGGTCGACCGCCTGAGTTCAGGCGCTTGCTGTGTTGTTTCTTAGCTGTTGGACCAGAGGCCAGTTTCCTACAGTGTCTATGACACAGTTTTACCTGTGTAACATGAGATGGGCAGAGAACTTCCTCAGATGAACTATTAATGCTGATAACATGTTAGTACATGTAAAGCATTGAGTAGCACCCAGCATGATAGAAGCGTTAAAGCCTTAAGCCACTGCTCTTGCTGTCCTCACAATGTTCAGTTTAGGTTCCTTCTTTTCTTTAAACGTTCCCTGCTTTACTTCGTCTACATATGGGACACCACTCATTATGCAGAACATGCCTTTACACTTCTCTATAGAGCATCCAGTGCTTCATTTGTATTTCTGTGTTCAGTGTGTGGTCCACCCGATTGAGAAGTGCACAGATTTAGAGCACATCGTGGCCTCTTATGGAAAAGCATAAGATATTAATGTTAGAGCCACATAACTTACTCAGAATTCCTACATGTGGATCTGTCAGAATGTACAGTTCATCCACATCTCCCCCGACACCTCTGTCTCCTCATTTCGTGTGAGGATCTCCCCTCATGCTCCTTCATCAAATGTGTTTTCATTTCAGGGACGGTTGACCTTCAGGGATGTGGCCATCAGATTCTCCCAGGAGGAGTGGGAATGCCTGGACCCTGCTCAGCGGGCCTTATACTGGGACGTGATGCAGGAGAACTACAGGAACCTGGTGTCCCTGGGTGAGGATGGCGTTCCTGCAGAAGTGGGGGTTGGGTATCTCTGCCTTTTCTCTGGTTTGCCCCCAAGGAACCCTCGCAGTGTGCTACTGAGGCCAAAGCCCCTTCAGTCAGACATGGAGAGCTTCGTAATGTGGCGTCTGCACCTTCACTTCACTCCTTTTCCAGATGACACGGCTGAGATAAATACGTATAAAGCTCTGTGCTGTGCTTTCTAGTAGCCGCTTTCCTGTTTGCCGCCTCTCTGCTTTCCATTCAGCAGTTCTTGGAAGAGACCAGATGTCTCACTGTTCTGTTCCCTGTGCATTCAGGAGGCAGGTGGTTGGAGGGGTTTGTGCAGTAGGTTTCTAGACGTATCTGAAGTGTCCTTCTCTCCTCACCTGAGCCTGGAGCTAGGATTCTAAAAATGCCACAGCACGTCCCATTCCCTTCCTCATAAACTGATTCATCCTGTGGTAAAGTCCATGGAAGGTGTGAACTTGGAAAATGAAGAAATTATCTGCTTTCCAAAACCCAGGGGTTGAAGAGGCAGAGGATAGGTATTCCTGTTGGACGAGGGAGAAGCAGAGAAGAAGGACGCATTTATGGCCCCCAGGCAGGTCCGAACCCAGCATGGAAAAGTCCGTGAGGTTTAAGGCTAGAGAACAATCCTTTTTACTTCGTGTTCTGCCCTGCAGACCTGCTGGACAGCAGACCTACTTCCGGACCCAGTGTGTCTGGGGTTCTGCCCCACCCTGGGTTCTCCTGGGTTGGGGATGAAAGCCCACAGTTCTTTGGGGAGGCATCTGGCGTGTTGAGTGTGAGGCAGTGCCCTGCACTTTGAAACTGGCCAGGAAGCCCTGATGGCCGCTGACTTGCCTTTTGGGTCATTCTTTGTGCTGTTGAAGAGAGCAAGTTTGCGGGCAAGTATCTCAGTGGTCCCTTCTTGTAAAGTTCAGTCTTTTTTTCCTCTCCCCTTTCCCTTTAGTTTCAACTGACAGTTTTCCTTCTGATGTAGTTTATTGAGGCCTGTAGTTCAAACCCCTAGTAACCAAGCAGTACCTTGGCCACCGCCTTAGTGTTCTGCACATGCGTCCTCATGTTTTTGCGATACGTTAGGCTGAGGATTTCCAAATCTTGATGTTGCTGTTTGCTTCATAACTGTCTTCAAGTTATTTCCCTCATCACATTTAAGCACGAGCAGTTGGAGAAACCAACCTGTACTAAAACCCTTGGCTTAGAAATCTCCTCAGCTAAATATGCCATTTCATTGCTTAAAACTTCTGTCTTTTTCAGAACTCTAGAACATGAACACGAGTCAGCCGGGTTCTTTGCTACTATGTAGCAAGGCTTGCCTTTTCTGCCTTGTACAATAAAATACTTCTCACTTCCTTCTGTGAGTCCATCAGAATGGACTTTACCGGATTAACACCATTTGATACACGATTAGATACGTTCTCTCTAAGAAGAGGGCTGCTTTGCTTTCTCCACACCTCTCTCCTTTCCTCTCTGAGCCATCTCCTGAATCACATTTGACTTTGCCTTCGCCTTCATAGGCCTCACCGTAAAGCATGCACCTCAAAACGTCCAGTCTTGGCCGATGACCCCGTTTAAAGCAGCTTGCACATTTTCAGTATTTCTTAGAGCAGCACCCACTCCTCGGTACCAATTTCTGTCTTAAGTCAGTTCATAATGTTACAGCAAAATACCGAAAACTGGGTGGCTTAGGACATTTGTCACATTTGTTTCTCACCATTCTGGGGATGGGAAATCCAAGATAGGGTGCCAGCAGGGTCAGAGGAGGATCCACCTCCTGATTGGGGCTGCTGACTCCTCGTGTCTTCTCGGGGGACAGAGAGAGAGAGACAGGGCTGGTGCTCCGCCCCCTCGCTGTGACGGCACTGCTGCCATCTGTGGGGACTCCACCCTCACGCCTCCTCACCTCCCAGATGGCCCACCTCCAGACTGGACGTTTGATCACAGCATGTGAATTTAGGGGGATCCGCAGGTACTTCCTTAATTGCATATGCAAATTCCATTTTTAGTTTTCAAGGAACTGCTCTACTGCTTCCCATTGCAGCTGCATTTTACTTTTCTTTCCAGATTAAAGAAGAATTCCTATTAAAAAAATTTTTTTAAATTTTGGTATCATTAATCTACAATTACATGAAGAACATTATGTTTACTAGGCTCCCCCCTTCACCAAGTCCCCCCACATGCCCCTTCACAGTCACTGTCCATCAGCGTAGTAAGATGCTGTAGAATCACTACTTGTCTTCCCTGTGTTGCACAGCCCTCCCTGTGCCCCCGCCCCAACACTATACATGCTAATCGTAATGTCCCCTTTCTTTTAAGAATTCCTATTTTTTGACATCCTTCTCAGTATTTCTTCCTGTTTTTTTATTTAAAGTAGTGACCATCCTCATACGTGTGAAATGAGAGGTTTCCTTGTGGCTATAGCACTTACATTTCTCTGCTGGCTGGTGATACTGAACGTCCTTTCCTATGTATGTTTGCTGTCTGTAAGTCCTGTGTAGAGAAATGTCTATAGGTCCTTTGTCTTTTAATTAGAATCATTGGGGTTTGTTTTGACTGAGTTGTAGGAGTCTGTGGTGTTGTGATTTATAATCGGAAATATGTATTCGGTGCCCATCACCTTTCCACTCAAAACTCCTAAAACCCGTGTCACTTCCTGAACGATGACGCCAGTGGGAGCGTCTTTTGTTGATGTGTTTGGTCGCTTGTCCTCAGTTGCTGAGATTCTTCCCGTCGTGAAGGTGAAACGGGTGTCTTAGTCACAACAAGCCCCTCAGACACATCTGAGTTTGGGAATGAGGTGCATTTTTGGAAATCTCTTAAGGATGATGGGCTGCTTGCCAGGGAACCTCACCCTGTGGGTACAGTTGTCCTCTGGTCCCACCCCATGACTTCCCGGGAAGAGAGAGAGAGGCTGGACCTTGAGTCCAGTCAACAATGGCCAACGATTCAATTCGTTACGCCTGTATAATGAAGCCCCCATGAAGACCCAGACGGACACTTTGGAGAGATTGTGCATCGATCAGCACGTGGAGGTCAGGGAGCGGGGTGCGCGGGGAGAGGTCGCGGGTGCCCCACAGCCTTTGCCCCTCTTGTGCCCTATGTGTCTCTTACATCTGGCCTTTCTGGACTTCCCTGAGGGACTGGTAATTTAGTAAGTAAAACATTTCTGTGAATTCTAAGAAATAATTGAACCAAAGGAAGAGGTTCATTTCAACCTGTACTGTACAGCTATTTGGTCAGAAGTCCAGGAGTGACACTTAGATGTGATTGGAATTGGAAGGTGGCCTGGGTCCGGGGCAGCCGTTTACGACTAAGCCTTTGCTTAACTTGTCGTATCTGACACTGTCTCCAGGTAGTGTCCAGATTGCGCTGAAGTGTAGGACACCCAGGGGGTGCCGGAGCACTGCTTGTTGGTGTGGGAACCCCCCGCCCATGGAGGAGAGACCAGACCGTTTCAGCATTCTTATATGTTCTCAATATTACCCCGCACGTGATTTGTAAAATTTTTCTCCCATCCCATATATTACCCTTATTTAACTCTATTGTGTCCTTTTATGTGCTTCACTTTCTGATTTTGTTGTAGTTCCACTTACATGGTTTTCCTTTGTTGGCTGTGCTTTGTGTATTTGACAAATCTTTGCTGAGTCCAATATGAAGCTTTTCCCATTTTCTTCAGGAATTTTATATTTTTAGCTCTTCAGTCTAGGAAGTTGACAACATTTTGAGTTAATTTTTGTATATGGTATGAGGTAATACTATAACTTCATTCTTTTGCATGTGGATATACAGTGTTCACAGCACCTTTGTGGAATAGCCTGTTTTTCCCCCTTTGAGTGCCCTTCACAGCTTTGGGGACATCGATTTACCACACGTACAAGAGTGTGTTTCTGATGTGTCTGTTCTGTTCCACTGTCTCTGTATATTGTCTTTATACTAGTACCATGTTGTTTTGATACAGTTTTTTAATACGTTTGGAACTAAGGAAGTATGAGGACTCCAACTTTGTTCTTTTCAAGGTTGTGTTTGCTGTTCAGCGGCCCTTGAAATTTCATACAAATCGAGATGGATGGATGGATTTCTTCAAAAGATGCTGTTGGGACTTCGCCGGGATTGCCCTGTATCTGTCAGTTTTTTAGGTAGTGTGATGTCTAGACAATTTTGAGTCTTCCATCCGTGAACTTGGGATGTGTTTGCATATTTGTGTCTCTAATTGCTTTCAGTCATCTTTTCAGTTTACAGTGTACAGCTCTTCCGTTCTTCGGCTAAGGTTATGCCAAACTGTTTTAGCCTTTTCAGTGCTACTGGAAATGGAATTATTTCATTTCCTTTTGGATATATAGAAACAATTTATTTTTCCGTGTTTATATCTTGAGCTTTTTTTAACTCGTCCAATACTTTCTGCAGGGTTTTTTTCTCTTTTTTTTTTGTTTTTTTGGTGTGCAATCTTCAGGGTTTTCTGTTTCCAGTCATGTCAGCTGTGAACAGACATAATTTGCTTCTCTTCTTTCTAGTTGATTATCTTTTGTTTCTTTATCTTGATTGTTTCTTGTGGCTAGGACTTGTGGTACCGTTTTCTAGAAATAGGGCAGGCAGCACAGGCTTGTTCCTGCTGTTAGAGAGAAGTTTTCATTCCATCATCATTTAGTATGACGTTAGCTGCAAGCTCTTTATGTGTGGCTTATTATGTCAAGGTTTTTTTTTTCTGTTCTTAGTTGACTGCGGGTTTTCATCAAAAGGATTATCTGTTGACTTATTCATGAATTTAAATGAATGATCATGGGGGTGTTTTACTCATTCTGTTCATAGGGAGGGAGTATTATGTGGAATGATTGTCATGTTAAACCATCTTTGCTTGCCAGGAATATATGCCCTCTGGTCATGCTGTACAGTCCTTTTTATGTGCAGTTACAGATGGTTTACAGTTGTTCTGTTGTTGATTTTTACATCATCCATCAGACATAGTTGAGTATTCTCTTGGGTTTTCTCATTAATCTTGCTATGGGTTTCTCAATTTTTTCAGTCTTTTCAGGGTACCAGCACTTGATTTACTGCCAACTGTTGTGAACTTTCATACATTTTTTTGTCTCACTGTTTTGGGGATAGTCATTTGAGAGCTGCAGCTTTTGGACTAGTTTTATGTAGATTCCAAAATAATTTTTTCTGTGTATATTATTGTTAATTTATTTAGTGTCTCCATGGGTTCTGAGTGCCTGGGGTTTACTGCTCTCCTTTCCTGATGGCCCTGTCTTTTTTATTAAAGAGATTGTGTTAAAAGACTTAGGGATATGAGTTTAAGTATTTATGGAAGCCCAGCAAAAAGGACACTATGTTTTTAACAAAAAACAAGGGATCTACCCCTATCACATTTATATGTGAAATTTAAGCTTCTTTTAAAAAACTAAATTGTGTAATTTGTGTTGAAGTGAGATTCCTTTTTGAACTAATTTGATTGCATCCTTGAAATGCTCTGTCTTGTAAAAAAACCTCATACTAGCTTTGCTTCCCAAATAAACTGCCCACCAAGCCAGGAGATGAGCATTCAGAACCCGTCTCCCTACTTTGTTTTACTGGTTGCAAGATTTTATTGTCTATGAGTGTGTGTGTGTAGAATAAACTCATCCATCATTTTTGATGGGCATTTCTTGGTTTTTCTTCCCCAGTCCTGCTGAAAATATTGCCCATATCTCCTGGAATATCTCTATATGTTTCTCCTGAATATATTCTTAGAAGTGGAGTTCATGGGATATTAATCTTTAAAAATTTTATAGCAAAAGTTGCAATAGACAAAATCTTTCTCTGTGCAACATCACATATTGTCCCTTTTAAATCTCTTCCATCTTTTCCCATGCTTATAATTCCAAAAGTCAGATGGTGTAGTATTCTACTTTTTAAAACATTTCTCTTCTAAAAAGAATGGTATTTTAGTTGCCCTTGTATAATTACATTTGTACAGATGTGCGAGCAGAAACTCTGCTCCCCTTGCCCCTTGGCCCTCTGCTCCTCTCCTGCCCTGCCCAGTGCAGACCTGTCCTCACGTGGGAGCTTGATCGGGATGAAATACACTGTCGCTTCCTAACTCATTAAGTCTGTACTCCTGAGCTCCCACTTTCCACAGCACTTCTTTTACCCTCTCTCCTCAACAGTGCAGTAAACACACTATAAAAATGCTCCCCCCTTTAAAAATTTTTTTATTAAGGTATTATTGATATACACTCTTACGAAGGAAAAAACGTGGTTACTACATTTACCCATGTTACCAGGTCCCCACCCACACCCCAGTGCAGTCACTGTCCATCAGTGCAGCAAGATGCCACAGATCCACTGTTTCCCTTCTCTGTGCTACACTGTTCTCCCCGTGACCCCCCACACCATGTGCAGTAAGCATAAATACCCCTCAATCCCCGTCTCCCTCCCTGCCCACCTGCCCTCCCACACTTCTCCCCTTTGGTAACCGCTAGTCCCTTCTTGGAGTCTGAGTCTTGCTGCTATTTAGTTCCTTCAGTTTTGCTTTGTTGTGATACTTGACAAATGAGGGAAATCATTTGGCACATGTCTTTCTCTGCCTGAAAAATGCTCCCTTTTTAGCCACTGAACAACTTTCTCGAGACGATGTAATTGGGTGTGCACAGGGGTGATGTCTCAGAAACCATTCGTAGGAGGGATGGCTGAGTAATTGTTACTGACTCAGCTCAACTCTTGTATTTCTTCCCTTCAAGTTATTTCTTTCTAAACTGGTGGTATTTGTTGTAATCTTTTGTAACCTGTACTGCCTGGGTGGGCAGTCATTTTTTTGTTTTTTAGACCTTTTTTTAAAGGTATTATTGATATACACTCTTATGAAGGTTTCACAGGAAAAAATGTGGTCACTACATTAACCCATATTATAAAGTCCCCCCCCCATACCCCAAGGCAGTCACTCTCCATCAGTGTAGTAAGATGCCATTGTCACTTTTTTTTAAATTAATTTTTTTATTTTGGTGTCATTAATCTACACATAGTCACTATTTGTATTCTCTGTGCTACACTGTTCTCCCCGTGATCCCCCGCACTATGTGTACTAATCATAATACCCCTCAATCCCCTTCTCCTTCCCGCCCCACCTGCCCTCCCACACTTCTCCCCTTTGGTAACCACTAGTTCCTTCTTGGAGTCTCGAGTCCACTGCTGTTTTGTTCCTTCAGTTTTGCTTCATTGTTACACTCCACAAATGAGGGAAATCATTTGGCACTTGTCTTCCTCTGCCTGGCTTATTTCACTGAGCATAATGCCCTCCAGCTCCACCCATGTTGTTGAAAATGTTAGGATTTGTTTCTTTCTCATGGCTGAATAGTATTCCATTGTGTGTATGTACCACATCTTCTTTATCCATTCATCTACTGATGGACACTTAGGTTGCTTCCATTTTTTGGCTATTGTAAATAGTGCTGCGATAAACATGGAGGTGCATCTGTCTTTTTCAAACTGGGCTGCTGTGATGTTGGTATTTTGATAGGATTTGCATTGATTGCTTTAGGCAGGATGGCCATTTTGACAATATGAATTCTTCCTATCCATGAGCTTGGGATGTGTTTCCATTTATTGGTATCTTCTTTAATTTCTCTTATGAGTGTCTTGTAGTTTTCAGAGTATAGGTCTTTCACTTCCTTGGTTAGGTTTATTCCTAGGTATTTTATTATTTTTGATGCAACTGTGAATGGAATTGTTTTCCTGATTCCTCTTTGTGCTAGTTCATTGTTAGTGTATCGGAATGCCACAGGTTCTGTGTGTTAATTTTGTATTCCACACCTTTGCTGAATTCAGATATTAGATCTAGTAGTTTCGGAGTGGAGTCTTTAGGGTTTTTTTATGTGCAATATCATGTCATCTGCAAACAGAGACAGTTTAACTTCTTCTTCACCAATGTGGATGCCTTTTATCTCTTTGTGTTGTCTGGTTGCCGTGGCTAGGACCTCCAGTACTACGTTGAATAGAAGTGGGGAGAGTGGGCATCCTTGTCTTGTTCCCGAGCTCAAAGGAAAGGCTTTCAGCCTCTCGTTGTTAAATATGATGTTGGCTGTAGGTTTGTCATATATGGTCTTTATTATGTTGAGGTACTTGCCCTCTATACCCATTTTGTTAGGAGTTTTTATCATGAATGGATGTCGAATTTTGTCCAATACTTTTTCAGCATCTATGGAGATGACCATGTGGTTTTTGTCCTTGTTTTTGTTGATGTGGTGGTTGATGTTGATGGATTTCGAATGTTGTACCATCCTTGCATCCCTGGCATAAATCCTACTTGATCATGATGGATGATCTTTTGGATAGAATTGTGAATTCGGTTTGCTAATATTTTGTTGAGTATTTTTGCATCTATGTTCATCAGGGATATTGGTCTGTAATTTTTTTGTGTGTGGTGTTTTTGCCTAGTTTTGGTATTACAGTGACGCTGGCCTCATAGAATGAGTTTGGAAGTATTCCCTCTTCTTCTACTCTTTGGAAAACTCTAAGAAGGATGGGTATTAGGTCTTCACCAAATGTTTGATAAAATTCAGCAGTGAAGCCATCTAGTCCAGGAATTTTGTTCTTAGGTAGGTTACCAGTTCAGTTTTGTTCCTGGTAATTAAATGGTCTGTTCAGATTTTCTGTTTCTGGGTCAGCCTTGAAAGGCTGTGTTTTTCTAGAAAGTTGTCCATTTCTTCTAGGTTATCCACTTTGTTAGCATATAATTTTTCATAGTATTCTCTAATAATTGTTTGTATTTCTGTGGTGTCTGTAGTGATTTTTCCTTTCTCATTTCTGATTCTGTTTATGTGAGTAGACTCTTTTTCTTGATAAGTCTGCCTTGGGGTTTATCTATTTTGTTTATTTTCTTGAAGATCCAGCTTTTGCTTTCATTGATTCTTTCTATTGTTTTATTCTTCTCAACTTTCTTTATTATGTCCCTCCCTTTCTACTGACTTTGGGCCTCATTTGTTCTTTTTCTAGTTTTGTTAATTGTGAGTTTAGACTGTTCATTTGGGATTGTTCTTTCCTGAGGCAGGCCTGTGCTGCAATATACTTCCCTCTTAGCACGGCCTTGGCTGCGTCCCACATATTTTGTGGTGTTGAATTATTGTTGTCATTTATCTCCGTATATGGCTTGATCTCTGTTTCTATTTGATCATTGATCCACTGGTTATTAGCATGTTGTGAAGCCTCCATGTGTTTGTGGGATTTTTTCATTTTCATTGCATAATTTATTTCTAGTTTTCATACCTTTGTGGTCTGAGAAACTGGTTGGTACAATTTCAATCTTTTTAAATTTACCGAGGCTCTTTTTGTGGCCTTGTATATGATCTATTCTTGAAAATGTTCCCTGTGCACTTGAGAAGAATGTTTTCTGGTGCTTTTGGTTGTCGAGTTCTGTAGATGTCTGTTAGGTCCATCTGTTCTAATGTGTTGTTCAGTGCCTCTGTCTCCTTACTTATTTTCTGTCTGATCTGTCCTTTAGAGTGAGTGGAGTGTTGAAGTTCCTAGAATGAATGCAGTGAATTGTATTTCCCCTTTTAATTCTGTTAGTATTTGTTTCACATATGTAGGTGCTCCTGTGTTGGGCTCATAGGTATTTATAACAGTTGTATCTTCTTGTTGGATTGCCCTTTTGTCATTATGTAAAGCCTTCTTTGTGTCTTGTGACTTTGTTTTGAGGTCTGTTTTGTCTGATACTAATATTGCAACGCCTGCTTTTTTTCCCTATTAGTTGCATGAAACATCTTTTTCCATCCCTTCACCTTTTAGTCTGTGCATGTCTTTGGGTTTAACGTGAGTCTTTTGTAGGCAGCATATAGATGGGTCTTGTTATTTTATCCATTCAGTGACTCTGTGTCTTTTGATTGATGCATTCAGTCCATTTACATTTAGGGTGATTATCCATAGGTATGTACTTATAATGCCATCGCAGGCTTTAGATTCGTGGTTACCAAAGGTTCCAGATTAACTTCCTTACTATCTAAGTGTCTAACTCTAGTCACTTAATATGCTATCACAAACACAATTTAAAGGTTCTTTGCTTTTTCTCCTCCTTTTTCGTCCTCCTCCATTCTTTATATATTAGGTTTCATATTCTGTACTCTTTGTCTGTCCCTTGTGTGACTTTGGGGATAGTTAATTTAATTTTGCATTTGCTTTGTAATTAGCTGTTCTACTTTCGTTACTGTGGTTTTAGGTATACTTCCATCTATAGCAGGCCCTTCAAAATACACTGTGGAGATGGTTTGTGGGAGGTAAATTCTCTGAGCTTTTGCTTATCTGGAAATTGTTTAATCCCTCCTTCAAATTTAAATGATAATCTTGCTGGATAAGGTAATCTTGGTTCCAGGCCCTTCTGCTTCCTGGCATTAAATACATCATGCCACTCCCTTCTGGCCTGTAAGGTTTCTGCTGAGAAGTCTGATGTTAGCCTGATGGGCTTTCCTTTGTATGTGATCTTATTTCTCTCTCTGGCTGCTTTTAATAGTCTGTCCTTTTCCTTGATATTTGCCATTTTAATTACTATATGTCTTGGTGTTGTCCTTCTTGGGTCCCTTGTGTTGGGGGATCTGTGCACCTCCATGGCGTGTGAGACTATCTCCTTCCCCAGATTAGGTAAGTTTTCAGCAATTACCTCCTCAAAGACACTTTCTATCCCTTTTTCTCTCTCTTTTCTTCTGGTACCCCTATAATGCAAATATTGTTCCGTTTGGATGGGTCACACAGTTCTCTCAATATTCTTTCATTCTTAAGAGGTCCTTTTTTCTCTCTGTGCCTCAGCTTCTTTGTATTCCTCTTCTCTGGTGGTATTTCATTTATTGTCTTCTCCACCATATCCAGTCTGCTTTTAATACCCTCCATTTGCTCTTCAACGTTTGGATCTCCCACTGGAATTCATTCCTGAGTTGTTGAATATCTTTCTGTTCCTCAATGAGCATATAATTATTTTTATTTTGAACTCCCTTTCAGGAAGATTCATGAGGTAGATGTCATTTAAATCTTTCTCAGGAGTTGTATTAATTATTTTACTCTGAACTGGGTTCCTTTGGCGTTTCATATTTCTATATGGCGCCCTCTAGTGTCCAGAAGCTCTACTCTCTGGAGCTGCTCAGCCCCTGAAGCAATGTTGGGGGTCACAGGGGAGCGGTGTTGGTGCTTGGGGGGAGGAAAGAGCTGTTTCCTGCTTCCCGGCTGCTATGCCTGCTTCCACTGCCTGAACCAGTGGCCCGAGCACACAGTATTTATAAGCCTCTATGATTTGCGTTTGTAGTTGCTGTAGACAGGTCTTCCCTCTGGCTGGCTTAACGCCAGGGTAGGGTTTGCCGGTTTGCGAGCCAGGTGTCGCTGGCTGGGAGAAAGGCGCAGTAGGCTGCCTATCACGGAGGGGGTCCTTGGAGCTGTGTAGCCAGCCAGGGAGCTGGAGCGCCTGAAGATTGTGAAAGTTCTCATCCTGCTGGGCAGAGTGCACCTGGACAATTTTGTCTACCTGTCCTTTCTCCTGAGCAGTAAGCTCTGCGCAATCCTTGCCCCTTTAGCAGCCCTCCTGCTAAAGGGTTCTTGTTAGGAAGTCTGTCAGACTGCCTACCTTTCTTTTGTCACAGAGCAGCCAGATATGGATCCCTGCTTTCCACAAGCGGCTGGAATCTCAGTCTATCCAGGAATTATGCCTGTCTTAGCTTTCCAACCCCTTAATCACAAGAGAATCATGCAAGCACCATGAAATGTAGGTTTTTGCTCCCAGAGCATATCTCCGGACTTAGGTGTTCAGCAGTCCCAGGCCTCCACTCCCTCCCTACTCCGTTTCTCTTCCTCCTGCCAGTGAGCTGGGGTGAGGGTAGGGCTTGAATCCCACCGGGCCACAGCTCTGGTACGTTACCCTGTTCTGTGAGGTCTGCTCTTTTCTCCAGGAGTATGCAGTCTGGCGCAGTCCTCTTCCTGTTGCTCTTTCAGGATTAGTTGTATTAATTATATTTTCGTATTATATGCGGTTTTAGGAGGAAGCCTCTGTCTCACCTCTTATGCCGCCATCTTTAATCCAATCCATTCTTAAGAAAGTATTTCAGTAGGTCCAGGATTGAACCGTTTTTCTCACAGTGGTATGTTGACTGCAAGTTGGCATGTGATTTGTGGTCAGGGTGGATAAAACACCATTTGAGAGCAAAATGTTTGCATAATGTGAGTGTTTCTCTCATAGAGTGTTTGAATCTAGATGTTACTGTAAAGTTGAATTATGTGTGATCACTCTTTAGTGAATCATCCTGTCCTTTTAGTGTTCCCCAAAATTTGAATATCAAATTTTGTTTGGGATGTTTCAGAATCTGTTTAGTATATCACTTTTGGTGTAATATTATGCTTTGAGCATAAAACATTAATTTTCAAGGTAAGTAATGGGATACCTATGGTCCTTTATATCTTACAGATATTTCTTCTACACATGTGATCAGGAATTTACAACCAAAGGAGGATGGTAATTCAGGAATAGTCCAGACAGTGATGTTGGGGAGACATGTAAACCATGAAGTCAAAGATTTGCACTTTAGGGAAATCCAGGAAAATCCTCATGACATTGAGTGTCACTGGAAAGATGAAGAAAGAAATCACAAAAGAATGTCTATAATCTGTAAAAACCATCTCCCTGATAGAAGAGGTCAACCTAATAGGAAGGATGAAAGAACCAAGCCTATTGACAATCAGCTTGCACTCAGCTGTCACAATGAACTGTCTGTATTTCAAACTGAAGGGAAAATTGGTGAGTGTAATGAAGTGCAGAAGTCTCTCAGCAGTATTCCCTCATTTTCCCCACTACAAAGAATCCCTCCTAGTGTCCACAGCAACAATAATGAAAAATATGGCAGTGATGTTGTGCATCCTTCAAAAGAGACACAGGAGCAGACAGCCCACGAGGGAGCAACTTACCAATGTCTCGACTGCGGCAGGACCTTTACTGAAGACTCACACCTGACTGGACAGCAGGTGATCCATCCTGGAGAGAAACCATGTAAGTGTGGGTGTGGCAGCGTCTTCAGTCAGAATGCAGACCTTGCAAGTAATCAGAGAATTCATACTGGTGAGAAACATTACAGATGTAATGAGTGGAACAAAGCCTTTAGTGTGCCTTCAAACCTAATGGACCATCAGGTGAGCCATACTGGAGAGAAACCTTACAGATGTAATGGATGCAAGGAAGCTTTTTCCCAAAGTTCCAAACTTGTAAAACATCAGAGAACTCATAGTGAAGAGAAACCATTCAGAAGTAATGAACATAGTAAAGGTTTTTTCCAAAGCTCAAGCCTGTCAAGCCCGGTTGACCATCAGAGAAATCATACTGGAGAAGAAACAAACAAATGTAATGAGTATGGCAAAGCTTTTATTGTGCATTCAGGTCTAACAAACCAACAGTTAATTCCTACTGGAAATAATCCATATCAACGGAATGAATGTGGTAATAGTTTTATCACACATTCACACCTTAGGATTCCTGAGAAAATTGATGTAAAGAAACCTTTCAAATGTAGTGTGTGTGGTAAAGCCTTTGCTCGTGCTTCATACCTCACTGCACATCAGAAAATCCATACTGGAGAGAAACCATATAAATGTGACACATGTGGGAAAGCCTTCCGTAAAAATTCATACCTTGCAAACCATCGGAGAATTCATAGTGGGGAGAAACCATACAAATGTAAGGAGTGTGGCAGAGCCTTTTGTTGGAGTTCAACCCTAACTAAGCATCAGGAAATCCATACTGGAGTAAGGCGTTACAGATGTATGAAGTGTGGCAGAGACTTCCGTCAAAGCTCACAACTTAAAAGTCACAGTAGAATCCATACTGGAGAGAAACCTTTCAAATGTAATGAGTGTGGCAAAGCCTTTACTCAAGGCTCACACCTTACCAATCATCAGACAACCCATACTGGAAAAAGACCTTACAAATGTAATGAGTGTGGCAGAACGTTTAGTTTGAGATCAACCCTAATTAAGCATCAGGTCGTCCATAGTGGAGAGAGACCTTACAAATGTAATGTGTGTGGCCGAGCCTTTAGTAGAAAATCAAGCCTAATCAACCATCATGTAATCCATACTGGAGAGAGAGCTTATAAGTGTAATGAGTGTGGCCGGACCTTCACTCTGAGATCAGCCCTAACTGTGCATCAGGTAATCCATACTAGACAGAGACTTTACAAATGTACCCAGTGTGGCAGAACCTTCACTCTGAGATCAACCCTAAGCAAGCATCAGGTCACCCATACTGGAGAGAGACCATACAAATGTAATGAGTGTGGTATAGCCTTTCGTTTGAGATCAACCCTAACTATGCATCAGGTAATACACACTGGAGAGAGACCTTACAAATGCCCTGAGTGTTGCAAAGCCTTTTCTCAAGCTTCACATGTCACTACACATAAGGTAATCCATACTGGAGCAAAATCTTTCAAATGTAATGAGTGTGGCAAACTGTTCCGTCAGAAATCTCACCTTTCATGTCACCGGAGGATTCATACTGGAGAAAAACCTTACAAATGCCCTAAGTGTGGCAGAGCCTTTACTCAAGCCTCACACCTCACTGCTCATCAGATAACCCATAGTAGAGAGAACCTTACAAATGCCACTGAATATGACAAGTCGTTTAGTATTGCCTTAAAGTCAGGCTTCACCAAATAGTTAATATGGGGACGTTTCATCTTATTGTTCACTCTTCACTAGAAAGAATATCCAGCTGCTCACCTCTAGAGGAGGATGCCTCCACTCCCTGTATCAGTGTTTAATTTGCTTTATTAAACTACCCTTTGCTTCTACCTGCTTGACTTGGTGGTGAGGTTTTTTTCAGTAAGAGTTGCGAACAGTCCTGCATGTTTGAGGTGTTACCTAGCATGCAGGGAGATTTCCCCAAATTGGATTGCCTGAATACCTTTTTTGTGATCACAAAGGGACTTTTAACATGATATTTTCTAGTGGTGTAGTCACATTAATCAATTGAGTAACATATTCTGGATAAAGAACAGGCCTGTGGAGCATAAATGAACCAACATATCTCTGATGGATAAAGAATATCAAGATTCAACATGGTCACCTAGACCCTGTTCTTGAGAGAACTCCAAAGCAATCACCATATGTACCATGTCTAATCCCAGCCCATATTCAAAAGGCTGTATAAAAACCCCAGTCCCTAAGACATGTAAATGCACATCTTTCTCCTCTGAGGTTGCCTGCATGCCTGAGTTAGTGTGTACTTTGCATTTAAACAAGACTTTCTTTGCTTGAAAAAAATACACACATGTCCTAGAGAAACCACAGAAATGTAATGCATGTTGTGAGGACTTGATCCACTGTTCACAAGTTGGTGGACACACTGGAGCAATGCCTTACAAATGCAGTGAGTACGGCAAAGCCATTTCTTTGAGTTCAATAAACTATTCTGCAACAGGGAAACCATATAAATTTATGTGGCAGAGGCTTTGTGGAGGTCACAGCGTTAGTAGATGTCATAATGTACATGATCGAGAGAAACCACAGAATACTTGCTCAGGGTTTTACCTAGAGATCAAAATGGGATCATCAGATTTGTATTTTAGAGGAAACCTTGCAAATGCTGTGGATGGGGTAAGGCTTTTCCTCAAGTGTCCACATGTTTGGAGAAATGAAACAATTTGTGTCGGAGGGAAACCACACAGACAGACACACACATCGTGGAACTGCCTTTAAGAGATCATGAAACAATTCAATTGATAGTGGAGAAAACATTTGCAAATACAATGAATTTGGTAAATTTTAACCAGTTCTCACAACAATCTGTGTTTGAAGACCAGGGTGTGGACTGCTATGTGAGTCATATGAAATACACATTTGGCCACTCATGAACAAATACCTATTTCCCAGGTATATTTGGTCTTCCTCCACAGTACCTAAAGGGATGTCTTGTCATGTTAATGAGAGGATTTTGGACCCCACCCAGGAGTAGAGTGGAAGTTAAATCAGCCAATAGCAAATAAATTAGTCCATCATTGCTATTGATGTGAGCAGGTCAGGAAGTATGGATCCACAGGGTGGTGGAGTAATGAACTTAACACCATTAAAGTTGCATGAATCAGTTTATTTTGCAATTTGCTTTTTGCACAACACTCAAGGGGGATCATGCATACCTGAAAAGCATGCATATCACATCTCATACCACACAGCAGGTGGTAAGGATCCATGCTGTCCCAGTCAGCCTCTTGTCTTTCCCAAGGGTAAGGCAATGCAATGGAGACACTTCCAGTGGAGTGGTGAATCTGAGACACAGCAGGAGTGTGAGTATATGAGCAGAAGCAAGCATCGTGCAAATTTGTGGTGCGGTGTCAGGGACCTCTGGGACAAGCTTGCCAGAGGGACTCTGTACAATCCCCTGCATAGACCAGTCTATCCATGCAGGGGTCAGAGGTAAGGGGACAGTCCACCTGTGATATTACCCAGTTTGGGCATTGAATGGAGCGCCTGATACATGGAGTTATCTGGTTCGGGCGTTCACCAGCATACATTTTAGGGTGGGGTATGTTTACAGAGGCACTCGGTGTGTGAAAGCAGGCAAGCCTGTGGGGGTAAAATTGCAATATTTTCAGAATCTCTCACTTGACTCTAATGCATCTCCTAATCAATAGGTGTTTCCAACGCTTGAGAGAAGTCCATCTCCATGTCCACTGATTACAGGTTTGGGAGTGTGAGGGCATACCTGAACTGGTCATTTTGGGTGGGGCCCCTTTTTGCGGCCAGGTCATGAGAGGTGAGCAGAAGTGGACGAATAGTACTTGTAAGCCATAAATGGGTGTCTCCCACTTTAATTCCCCCTTTGACTGATTTTGAAGGCTTTAATGATAATTTTTCCCCAGCGGAGAACATATCCCTCCCTCCCCCTCTGAGGTACATATGCCAACTTCCCCATGTAAACATGATTATATTTCAATTGATTCCGTATTTGTGTATGGATGAATTTTTCCACATGTAGAGATGTGAGAGAAACATACTTCATAGTAGATGGCATGATTGTGAGGAAGAGTCTACTGAAACCCTGACCATCTAGTTTTACTTTCTTTGGGATTCATATAAGAGGATAATACCCCTTTCCCTAACTCAGAAATGTTATGAAGTTCATTATTCTTTAGATGAGAAGAAATCCAAATGTGGTCTGGAGATGGTGTATTTTACAAGCTTTGTTATCCACACCTGACAGAACATTTAGAAATAGCAAAGAAAAAAAAACCCTAAAATATTTTTGAATTAAAAAAGATACTTTCTCATTACTTTCAGAATGAAAGTGACTTGGAAATTATATTTAGAATTACCGACTTAAACATTATGATGCCCACAAAATGTATCTCAAAGGCGTTTGTATTTCATGAAACTATTGTGGAACAGAATAACAGTATAAAGAACATCACAATATGTACTCTTTAACAGTTTTTTTTTTTTTTAAAGCAAGGGATGGTGGCCTACGTCACAGCCGTTTGCCCTCCACGGCCTCCTCTCCAGGTCTCCCTAGTAAAGTGGAGAATGGGGAATAGGAGTGGAAATGAGGTTGCTGTGCAGTTCCCCGTTCCCCACAGGGAGTCTTTTGCATTTCACACCCTACATGGCCCTCACACAGAAAATTCAAAGAACTGGTTTAAGTAAATTTCTTAAGCAGTAAAGTCCAGATACCTTTCTTGATCTAACCAACGCCCCACATCGACCCTCCACCCACCAGATCAGATCCTAGTTGCCAGATTCTGCTGTTGCAGACTCACTGGCAGGACTGGCGGGCATCCCGCTCAAAAAATGGCATTTACTTGAACTGTTTTCAACTGAAGAGGGAAACACCTTATTTTCCAAAATCAGTGGCCCTGTAACTTTAGCCCTTATCTTAAAACTGAACCATTAAACTACGCGGTCCGACCCTCCCGGGGACCGCGCCCCGCCCCCTGACGGCCGCCCGCCTCTTGCGCGCGCGCGCGCTTTCCGCACAACCGCAGGCAGCTCTTGGGGAGCGGAGGTCGCCGTGTGGCGCTGGAGTTTCGGTCTCTCCTGTTTTCGGTCTGTTCTGCGCTGTGGCTCCTGCACGCTGGATCCCGGGGGTTGCTGCGGACCTCAGAATCCCCCCTCCGCGCCCCGCCCTGGTAACTCCGACGTCGCCTCGCGGTCCGGTGCGCTTCCCTTGCGGTCCGCGGTCGCGGGGAGGCTGGGCCCGGCCCTCCGCCGTTCTGCCTTCCGTCCACGTGGACGCGCCATTCGCGTCGTTTATCTGCCTAAAACCCTTGAGTAGCGTCTCCGGCCTCCGTAGGGCAGCGGCAGCCTGTCTGGGCCCGGGATTTTGGCGAGCCCCCCTCCCCGCGGCCCCGGGCCGGGCTCTCCGCTCCCCGGGCCGCCCCTGCCGAGGCGCCTCCTCCCCGGACCGCGGTGCTGGAGGGGGACGCCGGGCTCGAGCCCCGGATTCCGCCGACGGGTGAACGTGCTCTCCCGGAGGCCGCGCCCCTGGGCTCGCGGGCGACGGCGCTGGGGAGAGGCCGGGCCGGAGCGGCGGGGACAGAAGCGGGACGAGTGCGGAGGCCGGGAGGCTGCGGGACAGCAGGCGCAGGGAGAGGACGGGCGAGCCCGGGAAGGAGCAGGCGGCGGAGCCGGGGAGGCTTAGAACCTGCGGGGCCTCCGGGTGGAGGTGAGTCCCCGGGGAGGGAGGCCCTTGGGGGGAGGCGGGGAGGCGCTCGGGGCGGGAGTCCGGGGAGGGTGCGCCCTGGGAGCCGTGGCCGCAGGGCGGCGTGGTTCAGGGCCCGAGAGGACCGGGGCGGCCCGGAGGGCGCAGGAGGGAAGCAGAGCCGCTGGGGGTGCCGTGGAGGGGACGGGGGGCGCGTGACCGGGCGGGAGGGCAGGGGAGTGACTGCGCAGGAGAGTGTAAGAGGGCGGGCGGAGGGCGGGATTGCGGGGAGAGCGGGGACCGTGAGGAAGCCCGGGGAGAAGGGGCAGCGGGAGGGGGACCAGTTGCAGTGCGCGGAGCAGGGGGGAGAGGAGGCACCGAAGGGACAGACGGCAGGAGAGGGGAGGGCACCTGAGTGAGCAGCAACCCAGCGGGAAAACACAAAATCAAAGAGAAAAAGAAATAGGGAGGTGGATATACAAAGTGAGAGGTGGAAACACAACATGGAAACTGGCGGGGGTGAAGGGGATTGGGGGTGGGTTTGGAGGGGCGGCGACATGGACCCAGATGAGTAGTGAGTGATTACGTTCTGATATATCGATTGGTGGCTTTAAACATGCATCTAAAATTTGTTTAAATGATAGAGATGAGACTGAGAATTGCCGAAGTAATAATAGGCTGGTGCATTTTATATTCATTGTATGTATCTGAACATAGCTTCCATTTGCAACCTCATTTAGCCCGAGGACAGTGTCCTGACTTGGTCAGTGGTGGGCCACCGTCTTTTCGTTTTCCTAGCTGGGGTAGATGGGCTAGAGGATCTGGAAGAGAACTGGGGCATGGAACGACTTGTCACCACATGGTACCCTTTTTAAAGGTACATTAAAATGACTGCTTTGTTTTCATTTTTATTTTTTGTAATAGAATTTTATAGAGATATATATACAGTTAATATGTAATTCATCATTCATTTTGTAGTTTGAGATAAATCTTCGCCCATCTAATTTCTACTTTCATATAATTAACTTCTCAAATAAGTTTTGGTGGCCTTTAATGAACTCATGTTATTCTTTTATCAATATGATACATTGTCACATTTTCCTTTGACCAAAATGACTTAGACTTGAAAAACATATCATTTCCTTTTTCAACTTGTTTGTGGTTTAAGTCAGGCCTGCAGGCTTTGTCCCCTGTATCTTCTGTCTTGGATGGACGTGTTCTTTGGTACCAATTAATAATTTTAGACTGTTTGACTGGTAGTTGGTAGGGATGTCAGTGATGTTTTAAGAGTCAAAGACTAATTTAACCAGTTTTGTAGTATTCAGTTTTCCTCCCTTTTATGTGATTTCTTAGCATAGTGAGCTGTGACCTCAGAGTAGTTGTTCCCCTCTGGTCTCTCCCGTCTTTTTTCTGCAGTGTTGAAGATGTGCCGGATTGACTTGGAAGCTCTGTGCAACAGAGCCCAACTATGTCTGGTGCAGCAATATTCTCAAAACAAATAAAAACAAAACCTCACCCATCTGTAAAGCTGAAATGAAAAGGAAATATGCTCAGAACTTATTTCTACAACTTCCTTGTTCAGTGTTGTACTCACCTGTAGTCGCTTTTTCACAATCCTGCATTTTAAAAACATTTCACAATGACTTTCTGGAACAGAATTAAGTGCTGGTATCAGGGTGAGAACCTGGATGTGTAATCCTGACTCGTGGATGTTACTTCGGTCGCAGCCACAAATGGTGGTATGTGCATTCGAAACACACAAAGACAGATCTTGTATGCACTCTATTTTTCCATCTTTAAAGGCAAACGTTATCGCACACACTGCAGCAGTGGGGACCCTGGCTGTCCCCACACCCCTCTTCAGTTCACAGACCCGGCCTTGATCACACCCCATGGAGGCCTGACACCCCTCCCTGCAGCCACCCACAGCCTCAGGAGAGACGCTCAGCGCCCTGGTGCTCACTGCTGCACACAGATGACCTGCGTTAAGGCTGGTCCTGTCTCACCTCCTGGAAGGAGAACCTCTGGTCAGGTGACACTATATAAAGGTTTTCATGCCGATAGTAACATGTAACTCCTTTTCCAGGAAATAATTGTAAAATATTTAAAAAATACAGAATTACAAAAACATAGCTATACATGTGCAAAATATTGAAAGAGAGTCAGTTGTAAGCTCTGAGCGGATTTCTTTTTTATTTCCCCTTTATTGATGTGTAGGTTTTTGGTGCATAGTGTGCGAGGGCTTCCCAGGAGGGCGGGATCTGAAGAGATGGTGGGGGAACTCACCCGTTGGCCTAAGGAGGCTTCTGTCCGCGAGTCCCTCCTGAGCAGTGGGCAGCAGGGGACCGTCCTTTCCACACCGGGAGGTCCCCCATGTGGTTGTAGCAAAGGAAGGGAATGCGATTACTCTAAGCATTAAACGGCATGTTTTCTGCCTTCAGGATTGGCTCTAAGAAAGACTCATGTTCCCTGAGGCCAGAGTCCAGAAAAAGAGGAGGAGGACGGCAGAGAAGGAGCCAGGAATGGCTGTTCCTCAGGTAAAGTCCCTACCCTTTGGGTGACCTTCTGTGTCTCCTTCCTGAAGGGCCCTTCCTGGGTCTCCCTGAGCCCTGACCCTGACTGCGTGACCCCTGGTCACTGCACTCGCATGTCCGCACCTCTCATCCCCACTTCGGTTCCATGTCAGCTGACCCAGTGACATGGGGCTTGTGCGGGGGCTCCCTGGGCATCGTCCTGGGCAGGGCTTCCCACCGTGTTCAGGGGACAAGGCGTCGGGGTGGGTGGGCAGCAGGGACGCGTCTAGGGCTGTGCCTGGATGCACTGTCAGCTCTCCGTAGCCCGGATGAAAGAGGCTGCAGGGGGAAGACACGTACTGATGTTCATAAGTATGTGGTAAGTTGTGGGAAAGGAGACCAAAAAGGGGCAATCTTTTCTGCCTGATTTGGAATATATCTGAAGCTGGACACGTGAGTCACGGGCTCAAAATCTTAATGATTGGGAAACACCATCAGAGACAGAGGGTGTTGGATTCTATCATGCATTTTAACCTATGGCGTCCACCTTTCCAGCACGGATGGCTCCTCTTTCGTGTGCATGGTAATGACCTGGCTGGGACTTCCGTTTCTTAAAAGCACTTTGCACGGTACTCCGGGCAGGGTGCATCCTGGGCCTCTCCCCGGGCTTGAAGGGGAGCTTCCAGTCTCAGCACTGCATGTGCCGTTCTATGTGTGCCTTTCATATAGGGCCCTGCTCGCGTTTACTATTCCTGGTTCCTTCAGTGTTTATCCTCAGAGTTTGTCAAATGTCAGCTTTTTTCCCATTAACTGAGATAATTGTGTGTTTCTTTTCCCTTCCTTCCTATTAATGGAGCGCATTAACATTGAGTGGTTTTGTATGTTGAATATTCCCAGCCATGCAGGAATAATTCCACCTGTGGTGGTCTGTACTGGTTTGAATGTGCTGTCGAGTTTCATATGCTCGTGTGTTAAGTTTTTGCATTGATGTTCTTCAGGAATATCAGTCTCTACTTTTCTTCCTGTGTCTTTTTCTGGGTTTGGTATCAGAATCATGCGATTCCATAGAAGTGTTTCTGAAGATTTATAGCAGGATTCGTGTTTATTCTTCTGTAAGTATTTGGTAGGCTCCTGGGGAAGCCTTCTGGCCCTGGGTGTGTGTTGGAGGTTTCTGAGGACCGCGTGACTCTCTCTAGTTGTAACTGTTCACATTCTCTTTATTACTTGGTGATGCGGCTGCGAGGTTGTATGTTTCTCTGAATGTTCCCGTATTTTCTAGGATATGTAATTTCTTGGCATATAATTGTTCATAGTCCTTTCTTATAGACCCTTTTCCACATTTCTGGGACACCTGTTGCAGTGTCCCCCTTTCATTTCTGATTTTACTTGAGGGCTCACTCTTCTCTCTGTGTCTCTCAGCCTAGCTAAATGTTTGTCAATTTCTTAATCTTTAAAAAACCTGTTCTTGGTCTGTTGATTTTTATGTAATTTTCCTAGTCTCTGTTTCATTTCTCCCTGCTCTAATCTTTTTTCTTCTACTAAATTTTGGTGCAGTTTGTTGTTTTTCTGATTTTTTGAGGTATAAAATCCTATTTCTGATTGGAGACCACTCCTTTTCTGTAATGTAAGACTTAGCACTGCAGGCAGGCATCCTCCTCAGTGCCGCCGTCACT
The DNA here is from genome assembly GCF_030020395.1 of Manis pentadactyla. Classification (NCBI taxonomy): domain Eukaryota; kingdom Metazoa; phylum Chordata; class Mammalia; order Pholidota; family Manidae; genus Manis; species Manis pentadactyla. Next base: position 4,774,243 of record NW_026644588.1, on the reverse strand, counting down.
GCGTCCCCCGCGTTTGCTGTGCTGTATTTCCATTTTTTGTCATAGTTCTAAAAATCCTTGTGACTTCTTGGACCTTTTTATTTAAACATGAGGTGTATTCCATATTTTGTGGAGTTGTCTGTTTTCCCTCTGCTATTTGTTTCTAGCTTCACTGGATAGAGAAGATACATATTATTATTTCAATCTTTGGACATTTCTGCTTTGTTTTGTGTCACAACATGTGGCCTGTCCTGCAGAATGTCCCGCGTGCGCTTGCACAGAAGGTGCCCTGTGGCTGTGGGGGGGTGTCCTTCCCGGCTGTCGGGCCCGTCGGGCTGGGGAGCTGTGTGAGTCCTCGGGCTCCTTGCCCGCCTGGCTGGTTGTTCTGTCCGTGTTAACACTGGGGTGTTGGCCCTCATACTGTTTCTGCGATGCTGTCTGTCTCTCCGTCCCCTCCTTCCGTGTTTGCGTCATCGCTGTGAGAGTGCGGGCATGTTCGTAATGGCTGCATCTTCCCGGGAATGGTCCCTCTTGCCATAATACTGCCCTTTGTCTCTTGTGACATCTCCCGTCTGGCCTCTTTCCTGTGCTCTGATAACGGCTGCTGCTGCTGTCTGGAGTGTCCTGGTGGCATCGAGGATCTTTCCCTCCTTCCTTTTGAGCCTCTCCCTGTCCTGAGATTCGTGCGTGTGTAGTTTGCCTGGACAGGGGTGAATGGCAGGAGCCCTGGGCAGTGCCCTTTTCTCCACCGTCATTTCAGAAGAAAAGCTCCCAGTGTTGTAGTGATCATGGCGTTTGTTGAAATTTCTAGTGTAATAACAGTTTTTTCCCCCAATATCCTTTCTTCATGATTTTTCAATTATTCAGTAGTTGTTTGTAGTGTTCATTTTTCTGGTCTTTTTTTTTTATCTTAATGAGCTGTAATGTAATGTGTAATATGATAACTTCCAAAGCTCAAGCATTTTAGTGCAGTAAACAGTCTATTTGACTTTGTTTAATGACTACATATTTAAATTTGAGTGGATAAAATTATATTTTTGTATATCGGTGCTTTATAGGAACTGGAAGTGTTGTCGATTTTTTTATTCCTTTTACTTTCCCATTAGCTTCCTTTTGAATGATGTTGACAAACTAGAATAAGTACAATAGATATATTTTCATTGTCCCAAAGATGGTGAAATACATACACATAAAAATGATGGGAAAAACAATTTAAATGAATGTCCAGAGACACCTTTTCCCATGGCGGTTAATTGGTTTGTTTGTGGGTACGTGTTCAACTGCTTAGATGTGTAAGACCATTGTTGTTGTAAAAGGCATTGCATGGTTAACAAGTTTATATTTGTAGCAGTGGAAATTATGTCTTTGGTATATTCCTTGTCCTGGTATGTATTTCTTTCACTGTCCTGTTAATTATTTAAATGTACTTTGTGCATGTGTGTGTGTGTGCGCGCATATAATTTCCTTTTATGCAGTCCCATGTAGTTACCCTTGAAGTTATTTCAATTTTCTGGTAAAGGACCCTCTATCCATGCACTTTAGTGCTCTGTTACTTAGCTGTTTTATCATTTATGTTCAGTTGTAAAGCTGGACCCCTTGAGTTCTGGTGCTTGCTTATTTGTTTCTTAGCTGTTGGACCAGAGGCCAGTTTCTTACAGTGTCTGTGACACAGTTTTACCTCTGTAACATGAGATGGGCAGAGAACTTCCTCAGATGAGCTATCATGCTGGTAACATGTTAGTACATGTAAAGCATTGAGTAACTAACACCCAGCACGTTAGAAGTGTTAAAGCCTTTTAAGCCACTGCTGTTACTATCATCACAATGTTTAGGTTCCTACTTTTCTTTAAAACCTCTGTGGACACTGTCATCTCTGAGGCCACCTCTCCTGCTCTACTTCGTCTATATATGGGACATCACACATTATGTAGAACATAGTATCTGACACTTAGATATAGAGCACCCAGTGCTGAATTTGTATTTGTGTGTTTCATGTGTTATCCCCCAGATTGAGAAGTGCACAGATGAGGAGCACATTCCAGGGAGAAGCATAAGATATTAATGTTAGAGACACATAACTCAGAATCCGTTTATGCGGATCTGTCAGAATATAAACTTCATCCACATCTCCCCCGACACCTCTGTCTCCTTATTTCGTGTGAGGATCTCCCCTCATGCTCCTTCATCAAATGTGTTTTCATTTCAGGGACGGTTGACCTTCAGGGATGTGGCCGTCAGATTCTCCCAGGAGGAGTGGGACTGCCTGGACCCTGCTCAGCGGGCCTTGTACCGGGACGTGATGCAGGAGAACTACAGGAACCTGGTGTCCCTGGGTGAGGATGGCGTTCCTGCAGAAGTGGGGATTAGCTATCTCTGCCTTTTCTCTGGTTTGCCCCTAAGGAACCCTCGCAGTGTGCTACTGAGGCCAAAGCCCCTTCAGTCAGACATGGAGAGCTTCGTAATGTGGCGTCTGCACTTTCACTTCACTCCTTTTTCAGATGATACGTCAGAGATAAATACGTGTAAAGCCCTGTGCTGTGCTTTCCAGTAGCCGCTTTCCTGTTTGCCGCCTCTCTGCTTTCCATTCAGCAGTTCTTGGAAGAGACCAGATGTCTCACTGTTCTGTTCCCTGTGCATTCAGGAGGCAGGTGGTTGGAGGGGTTTGTGCAATAGGTTTCTAGACCTGTCTGAAGTATCCTTCTCTCCTCACCTGAGCCCGGAGCTAGGATTCTAGAAGTGTCACAGCATGTCCCATTCCTTTTTTTATAGACCAGAATTTTCTCTTACTGGTCTGAATATTATCTGCGCAGAAGATCCCTGAACAGCAGAGAGAGAAAATTGGAAAAAACCAAATGGGTGGGATCATATTAGGCTGTGAGCACAGGCAGGGCTCAGGAGGGCAGAGGAAGGCCCAGCACTAAGAGTGTGGGTCCCGGACCCAGGGGGGGAGGGTTCTGTGGGAGGACCGACGCCGCTTCCTGGTGAGCCCTCAGGGGAACCTGTTCTGCCCAGCACATGGCTCTGAGGCCTCAGCACGTGAAGGGTCCCCTCTCACACCCCAGCGGTGTTGCAGCCCTGGCAGAGAGACGGCAAGGTCTTCGTATGATGTGTTACATGTCCTCGGAGTCCTGTGAGGTCCTTGGTCCTTGACCTTGCTGTTGCAGGCCGAGGGGATGGCGGTTTCAAAGGGGTCCCCTTTCCCGTGGGTCTCTCCGGTGCTGGATTCCACTGGATGCCCAGCCAGTTCTTAGCCCAGGCCTGTTTGTACGGGATCTGAGGCCTCCGGTGCCTGCCTCTTCTGGCTTCCAACTCCGTTAGCTGTACTTGGAAGCCTGAGGCAGGAGGCAGGAGGATGGATGGTGGCTGTGCTTCCGTTCCTTGTGGCGCCCTCATGTCCTGTCTGCCTGATCAGGGCCCTCAGCCGTTTCTGCTGCCCTTCCTTAGCCCAGCTCTGAAGAGTGTGCGACGGGGACGTGGGATGCAGCTGCGATTGTTTTGAGCACAACCGTGAAGTCAGTGGACAGGGCGATTATCTCTGGGATCCCCAGGCCACGTGCCGAGCAGATGGCCTTAGCTGTCGGGCTCTTAGCTTGGTGACCGTGGGAGAGCTCCCAGCCCCATCACAGGTCCTAGTGACACCAGGGTTCTTGTTCACGACATCGAAGAATGTACTTCACAAACACTTAATGTAGGAGAGCCAGGGAGAGGTAAAGTGGGAGGACAGCTCCCGGCTCACACCAGGAGGGGACAAGAGAGCCTGTGGTCGTGTACTGTCTGGGGGCTTATAACATGATAAAGGGGTAGGGGCGTGGAGCTGTAAAGTGTTCCTAGATTGTTCATCCTTAAGGAGACATCAGTCTTCTAGATAGTTTTGCAAAATTAACATAAGAAGTTTACTGCACATTCCTTCCCCAGAGCAACAGCTTTTTGGTCTGGGAGCGTATCAGTCATCAATTAATTCTGCCTGTCCTGCCCTCAAGGTGGGCTGAGTTATTGTCTGTTTGCAAAGGAGTTTAAACGAAAGTGTAGGATGGAATCTTTCTCTTTTACTATGTTGTTTATGGCCGGGCTTGCTTGCCATTATTAATTGCCCAGGTTGTGAATCACCTGATCATGTGTAAAGGAGGATAAAGTGCACATAGGCCTGGGCCTTATAGCATGCCGAAGTGAATCTGACACATAATTACAATGATTAGCATAATAAAAAACATGGGCTACTTTCCTTTATCTGGGGAATATTAACTGATCTCACTGAAGAATGACTCTAGAGCTTAATGTTTAACCCTGAGTTTTGGTAGGGGGTTTCCTTGCATGTTTTTACACTGCTCTGACTATAATTATCTTGGCTTGCCTTTTCTGGGGGCCCTCACCCTACTCTGTCTAAACCCACGGTCCCTGTTTCACTAGGACTTCAGGTCCCTTAGCTGGTATTTTCTCTCTTCCACTGCTCTGCCTAGCATGGAAATGTGGAATGAGTTTGCGTGATTTTGCCTCTGAATCTTGCTTTGGAAATATGCATTCCTAGGGTCTGAAATTCTAGAAGTTTCATCCTGCTCTTGCTGGGATAATCCCCTCATGCTGGGGTTGATGCAGTGGGTTGACTTGGTGGCAGAAGAGCTGTGGCGAGGGACTCGGGCTGCAGTGTCACCCTGGACCCTGCAAAAGCGCCCCTGGAGGCTGGGGGCGTGTCCCGGATTCCGAGCTGGAAGTCCCAGGAGAGCCTGGCTGACAGGTGTGCCCAGGGCTTTCCTAGGGTTTGTGGGGTGTCGCAGGAGGAGCCCACGGGCCCAGTGACGTGGGGTCACACAGGCCACTGGTCACCCTTAGTCCCCTTGAGCCACAGTAAGAGGTGGGGAGTGTGTCCCCGGGAGTACATGCCCAAGGCCGCGTGCCCCTCCTCCCACTGCTGACTGGGCGTTGTCCCTGTGACAGTTCCGCCCCGTGTGCACCGCTATTAATTTTACTGCAGGAAGAAGGGCTGTGGGGCATCTGACGGAGGCTTGACTGCTCGTGAGGGGAGTGACGTGCTCAGTGACGTTTGGTGTAAGCCACTTCTTCTGTAAGATTCATAGGTTTTTCTCTAGATTATTTTCAGTTCTTTATATATAATTTGTTGGGTTTTCTCTAAATTTCACCAAGTTTTTATTTATTGGTGCAAATGGGATAATCTGATAATGACTCTCCTAGATTTACCATTTCTATGCTGGTGTAATGAGTTAATAATTCAGTATCTCACTGTATTTTAGAGGAAACAGCCCTTTGCTTGTACTTTATCAACTTCTCCACTTCTTTTTATAGCACCTATATTTTCTGAAAGATTTCAAAAAGTATTGTTAATTGCTTCCCTTTGTGAACTTAGGAAGACTGTAGGTCCCCGTCTTTCTTCCCCTCCGAAGGTCATTTCAGGTGCACCAGGCCCCTGTCGCCCCAGCTCCTGCTGCTGCCCTGTTCTCTGGCCCTTATTTGTATTCACTTATTCTCTCTGCAACTTGCTTTTGTTCTCTGGATGATGTTTATTAATGCTAATTGAATAATTTTTGGATAAGCGTGCATGAAGTTTCTCTGTTTCACAATAGCAACTGCACACCTACTTATACACAGAGCGTAGGAACACCCCCTGAACTCGTGGGTGTTGTTTTAAACGTGTCGAATAACTTGCATCGTGATGTACATCGCTGGAGCTCAGCAGAGGTGGAACAGGGCGTGTGTTCCTGTCTTGAGTGCAGCCCCCCTGGTCGCTGCAGGGATGGAACCCACTTGCTCTCACCCCGGGTCTCCTCCTCCCCGGCCCCGGCGGTCGCCACATGACTGTTTCTGTTTCTATGAACTTGACTGTTTTGAACACCTCATGTGAGTGGACTCAGTCTCTTTTTTTGACTCGCTTACTTCACCTAACATGACACCCTCAAGGTTTATCCTTGTAGCAAATGACAGGATTTGTGTCTTTTTTTTAAAGCCTTAGTAATATTTCCCCACATTTTGTGTGTTCATCCGTCAGTGAACCAGGGGCTGCTCCTACCTCTTGGCTAATGTAAACATGCTTCTGTGAACCTGGGGTCCGGAGAGCTGTGTGAACCCACAGCCACTTCTTTTGCCTATGTACCCAGAGGCACAGCTGTTGGGTCCCATGCTATCTTGCTCCATTCAGGCTCCTATAGACTTGGTACCACAGATGGGCTGGCTTATTAACCACAGAAATTTATTCCTCACCATCCAGAGGCTGGGCAGCTGAGATCAGGGTGCGGAATTCAGGTCCTAAGGAGGACACTGCTGGGTTGCAGGGGCCCAACTCCTGCCTGTGTCCTCTCATGGCCGATGGGGCCTGCCTAGCTCCCTGCTCGCCCTCACGCGGGCCTACCCCTGCTCATGAGGACTCTGTCCCCCACACCTGGTTACATCCCAAGTCCCCCATTTGTATTCTAGAAGGTTCGGACATAACATGTTTTAGAGGGATGCCCATCTTCAGTCCATAGTTCCCTGCCCCTGGTCCCCTGGTTCCCGAGGTTCTGTGTAGTATTCCAGGCCCAGTACATGCGTTCCATCCCAGTATCCCTGCAGGGCAGCTCAGCCTGGCATCAGCTCTACAGTCTAAATTCCAAAGTTCAATATAAACACCATCTAAATCAGATAAAGGTGTGACTTGATGGAGGTTTCGTCCTGTGGCAAAGTCCATTGACACTTTGAATTTGGAAAATGAACAAATTACCTGCTTTCTAAAACCCAGGGGTTGAAGAGGGAGAGGATAGGTATTCCTGTTCAACAAGGGAGAAGCAGAGAAAAAGGATGTGTTGATGGCCCCAGGCAGGTCCGAACCCCAGCATGGAAGTCCATGAGGTTAAGGCTAGAGGACAATCGTTTTTACTTTGTGTTCTGCCCTCCAGACCTGCTGGACAGCAGACCTACTTCCAGACCCAATGTGTCTGGGGTTCTGCCCCACCCTGGGTTCTCCTGGGCTGGGGATGAAAGCCCACAGTTCTTTGGGGAGGCATCTGGTGTGTTGAATGTGAGGCCGTGCCCTGCACTTTGAGGGGGCAGCCCTGATGACCTCTGACTTGCCTTTGGGAGTCATTCTTCATGTTGAAGAAGAGGGCGAGTTTGCAGCCAAGTAGCTCAATGGTCCTCTCCTATAAAGTCCAACCTTTCTTTCTTTCTTTTCTATCTCCTTTCCCTTCAGTTCAAACTGACAGTTTTCCTGTTGGTGTAGCTTATTGAGGCCTGTAGTTCACACCCCTAGTAACCAAACTACCTTGGCCACTGCCTTAGTGTTCTCCTGCACATGCGTCCTCATGTTTTTGCAATGGATTAGGCTGAGAATTTCCAAATCTTGACATTGCGCATTGCTTCTCAACTCATTTCTCTCATCACATTTAACCATCAGCAGTCAGGAGAAACCAGGCTGCTACTTAACCTCTTCGCTCAGAAGTCTCCTCGGCTAAATACGGCGTTTCATTGGTTGTAAGTTGTGTTGTTCAGAACTCTAGAACATGAACACCAGTCAGCCAAGTTCTTTGCCAGTGTATAGGAAGGCTCGCCTTTTCTACATTGTGCAATAAAATGCTTCTCATTTCCTTCTAAGACTTCATCAGAATGGATTTCACTGTATTACTACCACCATTTGATACGTGATTAGATATGTATTCTTTAAGAAGAGGGAAGGTTTTCTGCAGCTCTCTTCTTTCCACTCTGAGCCATCACCAAAATCACATTTAACTTTCCCTTCATGAGCCTCAGCTTAAAGCATGCACCGCAAAACGTCCAGTCCTTACCCATGACCCCATTAAAGCTGCTTCCAAAGCAGCACCCACTTCTTGGAACCAATTTCTGTCTTAGTCATTCACACTGTTATAGCAAAATACCGAAAACTGGATGGCTTATGGCAGTTGTTACACTTGTTTCTCACCATTCTGGAGATGGGAAATCCAAAACGGTGCCAGCAGGGTCAGAGGAGGATCCGCTTCTTGGCTGCAGCTCCTAACTACTCGTATCTTATCATGGTAGAGAGTGGGCCTGTGCTCTGTCCCCTCGCTGTGATGGCGCTGCTGCCATCTGTGAAGACTTGATCCTCATGCCTCCTTAACTCCCAGATGGTCCACCTCCAACTGGAGATTTGATTTCAACATGTGAATTTTAGGAAGATACGCATGTACTTCCTTAATTGCATATGCAAATTCTGTTTTTATTTTTCAAAGAACAGCTCTACTGCTTTCCATTGTGGCTACATTTTACTTTCTTACCAAGATTAAAGAAGAATTCCTATTTTTTGACATCCTTGTCAGCATTTGTTTCCTGTTTTTTTAAACAGTAACCATCCTCATAGGTGTGAAATGAGAGATTTGTTTGTGGCTATAGCAGGCATCATTGTCTTGTTCCTGATCTTAGAGAAAAGTTTTCAGTCTGTCACCCATTTAGTATGTTAGCTGAGCGCTCTTCATGTATGGCTTTTGTTATTTTGTGGTATATTTTTTCTGTTCTTAATTGACTACATGTTTTCATCATGAATGAATGGCTGTTGAATTTTTCATAAATTGAAATGATCATGTGTGTTTTCCTCGTTCTGTTAAAATGGAGTATTATGTGGAATGATTTTCATATGTTGAACCATCTTTGTCTGCCAGGAATATATGCCTCTGGTCATGGTGTACAGTCCTTTTAATGTGCAGTTGAATAAGGTTTTCAGTTGTTTTATTTTTGATTTTTGCATCATTTATCAGACATATGCTGTGTAGTATTCTTATAGTGTTCTTGTCTATCTTTGGTAGTAGAGAACTTCTGACCTCATACAATGAGTTTGGATTTGTTCTTTCCTCTTCACTTTTTTACATGAGTTTGAGAAAGATTGGTGTTAATTCTTATGCTGGGTTGAATTCTACAGAGTAGCTATCTGGTTTTTCTTTGTTTAATGTTTTTTGATTAGTTACTCAGTCTCCTTAGAATTTGACGGTCTATTTACATTTTTGATCTCTTCATGATTCAGTCTTGGTAGGTTGCGTTTTTGCAGAAATTTATCCATTCTAGGTTAGCCATTATTTATGCATAGAATTATTCAAAGTACTCTCACAGTCGTTTTGATAGTAAGATTATAATCAGTTGATTAGAATCCATTTATGAAGTTACCGCTTTTATTGCTGATTTTAGCCATTATTGAGGTTTCTCTTGGGTTTTCTCATTAATCTTGCTATGGGTTTCTCAATGTTGTCAGTCTTTTCAAGGTACCAACACTTGATTTACTGGAAATTGTTTCAAACTTTTATACATTTTTTTTGTCTCACTGTTTTCTGGGGGTAGGCATTTGAGAGCTGCAGCTTTTGAGCTGGTTTATACGTATATTCCCAAAGAATTTTTTGTTTGTGTATTATTGTTAATTTGGTGTCTCCATGGAGTACTGAGTGCCTCGAGTTTGCTCTTCTCTGTTTTCTTGATGGCCATGTCTTTTTTATTAAAGAGATTGTGTTAAGAGATTGAGGGATATGAGTTTAAGTATTTACAGAAGCCCAGCAAAAAAGGACACTATGTTTTTAACAACAAACAAGGGATCTACCCCTATCACGTTTATATATGAAATTTAAACTTCTTTTTAAAATCTTAAGTTGTGTAGTTCATGATGAAGTGAGATTCCTTTTTAAAGTCATTTGATTATATCCTTGAAATGCCCTGACTTTTTAAAATACCTCATGCTAGCTTTGTTTCCCAAATAAACTCCGCCCATCAAGCCAGGAGATGATTATTCAGAACCTGTCTCCCTACTTGGTTGTACTGGCAGCATGATTTTATTGTATCTGAATGTGTGTGTACAGAGTAAACTCATCCATCATTTCTTGGTGGGCATTTCCTGGTTTTTCTTCCCCAGTCCTGCTGAAAACATTGCCCATATCTCCCGGAATATCTCTCTATGTTTCTCTTGAATATATTCTTGGAAGTGGACCTCATGGGATAGTCATCTTGAAAAATTTCATAGCAAATGTTGTAATAGACAAAATCTTTCTCTGTCCAACATCACACTCTGCACCTTTTTTAATCTCTTCAGTTTTTTCCCCATGCTTATAGTGTAATTCCCAAAGTTAAAAATGGGATAGTAGTATTCTGCTAGTTTTTAAAACAGTTCTTTCCTACGAAGGATAGTATTTTAGTTACCGTTGTATAATTACATTTGTACAGATGTGCGAGCAGAAGCTCTGCTCCCCCTGCCCCTTGGCCCTCTGCTCCTCTCCTGCCCTGCCCAGTGCAGACATTTCCTTTTCCTCACATGGTACCTTGATTTGGGCGGAATACATTGTTACACTGTGATTTCCAGACACAGTTAGTTTGTACTCCTGAGCTCCCAGTTACCACAGCACTTCTTTTACCCTCTTTCCCCAACAGAGCACGAATCACAACATAAAAAATCTTCCCTTTTTATCCACTGAACAACTTTCTCCAAACACGATCTAATTTCGTATGTGCAGGGGTGATGTCTCAGTAACCATTCCCAGGAGCGATGGCTGAGTAGTTCTATTAGTGATTCAGCTCAACTCTTGTATTTCTTCCCTTCAAGTATTTCTTTCTAAACTGCTGGTATTTGTTGTAAGGTTTTGTAGGCTGTACTGCCTGGGTGGGCAGTCATTCTTAAGAACGTGTCAGCAGGTCTAGGATCAAACTGTGTTTTCCTCACAGTAGTATGTTTACTGCCAGTTGGCATGTGCTTTGTGGTCAGGGTGGAAAAAACACCATTTTAGAGCTAAAGTATTTGCATAGCATGAGTGTTTCTGTCACAGAGTGCTTGAATCTAAGTTGTAAAGTTGGATTATGTGTGAGCACTCTTTAGTGTGAAGCATCCTATCCTAGTGTTCCCCAAAATTTGAATATCAAATTTTGTTTGGGAAGTTTCAGAATCTGTTCAGTATATCACTTTTCATGTAATATTATACTTTCAGCATAAAATACTTATTTTACAAACAAATTAATGGGATACCTATCATCCTTTAAATGTTACAGATATTACTTCTACCCATATGATCAAGAATTTACAACCAAAGGAGGTTGACAATACAGGAATATCCCAGACAGTGAGGCTGGGGAGACATGTAGGCCACGAAGTCGAAGATTTGAACTTTACGGAAATCCAGGAAAATCCTCACGACATTGAGTGTCACTGGAAAGATGAAGAAAGAAATCACAAAGGAATGCCTATAATACATAAAAATCATCTCCCTGTTAGAAGAGATCAACGTAGCAGATGGGAGGAAGGAAAGAAGCCTGTTGACAGTCAGCTTGGAGTAAACTGCCCGGATGAACTGTCTGTATTTCAAATTGAAGGGAAAATTCATGGATGTAATAAAGTGCAGAAGTCTCTCAGCAGTATTCCCTCATTGTCCCCACCACAAAGAATCCCTCCTAGTGTCCAAAGCAACAATACTGAAAAATATGGCAGTGATGTTGTGCATCCTTCAAAAGAGACACAGGAGCAGACAGCCCACGAGGGAGCAACTTACCAATGTCTCGACTGTGGCAGGACCTTTACTGAAGACTCACACCTGACTGGACAGCAGGTGATCCATCCTGGAGAGAAACCATGTAAGTGTGGGTGTGGCAGCGTCTTCAGTCAGAATGCAGACCTTGCAAGTAATCAGAGAATTCATACTGGTGAGAAACATTACAGATGTAATGAGTGTGCCAAGAACTTCCTTCAAAATCCATACCTTGTAAATCATAGAATCCCTACTGGAGAGAAACCTTACAAATATAATGAGTGGAACAAAGCCTTTAGTGTGCCTTCAAACCTAATGAACCATCAGGTGAGCCATGCTGGAGAGAAACCTTACAGATGTAATGGATGCAAGGAAGCTTTTTCCCAAAGTTCCATACTTGTAAAACATCAGAGAACTCATAGTGGGGAGAAACCACTCAGAAGTAATGAATGTAGTAAAGGTTTTATCCAAAGCTCAAGCCTGTCAAGCCTGGTTGACCATCAGAGAAATCATACTGGAGAAGAAACAAACAAATGTAATGAGTATGGCAAAGCCTTTAATGTGCATTCAAGCCTAACAAAACATCAGGTAATTCATACTGGAAATAATCCATACCAACAGAATGAATGTGCTAACAGTTTTTTCAGGCATTCACACCTTAGGATTCCTGAGAGAATTCATGGAAATAAACCTTTCAAATGTAGTGAGTGTGGCAAAGCCTTCACTCATGCCTCACACCTCGCTGCACATCAGATAACCCATACTGAAGAGAAACCATATAAATGTGACATATGTGGGAAAGCCTTCCGTAAAAATTCATACCTTAGAAATCATCGGAGAACTCATAGTGGGGAGAAACCATACCAATGTAAGGAGTGTGGCAGAGCCTTTAGTTGGAGATCAATCCTACTGAAGCATCAGGTAATCCATACTGGAGTGGGACCTTACAGATGTATCGAGTGTGGCAAAGTCTTCAGTCACTGCTCAAAACTTAAAATTCACAGTAGAATCCATACTGGAGAGAAACCCTTCAAATGTAATGAGTGTGGCAAAGCTTTTACACAAGGCTCACACCTTACCAATCATCAGGTAACCCATAGTGCAGAGAGACGTTTCAAATGTGATGAGTGTGGCAGAGCATTTAAGTTGAGATCAACCCTCACTAAGCATCAGAAAATCCATAATGTAGAGAGAGCTTACAAATGTCTCGAGTGTGGAAACGCCTTCAGTCGAAAGTCAAAACTTACAAGTCACATGAGAATACATACTGGAGAGAAATCATTCAAATGTAATGTTTGTGGCAAAGCCTTTGATACGAGATCAGCCCTAACTAAGCATCAGGTAATCCATACTGGAGAGAGACCGTACAAATGTATCGAGTGTGGCAAAGGCTTCAATCACACCTCACAACTTAAAATTCACAGTAGAATCCATACTGGAGAGAAACCTTTCAAATGTAATGTTTGTGGGAAAGGCTTTGGTGTGAGATCAACCCTAACTAAGCATCATCTGATCCATACTGGAGTGAGACCTTACAAATGTATGGAATGTGGCAAAGGCTTCAGTCAAAGCTCACAACTTAAAACTCACAATAGAATTCATACCGGAGAGAAACCTTTCAAATGTAATGAGTGTGGCAAAGCCTTTACTCAAGGCTCACATCTTACCAATCATCAGATGTCCCATGCTAGAGAGAGACATTTCAGATGTAATGAGTGTGGCATAGCCTTTCGTGTTAGATCAATGCTAATTAACCATCAGGTAATCCATAGTGGAGAGATGCCATACAAATGTAATGAGTGCGGCAAAATCTTTAGTCGAAACTCAAAACTTCAAAATCACAGGAAAATCCATACTGGGGAGAAACCTTTCAAATGTAATGTGTGTGGTAAAGCCTTTGCTCAAGAGTCATACCTAACCAGTCATCAGGTAACCCATACGGGTGAGAGACCTTACAAATGTAATGTGTGTGACAGAGCCTTTAGTCTGAAATCAACTCTAACTAATCATCAGGTAATCCATACTGGAGAGAAACCTTACAAATGTCATGAGTGTGGCAGAGCCTTTAGTTGGAGATCAGCCCTAAGTATACATCAGGTAATCCACACTGGAGAGAGACCGTACAAATGTAATGAGTGTGACAGAGCCTTTAGTTGGAGATCAACCCTAATTAGGCATCAGGGAATCCACACTGGAGAGAAACCTTACAACTGTAATGAGTGTGGCAGAGCCTTTAGGTTTAGATCAACCCTAACTATGCATCAGGTAATCCACACTGGAGAGAGACCGTACAAATGTAATGAGTGTGGCAGAGCCTTTAGTTGGAGATCAACCCTAACTGTGCATAAGGTAATTCACACTGGAGAGAAACCTTACAAATGCCCTGAGTGTGGTAGAGCCTTTAGTATGAGATCAGCCCTAACGATGCATAAGGTAATCCACACTGGAGAGAGACCTTACAAATGCCATGTGTGTGGCAAAGCCTTTACTCAAGGCTCACACCTTGCCACACATCAGGCAGTCCATACTGGGGAGAGACCTTACAAGTGCAATGAGTGTGGCAGAGTCTTCAGTCAGAAATCACACCTTGTATGTCACCGGAGGACTCATACGGGAGAGAAACCTTACAAGTGCCCTGAGTGTGGCAAAGCCTTTACTCAAAGCTCACGCCTCACTGCACATCGGGTACTCCATAGTCAAAAGAAACTTACAAATGCCACTGAACCTGGCAAGTCTTTTAGTATTGCCTTAAAGTCAGGCTTCACCAAGTAGTTAATACGGGAATGTTTTGACTTACTGCTCACTCTTCACTAGACAAAACGTACCAGCTGCTGATGCCTAGAGCGCGATGCCTGCACTCCCTCCCTGAGTGTGTGATCTGCTTTATTAAACTACCCTTTGCTTTTACCTGCTTGACTTGGTGGTGAATTCTTTCTCAATAAGAATCACAAACACTCCTGCAGGGTTGGTATATTACCTAGCATGCAGGGAGATCTCCCCAGGTTGGATTGCCCGACTATGTTTTTGTGACCAAGAATGGACTTTTAACATGATACTTACTAGCGGTGTAGTCATTAATCAATTGAGTAACATATCCTGGACAAAGAACAGCCGTGTAGAGCATAAACATACCAATAAGTCACTTAAATGGATAATGTCGGGTTCAACGTGGTCACCTAGACCACACTGTTCTTGAGAACTTCAAAGCAAATTATTAATCACCATATGTACCATGTCTTATACCAACCCATATTCAGAAGGCCCTATAGAAAACCCAGACCCTAAAATGTTTAAACACACCTCTCTCTCTGCAGTGGCCTGCATGCCTGAGCGTATGATGCCTTTAAACAACACCGTCTTTTCCTTGAAAAAAATACATGTCCTAGAGAGAAACCACAGAAATGTAATGCATGTTGCAAGGACTTGATCCAGTGTTCACAAGTTGGCGGACATACTGGAGCAATACCTTCAATGCAGTAAGTGAGGCAAAGCCCTTTGAGTTCAAGAACTATTCAGCAACATGGAAACCATATGAATTTATGTAGTAGAGGCTTTATGGAGGCAACACTGCAGTAGATGTCATACATGTTTGAGAAACCACAGAATACTGCTTGGTCAGGCTTTTACCTAAAGATCAAAATGGGATCATCAGAAGGTTTATGTTTTAGAGTAAACCTTGCAAATGTAATGGATGGTGTAAGGCTTTTCCTCAAATGTCCACACCTCTGGAGGAGTGGGACTACTTTTGAAGGACAGAAACTATACACACACTGATCGTGGAAAGGCCTTTAAGAGATAGTGAGTCAATTCATACTGGAGAGAATCCTTGGAAATATAATGAATTTGGTAAATTTACCAGTTCTCACAACAGACCACACATCAGAGTCTGTAGTAGGAAATAACTGTCTAGTTCTCCAAGACTAACGATGTAGTACATCATGCAGAATAACTGTCAGGCAAAATGTGTTAGAAGTCATAACATGGTGTCTCTCAGGAATGAGGGCATATGTGGACATAGTCCATTATCTTTAGTATATCAAATACTTGTTCTTGAGAAGGCTACGTTACTATTGATGACTTTCAACCTGACCTGAAGTTAACTGTGTTGATCTTAAGTGCTGATGTGTTCGCAAGACAAAAACTCTTGCAGGTTTTTCATATTGATTGCTGGGAAGGAATCATAAGATGAAAGGGTCCACTTCATTAGGTATGTTCCCTGGAAAATAAGGACACTGAATTTACAAATTCATTGTGTGAATCAGCTTTAAGTGAGATACAGAATAATATAAAACTATACATTGCCATGCTTATTATGTCCATGAACTTTCTGGAATAGCCATGTGAGAAAGGGTTATTGCAAAGAGTGTTGTACAAGTGAACAGAGCAGGCCAGGACATGAAGAATGGCTTGAACTGGATAGAGAGTGATAGGTAACTAGAGAGTGGTTATGTGGGAGCAATAATGCAGGGGAGACGGCTGTCACTTTCTGTGTTGAATGGCACTGTCTGTTCTGTATCAAGTGATTAATGAAAACTTTAAACGTTTTATCAGCAGAGCAGTCACTGGAGAGTTCGTTTACAGATCCAGGATAGTGTGCGCATGTGTCTTTCTCACATTTAACTGCTGGTGTTAGGTTGTTTCTGTTTTTGTTCTCTTATAGTCTCTTGTTTTCATTCGTAAAGTTGGACTCATTTTTATAACTGTGAATGAGTCATGTTCTTTCTACCAACTCAGTTTTATCCCACTCTGGAGTAGTTCCTCCCAGAAACTTGACAATGCATTTTAGCTTCTTTGTTCAAGGAATCTGTCACAATTCATTTCCACTGTGGAATTACACATATGATTTGGGGGTTATGTGCTCATAATTTTCACTTGAGTTATTTTCTTCACACTCTGCCCCAGGATATTGATTATTTGGTTGGAAAGAGCACAGTTTTCTTTATGCTGAGTTACTACATTCCTTTTCCTGCTGCACCTGTAGGTTCCATTCTAGTATGTGGGTGGTGAAAATGCTTGTAAAATAGTATTTAGATTAATTGCCTAAGATGTTTTTACACCAGTTTAATGGCACTTAATGTTCGGAAAGGTTTATTAGATAATACATATTACTAAGCAACTTCATCAGAAGAGCATTTTTCCAAAGGATAAAATGATGTTATGGTAGCAAGTGAAGTTACATGAGTCATTTTTAACTAGTGAAAAGTTTTAATACAATATGTCCTTACCACATTTCCCTTCCACACATTGTGACCTCGATGTTATGTTGAATGTACATATTTTCCCCTTTTTTACACCACAGGATACATTAACCATGAGATTGTATTGAGGCCTCTGGATGACAGGAAAATGCAAAAAAGGCAGTGGTGGGTATAAAGTAGAGCTTTATATTTAAGAAGGAAGAGTTCCTTTAGGACTTGGATCAACGAAAGACATAGACGTCAGGGTGATTGGCTCTGGTCAGGTGCTTGGAAATCAAGTGTGTGAAGGCTGACAAGCATGCCCCGAAGCAAATGAAAGTACGGGTAAGAAAGTCCCCAGGATTCCAACCCTAGTTGGTGACAAGGGGAGAGTCTCCATCTGCAAATGCTTGGGGGCCGTGCTGCCCTTTCCCAGTGAGTGGTCTTCATATTCAGAGCCAATCTTGCAGGGAAAAGGTTTTCTGCTATTAAATACCATGGCAGCCAACATGCAGTATGTTCCTTTCAGAGTTTGTTCCCTTCCAAAAATAGTAGATTTACCTTTCGTAAGTGATCTCAACTTTGATGGTACATTGTCTTTTCTGTCATATTTGAAGTAAGAGTCGCTTAATTTATGTGGAATAACTGGTTGAGTCAACTGTGAGAAATAAGAAATGACACACTCTTCTCCAGGTGAAGCAACTTAGGACAAAGACAGGTTTCAAGAATCAGTCACATCCAGCAAGTGGCTGAATCGGAATTTGAGTCCATCTGTGTTGTCTGCCTGCAATCCAAGTGTTACATACAGCAGTAATAGTGTGACTTTGGGTCCCTGAACCTGATTCCACTGTGTGTAAGTGTGGTAGGGGGTCTTCCCACCCATAACACCAAGCAATTCTCAAAAAACCAGCAGGATGTCAGAGAACTCAATTCTGTTATCTGCCTGGAGAGAGAAGCAGATTCCCCCGGTGAAGGTCGCTGTCAAAGAAGACGGCCCTCTGTTCCCCACTGCAGACACAGGCTGCAAGCCCCAGGCAAGTTACCTGTGCTTTTGACCTACTGGCTACAGATTGGAGGTCCAATTACCTCCTCCTTAGGTTCAGTTAATTTCCTAGGGCAGCTCAGAACTGGGGAAAACAAGTTTGCCAGTTTCATAAAGGATACAAGTTAACGGCCAGATGAAGAGATGTTACAGGGTAAGTTCTCAGATAATGGAGCGTCTGTTCTGGTAGAGCTTGGGGCCTGGCTCAGTGGTACATGGAGGCATTCCTATTCCTGAAGTGTGGATGCTCTCGTCACATGGAAGGAGGAGCCAATAGCTCGATTAGCTTTTCTCAGGGCTTTTTGTGAGGCCTTCACTGCATAGTCGTCTTTGACTAAATTATTAGCCATTGGCTGATTTGAGCACCAACCCCTGCCCGTGCGTGGGGTCCTGAAGTCTCTCATTAACATGACAAGCATCTATTTCACCTTTAAGACCCAGCGTTTTCAGGAACTGGATGAAGACCAAATATGCCTGAAAAATACATCTATGGTCACATGAATGGCCAAATATGTATTTCGTATGATTATACTACCGTCCACTCCCAGTCTTCAAACACAGATTTGTTCTGGCACATGATCATGCCCATCGCAGCACTCACATCTGGTATGGCGTTCACACAACAGAATGTTAGGACCAGTGCAAGTAGGCCTGACATTTGGAGAAGCCAGCGTTGGCTGGTGACAGATTTTAAAGAGACAAGTCATTTCTTCTATGAAGTCTTAAGAGCCCAGGTTCTCCCATAAAGATGTAAAGCCCACCCATATTTAATTACCTGGTGTGGCCAGTGAAAAAGCCAGACGGCTCCTGGCATATGACTGTGGATTATAGAGAACTGAGTAGTCACTCCCCCTTTGCATGATGCTGTCCTCTGTATAGCAGCCCTTATGGACACCCTCAGTCATGAACTAGGGACGTATCACGTTATGGACATTGCTAATGCCTTGTTTTCTACAGCACAGGAAAGTGAGGAACAGTTTGCCTTTACGTGGGAAGGCCGGCAGTGGACATTCACTGTCCTTCCACGGGGACACCTCCACAGTCCCACCATCTGTCACGGACTTGTAGCCCAGGACTTGGCCACATGGAAGAACCCACAAACAGTGTGGTGGCTGTATCACTGCATTGATGAGATGCTCACATCTGATTCTCTTGCACACTTAGAAGGGGCAGTTCCTAGGCTGCTGCAGCATCTACAGGAGAAAGGATGGGCTGTGACCAGCACCCAGGTTCAGGGACCTGGGTTTTCTGTAAAGTTGCTGGGAGTTGTCTGGTCAGGTAAAACTAAAGTTATTCTAGAAGCAGTCATAGACAAGGTCCAGGCTTTCCCCACCCCTACCTCTGTGTTAGTATTACAAGAGGTTTTAGGTCTTTTGGGCTACTGGAGAGTGTTATTTCACACTTGGCACAAATTCTGAAGTCCTTATACTGTTTAGTACGAAAGGGCATCAGGTGGGACTGGGATGAGACACGTGTAGCTGCTGCTCCTGCTGCCAAGCGGGCAGTCAAGGCCGTGCAGGCCTCGCGTGTAATGGGCTCAATGCCCTGTGAGCCGGATGCTCATGTAACTGGAGATGGTTATGGTTAGGGACTCTGGCAGTGCCTTGAACAGACACGCCAACATATTGGATTCTGGTCACAGCTCTGGAAAGGAGCAGAGGTCCAGTATATCTTGATAGAAAAGCAACTGGCTACCGTGTGCCATGCCTTGTGGACTACAGAGCCCATTAGTGGAACTTCTCTGAGAAAGGTAATAACCATCTATCCCATTGTGTGGTGGGTTGGAATGACCCAAAAGCCACAGAGCGGCATGGCACAAACATTGAAACTGGCCAAATGGGGAGCATATTTACAGCCTTGTAGAGCCATCTCCACTAGCCCCTTAATTGGAGACCTCCAGGGCTTATTGGGGCCAGTGACATACACCAGTGAAAAGCATACTTCAACTTTCTTTGGAGCCATTAGTAGCAGAGAATCCTTACCAGGAGGGAAGAACCCCTGTACCTGAAGATGCGTGGTGCACAAATGGCTTCAGTTGTGGGCAGCCCCCACAGGGGAGGGCTGTGGCTTTCCACCCTAAGACTGAGGCATTACAGATGCAATATGGTGAGGGGAACAGCAATCAATGGATAGAGTTGTGGGTAATGTGGCTCATGATCCCCTGGGAACCCTCCCCTATAGTTGTCTGCACTGACAGCTGGGCTATCAGGGCTTGACCCTGTGGCTACCAACATGGTACCATGCCAAATGGATGGTTGGTCACTGTCCCCTTTGGGGGCAGGAGTTGTGGCAAGACCTATGGGCCTGTGGCCAGACCAAAATAAAGTATATCATGTGACCAGCCATCTGCCTTTGGCATCCCCAGGGAATGCTGAAGCAGACACACTGGCCCAGGTGTGTTGCCTAGAGGGAGAGTCTGCCTCTGATGTGGCCCAATGGTTACAACGTTAGTTGGATGTGGGCTGTAGCCCGTAGGTGGGGCTTGCCAATGACCTATGAAAAAGTCAGCAGAGCCCAGAAGGAGTGTCTTGTGTGCTCTAAGAGGGACTTACACCGAGTCCCACAGCAACATGGGACAATAGTACGGGGGCTAATACCCCTCATCAGGTGACAGACTGTATTGGGCCTCTGTCCATATCAGAAAGGTATCGATATACCATTACTTGTATGAACACCACTACTGGAGTGTTTGTTGCTTTTCCTCCACATTGTCCAGCTCAGCAAACAACCAAAAGGGTCTTAGAGCATCTGTATGCAGCCTATGGCCAACCACAGGTGACTGAGAGTGTTCATGGCACCCACTTTACTGGAGATACATTACAAGAATGGGTGCAGCAATTGGGGATAAGGTGAAAATACCATGTACCATATAACCCTACCAGGACAGGTATGATAAGAGAGGTACAATGGTTTGTTAAAATCTGGCCTGAAGTCAGACACCAGTGGTCTATGGGGCTGGTCAGTCCCGTTATGGACATTGCTGTGGCATTTGAATGAGAAGCCCTTGAAGGGGGCGTTGAGCCCCATGGAGATGCCCACATACACTGCTGCCTGTCCTATACAACTGCATGTACAAACCGAGGAGGAATGGCTGAAGTGGGGATTTGGCGAGCAGAATAATACACTGCTGCCAGTACCAACTGCACTAAACCCCAGAGACACTGTTGAGTGGATGTGGCCCTGGACATTTCAGCAGATAGACCAGCAATGGCTGACCCTTCTGGCACCTTGGGGACAAGGCCTGGAAGCTGGCCTCCTGTGTGTTCTTGGAGTAACAGAGTGGCCCCCAAAGATTACAGTACCGTACTCAAAATGGCCTGAAAGAGCATTTTCAGGGGAGTGTTGCTTTATCATTATGGCCGTGCACATACCTCCCACAGCCCTGCATACTGACCCATCTGTAACTCCCACAGGGAAATGGGTGAAGTTCCGGTACGATCAACCTTTACGGGACCCATTCTTGCCACTGGCCTATCACACAGCTGGTCTCTTGAATGCATCCTTCCCCGAGGGAAAATATTTCCCATGTTAGTAACATTAAAAATGTATCTTTTCATCCTTAAGGTTATTCTCTAATACAGCCTTTATGGATTGGGCACGTCCAGACAGAAGCTGATATCCTGGGAAGGAATCAAAGCAGGAAATTTCTTGTTAAGTTAAAAGAAGAAACTTAATGTCTTATCAAAGATGTACATTCTGGGACCATTTGGCAGGTCCGCACCTGGCCCTTCGTCGCTTCCCTGAAAATCCTCCACACCCTATAAAATCCCGGACCCTAAACCCTCAGGTGTGCACCTCTCTCTGAGGTCGCCCGCACTAAGTGTGTAACTTTAATGAACCTCTTTCCCGACCTTTCAGTGCGCTCCTCTCTGAGGTCGCCCACGCTCTTTCTCCAAGTGTGCGCCTTTTGCCTTAAACTCACTACTCAACTTAGTTTTCTCTTTGCACTTTTCCAGTGGTGTCTTTGTTTCGTCATTCTAAACCTCCAAATTTAAGCTTAAATCTTCACTCCCTGTGTCCTATTTCTGATAAGTAAAGAGTGGCTGCTGAGAGTTCCGATCTGGGCTTGCAAATTACTGTCGCCTGGGTGACCTGGATGGACCTGCAGCTTATGGTCATGCTCTTTGGTAGCCTGCCTGGAAGTCTCCTTTCTTTGCATCTAGGAAATTCCCAGAACATAACTTCACTCTGTCCAGTGCTTTGCGGCTCCCCTAAATCCTGGGTGGTGGGGGCTCAGTTCCCAGTCCGTGCAGATCCAGTGGACACTGGACACCAGGTGACACTGGCTTACGAAGTGAGCAGGGGATGTGCCCCACGCTGAGTAGCAGTTCAGTTAACTTCATTATTCTGTCATTCCCTGACACTCTCGCTTTCATAAATTCCTTCCTCATCTTGTCCTCTGACCTCCCTGAGTCTCTGAACCCTGAGGTCGCCCACATTATCTCTTTAAGTATATTTAAGTAAGTAGCTTTAAATAAAACTTTTACTCTGCTTCACTAGTGTGTCTCTGCCCTGCAATTCTTTCTGGCGGCGGGGACAAGAACCGAGGAAAATAAACAATTGAACCCCCCCCCACATAACATATTCAACAGTGAAAAGGAAAACATCTTATTTCCCAACGTCAGTGACCGTCACAACTCAAACCTTTTATCTTAAAATGTCTTCAACCATTAAAGAACGAAAGAAGCAGCCCTTCTTCACGTAATAGTACGCAAATACTTACTAACGATGGACCTGCGAAGCAGGGGCCAGCCGCCACCCTGGAGGACAGCCTCTCCCGCCCGCGGTCATGCGCAGACCGGCCCCGCGCACGCCCCGCCCCCAGGCCGCCCGCCTCTTCCTGCCGCGCGCGCAGGTCCCCGCAAACCTGGAAGCGCCGTTAAGCGTAAGTCCCGCCGCCCTCCGTCTCCCACATGCGGTCCGCGATCCCTCCGGCCTGCTCCCTGCCCACCACCCTGATACCTCCGACGTCGCTGCGGGCGCCCGCGAGCACCCCTTGCGGTTCACAGTCCCCGTGAGGCCGGGCCCCGCCCCTGGCCTCGCTTCCACGCGCCTTTCCCGTCGTTTTCCTGCCTGAAGCCCTTGCCTGGCGTCTCGGGCTTCCCGCGCCGGGTGACCCTCCGCCAGGGACTGTGCGGCGCCGGCCGCCCAGCTCCAGGATGGGGCCCACCGCGCCCGCCGGTCCCCTGCTGGCCCTTCCCGCCGCCCCTAACCGCCTCTCCGCGGCCTCGGGCCGGGCCCTCTGCCCCCCCAGGCCGCCACTGCTGAGGCGCCTCCTCCCCGGACCGCGGTGCTGGAGGGGACACCGGGGCTCGGGCCCCGGATTCCGCCGACGGTGAACGTGCTCTCCCGGGAGGCCGCGCCCGGTGCCGCAGCGCTCCTGGGCTCGCGGGAGACGGCTCTGGGGAGAGGCCGGGCCGGAGCAGCGGGGACAGAAGCGGGACGAGTTCGGAGGCCGGGAGGCTGCGGGAGAGCAGGCGCAGGGAGAGGACGGGCGAGCCCGGGAAGGAGCAGGCGGTGGGGCCTCCGGGTGCAGGTGACCCCTCGGGGAGGGAGGCCCTTGGGGGGCGGTGGGGGCGGGGGTCCGGGGAGGGTGCGCGCTGGGAGCCGTGGCCGCAGGGCGGCGTGGTTCAGGGCCCGAGAGGACCGGGGCGGCCCGGAGGGCGGAGGAGCGAAGCAGAGCCGCCGGGGGTGCCGTGGAGGGGACGGGGGGCGCGTGACCGGGCGGGAGGGCAGGGGAGTGACTGCGCTGGAGAGTGTAAGAGGGCGGGCGGAGGGCGGGAATGCGGGGAGAGCGGGGACCGTGAGGAAGGCCGGGGAGAAGGGGCAGCGGGAGGGGGACCAGTTGCAGTGCGCGGAGCAGTGGGGGGAGAGGAGGCACCGAAGGGAGAGACGGCAGGAGAGGGGAGGGCACCTGAGTGAGCAGCAACCCAGCGGGAAAACACAAAATCAAAGAGAAAAAGAAATAGGGAGGTGGATGTACAAAGTGAGAGACGGAAACACAGCATTAGAGAGGCGGGGGTGGAGGCTGGCAGGGCGGTGGTGGTGAGGCTCTGGATCCTGGTGATGCTCCGTGATGCAGCTGTGATGCATCGGTGGCTTTGAAAATACATCTAAAATTCGTTTCAGTTGTAGAGATGAGACTGAGAATTGCAAAACTTCTAATAGCTCTCTCTATTTTATATTTATTGTATGTATCTGAACGTAGCTTCCTTTTGCAACTTATTTAGCCAGAGGGCAGTGACCTGACTTGGTCAGCGGTGGGTCACCCTCTTCCTCTTTCCAGGCGTGGGTTAGAGGTTGGGAAGAGAAGTGGGACAAGAAATGACTGTCACTACATGGTCCCCTTTTTAAAGATACATTAAAATGACTTTATTTTTAGATTTTTGTAATGGAATTTTATATATGTGTATATGTATATATACCCACACTTAACATTTAATTCGTTCATTTGTAGTTTGAGATAAATCTTAGTTCATTCGACTTCTACTTCCCTATAATTAACTTCCCAAGTTTGGCGGCCTCCTCTAATGAACTCATGTCATTCTTTTCTAAATATAATATATTCACACATTTACCTTTGACACCAAAGTGATTTATATTTGATAAAAATTGGGTATTGTTTCCTCTTTAAATTTGTTTCTGATGTAAGCGAGGCCTGCAGGCTTTGTCCTCTGTATCTTCTGCTTTGGTCATGTTCATTGGTGATCAGTTAATAATTTTAGACTGTTTCGTTGGGTAGCTGGTAAGGATGTCAGTGATCTTTTAACAGTCAAAGCCTAACTTAACGAGTCTAATACTCAGTTTTCTTCCCGCTAATGTGATTTCTTAGCATAGTGAGCAGTGACCTAAGAGTAGTTGTTTCCCTCTGGTCTCTCTTGTCTTTTTTCTCCAAATGCTGAAGGTGGCCTGGATTGACTAGGAAGCTTTGTCCAACAGAGTCCAGCTATGTCTAATGAAAAGATTTG
The DNA here is from genome assembly GCF_030020395.1 of Manis pentadactyla. Taxonomy (NCBI): domain Eukaryota; kingdom Metazoa; phylum Chordata; class Mammalia; order Pholidota; family Manidae; genus Manis; species Manis pentadactyla. The sequence goes on along the minus strand of NW_026644588.1, from coordinate 4,749,633 downwards.
CATAAAAAAAAAAAAAAAGCAAAAAAAGAACAAAAAAGAAACCCAACCGTCAAAAAAGCTTAACTTGAAGTTTGTTCAGAGCTTACGTCTGCAAGGGACTCTTTAACATTTTGCACATCTATAGCTATGTTTTTACAATTTTGTGTTTTTAAAATATATCTAGAATGATTTTCTAGAAATGGAGTGAAGTGTTGGTAGCAGTGTGAGAACCTGGATGTGTATTTCTACCTGTGGATGTTAATTTTGTCATCTGATAATGGTGGATGTTCATCTTAAACACCAAAACGATCCCCCCATACACACATGCCTTTTATGCACTGTAGTCTTCTGTCTTCAAAAGCAAACATTCCCAATTAACTACTCCCCCCTCCATTCAGAGCCCCTTTTGTCGTATGCTTCGTTTAAGGGCACAGTGCACTAGCTTGCCTACAGCCCTCTTCAAATCTTGCGGACAGTTGTTGCTTGAACCCCGTCAGTCAAGCTTTCACACCCGCTGTGCCGATACTTTTCTTTCCAGTCACCGGTGCCCTCCCCGTTTCCGAGTCCATCCTCTGGTCTCCTCTTCTCATCCTCCTCGTCCTGGCAGCAGCAGGTTCCGCAGCTGATGGCAGCTGCTTCCTTGAAAGACTGATTTTCTTGGCTCTGAGGACATGCCCTTCTTAATGTTTAAAAATCTGTTGACTTTAATTTTCTTCTACCCCCGTCCCCCAGATCACTTCTCAGATCCCCCTGATGGACTTTAGAGGACTCTCTTGTCTGTGAATGTGCAGTATCCCAAGGTGGAATCCTTGAACATCTTCTCTGTCTTTACCCCCTACCTTGTCTCTTGCTCTCACCTGATGACTTCCACACCACTTCCCTGTCTCCCGAGTCCCCTCCTAAACCCCTATCTCTCCCTTGAAATCCAGAATGCTGTTTCTCACTGTGTCTGCCACATCTCTGCTAGGTTGTCTAACAGAATTCTGTACCTTATTTTGCCCAAAACTGCCGTCATAAACTCCCCTAAATATGTTCCCCCTCTGTCCTCAGGCAACCCGGTACTTCCTGGGGCTGAGGTGACCATCTTGGCATTTATATAAAATATAGGATACTGCATTATTAGTAAGTGTCTTCTTGTATAAGATAAAGAAGAAATCATGTTAATCTAAAATAGGAAATACATGATTTGTAAAATTCTTTTGAGATGTTGGGGGAAAGGTTGGGGGACACGTCCCTCCCGGCCTGCTTCTGTCTGGACCCCCTCCTGTGTGTGTCCCCTCCCCGCTCCAGCCACACAGGCCTTTCCTGCGGCCAAGGTGGCTGCTGTTAGTGTCTGTGAGCTGTTATGCTGATAGCATGTTAGTACATGTAAAGCATTGAGTAGCACCCAGCACATTAGAAGCGTTAAAGCCTTAAGCCACTGCTGTTACTATCATCACAATGTTTAGGTTCCTACTTTTCTTTAAAACCTCTGTGGACACTGTCATCTCTGAGGCCACCTCTCCTGCTCTACTTTGTCTACATGTGGGACATCACTCATTATGAAGAATATAGTATCTGACACTTAGATATAGGGCACCCAGTACTGAATTTGTATTTGTGCGTTTCATGTGTTGTCCCCCATATTGAGAAGTGCACAGATGAGGAGCACATCCTAGGGAAAAGCATAGTATATTAATGTTAGAGACACACAACTCACTCAGAATCCCTTTATTCGGATCTGTTAGAACATACAGTTCATCCACATCTCCCCCGACACCTCTGTCTCCTCATTTCGTGTGAGGATCTCCCCTCATGCTCCTTCATGAACTGTTTTCATTTCAGGGACGGTTGACCTTCAGGGATGTGGCCGTCAGATCCCCCAAGAGGAGTGGGAATGCCTGGACCCTGCTCAGCGGGCCTCGTACCGGGACGTGATGCAGGAGAACTACAGGAACCTGGTGTCCCTGGGTGAGGATGGCGTTCCTGCAGAAGTGCGGGTTGGGTATCTCTGCCTTTTCTCTGGTTTGCCCCCAAGGAACCCTCGCAGTGTGCTCCTGAGGCCAAAGCCCCTTCAGTCAGACATGGAGAGCTTCGTAATGTGGCGTCTGCACTTTCACTTCACTCCTTTTCCAGATGACACGGCTAAGATAAATACGTGTAAAGCCCTGTGCTGTGCTTTCCAGTAGCCGCTTTCCTGTTTGCTGCCTCTCTGCTTTCCATTCAGTAGTTCTTGGAAGAGACCAGATGTCTCACTGTTCTGTTCCCTGTGCATTCAAGAGGCAGGTGGTTGGAGGGGTTTGTGCAGTAGGTTTCTAGACCTGTCTGAAGTGTCCTTCTCTCCTCACCTGAGCCCGGAGCTAGGATTCTAGAAGTGCCACAGCACGTCCCATTCCTTTCTTTATACACTGGAATTTTCTCTTACTGGTCTGAATATTATCTGCACAGAAGATCCCTGAACAGCAGAGAGAGAAAATTGGAAAAAACCAAATGGGTGGGATCATATTAGGTTGTGAGCACAGGCAGGGCTCAGGAGGGCAGAGGAAGGCCCAGCACTAAGAGTGTGGGTCCCGGACCCAGGGGGGGAGGGTTCTGTGGGAGGACCGACGCCGCTTCCTGGTGAGCCCTCAGGGGAACCTGTTCTGCCCAGCACATGGCTCTGAGGCCTCAGCACGTGAAGGGTCCCCTCTCACACCCCAGCGGTGTTGCAGCTCTGGCAGAGAGACGGCAAGGTCTTCGTATGATGTGTTACATGTCCTCGGAGTCCTGTGAGGTCCTTGGTCCTTGACCTTGCTGTTGCAGGCTGAGGGGATGGCGGTTTCAAAGGGGTCCCCTTCACCCTGGGTCTGTGGTGGGCGGGGTTCTACCGGATGCCCAGCCAGTTCTCACTCAGTGTGGATGAGAGCCAAGGCCTCTGGCTGCCCCCCCCCCCGCGTCCTTCCCTCTCCAGCCCTGGCTGCTCTGCTTGGACACCCCGTGGGGAGGCGGGAGGGCCGTGCCTGCGCCTCCACTCCGTCCTGCGCCCAGAATCCAGTGGCACTGCCTCGGTCCCTGTCTGCCTGCTCAGGTCCCTCTGCCACCTCCGCCCTGCTTCAGCCCCCTCGGGGGGTGTGCGGGGGGCAGGCAGGTCTGATCTCTGTGGTTGCTTTGAGCACAACTGTGAACTCAGCGGACAGGGTGGGCCTCGCTGGGGTCCCCAGGCCTGCATGGGGAGCACCTCTGTCGGGCTCTGACCTTGGTGTCTGTGGGAGAGCACACGGTCCTTCGCAGGTCCTGGGACATCGAGCCCCTCAGCTGGCGTCCTGTCCCTCCCCTGCTCTGCCTAGTGGGGGAATGTGGAATCTTCCTGATCTCATGCATTCTTAACTTGGCCTGATTTTGCCTCTGAACCATGCTTCGGAAGTACACGTCCCTAGGGTCTGGAATTTCATCCTGCTCATTTTCTGGGGTAATTCACCTCTGCTGGGCCCTCACGTGCAGTGGGTTGACCTGGTGACAGAAGAGCTGTGGCGAGGGACTCGGACTGCAGTGTCACCCTGGACCCTGCAAAAGCGCCCCTGGAGGCTGGGGGCGTGTCCCGGATTCCGAGCTGGAAGTCCCAGGAGAGCCTGGCTGACAGGTGTGCCCAGGGCTTTCCCAGGGTTTGCGGGGTGTCGCAGGAGGAGCCCGCGGGCCCTGTGTGTGGGGTCACACAGGCCACTGGTCACCCTTAGTCCCCTTGAGCCACAGTAAGAGGTGGGGAGTGTGTCCCCGGGAGAACATGCCCAAGGCCGCGTGCCCCTCCTCCCTCTGCTGACCGGGCCGTTGTCCCTGCGGCAGGTCCGCCCCGTGGGCGCCGCTGTTCCCTCCACGCAGGAAGCACGGCTGTGGGGCACCTGACGAGGGAGCTCGCGAGGGGAGTGACGTGCTCTCTGAGGGCCTCTGTCACCCGTTCGGTGTCAGCCACTGCCTGCATAAGATGTGTGGCTTTTTCTCTGGTTTGTTTTCAGTTCTTTATACATGATTTGTAGGGTTTTTTCAAAGTTTTTATTTATAGGTACAAGTTGGATATTCTAAGTTACTCTCCCTGCCTGGAATTACCACATCCATGCTGGTATATTGACTTAGTACTTCAGTATCTCATTGTATTTACAGGAAACTTAGCCCCTTGCTTGCACTTTATCAAGTTCTCCACTTTTGTTTATAGCACCTATGTTTCCTGTGAAGTTTCTGAAGTTCTGGGAATTGCTTCTCCTGGGTGCTCATGAAGCTATTAGGTTGCCGTCTTCCTTTCCCTCTGAAGGTCGTTTCAGGGGCCTCAGGACCCTGTTGCCGCAGCCCCTGGTGCTGCCCTGTTGTCCTCTGGCTCTTATTTGCTGTGCGTGTGGCTCACCTCGTGTGTGCACGTGAGCCTGCTGTGTGGGTCTCCAGGCCGCAGCCCGAACCTGCTGCTGCATGGGTGCTGCCCCGAGGAGCACCCTCAGTGAGCACCCTTCCCCGTGTGGGCCATTCACGTACTCTCTCTGCAGCTGGCTTTTCTCCTGATGATGTTTATAAACGCTAATTGACTAATATGGGAATGAGTGCACATTAGGTGTCTCAGATTTACAGTGGTGACTGCATCTACTAATGCAGAGTCCGAGCACCCCTGACCTCATGTCTCTCTTCGGTCATGTCAAATAACCCTCATTGTCATGTACATTGTTAGAGCTTAGCAGAGTTGAAATATGCCATATTTTTCTAGTGTTCAATACAGGTGCCACTGATTGCCAGGGGAATTTAAACTCACTTGTTTTCTTCCCATATTTCCTTATCCCCAGCCCCTGTCAATCACCATTCTAGTATTTTTATTTTGGTGAGTTTGACTATTTTAAATACCTTTCATTAGTGAACTCATAGCCATTTCTGTGACAGGCCTATTTCACTTGGCATAACATCCTCAAGGTTTATCCTTGTAGCAAATGACAGGATTTGTGTCTTTTCTTTAAGCCTGAGTAATATTTCATTATTTGTGTATATATATACATATATATATATATATGTATATACATATACACACCCCACATTTTGTGTGTTCACCTGTCAGTGGCCTGGGGGCTGCTCCTACCTCTTGGCTAATGTAAACACGCTTCTGTGAACCTGGGGTCCGGAGAGCTGTGCGATCCTGCTTCCATTTCTCTTGTCTGTGTACCCGGAGGCTGAACTGCTTCATCCTACGGTGTATGGATCCATTCAGGCTCCTGTGACTCAGTACCATGCAGGGGGTGGCTTATAACCACAGATATTTATTCCTCACCATCCGGACGCTGGGCAGCTGAGATCAGGGTGCTGGAATTCGGGTCTTAAGGAGGACACCGTGCTGGGTTGCAGGGGCCCAACTCCTGCTTGTGTCCTCTCATGGCCGATGGGGCCTGGCTAGCTCCCTGCTCGCCCTCATGAGGGGCTAACCCTGACCATGAGGACTCTGTCCCCCTGACCGGATTACATTCCAAGTCCTGCTGTTGTATTTTAGAAGGTTCAAACATACAAATTATAGAGGGCTACCAGCTTCAGTCCATGGTTTCCTGCCCCTGGCCCTGAGATTTCATGTGCTTTCGCATGCCCAGTACATTCATTCCATCCCAGTATCCTTGCAGGGCAGCTCGTTCTGGCATCAACTTTACAGTCTAACTTCTAAAGTTGCATGTGATACCATCTAAGTGAAGTAGAGTTGTGACTGACAGGATTCTTCCTGAGGCAAAGCCCATCAAAGCTGTAAACTTGGAAAATGAACAGAGTATCTTCTTTCCAAAATCCAGGGTGGAACCGGCATAGGACAGGTATCACTGTTTGATAAGGGGGAAGTAGGGACGAAGGAAGTGTTGATGGACCGCAGGCACGTCCACAGCCTAGCACGGCGAACTCCACGAGGTCTTAGGGCTAGAGAACAATGCCCTTATCTTCCTGCTCTGCCCTCCAGGCCTGCTGGACAGCGGACCTGCTTCCAGAGCCAGTGTCTTGGGTTCTGCCTGGCCTCAGTTCTCCTGGGCTGGGGTTGAGAGCCCACAGTTTTACTTGGGAGGCATCTTGCTTGTTGAGTGTGAGGCTGTGCCCTGCACTTTGAAACTGAGGAGGCAGCCCTGATGACCGCTGACTTGCCCTTGGGGTCATTCTTTGTGTTGAAGAAGAGGGTGAGTTTGCAGCCAAGGTGCTCAATGGTCCTGTCCTGTGAAGTCCAACCTTTCTTTTCTATCTCCTTTCCCTTCAGTTCAAACTGACAGTTTTCCTGTTGGTGTAGCTTATTGAAGCCTGTAGTTCACACCCCTAGTAACCAAACAGTAGCTTGGCCACTGCCTTAGTGTCCTGCACATGCTTCCTCATGTTTTTTGCAATACGTTAGGCTGAGAATTTCCAAATCTTGATGTTCTACTTGCTTTTTGCTTAATAACTCAGTCTTCAAGTTATTTCTTGCATCACATTGAACCATAACCAATGAGGACAAACCAGGCTGCTACTTAAGCCCTTGGTTTAGAAATCTCCTCAGCTAAATATGCTATTTCATTGCTTGTAAGTTCTGTCTTCTTCACAACTGTAGAACATGAATGCACATCAGCCAAGTGTTTTGCCACTACTAACAAGGCTCGTCTCTTCTGCCTTGTGCAGTAGAATACCTCTCATTTCCTCTGAAACCTCACCAGAGTGGGCTTAGCTATATCACCACCACCATTTGATCCACGATTAGTTACCTACTCTCCAAGACGAGGGAAGTTCTCTCTGCAGCTGTCTCCTTTCCTCTCCGAGCCATCTCCACAATCACATTTACTTTCCCTGCATGACAGCCTCAGCTTCAAGTATGCACCTCAAAACTTCCAGCTTTTACTCATGTCCCCGTTCAGAGCTGCTTCCACATTTTCAGTGTTTGTTACAGCAGTTCCCACTTCTCAGTACTAATTTCTGTCTTAGTTCAGACTGTCATCAAAATACTGAAAACCAGGCTAATGGCATTTATTACATCTGTTTCTCATCGTTCTGGAGATGGGAAGTCCAAGATAGGTGCCAGTAGGGTCCGGGGAGGCCCCACTTCCTGGTTGTGGCTGCTGACTCCTTGTGTCTTCTTGGGGGACAGAGAGAGGGGGCTGGCGCTCCGCCCCCTCGCTGTGACGGCACTGCTGCCATCTGGGGGGACTCCACCCTCACGCCTCCTCACCTCCCAGATGGCCCACCTCCAGACTGGGGCTTGGATCTCAACATACAAACTTTAGGGGGATGCAAACATACTTAGATAAGGGCATATACAAATTCCACTGTTAGTTTTCAGGGAACTGCCCTTCTGTTTTTCCATTGCAACTGCATTTTACTTTCTTACCATTAGTAAATAAAAATTCCTATTTTTAACACCCTTGTCAACATTTTTCTTTTTTTTTTTTTAATGTAGACATCCTAATGGGTGTGAAGTGATACTTACTTGTGGTTTAGATTTGCATTTCTCTAGTGGCTAGTGATATTGAACATCTTTTCTTGTGTTTGTTGCCTAGTCATATGTCATCTCTGGAGAAATGTCTGTTAGGTCCTTTCTGTGTTTTTTGATTGGGATATTTGGGGGTTTTGTTGTGATTGAGTTGCAGGAGTCAGTAGTATGTATTTATAATGGATTTATAATAGGAAATATATATTTGGTCTCCGTCACGTTTTCTGGCACAGAACTCCTGAAACCCTTGGAACTTCCTGAATGATAAATGCAACGGGAATATCTTTTGTTAAAAAATTTGGTCTCTTGTTCTCAGTTGCTAGAATTGTTTCAGTCATAAAGTTGAAATGGGTGTCTTCTTATTCATAACAAGCCATCTTCAACCACACCTAAGTTTGTGAATGAGGTGAGTTTTTGGAAATCCCGTAAGGATGGTGGACTAGTTGCCCAGCAAGCCAACCCTCTGATTAGAGGCGACTTTCAATCCCACCACGTGACTTCCCAACAGAGAGTGGCTGGACATGAGTCCTGCGAACAATGGCCAGTGATTTAATCAGCAATGCCTGTGTAGTGAAGCCTCCACAAAAACCCAAGAAGACGGTTTGGATGGATTGTGGGTTGATGAACACATGGAGCTTTGAGGAGAGGGGTGTGCTGGGAGAGGTGGGTGCTTCGCACCCTTTGCTCCTATCTTGCCCTGTGTCTCTGAGCTATATCCTTTCATTGGAAATTGGTAATCTAGTTAAGTAAAATGTTTCTCTGAGTTCTAACAAATAATTGAAGCTAAGTAGGGCGGTTCATTGGAATTTCTAATCTGTAGCTGTTTGGTCAGAAGTCCAGGAGGGACGGCTTAGATGTGATTGGTATTTGGAGCTGGCCGGGCCGGGGCCGTCTCTAGGACTAGGCCCTTAGCCTGTGGGATCTGACACTGCCTCCAAGTAGTGTCAGAATTCTGTTGAATTGCCAGAATTGAGTTGACCTGTAGGACACCCAGGTGGTGTCAGACCATTGCTTGCTGTTGGGGGAACCTCTCCCCACCCGTCGTAGAAAGACTTTTTTAGAGTTCTTCATACATTCTCAACATTAACCTGTGTGTGATTTGCAAATATTTTCTCTCATCCCATAGATTGCCCTTCACTCTTGATTGTGTCCTTTGATGTGCAATAATTTCTAATTTTGATGTAGTTCAGCTTACCTGGTTTTACTTTTTTTGGCTGTGCTTAGGGTGTTATATCTGACATTACTGAATCCAATATCATGAAGCTTTTCACTTTTCTTCTAGGAATTTTTAATTCTAGGTGTTAAGTCTAGGTATTTGATACATTTTGGGTTAATTTTTGTATATGGTGTGAGCTAATAGTCTAACTTTATACTTTCGCATGTCAATATAGTGTTCTCAACATCTTTTGTAGAGTAGGCTCATTTCCCCCCACTTAGTGGCCTTCACGTTGTTGTGGAACATCATTTGACCACATGTACAAGAGTTTATTTCTGGTGTGTCTGTTCTTTTCTGCTGGTCTCTGTATATGGTCTTTATGCTAGTACCATATTGTTATGTTTACTTTAGCTTTCTAATATGTTTGGAAATAAGGAAGTATGACACCTCCAACTTTGTTCTTCTCAAACTTGTTTTTGCTATTCACAGTCCCTTGAAATTCCATACAAATCGAAATGAATGGATGTATTTCTTCAAAAGGTACTATTGGGATTTTGTAGGGGTTTCATTGAATCTGGCAGTTTCTTTAGGTAGTGTGATATCTTGACAATTTAAAAAAATTCATTCATTAGTTCTAGTTGGTTTTTTGGGGGCCAGTGGAATCTTCAGGATTTTTATGTATACAATCACTTTGGGTATGAACAGAGGTAATTTTGCTTCTCCTTTTTCTATCTGGATACCTTTTGTTTCTTCTTCTTGCCTGTTTGTTTTGGTAGGACTTCTAGTACTGTGTTGTATAGAGATAGAGTAAGCATCCTTGTCTTGTTCCTGATCTTAGAGGAAGTTCAGTCTCCAACCATTTAGTATATTTGCTGTGAACTCTCCATGCGTAGCTTTTATTATGTTGAGGTGTTTTTTTCTGTTCTTAGTTTATTGAGTGTTTTTATCATGAATGAACAGCTGTTGACTTTTTCATCAATAGAAACGATCATGTGGGTTTTTTCATTTTGTTAATATGGAGTATTACATGCAATGATTTTCATATGTTGAACCATCTTTACCTTCTAGGAATTTTGTATAATCCTTTTTATGTGCAGTTGAATATAGTTTATAGTTGTTTTGTTGATGATTTTTGCATCATTATTCATCAAAGATACTGTTCTGGTTTTCTTGTAGTGTTTTTGTCTACCTTTGCTATTTGAGTAATTTTGACCACATAGAATGAGTTTGGAAGTGTTCTGTCCTCTTTAGTGTTTTTGTATGAGTCTAAGCTTGGTGTTAGTTCTTCTTAAATGTTGGGCAGAATTCTGCAGTGAAGCTATCAGTTCTTTTTGATGAATGTTTTTTGATTAGTGATTCATTCTCCTTATAATTTATAGGTCTACTCTGATTTTTTTCCTTTCCTGAGTAGGTTGTGTTTTTCTAGAAAAGTGTCCATTTCTTCTAGGTTAGCCATTATTTAGGCATAGAATTATTCATAGTCCTCTTTTGCAATCCTTTTGATTATAAGATTATAATCAGTTGATTAGAATCCATTTGTAAAGTCACCTCTTTCATTTATGATTCTAGTTATTTGAGTCTTCTCTTGTGTTTTCTTATTAATCTTGCTAAGGTATTCTCAGTTTTGTCAATCTTCAAGGTACCAAAACTTGATTTCCTATAGATTGTTACGAACTTTCATACATTTTTCTGTTCACTGTTTTGTGAGTAAGCATTTGTCTGAGTGGTGCAGCTTTTTATCTGGTTTCTAAGGATATTCCCAAAGGATTTTTTGTTTGTAGATTGTTAATTTGGTGACTGCAAGGAGTACTTGGAGTGTCTGAGTTTACTGATCCTCTTTCTTGATAACCATATCTTTTTTATTGCAGTGATTGTGTTAAGAGATTGAGGGATATAAGTTTAAGTATTTAGAGAAGCCCAGCAGAAAGGACACTTATTTCTAGCAGCATACAAGGGATGTACCCCTGAAAAGTTCATATACAAATATCAAACTTATTTTTAAAAAATTAAGCTATGTCATTAATGATTTAGTAAGATTCTTTTTCATTTTTATTCCTTATACAGAGTTTGAGCATTACATCCTTAAAATGATCAAACTTTGTCAAAAACCTCATGCTAGCTTTGTGGCCCCAACAGAACTGCTCAACAAGCCAGGAGATGATCGTTCAGAATCCAGCATCTCCCTACTTTGTTGAACTGGTGATACGATTTTATTGTTATCTTCATGTGTGTACAGAGTAAACTCATCCATCACTACTTGGTGGACATTTCCTGGTTTTTCCTCCTGAGTCCTGCTGAAATCATTGCCCCTGTCTCCTGGAATATCTACATGTTTCTCTTGAACATATTCATGGAAATGGAGCTCATGGGATATTCAAGTTGATAAATTCATAGCACATGTTATAATACACGTAACCTTTGTCCATACGACATGACACTCTGTCCCTTTTTAAATCTCTTCCATTTTTTCTCCATGCCCGTAATATAATTCCTTGTGTTAAAAATGGGATACTAGTCTGCTAGTTGCTAAAACTTTTTTTTCTGCCAAGGTCAGTTTTTGAGTTGCCTTTGTACAGTTTTATTCCCACAGATGTGCAGGCAGAAGCTGTGCTACCACGTGCCCCTTGTCCCTGTCCTCCTCTCCTGACCTTCCCCAGTGCAGACCCTTCCTCATGTGGTACCTTGGTCTGGGTTAGATGCACTGTTATTTCCTAGCATATAAAGTTGTACTCTGAGCTCCCAGTTTCCCCAGCACTTCTTTCATCCTCTGTCCTCTCTTCACCCACTGGACAACTTTCTCAGGCCTTGACCTAATCTGGTATGCTCAGGGGTGATGACTCAAACGGTTTCTATGAGGGTCAGTTGAGTAATTATATCAGTGACACAGCTCAAATCCTATATCCTGCCCTTCAAGTTTTTCTTTCTAAACTGGTGGTATTTGATGTAACCTTTTGTAATCTGTACTGCCTGGTTGGACAGTCATTCTTAAGAACACGTGTGAGTTAGTAGGTCCAGGATCGAACCCCATTTCTCTCACAGTGCTGTTTACTGCCAGTTGGTATGCTCTTTGCAATCAAACTTTTGACAAAGTTTAAGCATTTTAAGGGTGTAATCACATGAAATAAAAAGTGAAAAAAACACTCTTTTTTTAAGAGCTAAAGTGTCTGTGCAACATGCATGTTTCTGACTTAGGGTGTTTCCATCTAGGTTGTCCTAAAATTAATTTGAATAATGTGTGGTCACTCTTTCTTTTTTGAAGCATTCTATTATTTTAGTGTTCCCCCACATTGGAAGATTCTGGTTGAGAAGTTTCAGAATCTGTTCAGTATATTACTTTTGGTGTAATATGCTTTTAGCATGAAACATTTATTTACAAACTGTAATTAATAGGATACCTATGGTCCTTTATATCTTGTAGGTATTTCTTCTACACATGTGATCAAGAATTTACAACCAAAGGAGAATGGTAATAAAGGAATATCCCAAACAGTGATGTTGGGGAGACATATAAGCCATGAAATCAAAGATTTGTATGTTAGCGAAATCCAGGAAAATCCTGACATTGAGTGTCACTGGAAGGATGATGAAAGAATTTATAAAGGAATACATAAAAATCATCTCCCTCTTAGAAGAGATCAACCTAAAAATGAAGGGATGCAGGAAAGAAGCCTTTTGAAAATCAGCCTGGGGTCACCTGTCAGGATGAACTGTCTGTATTTCAAACTGAAGGGGAAATTCATGAATCTAATGAAGTTAAGATGTCTCTCAGCAGTAGTTCCTCAGTTTCACCATGTCAAAGAATTTCTCCTGCTATCCAAACCAACAATTCCAAAAAATATGGCAATGATGTTATGCATTCTTCAACAGAGACACAAGAGCAGACAGCACACAGGGGAAAACCTTGCAAATGTCTAGACTGTGGCCAAACCTTTAACCAGGGCTCGCACCTGACTAGACAGATAATCCATATTGGAAACCATATAAATGTGACATATGTGGGAAAGTCTTCAGTAAAAACTCTTACCTTGCAAATCATTGGAGAACTCATACTGGGGAGAAACCATACAAATGTAATCAGTGTGGCAGAGCCTTTAGTTTGAGTTCAAACCTAACTTCCCAGAGGCAAACCACACTGGAAAGAAAGCTTACAAATGTTATGAATGCAACAAAGCTTTTTTCCATAGTTCCAAACCTGTACAACATCACAGAATTCATAGTGGGGAGAAACCACACAGAAGTAATGAAGGCAGTAAACCTTTTTTCCAAAGTTCAAGCCTGGCTGACCATCAAAGAATTTGTATTGGAGAGAAATCATACAAGTGTAATGAGTATGGCAAAGCCTTTATTGTGAGTTCAATCTTAACAAGTCATCAGGTAATCCATAGTGGAAATAATCCTTACCAATGTAATGAATGTGGTAAGCATTTTATTAAGCATTCATAACTTAGGATTCATGAGAGAATTCATACTGGAGAGAAGCCTTTTAAGTTTAATGTGTGGCAAAGCCTTTCGCAAGCCTCAAACCTCACTACACATAAGATAATCCATACTGGAGAGAAACCATATAAATGTGACATATGTGGGGAAGTCTTCAGTAAAAAGTCACACCTTTCAAATCATCGGAAAACTCATACTTGGGAGAAACCATATAAATGTAATGAGTGTGGCAGAGCCTTTAATTCTAGATCAAAGCTAAGTAAGCATAGGGTAGTTCATATTGGAGAGAGACTTTACAAGTGCCCTGAGTGTGGTAGAGCCTTTACTCAAGGTTCACACCTCACTAGACATCAAATAATCCATACTGGAGAGACTTTACAAATGTAATGAGTGTAGCAGAGCCTTTAGGTTGAGATCAAGCCTAACTATACATCAGTTAATCCATACTGGAGAGAGACCTTACAAATGTAATGAGTGACAAAGCCTTCAGTCAAAACTCAAAACTTAAAAGTCACAGGAGAATCCATACTGGAGAGAAATCTTTCAAATGTTTGTGGCAAAGCCTTTAGTTTGAGATCAACCCTAACTAAGCATCAGGTAACCCGTACCGGAGAGAGACCATACAAAATGTAATTGTGGCAGAGTGTTTAAGTTGAGATCAACCCTAAGCAAGCATCAGGTAATCCGTACTCAAGGGAGACCTTACAAATGTAACGAGTGTGGCAAATTCTTCACTTGAAAGTCACAGAAGGATTCATACTGGAGAGAAACCTTTTAAAAGTAATGAGTGTGGCAGAGCCTTCAGTCAGAAATCATACCTTGCATGTTACTGGAGGATTCATACTGGAGAGAAACCTTGCAAATGCCCGGATTGTCGCAAAGCGTTTACTCAAGCCTCACACCTCACTGGACATCAGATTATTCATATTGTAGAGAACCTTACAAATGCCACTGAATGTAACAAGGGTTTTAGTATTGCCTTTAGGTCAGGCTTCACCAAATACTTAATTCTATGCAGTTAATATGGGGAAGTTTTAAATAACTGCTCATTCTGGACGAGATAAATATCCAGCTGCTCACCTCTGGAGCATGATGCCTGTACTACATCTTGAGTGTGTAATTTGCCTTATTAAACTACTCTTTGTTTTTACCTGCCTGATCTGCTTGTGAATTCTTTTTGATCAGAGTCACGAACCCTCCCACAGGGTTGATGTGTCAAGTAGTGTGCAGGGAGATCTCCCCAAATTGGATTGCCTGGTAACATTTTGGCAAACACAAAGGGACTTCACATGGTACTTACTAATAATGGTCTAGTCATATTAATCAATATTGTATCCTTGACAAAAGCATAAATGAACCAACATGTCAGCTCTGATGGACAATGTCAAGATGCAACAGGGTCACCTAGAAAACACTATTCTTAAGATAAAACTTTAAAGCAAATATTAATCGCCCTATACACCATGTATACCAATCCATATTCAAAAGAACCTATAAAAACCCAAACCCTAAAATCTTTACTTTCACTTTTTCTCTCTGAGCTTGCCTACATGCTTGAGTATGTACTTTGCATTTTAAACATAACTTCTTTGCTTAAAAAAATATGTCTTAGAAACCACAGAAATGAAGTCCATGTTATAAGGATTTTATCCAGTGTTCACAAATTGAGGGACATACTGGAGCAATAATTTACACATGCAGTGAGTGTGGAAAAGCCATATCTTTGAGTTCAAGAATTATTCAGCAACAGAAACCGTGTTAAGTTCATGTAGCAGAGGCTTTATGCAGGGCTCCCAATACAGTAGACATGATATACATGTTCGAGAGAAACCACACAAATTTCTGCATGCTAAGGCTTTTTTGTAAAGATCAAAACTGGATCATCAGAGGGTTTATATTTCAGAGCAACCTTGCAAATGTTATGGATGGTGTAAGGCTTTTCCTCAAATGTCCACACTTTTGGAGGACTGAGCCAGCTTGTGAAGGACAGAAACTACAAGGACACTGATTGTGGAAATACCTTTAAGAGACAATCAGAATACACCAAAGAATTCATGCTGGGAAGAATACTTGCAAATACAATGAATATGGAAATTTTTTTTTTCTTTAACCAGTTCTCACAACAGACGACGACTCAGAGAATCCCTAGTAGGAATAACTGTATTTAGTTCTCCAAGACTAATGAGGTGTAGTACATACTGCAGAATAATTGTAAGTCAAAATATGTTAGAAGTCATAACATGATGTCTTTCACAGTGTGATAT